>NC_141223.1:21257500-21925000 GCF_054856515.1 Filicampus tigris
CATATGAAGGACCACAATTAGAGGTATATAGTTATTAAATATTTTGATGTGCAATTTGGTAAGCGTTCACCACGACAACATAATTCTGCCTCACAGGTGTGGTGTAAACATAAGGATATAAATACTATACTGATACCATACTGGAAAGGCACAAACTCAAGTGCAGTTTACAACAATAATGTAAACAAATCATTAGTTTTGTCACTTCCTACACATCACTTTGTTTCATGACACATGATGTAAAGATGGACTGCACTTTTTAATCACTCACCTTCTTACATAGTCCAATAAACAATAATCCTGTGGCTCTGTACCACTTTTTACACGTCACGTCACTTCATTTCATGAAACATGATATGTAAACGTAGACTGCACTCTTTAAATCACTCACTCAATTTAACATAGACGGATAAATAAATAAAACATACATGTATAAAATTAAAGTTTACCCGATCTCCAGTTAGTAACATCACACACGCCACCTGGAAGGAAATGTAAGATGCCTATTTATGAAGTTATGTCAAGCATCAGCGGGCATTCCCACTCAGCGGCATCTCAACAGCTTTTAGTCTGTTTTTTGGTTCAAAACATACGGCCAAATTCATTCTCTTAATATTAACCGCTTGACAACTTTGCACGGATTTGTGTTTTTATTTTTCATGGCTCAAGGAGCCGCGCACTCACGTCTGTGTGTGTGTGTGTGTGTGTGTGCTCAAACTTCGAATACACGTAAATCGAAGTCAACAGCGGCACCTACCGACGCCATGCCAGAAGCTTCCTCATACACACGCTCCAACATACGATGGCAGCCAAAACATCACAAAATAGACATATGCACGCGGGAAATTTTAACCATACGAGGTGAAAATGATCAAGCATGCTGGTGCTGCAGCAGCGCTATCTTAGCATTCGGTGAATCACCCTCCCCCCTCTGCTGTCAATAAACTAATGACCATTTAAACTGCAGCCTTTGTGATTACAAAATCGCAAATTTGCTATATGATCCCAAATCACGATTCTATAGCAAATGTAATTAATAGTTCAGCCCTACTATGAAGTAAGTCTATGCATGGTGTCTATGGTGCCAAGGTACTACTTTTATTGCTTTGGCCTGAGCACGAAAACAGCCAGTTGACAACATTTTCAGTGGATAGCGAAGGATCGGTTCCCAGAGAAAATCTACGAATTAGTGGTTGAGAACTGTGACTAGGCGGGGCTTACTGTGAGTCGAGCATATATCTTTGCTTGACCTCAGTTACTACTTTCTTATTAGCCGGGCCTTTGGTGCCATCCTGTGGCGTCTTAGAGCATAAAGGCTCCAACATCGGTCCGTGGCACCATTGCCGGCCAGCGGGCTGCTTGGTACAGCCAACCCGACTAACTGCAACTCCTGATGTTGCTCAATAACCACACCCCGTAAAGGTACACATTCAACACACGAATATTACAGTATGTACAGAAATTACACTTTATAAAACCAGCAGAGCTGGGCATTTTACAAAAAAATTGAGCGTCCGTTATTCGTCAGCCGCCTGCAGCATGTGCTGGATGGTGTTTGAAGAGAAATAGTGACATTCTTTTCATAATGTTTATTGTAGTTTTAAAAACAATAAAGTGTTATTTTTCCACCAAAACACATACAGAAAAACTGTTTTTTTGGGCGGGGGGGTTGAGGCTTATTGGCAGTTTTAAAAAATAATTAGGGTTAAAAAATGTTTTTTTTCAATGCATTTATAATGGCCATCATATGTGTTGTATGCAGATTTTTGCTATTTGTGGGCCGGCCTGGTCCCTTGCCCTGCAAATAGGGGTGATCCACTGTTTTATAGCTATCTGCAATATACTGCCCCCTGATGGCCAAGGCATGCACAGCAGAAGGAGGCGTATTGAATAGTTTTTGTGCTGTTCGTAACGTACAGGGAGGACGCTCAGGCTCCGAAACGAGTGTCATGGGCAAAGAGTAACACAGGCTCGGACATCGTCTCCAAGAACGGCACGCTGTCGTCTATTGCCACCAGCCCTCGGCCCGGAGACCACCACCACCGGCAGCCTGCGTTCCACTACCCCTACTCGCCCTCGTCCACCACTGACGCGGGCTCCGTCATCAACGCCTACCAGCTGCGCCCAGGCGAGGCCAATACCCTGCGTGGCCTGCCGGGCTACAATGTGGGCGGGACGCCGTCGCGTAAACACAAGCGGCCCCCCGCCGCCAACGGAGGCCCGCCCCAGGTGGTCCGCATGCCACCCGTCAGGACGGAGGGGGCTCAGCCTCAGACGCCGCCCGCCTTCACGGCGTCCCCGCGGGCCAGCTCATCGTCCACGCTGACCCGAGCGGGCACGGTGGCCGTCATGGTGCCTGCGCAGAGTCAAGCGGGCTCCCTGGTGTAGCTTCTGATTGGACAGGAAGGAGGGGGTGGGATCTAAAGTGTTCTGCCTTTTAATCGGACTTCTCTGTGACCTCCTGCAAGGACATTCTGTTTATTCATACTACGGACTCGACACATTTTTGATTTTCACTACCTTTGTTTTTAGTTTTCTAAAGAGCAAACAGCTTAGGTTGTGTAGTTTTCAGGCACATTATTGTTGATGTTTCTCAGGCTTAGGAAAAAAAAAAAAGCTCCAAACAAAGTCAAACAAAAAACACAAAATGACATTTCAGGTTTTTATATAGAATTGAATGGTTATGGAGCACTGGATGTGTTGCCTGTGATGGTAGACAGAATGTAAGCAAAAAGAAGAAAAAAATTGTGAACATAGCTGATGGTGTTGGACTGTTTTGGGTGATTACTGACAGTTAATGTATGAGGGCCTGGAGACATCCCACAAAAGGCCATGCTTTCTGCTGGTTGTGTAGTGGAATTTATACTAGTGAAAAATTCTCAGAGCTGGGCATTTTGAGCGTCTGTTAATCGTTAACAGTCTGCAGCGTGGGTACCCTTGCATCATTCGCCTTTTTTGGGGGGGGGGGTAGCGGGTTTGGCGGGGATAGTGACGGGCTTCCGTCAGCGACTGCAAACTTCAATAATAATTCCCCCTCCACACCCCCCCGTCCGTCGCATAGACGGAATGCCCAGCTCTGAGAATTATGTATACCGTACATATGGTGTTATTTACAAATGTTGAGCAGCTACATGTCGCATTTGAAATACAGTTTGGATGGTTGACAGTTGTTTTCCAATTAAAAAAAACGTGTGACATTGGTTCTCTGTCTCTATATGTGCCCTGCGACGGACACGTGACCGATCTGGGTTAGTCTGACTTTCACCCGGAGTCAGCTGGGATAGGCTTCAGCTCCGAGCAACCCTTCACAGGATTAGTGGCATAGGAAATGGATGGATTTAGCATTAACAGAGCATATTTATCACATTCACCAAGGCCGCTTGTTTGTTAGCAGGATGACGCGATTTGGCTGCATTTCCTTCCTCTTTAATTGGGACGATCAAAATTGCTCTGTATTGTTAATTGTTACTGCTCTTATGTGTGGTGCCCTGCCAAACCTGAGATCACTTGTAGTGCCAAGACTGACCTGTGAGATGCAGCACTTTCAGCATTCAGACTGCCAGAAAATAAAGGAATAAAGAACTAGAAGAAGCTAGGCTAACTGTTAGCTTTTCTGGTAACTGCACTGCAAACTCTTGTCGTTTTGATTGCAGTGTATGAATTGTGATGCACGTTATACATCCACACCACACAATTACTCTATTTGTTTGCAACGTTCAGTCGCTTCCTAGTTGGCAATCGTTCCGGTCACTTCACAATCACAGAGTCCTTGGCTCGGCTAACTTTGATGTTGACCACACAGATTTGCCATCCAAACTATTGAACGTTTTACGTTATACTAAAATTGAGCGTGCATCATTCGTCATCCTTCAGCAGCGGAGGTACCCTTCCGTCGTCCATCATTTGCCTTTTTTTCCAGGGGTAAAAAAATAGTACCTGTCTATAGGCCGGCTCGCGTCTAATTTTAAACGGGCTTCTGTCTGCGATTCCGACTGAACTTTCACTAGCACCGCCGCCCCCCACTGAGAGATATTTGAAACGAAACGATAGACTCACCACATGGAAGTCTCACTCACAGTGGGATGGGAGCCTCCATGTCCGGCTGGACTAAATATGTCTCCTTTTAGGACCCGGAAGCTGCAAGCCTCGGCCCCGGTCAATGGGAAACGGAAGCCTCTGTTATAGGGATTGTGGTATTGCCCTTCCCCTCTTGTAATGGTATGCCCCAGCAGCAGGAGGGGACACAGGTGGATGTGTAGTCAGAATGAGCCAATGAGGAAATCCAGGCACACTTGAATGCACGATACTGTCTTCTGTCTCTCTACACAAACAGTCTCGCTGCGGCCATTGAAGCCCCCTGCAAAAATAGACTATCGACCAGGGGCGGAGCCATGGGTGGGCCTGGGTGTGCACAGGCCCAGCCAAATTGACTGACTACCCACCAGGTGAGATTCATGAAAAATACAATGATCCCTCGCTTCAACTTTCGCGCCCTCGGTGCATCGCGGATTTTTCAGAAGCATTCATAACAAATTAAAAAAGAAACAACACAGCCATATCGGCAGCTATATTGCAGAAAGACGCATTGTTTCAAAGATATGAGTCGACTCGGAGGCTTTGTACAAACACGCAGGCACTCATAAAAGGTGGTGACTGTTTCCCAGCGCGAGCTCGACCAACGAGGGCACAAGTGGATTTACTTTTTCCGCTTGTGTACTGTATGTGAGCTGACTGGCTGCGCATCATCGCAGCCTCTCGCTAGTCTCGTCCACTATTCAAATGTGCCGTTGATTTAGTCAGTCAAGCCGGATACTTTCTCCTCCGTATTTGTAATGATGTGTTTGCTCTAATAAAGTTTTGTAAAAATCGGATAGTACAGTACAACAGTTGTGTTTATATGTCGTGAGCGCAGCGCGCTCCCGGCCGGCACGACTTAGACATCGCCAAATAAAGAGTGAAAGTGTTTGTTAGTTTTGTCTTAAAACAGCTTACCTTAACTACAATCCCGCGTTGCATTTTATCCAAAGGACTTTGTTGATGTTATTGTGCAAAGATACAGTTTAGGCATGATTCCCTCCGGCAGCAGTGCTTCTTCTTCGTTTTTAAAAGAAGTAGGAGTTAACAAAGGGAACAAAGAAGAAGAAGGAGGGAAGAAGAAGCGGCCATTTTTGACAACGACGACGACAAGTGTTTTAAAGTTCAGGATTGGATAAATTACACTATGGCATTCTAGTTAAGTCAATTTTATGATTAAAAATTAAAAATTTAACATAGTTTTTAGTGAACGATCCGTCGTGATGGTCAGCTGGCACGGTCTGAGCTAAAATTCTTATCACTGCCTGCAGCTTGGTATTTATTCTTCATTTGGCATTTTTAAAGTTAAATGGATTGTTTAACAAGTATTTAGAAGTGCGGGAACCATGTCGGGGGTTCCCAACAGCGTAACAGAGGCGCAAACCCCCCAAAATAAAACTGTACAGTAAATATAATATAAAATAATAATAATCAGAATCATAAGTTCTGGCCCCCCATTAACTGCAATAAATGAGGGATCACTGTATATGCTTTTCAATTTTTAGAAAATTATTATTTTTGAATTTGTGCTTTGTTGTGTTTTTTATTTTATTGAATATTAAGAATGGCACGATTGTGGTTGTCTAAGGAAGATCTGAACTTCGTATTATTCACTTTATACACTCATTTTATTTGAATATACAATGTGTTGGGACAGGCGATTATGCTCAGAGAGAAATATTCAGGCTCACCCTGATTTTTCCAGGCCCACCCATTAGCCATGTTCTGGCTCCGCCCCTGCTATAGACGATTATTTGAACAGAAAGAGTGACTCACTGCGCCATGGAAACTGTTCACAGCCCTGGTCAATCACTCAAATCTGTCCCCCAGGTAACTACAACTCACTATTTTTCCTTGGCGCGGCCATCAAAGCTCCGCCGCGAAAAAGACTAATGATGGACTACAGACAAATGACTGATTAAATACATGACTTTGTCGATCTATTTTTAAATTTTACTTGTCATTTGTCAACCGTCAGCAAAACGGGTGTCTGTCAGTGACAGATAGACAGACCGGACCGTCACATAGATGGAATGCCCAGCTCTGGTTTTAACATCTATAATTGTCACCTTGCGTATTTAGTGAACAGATAAAGGATTTTAAAAAATGAAATCACTTTACCATACTTCACACCACAGGCAAGCCACTTAGGATGTTCTTTTCAAGAATCGTGCTTTTGAAGTGGAGTAAAAGCTAAGATTTGGCCCATTTATCAGTACGTGTTTCCATCTTAACTGTAGTTAGGTTAGGTTATTAGTTCTTTACCTTGGTTTGCCCAACAGAGTCAAAATTAAATAAAAACATTCTGAAATAACAATAACATTCATATATATATATATATATATATATATATAGTTTAAGCCATTAAACTGTAAAATATGAAATACGTTCTTAATATTCTTTAATATCTCATTTTTATCATTATATTAGCGTAGCTGATGACAACAATCACTGAAAATGAGGATTTTTTTATTTTTAGTCAAAGACCTAGAATTTATTTGGAGTGTCACTGTACATATTTTCATACATAATGTACATGTATTGTATTACACTCAGTAACAGCAAAGAAACCATGATAAAAAGGCTGGAAGGGCCACTCATTACACTGCCAGTGACAAATTTACTTGTCTTTTCACAGTCCAGCCATTCAATCCCAGGAATTTATTTATATATTTTTTCAAACGTTAGGGTAAAAGAGGGTCTCTGAAAATGTGTGCGTTAAATACATAAATGAGGTTACAGTTATGTTGTGATGCAAACACATTGGGAGGACTAATTCCTTGGATGCTAACATGCTACAGTGACAGAAATCCCCTACAAAGTGACAGTTCCGGTATTCATTCAGATTCATTACTGCATATGTGCTTTTTGTAGATCAAATAGTTATATGACAGTGCTTTGGAGAGGTCCAGCAACCTTGAGGATGTGGTCAGTCTGGAACTGTGTCTCGTATCAGGGACTCGTATCAGGACTCTGTCAGAAGACTGCGTGAGATGATCATCCTCATCACCTCATTGGTTCCTGTGGAGAAATGCACAACTGGGCGTTAAAGGGGAAGTCAACGCAAACATTTTCTTTCAAGAATATGTTCTATGCAAGACCAATAGTTGAAACAGGGCATTCTGATAGATATTGCGTTTGTGGAATAAGTGTTAATCCCTGTTAATCCCCTAATAAACCATCCCTGGGGGCGGCCATTTTGTCTTCTGCTCAGATTCAGAAAACAAGTCAGCCGTGATTGGTCGGTGTGAGCAGTTGTGATGTCATTTTCAGTCGATAGAAGGCAAAATGGCCGCCCCCAGAGATGGCTAAAAACGATTGCATTTTGCTGCTTAATTTATATTCCACAAAATTAATCAGAATGCCGTGTTGCTACTACTGGGCCTGCTGGGAACATATTCTTGAAAAAATATGTTTGCGTTGACTTCCCCTTTAAAGAGCACCAGGAACATTAGTGACATCAATGATGACGCAATGGCTGACCTTCTAAGATCTGATGCACACGGATGTCACGCACAAACTGCTGCACGGCGTAGTCCTTCAGGTAGCCGTAGCCGCCATGCATTTGGAGTGCCTGGTTGCAGATCTGAGCGGGCGCAGAAGAACGATAAAATGACGACTGAAACATGGCACTAATAATTCACCCTACATTTTTAAATGTGTTACATGAAAATGTTTTATTTATTCCCAAAAGTCTATTCTCTTCATTTGTGTGTGTTTCTCCTGTCTACACTGCTTTCAGTACATCTGGAAGTTGTGCCCAATCAGATTTCATCCTCTATGTACAGTGGGCCAACTATTCGCTGGGGATAGGGACTGAGCCCGACCACAAACTGAGAAAATCAGCACTATTGCGGGTCACCCAAAACGTGGTTATAATTGCCGATACAGTGTTGCCTCCCTTGACTTACAAGTGACCGGACTTACAAGTTTTTTCGAGGTATAATCCATCACTGAGGATTTTTTTGCTTCGACTTGCTAGAAAAAAGGTGAGACTACATTTTTCTCTTCTTCTGATTGGTTGGTGAGAGCAAAACTTGTTACAGCTAAGTTGGACGAGCGATCTGCACACAATACTATGAATAATACCGGCCAACAATTTTTGTTCTTGTGCCAAATATATTTGAATCGTTTCTGGGTAATTTTGGGCTGCTAAGTCCAAAAATGACATCTGTTACTAGGAATTGGCTCTATTTTTTGAGATATCAATATTTTTGACAAATAACTGATTGATGATTTAATGTGCTTTGACTGTTTACTAAATGTACTTTAATTGTGACTAAAAGTAAGTCGTGCTTTGATTTGCGCTTAATTTCCAGAATTTTTGCTTGATATTTCTCATGAAAAATGATTTGCATATAGAAGGCTCTCTGCGATAACGATTGTCATCTTTCAGGATATCGCATCAAAAACAAAAGACTACTGTGTGAACATGCTAGAAAGGTCAGATACATCCCAATTAAAGTTTAGCAAAGTGAATATCAGTGTCATAACTTGCATATTCTTAGCACTTTTCTCAAACAAAAAATAAGGATTGCCTCAAAAACTAGAGCCAACTCGGAAATAAAAACCCATTTTCGTCATTTTCGGATTCAGCGACATCAAAATACCCCAAAAATGCTGAAACTTTCTTGGCACCAAAATGTGTTGTACAGTGTAATCATCTGTGGTTAAGAATGGAATATTTTTTATTTGTTTGTTTTTTGTAACATGATCAGACAAATATTGAATGTGAACCGCTCCAGACGATGTACATGGCCGAGTTGCATTCTGTTATATTGCGTTTTGGTATGATGGCATCTATAACTGCGACGTGAGAGTGTTGGTATTAAAAGGTGAATTCAGTTGAATCGGACCAAAACAAGTCTAGTTGTGAATGTAGCTTTGACTGCCAATGTAATAAAATCGATTCAGATTTTGGGTTGGTCCTCACTGAAGGCCCAGGTAGCAATGCACAGCCCGCCACTGATTCAGGTCCAGGATGTACTCACGTTGAAGCAGTGGTCCGTGGCAAAGAGCTTGGCCATAGAACACAGCTGCACGGCGTCCGCTCGCTCCTCCTGAAGTGCCACGGCTGCCTGGCGTACCAAAAGGCGAGACGCCACCAAATCGGTGGCCATTTCTGCCAGTTTGAACTGAAGGAACTGCACATACATGCAGAGTGTGTGTTAAAATCAGTGTTAACGTACATGTGGAGCAAGGAAAAATCCGTTCACTGCTACTGACCTGATTGTTGGAGAGCGTCTCTCCAAACTGCTTACGCACCAAAAGGTGGTCCCTAGCCAGCTGGATGGAGGCGTGGGCCGCGCCCAGAGAACATGAAGCTGTTCAAAGGAACATTTAATGTTCATACTGAAAGCCAAAATGTTAACATTGAGCTCAAAAAACGACTGTGTGTTATGATCAAAACATTTCAACACAGATTCAATTTGAAAAAAGATGAAAGTGGAAATACAACAGCAAAGTTGCTTTATGTCAGAAGAATAATTAAAAAATAGTTACATGAGGAAAAAAGTCTAAATTTGATGTGAATAAAGGGCTAATTTTACAATTATGAAACTTTTACTGAGAAAAAAGTCCCAATTCTGGTAGAATAAAATCATAATACAAAAAAAAAGTTGTAATTCTTTTCTGAAACCAATTCCAAATATAAGAAAAATTCAGAATATAACCAGAAATAAGTTCAAAATTTTCCAAAAATACAGTGTCAAGAAAAATTTAGTTTGTAAAAGAAATTTCATAATTTTCTGAGAGTAATTTTTAAATAGAACAATAAAAGTTGTAAAAAAAAAATTGGGGGGGAAGCTATCAAAATACGTGAATACATTTGTAATATTCCAAGAATACTTAAGAATATTTTGTCATCGTATGACAAAAGTCATAATATTGTATAATAGCCATAACACTCATTTATACATCACAGAAAAAAGCCATTTCACGAGACTTAAGTGATATTACGATCAGTTTAATGATTGTAGTTTTTAAACTGTATTACTGTGCATTTACAATACATATAAAAAAGTATATCATCGCTGTCCTGTGAAAAACACTTGTCCATTTTTTAAATTTTCTTACGTTAATGGGGTTTCCACCCCGGGCTATGGACATCCCATTAAGGTGAACATTTTAAAAAATGACAAAAATGGACACACGTGTTTTTCAGAGGACAGCGACGATACATGAAAAAAGCTTACAAACCCCGGTTCAAATGCCAGATATTGTGGTATAGAAAAATGAGACCTGGACAAATTATTTCAAAAGTCAACTCAGCTGAAAAAAACACCCCAAAATTGTTTTTAAATATTTTAGAGATTTAAAGTCAAACTCGTGTTAAATGGGAGACAACAAACATGTACGGGCCACCATTTAAAGTTAAAAGGATTAACCCTGAATAAATTTCAGCTATTCAAGTGCTCTTTTCCTGACTTTTTTTTGCTTTGGAAGCAGAAGGTTTAAGTTTCTGTGCTCTCAACTGTCTTGTATTTGGACCTGTTGAGGATTTCCTCAATCTTGACAGGCATTCGAAGAGGGGTGTGTAGACTTTTTATGTTTGATGTATATGAGCTCACCAATATTAATTCTGCCTCCGTTTAATCCTTTCATGGCAATTGTGAAGCCTTGACCTTCAACTCCCAGCAGGTTGATCGCAGGAACAACACAGTCCTCAAATATGACGGCCCTGGTGGGCTGCGAGTTCCAGCCCACCTAAAGAACACATTGAGTCAGCGGCTACACACTGTGACTGCACTCTGACATCTAGTGGTAGTCCTGCAGCGCTACAAAAACAACAATCACGCTACCTTTTGTTCCTTTTTACCAAAACTGAGGCCCGGTGTTCCCTTTTCTACGACGAGACACGTGATGCCTTTCGGACCTTTGGCTCCTGTGCGACACATGACCACGTAAATGTCAGACTCGCCCCCTCCGCTGATGAACGCCTGAAATCACACAGCAGGAGAGGTGCGCCGCATTGAACAATGGTAAAACACTTTTCCCCCCCTCAAACAATACAGTACATACATGCTGTTTGGGTCAAAACCTAAAATTTTATGACTGTCCCTAAAATAAAATTCTTTTAATTGTCACTCTTTTTTTGTATTAGTGCTAGGACGTTTGGACTCATCTACTAAACCGTTTATATTTTTGAAATGAGTGTAAAGAAAAACAATCAAACATGCAGCTAGTCCTAGTAAAAAATGACTCAATTTGTCCACATTTGGAAATATATTTTTCATGTAGTTTTTTAAAAAAAATTTTTTATCACCTATAAGATATAGTGAAATTATAATTAAAGGGATGGGTGGGCCGGGATGGCAATGTTTTCACTAACAAGTTCATTTTATATATTTTTTGATCAGGAAAATGAAAAGAGTTGTCATTTTCTATTTTATCAATAAATGTGGGAGAAATGAGGAAATAAGTGAATCCATGAATAACGCCTCTTGTTAATGAAGAGAATGGCCGCGCCCCCTACCGTTCTATCCTTGTTCGGTCGGAGTCACTGGAGGAACCGATTACAAACCCCCCATTGGAAATCATTGTACTTTCATTGCTTATAACGTCCAAAAACAGTGATCAATTGGCACCAAAATTTATGTGGACATCACTACTAATGACCACTTCAACACATCAAAACGATTAACCTCTCTGTGGCTGATGCATATGAGAATGAGGAAATGTGGAAATGAGCAGAGCTACAAAGATTTATGCTGGGACGAGCGCACACTGCTTCTTTCCTTAAAAAAACAAAAACAAAACACTGCTTCTTTGCTGATCACTACAGAGTCTTTTGGGCGGGGCATTTTAGTACTGATGTCATTTTTACATGCAAACCTTTTATATAAGTGCCAATGTTAAGCTCATTCAAGTGTCCCTTTAATCTGTTCAAGAGCTAACTCGCCAAAATTAAGTTTTTCTTGTTTTAATTATATATATTCTTTAACAGGCAGTTACATTTATTTAGCATTCTTTCCTATCATGTTAAAACTTGTTAAACCAATTAAGTTGGAAAACACTGTCCTGGAGAGAAGCGCAATGCTAAAATTGTGAAGATCACCCCCAATGTGGGTATAGCATGCTGTCAGGATTTTATGAAAATTTTACCTTGGAACCATTCAAAATGTAATGGTCGCCTTGGCGCTGCGCACTCGTCAGGAGCGACGCAGCATCACTGCCGCTGCCTGAAATCGAACGAGGAGACATTCAAATTATGAAGACATAGAATTGTAACGGTTAGGAGTAGCATAGTAGGTAACTGACCAGGTTCGGTAAGGCAATAAGAGGCAAACTTCTCCATGGAACAAAGTTGAGGACAGAACCTTTGCCTCTGCTCCTCGCTGCCAAAGCTGTCAATCATCCAGGCACACATGCTGCATGCAAACTACACGTTAGGGACACCTGCACATTTTAATGACATCCAACACAAAAAATGCATCAATAACTGGGCCTTTGCCAAGATGGAAATGCTCACTTTTGATTGGCACCTGTCAGAATGTATTAATGCAACCGAATGTTTATTCTTGTTATTGTAGTATTGTAGTCATACTGAGAACTGTTTCGACTAATAACCAAAATCATAGCAACCAGCTAGTTTCCCGAGGTATTTCATTATCCTGTTGACTAAATATGTATTAAGCTTTTTCTTTTGAGATGCTATTCATGTATTTTGATAAAAAGCTTTATTGATCCCTCAAGCAATTAACACATATATTTCTTAAATGTAATTGTGTGAAGGCTGCTATTATTGATTTACTTTTCAATTGAAGTTTTTATTTTTATACTGATGATAATCCCCACTATACAAAATCATTTGTGTTGCACACCACGCAGAGGACCAGATACCAGGCGTGCAACGATATATTAATGTGTGTGTGTGTGTGTGTGGGGGGGGGGGGGGGGGGAGTAATAGACCTCTGCTAAATGGACTCAAATTTTGCTATTTATGTTTGAATAAAATGGGTCTCTTTTAAGACATGTTTAACGCTGCATACTGTATATAACCCCCAAAATATATTCAAATATACACATAAAATTGTAGGTATATTATTTCTTTGATAAATTATGTATGATCTTGACAATAAAATCTGCTTTCTACTTGAACAGTATCAAAAGCTCAAAAGGCAGAATCAATGGCAACTGCAAAATAACTATAAATAGTTTATATAAACATTATGTATAGAGGTTAAGGTATAGAAAAAAGGTTTTGGGACTATATTCTTATTTATTATAAAATATGTTTTATGATATACTGTACATGTATGTGTGTTTTAGTTTCTGCTCTTACTACAGCGACGACTCACTATTTTGAACGAGACGTACTTGTGGATACTGATGTAGGCGGTGGTGCTAACACATCCCGTAGACAAGGCCTCGAAGATGACCGATGTGTCCAGGCGAGACAGACCGGAACCCCCGACGTCCGGCTCTACGTAGATGCCCCCGAAGCCCAGCTGGGCCGCCTTGCGCATGGTCTCCACTGGGAACACTTCCTTATGGTCAAAGCAGACGGCGATAAACTAGCTTCATTTAGCGTAGTTTAAGCAGAGAGAACATTTATGTGCTGCTGCTTTGGTTAGGAAATGGGTTGAAATTGGCTTAGCAGTTACTGTGCACACATAGTTTCTACTATATGAATTGAGATAATTACAGTTACTACTTTTATTGTAGGAAAGGGGAGGCGTTTATTTGAGGAGGTGTTTATTTGAGGGTGTTTAACCAACCTTCTGGTCCCACTCCGCCATGCGCGGAGCCATTTCATTGGCCGCAAAGTCAAAGGCCACTTTCTGGAACTCCTTCTGTTCATCTGTGAGGCCATGAGATGCTGGGAAAAATAAAAATACATAATACAATTTAGTAGAAATGCTTTGCAAGGAGAGGAGGTTAACCCCCCCCAAAAAAATGTAAGTACCATACATGCAGAGATTTTGTGTGAGATCGTGTGATGGCCTTTCTCAGTTTGATGGGTGAAATAGAGTCAAAAATTGCGAGTGGTTTGTTGGATTGGTAAAACATAAGAAGGAGTCACTCTGACATAAGAATGTGACATAAGAAGGAGTTCCTCTGACGAACCAAAACAAACAGAGCACACAATACACAAACACACGAATTGCAATGGAGTAAAACAAACGTTTGTTCTTAACAAAATTACTCAAGCGAAAGTAACTAATATGTGGTTTTAAAACTATTTTGACAAGTACAATGCTTGCAAAAAGTTACTTCAGTAAAAAGTAATGGAGTAAATGTGTGTGTGTTACATGAGAAAAGTGGTGATGCCAATTTGTTTTTATTTATTAGGTAACAATAGTTAACCAGTTGACAAGCTCTAGTCTTAACCCTCTCAGGCTCAAATTCAATTTTAGTCATAGTACTTCTGAGTAAAAAATTGCTCATATAAAACGAATGTGTATTCATTAGGGGATTAGCAATTTGTTTTTGCGAATCTGCAACACCTGCCTGGAAAGGGTTAAAGTAGTTGAGGTATCATAAAAAACAATACATGATTTCAATGTATTTTAAAACTTTGTTGTGTTTTTATCATTCTGAAAAAGTTGCACTTTTGGGTCATGTATTTCATTTTTTTTTTTTTTTTTACAAATGTAATTTAATAATAATAATAATGTAGTTTTATATAGCACTTTTCTGGACACTCAAAGGTGATTCACAGTGGATACATTATTCATGCACTCACATAACCATGCTCTGATGGTCATAAACTACATTCTGTAGGCACAGGTGCCCTAAAGCAGGCAAATGGAAGTGTGGCTGCCCCTTCAACCACCACCAAATGTTCACACTCAGCCATACACATACATGTGAGTGACACTGGGGCAAGGTGGGTGAAGTGTTCAACAGCCAACCCGGTTACTGGACAACCAGCTCTACCTCCTGAGCCTCGGCCTCTCCATCTGTATGATTATTTGTATGACTTCAGTAATGGTAGTGAAAAAGGAAGTCATGTCAAACATGTTCTTTGCAATACTCTTTTCTACGTACCCCCACTGATCTAAACACGGTACTGTAGTCTGATTAATATTGCGTTCGTGGAATAAGAATTAAGCAGAATAATCCACACGTTAGACATCCGAGGACTAGGATGACATTTATGCAATACCGCCCCCAGCTGTCAACTGAATATGACGTCAGAGTGCCCACCGGCTCGCATTGCGAATGACACGTGACCAAATCAGATTTCCATAACATCCTGTTTTCTTTGTGTGTTTATGTGTGTGTTTATGTGTGCGTGTGTGTGCGTGTGTGTGCGGGTGTGTGCGTGTGGGTGCGTGGGGGTGGGTGCGTGTGTGCGTGTGTGCGTGTGTGGGTGGGGGTGTGTGGGTGGGTGTGTGTGGGTGTGTGTGTGGGTGTTGAAGGAGGGGGGGTCCCTTTTGTCTGGGAAGGACATAAAAAAGAAAAGGAAAGAAAATGTGGGCGGTGTTAGTGAGGGGTGTGCACTGTGCAGCTCTCTTTGACCAATGAAGAAAGGAGCGCCTCTTGCCAATGACATTTACGCTAAAAGTACATTTAAAAATGGACAAACTGCGTTCAAAGGCGGTAAACCCACATCAAAAATGCTTCTGGTTGGTTATATAGACAGGTGATGGTAAACTAACGTGAAACCAGCCTTGCTTTCTACCATAGTCACACAAATGAGTATTTTCAATGACGATCGTTGCAAAACTTATGTGTGCTGTTTTGCGTGGACTTACGGTCGATACACGAAGCTATCCCTCGTCTCTGTGCACTTCTACTGACGAATATACGGCGGCTACTGCAGATGTTCGCTGTCAGTCGGGCGACTTTAACTAGCGAGCCAGCCGCCATGTTTTTTCTTTTTTTTCCCCTTTTTTTTCTCCCCCAATCAGCGTTAAATCACATCGCCCGCTGGTGCTTCTGGGATGTGTAGTTCTGGAAGAACACTAAGGGACGCGCTGGTGATTTTATTTCTTGATTTTATTTTTACAATTTACTTTCGCATTTGTATTTATTTTATTTATGTTTTTTATTCTTTATCATACAATTAAATGACATAAAAATGTAGTATATGAACGGTGAGGAAATCATGCGCTGCACCCGGATGACGTCCCGCGTTCCGGATTTGCGCGGGTTTGAATGGCCGCTTGTTGATGTGACACAGTAGTGACTTTAAAGGTATGATTACAATTCTTTTGAGCGCCGCTATGTACTCAAGTTACCTACCACTACTAATTTTTAAACCCGCTAAGCCTTAATCTTACGTTGTATAGTTTGCCTGGACGTATTTATGATTGTTCACGCCAAAACGAATGAAGGAAAAGCATGTTTTGTACATCTTTCAGAAAATAGACGGATTGACATGGGCTAATTTGAGGTGTTAAACACATTTCAGCATTAGAGCAATATTACCAGTGCTGTATCTTTTACTCAAAGATCTACATTAATCGCCCTCGATCTACTGAACAACTTAAAGATGCAATTCGTCAATAAATTACTGCCATTCCATGTGAAATGACCCGCCGACTTATAGACAACTTTCGTGAACGCCTTCGACAGTGTGGACAATAATGGATCCCATTTCACTGATTTAATTTTTAAAACATAATGAAACGGAATGGCATTATATGTGCTTTTCGAAAATAAAAACACTATTTTGTTTCTTTACTTTATTTGCCTTTTATTTAACCTACAAATCTGTCAGATCATTTTGCCTGACCCTGTATAATTACCCACTTAAATCAAGTTTTGAGAACCTATGGTGGGTGGGTCAAATGCGGGTCATGACACCATTTTATACATCATGCAATTTTGTAAAAACCCACCAAAGGAACTGTTATCAGAAACCTTAAAAGTTGGACTCTCAATTACTCGTATTTTAAAAATGAGGTTGTAGACGTCATAGATTTATTAGGCCCAATATAAAATAAAAATGTCCCCTCTTACCCCTGCACTAAATGTTGACTTTATGCTGAGGAACATGGTAGTCCATGTAAGAGTTTTATACAGTGATTTTCAATACAGAGGGAAGCAATGCCTCCAAAGAAGAAAGTGGGGAAAAGAAAAATCAGTTCAGGTAGGTTGAAGCAATTTGTCAAGTACATACATTTTGTCTGGTATGTATAAAAGTACAATCCGCATAACACAGACGGGGATGCTGAAGAAGAGGTCGATTCTTCTCCAAAGCCGAGCCTCAAGAGGAAGGCTTCATCTTCTGCGGAGCTTTCAGAGGGGACGAGCGCCAAGCAGTATTGTCGCTGGCTCATGAAATCTGAGCCAGAGAGCCGCTTTGAGAACGGCATTGACGTCAAGGTACAGTGCAAGATGACTACTTTAGTGTGTCTTTGCAAGCATCTTATCATCATCATCATCATTGAATCTACAGTTTGGAATTGAAGATCTGAAAGCTTTGCCCAATCAGACCAGCTGCTGGGACGGTGTCCGCAACTACCAGGTAGAGCCGCAAAAAGAGACTTTTTGTCATCAAAAGAGGGCTGCAAGCCTGCAACTAATGATTATTTTAATATTCTAACCCATTATTAAAATAATCGACGAATCTGTTGATTATTTTTTTCCGTGAATACATGAATCTGATTTTAAAAAACCTTCTAAAATTGTCAGCCCTTAATTAAAACAACTGGACATTATTTGGAATTGGCAGTGCAGAAAGGCACACAGAGGTTGCTGCATGAACATACCAAAGCTCTTGAAGTAATAAATTTGTAAATAAAAAAAAGAATTAAATTTTTTTTAGCTCAAATTACAATAGGCCATGGCACACAAAAACGTACAGCTGTATGCTATACATTATCTGCTAAAAATTATTTAGATGGCACTATTATCACACAAGTCTTGCTCTGTCTTGGCCAGGCACGTAACTTCATGTGTCAAATGAAAGAGGGACAGTTGGCTTTCTTCTACCACAGCAACTGCAAGGAACCTGGCATAGTAGGAATCATGAAAGTAAGATCCCATGCTAGGATGTATATCATTGTACTTGGTGACTATTATGTTTATTGAGTGGAGTTTCTTCTCCCCTTGTTCAGATAGTGAAGGAAGCATATGTGGACCACACTCAGTTTGATAAGAAAGATGTTCATTATGATGCTCGCAGTAAGCCAGAGAAACCCAAGTGGAGCATGGTAAGAGGACATTCTTCGACACAGTATTTGGAAATAATAATAATAATATAAAAAAATAATAAACTCTAAACATTTATTGAAAAGAATTCAGATCCTCTCATATGGGATTTTGAAATTTTTTGACATTTTTATTTATTTTCTGATCTACCTGATTTACATTATTTTCCTCAAAGTGAGGCCTTTGGGGGCTCTGAATCAGATCTTTTTTTTGTTGCTTTGGATGTTATAAGTTATTAGATATAAACATAGCATTGATGAAAATTGAAACCTAATTTTTCAGTGAGTGATATAAAATATATTCTAAAAGCGCAATGACAGATACAGACATCTGAATATGATAAAAGGATTATAATTTTTTTTTTTTTTTACATTTTTAATGGTTTCACAATCACTGTTTATAAATAATAATGAAAAAATAGTTCATATTTATTAAAGGGGAAGCCAAGTAAAATGTTTCATGCAACTAGTCTAAAGATGGATTCTGATTAATATATTTGTTTAATATTAATTAAGCATCAAAATCCAATGGTTTTAATCTATATCAAGGGCGCCCATTTTGCCAGATGTCGACTGAAAGTAACATCAGTTGTTCAGGGCTCAGGTAATGACCAATCACGGCTCAGCATGCGAACATCACTTGGCCAATCTCAGAAAACTGGTGAGCTGTGATTGATCATTACCTGAGCAACTCTGATGTAACTTTCAGTTGGCAACAAGTGGCAAAATGTCCGCCGCGAGATGCATAAAAACGGGTGGATCTTGCTGCTTAATTCATATTCCACAAGTGTACTATTAATCAGAATCCGTCAGACTAGTAGGGCTGCATAAAGCATTCTGTACAGAACCTTTTTCATTTGACCTCCTCTTTAAGGATGGCTAATAGGGATTTGTTTTTGTTTTTTGTCTTCAATGTTGGGCTCACTCCTAAAAATAAATAAGAACATTCTTGTATGAATACCTAGTGCAAATGGAATGAGGGTGAAAGGTGAGGATGGATGACGCTTCTGGTGTTCCCGGCTCTCAGGTGGACGTCCAGTACCAACGAATGTTGAAGCGTTTTCTTCCTCTGGCCGAGCTCAAAGAGTACCATCTGCAACATAAGACTAAGGGGGGCCCTCTGAAGGACGTCATGCTCTTCACCAGGGCCAGGCTGTCCGTGCAGCCTCTCACCACTGGTAATTGACGAGATCATTTCCTATTTGGCATCAGCGAAGTTGCAAACACGTTTTTCATTTATCATCCCTGCAGAGGAATTTGACTTTGTTCTGAGCTTGGAGGACCAAGACCCGCTGTGACTGTGCTCTGTGATGGGCTGAAATAAATATCTTTAGTTTATGTAGTAGATCATAGTGATATTTGCTCATTGTAAAATGATTGGGGTGAAAAGATAAATAACCCAATAAAAAAGAATTGACTTTTTTCTCCCATTTGGCATCAATTTATTTGATAATTGGGGCACAATGAATCAGTTGTAAGCGCTTTGCAAAAAGATCTAAATAGCTCTACTTTAACTCTTCTCTGCTTGAAAAAGACTTCAAATCATGTTTGGAGGCAGGAGGGGACACGCACGTGTCTAACCAAACTAAACACTTGGATGTTGTGGCCAAGTAACGCCGCTGGAATGCTGACCTAAACCTCTCTTATTTACACATCCACACTCATTGGACAACACTGGAGTGCATTTCACATTTCGGAGTTCTTCATAACTGGAATGTTGCTTGTTCAAAGTTCTAAATCAGTTAGCCACTAAAGCATTAAGAGTACACACGGAATGGCATTAGCGTGAAATTCAGAGGAATTATAATGCGTGAAGTGATTTTGTTTGACTCCCATTGAGAAACAAACACACAAAAAAGCCCAACAACAAAGCGAGGAGGGCTAAACCCAGTCCAGTCTCTCTTAATCATCATCCCTCGGACGGATATGACCTCACGGAGACCCCCGGTCCAGTCGAAGGCGAGGCTCGTACCCACTGTCCTCCTTGGCGCACTGCTCCAATGCGCTTTCCGAGGCGGCCGAGCCCTCGTAGCGCTGGGACGCGATGGCGGCCTGGTGGGACATGCTCTTCCTCACCACGTCACCTTTCCGCCACAGCGTGATCTCCTGGGAACACAAGGGCAAGTTCGATACATACTGATGGTGCAGTGCAGTGCAGGGGTCAGCAATCCGCGGCTCTTTAATTATTTCTGCTGTGGCTTTTTCATTTGACAATGATGGTGCACTTGTAACATAAGACAAAATGTTTTTATGTATATATATTTTTTTATTGCTCAAAATAAGCATCACAGCCGTGAAATGTGACGACTGGCGCAGAGTCAGATGTAGTGAGCTATTTGCCTGCTGGCAGGTTAAACCATGAATAAATCCAAGAAAGAAAAAAAAAAAGTTTCAAGAAAATAGAACAGTTAATGTTACGCACTACATAAACTCTTAAATACAAACATCGCTCGCGTAGCCTCACAGATGACAGGTTAAAATCGTTTCGGTGCCAACAGGAGCAAAAAAAAAAATCACGTTAACCAGGTAAAATGCATATTTTAATTGGCCATTAATTTGCAAATACATATATAGTAGGGGTATAACGGTACACGTGGGTGTATTAATACGTTTCGGTATGGCATGTTCGGTTCGGTCCACCTTGCGTATCGTTTCTGATCAGAGCGTGAGAGGAGGGTGGCCGCACAAAAGAGAGAGCCAGAAAAGAGCCGCAGCTCAATGGTCCCCGCTACACTGCGGTCTCCACATTTCGGCTTTCCTGTTCCCCATCGCCGATGGGGAAAGGTGCCTGGATATGTCCGAAGGTTGTGTGCCGACATTGTTACATGTGATCGGCGGCTATGTTGCAGCTAGCACGTCTAACATGCACGGCATCATCCGACAGTGAATGTTTCTGAGAAGAGGAAGCAAGCAGTCTTTTTAGCCCAAAACATCAAACTTAAATAGCGAGATTTATCATATTGTAGCGTCTTCCAGGAACACGCCGTCAGACGTAGTTTAATTATCACGTTTTTATTAATCCAAGTACAACTACTCGCGCTCTTCTTTCTCCACTGCTCCACTTGCTTGCCGTACGATGCATTCATGAACCAAGGAAACATCACAACTCAGCAACACACAAATCCGACCACGACACAGATAACCCAATTCGTTATGCTGTTGAACATCCAAAGATTTCAATGCCTAAAAAGTGTATACAATTTCATGAAGACTTTTTAAAGTTATTGTATTTTTTTCATGATAAAAAGAATTTTAATGTAGTTAGCAATAATTGTAACTTATTGTATGTATTTTTTTTTCATCACAAAAAGTGTACATATTAGGGATGGGAATTTTGACTAATTTGCCCGCCGACTAGTTGCAAATAAAATTTGAGACTTGTCGACTAGTCAATAAGCAAGAAAACTTTAAATTTAATACATTGAATTCAAAGTTTAAAATGCAAATGTTTTGTGTATTTACAGTAGAGGCTATTTTAGCCCAAACATTCAGGACAGTTTATTAATTTAAATGCTATTTATGTAACAACAACTGACTGAATAAAAGTGAACAATTGAAAGAGAAATATATTTCTGTAATATTTTCCAATGTAATGCATGGCATTTATTATGAATAATGTAATGAGTAATGGTACCGACTCCCAGTCCAGCAGGGTCTCATTCGCCATATGTTAGGTGCATTATCATGCACACAGGCGACGGCTTTATTTTCTAGTGCCCACGTACCCATCACACTCCGCAGGAGAGCAGCCAAGTTTTCAGCTGTGTGTCTTTCCTCCAAGGCGCATGAAGCACACAGCTGCGGAGATGTCCTTCGTCCACATACGTTATACACGTTATAGTCATCTAAGATTCTGTGGCTATGGACGTCCATCCGTCTGCAGTTATAGCATTGGCCACATGGCTGACTCGCTCAAACGCTCGTAGCATCTCCTCTTTCATTTGGTTATGGCTACTCTCGAGTTGGGGCGTTATTGTTTTGCGACTTGGCACCACGCACTTAGGCTCCATATACAGAATTAATTTTTCTAACCGTTTGCCCTCAACAAAAGAAAGCGGCAGCATATCTCGTCATTTTACAAATTAGTTGGCTAATCTTTGCTGTGTGATGAGCATCGCAGCGCCTGGCTGGAACAAATGCTCTCATGCTCGTCTGACTGGCCCCGCCGCCATCGACCTGCAGGTTCACATCAAGATTTACTTTGGATGTGGTTTCTTATCGCTCCGAGAGAGTGGTTGTAAGCGAGTTTATGCTTACAAAGCCTACAGACGACCTTGTTGTCATCTGCTGCATCAAAATACTGCCAAACGGTGCCGTTGTTTTTCGTGGTAGCTTCGACATCTTCAGAATGTACTTTTCTTCCCCAAACTTAGTGTCCCCGCCCCCTACTATGTGTGCGAGTGGGCGGGGAGGAGGGAAGCAATTCTCTCTCTTGGTGCTCAGCTTGTTTACAGAGGCCGAGGCAGAGGCGTGAGGAACAATTTGCGTGATACTAATGCAGCGTTTAACCGACTAGTAAAATACTAAACGTTAAATAAATCGTAGACGCTTAAACGACTAGTTGCGCACATCCCTAGTATATATGTACTGTAATGACAACTTGTCTTTAACTTGAATACTTAGATGTGTCATAGTCATAGGCTGTTGCTGCTGAGTATTTAAAGATTTCAGTGTCTTAACAATTTGCAAAATCAAGAGATCTTTTTTGTTAGTATATTTTTTATTCTGGTGTAATTTCTTAGAATAAAATCCGAATGGTTCATTTGTATTTATTTTTTCAAAAAAAATGTACCATTTACTTGTCATCTTTTCAAAATAAACATATAAAAAAAAAATATATATATATATATATATATATATATATATATATATATATGAGTGGCAGCCAAATGAGGCTCTTTGAGTATTTAAGTATTTATTTGTGATGTAAAAAAACAAGACCAAGCTAAATCATTTCTATTTTTTCCACCACTGTATCTTATAACCTGTCCTGTACTACTCAATTGATTTTTTTCAATAGAGAAGTACAAAATAACTCACAATGTGTATCACTCATCACAGTGCTGTGTTCAGAATTAACCTAACCCATCACTCACCTGCCAGTACCACTATTTAAAACTGCATCTGATTAACCCCAAAATAAAGTACAACTGTTCTAGTAAGTTTTTGCAGACATGTTTAAAGTCACATCTTCTAGCACAAGCCATGTGTTAGAAGAGAGGGATCTCACGGTTCAAAGTTGTCAGTCAGGAGAAGCATATAAAACAATTTCCAAGAAATTAAATATACAATACAACAACGTGAAGACAGTGAGAAAATATGGCACAACAGTGGCATTACTAAGAACGGGGCGTCCCTCCAAAATTAATGAAAAGACGACTGGGAAGAGAAGATGCCAAGTGGCTGATAACATGTAAGGAGCTGCGGAATTTTCTGGCAAGTGTTGGCTGTTCAGTACATGTGACAACAATCTCTCATCTTCATATGTCTGGCCTATGGGGTAGAGACGGTATACCATTTTTACTAAGAAGAAAAAAAACCCCACTTGAAATATCCCAAATGCATGCAGGAAAATGCATGTGCATGGTTACATGCATGTGCATGGTCTGATGAAACTAGGGCCCAACTGATATGGATTTTTTTTTTTTAATTGATTCCGATACTTGGTAGAATAAAATCCTGAAAATCCAGTTAAAAATATTTATGAATAAGATAACTTCTTTTTTGTTTAATTTTCACTTCCCCTTGTTTTAGTTAATGACCAGTTTTCCCAATGCTTTAGCCCAAGTTCCACATTTCCCAAATAGATTAATGCCTTCCTCATATAATCATTGCACTTTTTGTTTAAAGATGATTTTGGATTTGAGTCTTTTCACTCCTGAGCATGGTCATGCAACAAATTAAACTGGTAACTCAAGACACCACTCCGTATGCCTTTGTACAAATAAAGGCCTCCCCCAGATGACAGATATAGCTGCCAATTTCAATGAGCGACCGAGTCATCATCTGCTGTCAACATCAGCTCCGTTGAGGACTGCACATGTGCTGCGTAATAAATAAATAAATAATGCATTGGGTTCGGTGACCCAATTGCCCGGCCAGGCAAGTGAAGTGCTGATCTTAGCCCTTGATGATCGCATGGCAAAACATTTTCCTCATTTGTCAGACTGCGGGGTGCCCCGAAGCAGAAATGTATTACTTTAAGATACATGCATACAAGATAAATACATATGGCCACCTGCTGTTTAAAGTAGCGTCTCTCCTCCTCGTCGATCAGCACCAGGTTTAGGTAGTAGCGCACCGAGAACTTCTTGTTGATGTCTCGCATCGTGGGAGTCAAGTCGTAGCCAGCCAGGAACAGCCGGATGGGGATGGATTCGCCTAAAAACACACACACAATTTGAATACCCCTAACACATAACCGACACAATGAAATCTTCAAAGGTGCGTGCCCCTTGATTTGAACAATTTAGAGTTCAACCTCAATATTCTGTGACCTCAAAAGGCAAAAACTTTTTTGCAGTTTTGCATTTTTTGTGACAACACTACAGTTATGTAGTTTTACTTTACTCTTTATCAGGGCTATTTTAAATTAAGCAGAATTTATTCCTTTTTAATTTTTTTAAACACATTACACCATAAATCAGGGGTGTCCAAATCTGGTCGTCAAGTGCCACTTTGTTTTCAATGTTTCCCTCCTCCAACACACTTGATTCAAATGATCAGGATTGTAATCCGGCTTCTGAAGATCTTGCTGATAAGATGATCATTTGAATCGGGTGTGTTGGAGCAGGGACACCTAGATGATGGCATTCAAACATTCCTCTTTCCCACAGTAATAACAGTCTTGGGTTGACGCCGTTTGATGGCATGTTGTTGTCAAGGAAACTTTGAAGATAGTTGAGGAGCTTCATTTAGACAAAAGTAGTACTTTGTTGTCTTGTGATATTATAGGCAATTACAAACTCTTTCAGGTGATGTGTCAATTACTTCCAGATTTTTACAATTCGCGGCAGGACTAGGTCCCTTTCCCCTGTGAAAAATGGAGGTCCACTGTACTGTAATGAACGCACTTTTTTTCTTCTTTTTGTGTATGACAAAACATAGCCTTTACATTTATATAATATTTACCAAATTCCCGTCTTAATTTCCCATGGGAATTTACCGTAAACTTTCCGCAAATTCACCAGAAATTTTCCACCCTTTTGCAACCCTTATTAAACCATTGCACAATTAATAGAAGCTTCATGATGGGGACGGTTTGAGCCTTGAAAAATCCTGGAGCAGATTGTTTTAAATTTGGGAGGTTCCACTGTATTTACTAAAAATTATAGTAATAATAATACACTCATAATAATAATAGTGGATGAAAAATGTTTTTTTGTTTGTTTTTTTTTACCCCTGACTGGTGCTCCATCCATAATCTCATACTTGGCGATGGTGTCGTTTTCATGGTACACGCTGGGGCCTGTGCCCGTCGTCTCCCGCTTAATAATGTCGATCTCCATGTGCTTTATCTTAATCCTCACCAGCAGGAAGTAGATTTTCCCCACAATGACATCTTTCAGGTGGTATCTATTAAAGGAGAAAGTAGTATGCGAACACAAAATCTAAGGTGATCCAATTCAAGAACTGTGACCCAAATTCCACAAAAGAGGTATTAGTTGTCTTACTTGGATTTATTGTACTCAAACTCAATGTGGAGACAGTCCTCGATGCCGACTTCCATTTTAATGGAGGAGTTGAGTTCGGGATACGTGCTCAGCGTGTGTACCACAATGTCCAACTCTTTGTTTATGTCGTTAAGTCTTCGGATCACAGTTGCACGCAGGAAGTACCTACACAAAAGGGGTAGAACTTACAGTAGGTCTTGGATGGGCACCTTAAATGATGGAGGGGTCCACAATTTTCCATCAGTGCTAATCTGAGGCCACACATTTCCTAACCAGATGTACTGTATGACAAAAATGCCATTTTAAATATGGACAAACTATGTGCTTACATCCAAAATACAGTCAGGTCGCTACGGTTTCTCAAAGTTTACCTGAGTTTGACATTCTGGCCCGTGTAGGACTCGTACGGCTTTTCCACATGAGTGAACTCGAAGTCAAACGTCTGCGACTGGGTCATCTCACCGGGCCTGGCCAAGTCTTTCACCAGGGACACGAACTCGTGGTGGTTCCCTCGGTCGTAATACAGCTCTGAAAAGACAAAGTGATATGATATACACCCCTTTGTATTCCTCTTGAAATTGCTTCTTGTTTTTGAAATAAGCAAAGTTGGGATGAACAAATAGCTATATTTTTTCCATACTAACAAATAGGGATGTGCGTGACTAGTCGTTTAACCGATTAACCGTCTACGATTTATCTAACGTTTAGTATTTTACTAGTCGGTTAAACGCTGCATTAGTATCACGCAAATTGTTCCTCACGCCTCTGCCTCGGCCTCTGTAAACCAGCTGAGCACCAAGAGAGAGAATTGCTCCCCTCCTCCTCGCCCACTCGCACACATAGTAGGGGGCGGGGACACTAAGTTTGGGGAAGAAAAGTACATTCTGAAGATGTCGAAGCTACAACGAAAAACAACGGCACCGTTTGGCAGTATTTTGATGCAGCAGATGACAACAAGGTCGTCTGTAGGCTTTGTAAGCATAAACTCGCTTACAACCACTCTCACGGAGCGATGAGAAACCACATCCAACGTAAATCTCGATGTGAACCTGCAGGTCGATGGCGGCGGGGCCAGTCAGACGAGCATGAGAGCATTTGTTCCAGCCAGGCGCTGCGATGCTCATCACACAGCAAAGATTACCCAACTAATTTGTAAAATGACGAGATATGCTGCCGCTTTCTTTTGTTGAGGGCAAAAGGTTCGAAAAATTAATACTGTATATGGAGCCTAGGTACGTGGTGCCAAGTCATAAAACAATCACGTCCCAACTCGAGAGTAGCCATAACCAAATGAAAGAGGAGATGCTACGAGCGTTTGAGCGCGTCAGCTATGTGGCCTATGCTATAACTACAGACGGATGGATGTCCATAGCCACCGAATCTTACATGACTATAACGTGTATAACGTATGTGGACGAAGGACATCTCCGCAGCTGTGTGCTTCATGCGCCTTGGAGGAAAGACACACAGCTGAAAACTTGGCTGCTCTCCTGCGGAGTGTGATGGGTACGTGGGCACTAGAAAATAAAGCCGTCGCCTGTGTGCATGATAATGCACCTAACATATGGCGAATGAGACCCTGCTGGACTGGGAGTCGGTACCATTACTCATTACATTATTCATAATAAATGCCATGCATTACATTGGCAAATGTATCAGAAATATATTTCTCTTTCAATTGTTCACTTTTATTCAGTCAGTTGTTGTTACATCAATAGCATTTAAATGAACAAACTGTCCTGAATGTTTGGGCTAAAATAGCCCCTACTGTAAGTTTTCTTGCTTATAGACTAGTCGCAAATAAAATTTGAGACTAGTCGGAGGGCAAATTAGTCGAAATTCTCATCCCTACTAACAAAGTACGGTAGTAGGAGCAGAAATTTGAAGATTCAGCCCACAAAGCCAGTTTCTCTTAGCAACATGAACATCGGTACGCACATCGTGAGTTGAACCACAAAAAGAAGCCTGAAGACCACATGCACAAAAACACACAGGAAGTTGGCTATTTTGGTCTGAGGTGGTTGTTTTTGGCTGGGTGGACAGTTGGTAGATAGATAGTGGGTAGGACAGCCTGCAGGGTGTGCTGCACATGGTCTGAGCAGAGCAGCACTTAAGAGGAAAATCTTAAGTATGACATATAGTGAACCCTTGCATATCCCCGAATATGCCAATATACCGTTTTTTTTCTTCTTTCTTTGAGTATATCATAGGCTCATCAATCAAGCTCATCAATTGCCAAAGCAATACAATGATTCCTTTGCCGCCATCTGGTGGAATCTTTGTGTTGTAGTTTTAATTGATGTTTTTTTCCATCTGCTATTTTAGAGTCCTTGAATGCATCACTTGCAGTCAAATATGATACTGTTTCTGCCCTGTGGAGTCTACTTTGCATTTAAAAATTGCCTGTATTCCCAATTATCATTGTGTGTAAAATGCGAAAGGCTGAATTTAATGACCACATTTTTTTGTAAAGTGCTCATGTGCACATTTGAGCATGTGTGATCTCATGTCAGTTTGTGCTAATGCAGGTATTTAGGTAGTATGCAAGCAAACACATGGATTGTGTTTAATTAACTACTGAATACTATATGTAACATGAGGTCATGATTGTGTACAAGCATTGTGTTGATGCTTTATGATCTGTTTTTTGCACTTTTCTGCAATGTTGTAGCATCCATGCAATTAAAAACTCCTTTTGGAGTGCATCAATTATTCACATTTTTTTGCTGTTTGCAACAGGGCTCTGTCCCTATCCCCAGAAAATAGCCTGCGTTCGCAGTCACACTCAATCAAGTAGGTTGGTAGGTAGGTAGGTAGGTAGGTAGGTAGGTTGGGTAGATGTTGGGCATCTTACCCGGGTGTGCTATACGAGGTTTTCTGATTAACTTGGATTGATGGGTAGATAGATAGATAGATAGATAGATAGATTGATGGGTAGATTGATGGGTAGATAGATTGATGGGTAGATAAATAGATGGATAGATGGATAGATAGATAGATAGATAGATAGATAGATAGATAGATAGATAGATAGATAGATAGATAGATAGATAGATTGATGGGTAGATAGATTGATGGGTAGATGGATAGATAGATAGATAGATAGATAGATAGATAGATAGATAGATAGATAGATAGATAGATAGATAGATAGGAAGATTTAGGCTACACAAGGTCTTCTGGTGAGTTTCTCCTCTTCTACATGAGATTGATTCCTTACCAATCTGTCCGACAAATTCAATCTTGATGCCCTGGTGCTCCAGCCTCTTTCCGGGGCTCTTGAGCGTGACGTTGACTCTACCGCTGACGGTCTCTCCGTCGTAGAAGAGGAAATACTTGTCCTTCTTGCCATCCTCCGTCTTGTGCTCTGCCTTCTTCCTCGTCTCGGCGTCGTTGAGCACCACGTCGATCTCCGCACTTTGTCCGAAACTGAAGAAGCTCATTGTTGTCACCTTTCCCCCCCCCCCCCCGCGTATACAGCTACAGTACAAGGCCCGAAGGTTAAATTTCCCTCCGTCCGAGTGCCGCGACACGCTTTTTAAATAGTAGACGTGAAGTCTACTAATAGTAATGCAAACGCGTGAAGTGTCCGGCCCAATTGCAGTAGCGACGGAGCGGGAAACGATAACGCTACGTGCGGCTCATCAGAAAACAAAATGTCCATCGATTAAAAAAGGGAGCGAAAGAAAGAAAAAAGACGTACTTGTTCTCTTCTACCCTAAATTTTGGCTGAAAATATACACAGTTTCTGCCTAGCTACGCAAAACACGCTCGCGACGTGAGTATCGTAATATTACATGGTTGTTTTGTTTCGGTAAGAGAATGTAGCGAATGTTGTCAAACAGTCAGGATGTAAGACATCTGGGTCGACACTACTACTTCCGGGTAAGGACGGCTACACAATAAGAGCGACCAAATTCAATATTATTAGCAGACCGGAAGTATGGCTACAGTATAAGAGCACAGTATTTTGTTCAAAACATTTAAGGATTCTACTCTTTTACACGGGGTCCAAGGTTCACAACGTTTTACGATGAGAGGGGAAAAAACTGTTTACACAGGCCAATTAAATTATTACATTAAAAAGAAAAAAAAAGAGGATTATACATTACTTAAAGTGCAAGTCAACACAAACATTTTTTGTCAAGAATATGTTCTATGCAAGCCCACTAGTTAAACCAAGGCATTCTGATAAATATTGTGTTTGTGGAATAAGTGTTAATCCACTCGTATTTAGCCATCTCCGGGGGCGGCCATTTTGTCTTCTGTTGACTGAAAATGACATCACAACAACTCACAACGACCAATCATGGCTCAGATTCAGAAAACAGGTCAGCCGTGATTGGTCGTTTTGAGCAGTTGTGATGTCATTTTAAGTCGAAAGAAGACAAAATGGCCACCCCCAGAGATTGATAAAAACGAGTGGATAACACTTATGCCACAAACTCAATATTTATCAGAATACTGCTTCAACTAGTGCGCTTGCATAGAACATATTCTTGAAAAAAATATGTTTGCGTTAACTTCCACTTTAAAAGTTGAATACAGTATATCCTGGCAGGAGGTAGGCTACTATTAAATTAGAATTAAAAACTGTACGCAACAAGCAAACTACTAGTCTTAGTAAACTATAACACAAAAGGCATTTTCCCGTTCACATTATTTATATTTACATTTTCTTTGTCACATTAAACTTGCAGCTAAAATGACACACACAAGCCCTCAACTGCGAACAGTTCAAATGTACTTTATTCATAACAAAAATCAACCATAAACAGTGGGCATTTTACAACAGTTCCTGAGTTTTTACACAAATCATGAACACAAAAAAGTTTGAAACAGCACTGGACAGTAACTACTGTACAGTAGAATTACCATTTTCAACAGCTTATTGCCTTATTTACAATAAGGTACTGGGGGAAAACGTTTGCGCATTTATGTACAATACTGATGCAAAACTGGACAATATGTCCAATATCTACAACCCAAAAATGTAGTAACACACAGAAGGTCACTTATACACAAACAGCACTCTAAATGTCATACATTGCCACCCTTTTAATAGTAAATACTGAATTTGTGGGATATATAGTATTCAAATCCAATGGGTAACTTGGACATAAAAAATCATCAATTGTAACTACTGTATGCTCAAGGCAGATAAATGCCTCATGTTATCTGGTATCCTCAGTTTTCAGTCTGCTTATTTATTGCCTGTACAACTACGGTATGCACAAATACCTTTCAACTCTTGGCCACTTGGAAGAAGAAGGACAAAAATAACACAATGTTTCTCACATGACACAGCAGTTCTGCAAAACAAGTTCAGAGTACCGGTATTAAAAAAATAAAACAAAACAAAAAACGTTAGAAAAGAATGTGTACCAAAACTTGTGATGGAATGCTGCTCCAACACATCCCTCGCCACCATCATTTCGCTAAATGTCACCGCTTGGAAGTGAATGAATGACTTTACTGTCTAGTAGAAATATACGGGAAATAAAAAAATAAACTCTACAAGTGAGAGGTGGACAATGGAAGGATTACTGGTGAGTTCCATAATATAAAATCTGTCAACGCTATAAAAAACATGAACTAGTGCCACAAAACCATATTGAACATTACTTTGGCAAGTTGGTTTGATTTTGATGTGCATCAGAGAATAGAGTGTGCCATGTTACAGCTCGAACTTAAAGGGGGAGAACAAAACATATGTTTTTCAAGAATATGTTCCCAGCAGGCCCACTAGTTGAAACACAGCATCCTGATTAATTTTGCGTTTGTGGAATATGAGTTAAGCAGCAAAATCCACTCCTTTTTAGCCATCTCAGGGGGTGGCCATTTTGTCATTTCTGTCAACTGAAAATGACATCACAACTATTCAGGGCTCAGGTAACGACCAATCACTGATCAGCTTCAGAAAACAGGTCAGCCGTGACTGGTCGTTACCTGAGCCATGAGCAACTGTGATGTCATTTTCAGGCAACAGAAGTGACAAAACGGGCATAGATGGCTAAAAATGGACGGATTAACTTTTTTATTCCACAAACGCAGTATTTATCAGAATGCCTTGTTTCAACTAGTGGTCTTGCATAGAACATATTTTTGAGAAAAAATGTTTTTTGTTGACTTCCGCTTTAACCACCAGCGCCATTGTTGTTTCTTCTTCCTACGCTCAGATGATGAAAGATGACTTGTGGCGGAAATGTCCCTGTGTGGGGAGGGGGGAAACACTGTTAGCCTTTCAGGACATATAATATTATGCATTTCTTTCACACAATTTAAAGCAGTTCCCAGCAAATTCAATTAGTCAAAATACTCAAAGGATCAAGAATGTTCATAATCTTTTGTAAAACCCTGCCTGAAATCAGGCTGTTGCGAGGGAGTGGTCCTCTCTTATGCAAATGAGACATAGCACATGTTACCCCCCTCTACTGCAGGCCGGCGTTCAACTTTGTTAACGCGAGGACAGTGAGCAGAACTCGGGGGTTGCAGCAAGGTGAGCGCACCCCAGCTTTTGAAACAAAAATAGTGCCCATAAAGTATTTTCACTCATGAAGGTAAGCACTTCATCACAGAGGTCTGAATGGAGTATGTGGCGCATGCAACGGAGACACATTGCCTTGTGGACAATTTAGAGAAACATTTGACTATGTGCTGCTCATCAGAAGCTAATGCTAGTATGTGCTAACACCAAGGTTATTATCGTAAACCAAAATGAACGAAATAACGAAAACTAAAATTAAAAAAAACATTTTCGTGAACGAAATAAAATGAAAACGAGAATGTTTTTTGAAAAATGCTAACTAAAACAGCATTGTCTGCTCACAAAACTAACTAAAATGAACGTTAATTGTAGCGAAAATATCCTTCGTTTTTGTTATGGTCTGTGTTTTGAGTTTTGTTTTTGAGGTTAGTTTCATGCTTTTCCTTGTGTTCCTTTGTCTCTCGATAAGTTATTGAGTCCACCTGTCCTTGTCATCCCGGTCCCTTGTGTTGACCAACCAGCTTCCTCCTACCCTCTGTGTCTTGTCCAGGAGTTCGTCGTTGTATCGTTAACTTGTTTGTATTTAGTTGCCAGCTTTCTTTCACCCCTTGTTGGTTCGTCTGTTCTGTCCTGTCTTGTTTAAGCCCTCTCGCCACTATTCAAAGTCAAGGTCAGTCTAGTCCTAGTTTGTTTAGTTGTTTTGTTCCTTGTTGTTTATTTGTGTCTTCAACATTTTTCTTAGTTTAGTATTATCCCAGCACCTTGTTTGCCTTTTGTTTTAGACTAAATACTTTATATTGCACACGATTTTTGCCTCCTGCGTTTGGGTCCTCCTCCACGAAAACCTTAACAGTTTTGGTCTCTGTAAGCTTTTTGTGATCATTTAAAATGTAAAACGTGGTGCTGCCGGTTTTACGACAGCTGGACAGCCGTACGGCACCTCAACGTCCGAAGTGACGTAACGTATTGACAAAGAGGTTTGATGGGTATAAAACAAAAACAAAACAACAGCAGAATGGCGAAAGTTGGGAGAAAACCGCAGAGCCACATCTGGGATTATTTTGATTATGATTGCGTCAAGGACAAAAGCAGATGCATTGTCACGGAGATGGGTCTCAAGTGCAGCATACTGCTCAAGAGGAAAAACCCCACTAATCTAAAAGTATATCTTAAAAGTACGGTACTCACAAGAATCTCCACGGAAAATACCTGGACAAGATAGCGTTGCTCGAGATGCAGTATGCCAATGACCGTATATTTAATGAAACACCATTGCAGTTCCGGAGCACAAGAGAGGCTGTCTATCCAAAATTTGCCCCTGTACCACTGGATCTCATCAGTGTTATGGTCTGATGAATCCATGGTTGAACCTTTTGGCCATATCTAGTAAAGATATGTTTGGGCACAAACACAACACTCTTACCCTTACCCTTACCAAAGAACACCATACCTGAAGCATGGTGGTAGTAGCTTCATGCTTTGGGGCTCTTTTTCTTTTGTTGGGACTGGAACTAATTATAAACAAGGATATATACCCAACTATAAGATTGCACGCACACTTGTGCAGACTCAATCTATTTATTTTTACTCCCCCTCTCAAAAGGTTTAATTTTTTTTTCAATTGAGTTATAGGTTAATAGTGGAGTAACTTTTGACGCTTTTTTTTACGTCACAAAAAGCTAGCGTTGCATCAGGGTTGGATAGGATTTATAACCACAATGTTTATCAGCATGTACAATCGGTTGTGTGTTTCATCTGAATTTTCACTTTAGAAGCAGCATTAATGCGCTGCACTTTTCTTAGACTTATTGCACTTAAGTTTCAGATTTTTTTTAATAAGCAACACTTACCTTACTTAAAAAAAAAAGTCGCACCTGACAACTAGACCATATTACAAAACCGTAAACTAATAAAACGAAAACCAAGCATTTTCCAAAACAAAATAAGTACGAAACTGAAATGAAAAATCCCAAGCTATAATAACCCTGGCTAACACTGGAGCTCTGCTTAGCTGTTCACATCACAATCCCTCAGAATTCTGAACAACTCACTCACAGACTAGTTTTTAAGAATAGGCACGTAAAAGATTAATTTGATGAGTGGGCAAGAAAAGTGCTCTAAATATTTGTATGCGAGCAATTGAAAAGCACATTTGACATAAATCCCGCCTCAAAGTCTCGGATATGCAAAATGTTGTACCTCGTCTGCATCGCCATAGTCAACACCATCATTCTGCGCCGGCCAACTGAATCTGTAGCAAAAGACGAGACGTTGAATGCATATCTTGTCAATGCTGGAGTAAATAGGTTGGTATAAGACACTCACTCATTTTCATTTTGGCCTTTTTTGGAGGAGAAGGCGCGTGAAATGCAATGCCAAATGCAGCCGATCACAAAGATGACCGCTATCACACCGCCGACAGACTTGAGGACGATGTCGAGGATGTCAACATCATCTAGTGAAAAGGTACAGACGTTCTTATCTTATAACATGTCCCAATATACAATAAATGAATTAAGAACTGAAGAGATCACGTTTAATGCAATCCTTTAGGACTGAAGCTGTCAGCATCTAATTTAGAACGTTATTGTGGTTGTAGATTTGTGGAGCTGTTACTAGTAGACATATTGTTGTGGACAAGACACAACTGTGCAATGATCATGCTGTCAGCTTGATATGCCACACGTGAGAGATTAGTGAGCAATATTTGCGAGATGTTTTGTAACCCTTTTCAAGGAGAGTGGTCACAACAGTGAACAGGTATTCAAAATTTGCTTTCTCCTTTATGAAACAATCTTTAAAAAACATCCTTCAAAAACCTGATGTAGGTTATCATATGTGCATGAAAGGGTTACTACGTTCATCTTATGAAAAATGGGAGCAAAAACAAGTCTTGCATCACTGTATATGTTATTGTTCAGTGTATTTTAGCATTACCGTAAACGCAGCACATGCTGGTGTATTCATTATTACAGAAATATAAATAAATTATATTGGTAATTATTATGACCTGACCGATGTTAGCTCTCTTAAAGCGGAAGTCAACCCAAATATATTTTTTTCAATTTTTTCAAAAATAACACAATGTTTCTCACACGACATAGCAGTTCTGCAAAACAAGTTCAGAGTACCGGTATTAAAAAAATAAAACGAAACAAAAAACGTTAGAAAAGAATGTGTACCAAAACTTGTGATGGAATGCTGCTCCAACACATCCCTCGCCACCATCATTTTGCTAAATGTCACAGCTTGGGAGTGAATGAATGACTTTACTGTCTAGTAGAAATATACGGGAAATAAAAAAATAAACTCTACAAGTGAGAAGTGGACAATGGAAGGATTACTGGTGAGTTCCATAATATAAAATCTGTCAACGCTATAAAAAACATGAGCTAGTGCCACAAAACCATATTGAACATTACTTTGGCAAGTTGGTTTGATTTTGATGTGCATCAGAGAATAGAGTGTGCCATGTTACAGCTCGAACTTAAAGTGGGAGAGAACAAAACATACGTTTTTCAAGCCCACTAGTTGAAACATGGCATTATGATTAATTTTGCGTTTGTGGAATATAAGTTAAGCAGCAAAATGCACTCGTTTTTAGCCATCTCAGGAGGCAGCCATTTTGTCTTCTGTCGACTGAAAATGACATCACAACTGCTCACAAACGACCAATCATGGCTGACCTGAATCTGAGTCATGATTGGTCGTTGTGAGCAGTTGTGATGTCATTTTCACTCGACAGAAGACAAAATGGCCGCCCCCAGAGATGGCTAAAAACGAGTGGATTAACACTTATCCCATAAACGCAGTATTTATTAGAATGCCCTCTTTCAACTAGTGGGCTTGCATAGAACATATTGTTGAAAAAAAACATGTTTGCGTAGTCTTCTTCTTTAAGTTGGCAAAAATTGGCAGATTCAGGTCTTTTAATACAAATTACAACATTAGACAAAGATAATCACATTCATTAACCTACCATTTAACCGGTTATGTAAGTTTTACTCGACCAAATATTGCATCAGCCTAAAAAAATTCCAATCAGTCGGGCCGTAGTAATTACCACTGTTATTAATGTAGGGCAACTGTGGCATACACCTCACATAACGGTCCTGCTTTAATTAATATGTTGAGCGCTGTGTAATAATTAACACCCATTACATCATTAGGTAATATGTCAACATACATTTTGCATGGCACTTGGAGGACTTTATAAAAATCTAAATAGACATTGGATTAAAAGGTGCAGGTGTACCTAATGAAGTGTCCAGCGAGTATAGCTGGCAAATCCTTTTCTCATCATGTGTGAGACAAATTACCACAAGAATTACAGTAGATGGTCAAAGACAACCACAAATATCCCTTTGGATTTTTGCATGTATTCTGGTATACGTGGGTGAAAGTGCAATCACGAGTGCAGCTGCTCTACTTTGTGGGGAACCGGTGAATTAGGTTTTCCAATTTAGCAATGTATTCTTCATCCATAGTGTCTAATTATGATCAATCCCATCACATTCTATGCCATCCACGTACTCAAAGCCAACATTTTCCTCATAGTGGTCAAAAGTGCACACGCAATCACACGTCACTCACAGACTTCCATCCACTGGGAGGGACACTGGGCGTGGCCGGCGTCATTCTTGGCCTGGCAGTAGTACTCCCCCGCGTCCTCCTTCCTCACTCTGCGGAATTTCTGAGGGGAAATGTCAAGTCAGTCGAGTGACACTCAGCTGCAGTCGGCAAAATGTAAAAACGTCTCGTGTCCTCGGCGTTTGCATACGGTGACAAACAAATACAGACAGTTCTTATTTGCTGCAGTTTGCTTTTGCTGATATACATTTGGACATGCGGGGTATAATGGGGAAGGGAAAAGTGTCTTCCTCACAAGCAGAGGTAGGAGTAAGTCACATATGTGCAAGTCTCAAGCAACTGTGGGGAAAAAAAAATCAAGCAAGTCGAGTCGGCAACAAATTTCAAGCAAGTAGAGTCAAAGACAAGTCATACAATCTTGCTCAGTCACAATAAATAGTGGAGTAATAATGGTTTTTCACCAATCCTAACACTAACAAGCACACAGTATTTACACCTTAAAAAAGTAAATAAACAGCAACTGAAATTATGATTGATTGAATTTATTGCACTGAATTCATATGAAGTCGCTTTTCAAGCTAAATCTAACTCAACTTTACTTCTAACCAAACTATACCATTAGAAGAAAAAAATCACCATTAACATGACCAATAACTTGTAAATGGTAAGTAGGCTTTCACTTGTGCTTTTCTACTTTCTAGGTACTCAAATTGCTATGTTAATATGCAGTCAATATTCAGGTTAAGGTCAAAATTCCGATTTCTGAGACTTTTGGAAAAACCCTTTTACATGTATTGCGTGGAGAGCGTTACCCCCCACATTTAAATAATCCGAATGAAATGGCGAAGCAAGGACGGCATGACGCAATTTACGTCATCTCCGCTTGTTAACTTGGTTCTGTCAATAAAACACATTCTATTCATGCCACTCACCGCACGAATGAAGCAGACGGTTACCTCCTCGCTTTAAAAGTGTGGTGTCGTATTTACTCATGTTTTGTTTATCACACAACGTGTGTTTCCGGTGGGTTGCGCGCCAAAGAGAGCGCATACGCTCACTTCCTGTACTACAAAGACCAAGATTCCTTGCGGTTGAGCGGAATTTGAAAAAACTCGATTAAGGGCCTATTCGGACTATTGTGCGCGTTTACGTTGTGCGCTTTTAAAAACCCGACTACTGCCAATATTCGGGTTTTAAAAGGTAAATTGGCTGCATTTAAACGCACCCCATTCACCTACTGATGAATCACAAAGGCTGAAGACCGAACCCACAACCACACAAGCAAGTCGCAAGTCCTAAAAATGACAACTTGAGCCTGATTCGACTCAAGTCAAGTCATATGACTCGAGTGCCCCCAAGTCTGTTGTCAAATTAGAATCGGACATTTTACTAAGTAAGGGGGCGGTGTCGTACCAGGCTTCCGGTGTCGGTGTTAATGGTGTACGTGGCATTGATAAACTTGGGGGTGTTCTTGGGGTCTTGGGGAAGCTCCTCGTTGTTTTGGAACCAGCGGTAGACGGGTGCCGGGAAGCCCTCGTTCTCCAGACACCTGAGCTCGGTTGACGTGCCCACCGTGACCGCCTCAGGCACGCTGCATCTCGGCACCACAGGTTTCACTGTGCACAACATACATGTTTCCGATTGATTTCTCCTGAAGACAGAATGCTGTCGAGCTTTTTATCAAATCTATAGACAATAGGCTTCGAGGCACTTTGGGTGGCAGAAAGCAAGTGACTGAACTGAACTGAAACAATGGCAAAAACTTGGCTGTGTTTGGGATTGCACAAACGCTGAGATGTTTTTAGTTGTTTTTTTGTTTTTTTTTTGGCTTCGATTTACTGTACTAGCAAAAAGTAAGTTATTGCAGAAGAAACTGTGAGTGAGGAGGATAAATCAAGTGGATGTTGTAAATCGTTGTACAGAGAACATCGCAAGACTGCTTATGGGCAGACTTGCCACTTGGGCTGAAAGGGAAGAAAACCTCCACGTTAGACTTGAGGAAGACATTCATATGCATGGAAAAAAATGCTTGCTTGGGGAGTCTTTGAGTAATTTAGCCAGAAGTGGGAATTCCGTCAGATCGATCTGTCACTGACGCTCGTTTTTCTGACCATTGACAAATGAAAAGAAAAAGACGACACATAATAATTTGCTTATTGACTGACAACAGAATAAAAGTTTGGCGAGATATGAACAAATAACACTTCAGAAACTCCCGAGCTTTATTATCTGACACCTCTAGTGGATAAGATCCTGGTCAATACCTACTGGGGCTGCTATCTCTCCAAATTTACAGACAAGAACACTTTTAAATTGTTTTGTAAGCTTTTGTTTTACTTTTGGAGCTTTTGTTTTACGAAGATGTCTTTTGTTTAATTGGATAGAGGAAAAGCCACCAACTATTACTCAGTGGTATGAAGAAATATTCAAGGTATTGCCAATGGAATTTTGCTCAGTGCAAAATCAGAATGAGAATTCATTTTTGGATTTATGAAAACCCTTATTAGACTACTTGCCAGGTGATCTTAGTCATATTTTGGGGCATACATGTAAGCAGTAGACGTGCTCGATTAAGCGATTTTGAAACGTAACCGAATTTTCTGAATAAAACGAAGTTAAAAACGTTCAAATCAACACGTTCGATTTTTTTCATTTTTTTTTTATCACAACACCGTGCATCCGTACTTAAGCTTGACAGTGCATTGTATTATTGAGTGACAGTTTTGCACTAATCATCGATTTATGTTTAAGTAAGACCAGGGAGAAAGGTGAAAGGCTAGTCACTAGCTGGTTGGCAAAATGACTTGCTGACAGACTGTTTGGTTTACAGACTTGACTGTCTACCTTCTCTCATGTTGAGGGTTTCGTTTCAGATGGTATATGCACTTCTTTCATTATTGATTTGATTACGAACAGATCTGAAATCTATTGTGGAAGTAAAATGCTGTTAATCCCAATGGATTGTTCTGTGTGTATTAAGTTAAATTGACTGGCATTTTGAGTTCAAAGAAAGAAAAATTACGTTTAAATAAAAGACATTCAAAATACTTCATTTTTCATTATTTTTTTTATTTTACAAAGGAATCGTAATCGTAAAATCGAGTTTGAGAGAAAATAATCGGGATTTTCTTGTTAGGCAAAATCGAACAGCCCTAGTATGCAGCGGAGAAAAGATTTACATGGTTGTTTCATGTCACACACCTCTCACTGCAAGACTAATGAGAATCTCATCAAAGTCCCTCTGATCGTCAATGGCGGCCACCTCACAGCGGTACTCGGCCGTATCCGCGCGGGTGGCGTTGAAGATCAGAATGTTGGCTGGCTCTCTGAGCTGTGCCCTGTTCTCCAAGTCGCCTTTTGAAAGGAGAGAGAGAAAGAAAGAAAAAAAAAAAAAAACACTTTACAATGGCTGATTGAAACACACAGCACGACTCGGGTCAGGTCGCAAACGGAATTCAAGTTCTCTCCGAGCGCCATTCATTCTCCTCAACTTGCCGTGTCAATTTACCTGCTATCTTCCTTTGGAAGTAAACATAGCTCGGGATACCGTTCCTAATCTTCTTCCACTCAATCCTTGGGTTGTTGGTGGAGATGGACTCTATTAAGCAGGTCAGCTCGACGGCTGCGGGTAGGAAAGGGGTTGGAAAAAGTGCAATGCAAAATGGGAGGGAAAGAAAAGCTACTTTTGTTAAAATAGGTTGCGGCAACTTACGCTCAAACTCATTTGCCCACACGATCTTGTCCGTGGTTCTGAGGATTACTGCGAGCGATGATGGGATGTGGCCTGTGGAAAAACAGAAGAAGAAAAAAAAAAAAACACTTAATGCTGAGTCACCCTGATGGAGTTTTCATTAGCAGACATTAGCAGCTGGGCAACTCGCCTTATAAACAGAGGCTTATCACGATAAACACACACACACACGAGCTCCCTGCGACGAGAAGTATTTAATGCTTCCTATTTCTACCCAAGAAGATTAACCCAAAACCCAGCAAGGGTACACATAGTATCGCATCCACCACGTCTAACGCGTCTCTTTATGGTGTTTAATTGGATAATGATGCGGCTGGCGGTGGGTCATGAGAGGGGAAGCTCCGAATGTTCAATTGCCGCTCATAAAAACATAATGATACAGAATCGGGCCATAAATATCCTGGCGGTGACGCGCTTTTATTGTTCTGGCTTCACTCCAGACGCAGGCGTAGGTTAGAGTGCTGACTTGGAGCTTTACGGGTACATTCATTTGTCAATTTATTAGGCATGGACACAAAGGCACTCACACGCACAATTGAGGAGCTATATCAAAATGTGGTCACCTTATTTAGACCCAGGAGAGGAGCAACGCTTTAGAAATAGCTCTTAGTGTGATGTATGACACAATTACACAAACATATACAGTACCCTGCCTTTACACTGGGCCAGCGTGCCTGATTATTGTATTGAATAATCGTCGCACACTCCAACCAATAGAGGGTTCGCACTCTTTCCTTGAAATTATTTTCCGGGACTTTTGCATCAGTGCAAGTCAAGTTATCGCAGCATGCCCCAAGTGTGGAGCAATCTTATGTCTATCGCTCCACAGAGAGAGGAAGAAAAACCTCACACTTGAAATACAGCACTACAGCAACACTCTTGAACTGAGAGTCGTGATTTTTGGCACTTCTGCGGAGAAAATAAATCCTTACTTGGGTCCAAAAATCTAGGAAAAAAGTCATATGGAAAAACTGTACTGAAAAGCCATTTTAAGGGAATATGCAATTTGATTGGTTGGTAGCTTGATTGGTTGTATTTAATGTATATATCTCGGGAGGCAGCAGCCCAGACTTCCTCTTCCCCAGCCACTTTGTCCAATATTATTTTTATAATATATCATATTAGATAAAGCAGTTTTTGAAAGATGGCGCTCAACAATAACCTTAACACCTAGGCTCATTAGCCACATGCTGCTTCACCAGGTAGCATAGTACTATATGTGATTGTGTCTAGAAGAGCTGTCACTCTCAACTAGTGGCGAAGGTCTACAAGTGTGTGTGCGCATGTAGCATGTAATGGTCACATTTCTTTTTTTCTTGTTGCCATCAAATTTTGAACATGTTCAAAACGTCTTTGCGACAGGAAAAACCCGTTTGAGAACGTCTTTGCGAGCGTTTGCGACCTCGAACGAACCCTGACGAAAAAAAGACAACGTTCGCGACGTGCGCACGCACTTGCAAACCATCGCCAGCCTTCAGGATGATATGACATCTGGCATGACTCCGCTTGATACTACACCGCTATGGAAACAGGAGTTCAGAACATTCAGATTGGTGTTTTTCATAGCTGATCGAAGAAAGATTGTCAATTTCAAATTCCTCACTCCCACATTCCAGAGACTAAACCATCCTTTACAGGAGGTACGAATGAAACAATATGCCTCAAACGAGCATGAAAATTAAATGCGTACAATTAGCAACAAAACATTAGCAACAAAAAATGCTCCACGAAAGGCCATTTTTTTCCCCCTTTTAAACTACCCTCACTTGGCGTTGCAATTACTACTTTCCCACTATTCTCTTATTCCGACTCATGTCCAGACTACAAAGCGCACACGTGGCCGATCAATGCATCCACAAAATGTTTCACGCGACCTCGAGGTCCAAGTTTGCCAGTGCGGTCTACTCTTTATTGCGCGGGTGACTTTGCGGCACGCAGGAAAGCCGCAGAAAGCGTAATGTGTGGCCTGTTAATAGTTCATCGTAAGAAAGTTAGATGACCACAGAGGAGACCAAGCCTGATGTTGGAACATGACATGAGAAACGCTCCAGACCAGCGCATTATCTTCACCACTACGTGTTGTCGCGTTGTCACGCGCGCTCGCTTGACAAACTAAAGCATTGCTGCTAAATAAATTCATGTCAGCTGTTGTTTTTTTTTGTTTTTGTTTTTTTTACAACCTAAACTATAATAATGGCAGCTTTCCGTGCAGGTAAAGGCCTTCATGCTTTAAATGTATGCAGATTGTGAGCAATAAACAAAAAGTGTGGGGGACACAAAAAGCTGAAGCGCAAATTACTTAACCGTGCTTAAATGTGCTGCATATTTAATCATCATTCTTGTTTGGCCGGGGGCAAACTGAGCATACAGTAACTCTTAAGGTTTTAGCAGCCCTTGCTTGAGTGGACTCCTCAAAGCTATCTGTGTTATTTAAGCAAATGCCAATTTTATTATTTTTTTTTTTTTTCCGATAGCCTGATGCGTGAGTGTCAAAATTGGAAGAGTAGGAGGAAAAGGTGGATTCAGAAACTAGGCTCATTTACATTTGCGTGTTGCAATAGTGCACCATTGAGGACTGTAATATTGCTACTTTTGCTGACTTATTCTCATCAAATGCTGTACACTTCTCACATATGACAACTTCTTGTGAAATAACAGTATAGAATAAATTTGTGATATTTTGATTAACAGTCAAGTGTTACAAGAATAAAGTCAAAATTGAATGTAAAAATTACAATGTAATAAATATTGATACTGCCTGTGTATTTTCATAAAGTGTTACATCTTTTCTTGAAAAAAAAAATCAGGAACTTTATTCATATACGCTTTGACAACCGACGCTACTGTACCAAGGTTCTGCACAGAAAACATAATAATCATAATAATCATAATAATACAATCATACATAATCAAACAAAATCGTCTCCTCCATTCAAATGGTAAATGGTCTTTGACTTGCATCATACACCGTAGCTCTCTTCGTGTTGCCACTCTGCATACAGGAGGTGTAGACTCATATTTGTTTTAAATGAAACGTTATTTTGTGAATAGTTCCACTTGAGTCTCAGAAAATATGTTTTTCATTGTATTGTATTTCTTTAATCTTGTAAAATTGCATTTGCTTTTACTCACATTAAATATTGATTATTTTCTCCTAATATTACTACTTTATTTTCACAAAATTATAACTGTTTCTCAAACATTGTTCACATCATTGTTGTCAGAACCTTTTGTGTAAAATTATAACATGTCACTATCGTATTACTTTTTGTGAAATTGGGAATTTTTAAAATCTAGAAAATACCACTTCATCCTCTGAATAGTTGCATTTTGTTTTGTAAAATTTCAACTGTAGGTTTCAAGTGTTTTCCCATGAAAAATTTAAGAGTATACATAAAATATGAGAATACATTTGCAGAATTCTATTCATCACGACAAAGTCTCATACAATTATGATGTTTTTCTTTTAGTAACGTTGAAAAAAAAAGTCTTCTCTTTTTTACACCACAAGAGGTTGATTTTTTTTTTTTTTTTTTTGTTAAATGTCAAGTTTAATCCGACAGTGTTTTAAATTGTTATTTGAAAATGCATATGAAGACGCTTTTGGATGAGCAGTGACCCACAATCAAGGGTCATTAAAAATTTGCAGGGGTGAATTGTTTTCACGATCCACAAGGTCTGGATTGCGTCTGTGGTGATTCTCGTGTAGCTAATAGCGTCGCACAAATGGGACTTAACAGCCCCCCTGCCGGGTCATGAAGGAATCCGTACTCCCACTGGGGGCCGAATAAAAAAGGCAGCAAAATGGAGGCTGGAATTAAGACAAATAAAAGCCCTCGCACACCACATGACATCCTTGTTCCCCTGCAGCTTTCTGACTAATTTAGAGGTCTTTATTCAAAGCAGCCCGCTACCACACGACATCACTCCCCTCGCTTCAAAGCAGGACGCCACTAACATGCTCACACACACAGACACACGGGGGATTGCGGGAGTGCTGAAAACACGGCTCCTGTCCCAGCATCAAGTCGTATCAACGTGCCGCCGCGCGCAGATGAGACCTGACTCGCAGGTCTCGGCTTCTGTCCTCCCTCTCTGACTTTTCCCACCCCGAACACGATGGTGGGGGGCGAGAGCTATTTTTACTCGAATTCCGACTGGACATCCTGAGAGACACAAGGCGAGCTTGCTTGTCCAACAAACAATTCCCTTGCAACTTGTGGATTATCCCTTAACAGCTTTGTCCACCAGCGGACAGGCCAGAGGTGTAGCATTATGGCTTAGCAGTAAAGCGCCTTTAAAGACATGAGAGGTTGTTGTCCCCCTGACTACCCCAACCCCTGCCCCCGTGAGCTACAGTCGCAAGGTTGAGAAGAAAAGCAGGACATTTATGGATTCGGTGCTTTCATAACACGGTGCATTGTGTTATTGTACACATATGGCGCACGTTCGTTCTATTACGTCAATGAAGCGCACGCTTAACGTTTCCCAGAAAGGCTAATAGGTGACATCTGTTGAGAGCCTGTGAAAGAGTATATTAAATTATTGATAAATCATGCGAAAACTGTTATTGTGCTCCACGACTAAGTTTTAATGTGTAAAACCACAGTTATAATATTTCACGATTGAAGTTGTAATATTACGAGGCTAAAGTCCTAACGTTACATGAATAAAATTGGAATATATCAAGAATGAAATTGTTGTATTATGGAAATGAATTTGCTAATATTGCGAGAATTAAGTTCTATTGTAACAAGAATAAAGTGGTAATTTTACGCAAATTAAAGTAATAATTTTACAAAAGTGAAAGCTGTAATTTACGACAGCGAAGTCGCCGTGCCCTATTTTCGTGTCGAGCGCAGGGTTCAGTCTACCTGTGCGTATGGGTGGAGTTTTCTTTCTTTTGGTATTTTGCACAGGTAGAATTGGATGTAATGGGGTAGGCATAGACCGATTATCGGCCGGGTTGATTATCGCCACCGATATTTGGCTTTTTGACGATTATCGGCAACGGCCTTTTTTAAAACTCTGCTGGCCGATAATAAATCAATTTAAAACTGTGGAAATCAAAACAAAGATATGTGAGAGTTTACCATTTCTGTCATTTTGAAATTTTGGAGGACTTCATTTGCTGTAGAAAACTACATGGAGCTATTCTTTAAGTTTTCATTTAACTTTTTTAAGACATGCTGCCAACACTGGGTGCCCCCTGAACTTTTTGTTCAAATGTAATAACAGAGTTGTATATTGCCCAAAAATCATTGTAATAATATTTTTTTTAAAAATCAACATTATGCAAACCTGAAACATTGTTTAATTAAAAATGCTTAAAGACATTGCAACAAAATTAAAAGTACATTTTTCTTACAATTTTGATGCCAATATTTTCCTTTTTACTGAAAATGAATATCGGCTCCAAATATCAGTTATCGGCTCCAAATATCGGTTATCGGCCCCCTTGACTACTAATAATCGGTATCGGCCCTGAAAAAAGCATATCGGTCTATCTCTATAATGGGGCATTTGCGCCGTTGTATGATGGAAGTAGACTTTTCCCGGCCAATCCTAGCGCCATCCCTCATTTGCATGAAAATCGCCGCACCCCATTTGCAGAACGCCCGAATACGCCGTGTTTGACATTGTGGAAACTTTGGAAATTTTACAACATTAGTTGTAATATTACAAAAAGTCACAATGTAGGCTACCAAGAATGAAATCTGAATTCTAGGAGAATGAAAGTCAAAATAAAATTCGCAAAGCGCGTCTCCCACCCCATTGAAAATAACATTTTAAAGACACAATTGTCAATTTTCCTCCTTGTTCATCAAGATGTAGTCAAATGGTTGTCCCCAATCCAGCGACTGTCAAATATTTTCACAGTTGTATTGAGGTTGTCACCCTATTCAAAATCTGGACCGTGGGAAGCAAGAAGACAATGTAACATTAAATGCGAATAGGGGCTGGGAATAAAAGCACCCACGCCACAATGGTGCCTCTGTGGCAAAATGCAGGTCAGCGTGAAGACAATATTGGGGAATGACGACAATAATCCCAACCAAATCTTAATCCCTGTGTTCTTCCAGTGACTCGCCATTCGAAGCGCATACTGCTGCGTGGAGCAACGTGCACTCCAATAGTCACGTCCCGCAATGCTCTTACGCGCCAAAATATGAACGCGGCTATAAAAAGCCCCTTTCCCAGACATTCCAGTGCAGCTTCGGCAAACATGCTGCGAGCGACTGGACCGTTGGGATCCAGTGTGTGAAAACAACCAGTGGAGTTTAGACCGTGAGCATGTTGTCATAAATTCTTGAGAGGGATGAGAAAGGAAGTGTTACCCAACCGCTTTTACTCTACAATAATGCAATACTCGCTGTTGAAACAATGAAGTCATTTCTATGGAATAAATAACTCCCTTTTCTATCATCCTCGAGGGGGATGACTTCACAATTAACAAAACTTTATTGATCCTGAGGGGATCATTTCTATTGATATTCTGCCAACCATAACCATCATTTCACCACACAACAGTCGAATCGATGCAGTAGAAGAAAGTCTACAATGTTATCGAAGTCAGGAAACTTGCACTGTGTTGTTTGAATTGTTACATAAAAAGGTTAGTTCTTGGTTTATTCAAACAAAAGTACTGATGATTTTACTCCATCGCAATTTAGACCTGCACGCTTCAATAAGACTCAGTTACACACAATAGTCAATCCTCTACTCGAAGTTTGCGTTCATTATCAAAACACAGCAGGATTTGGAATATTAAAATGAAATAGATGTTTGGTGTTAATCATCTGCTCATAATGTTACCTTTACTCTCAAAAGTGAACAGCACTTGGTTCATTCAACAAAGTAGCAATCTGCTGCATCAGAAGCACTGTGATGTGCATGAATTAGAATGATTCTGTAAGATGTGATTTTATAGTCAGTCATCTGCTTCGAACTTTATGTTTACAGTTAAAGATTTTTACAAATTTTAATATGTTGTATTAAACTATAAAATATCCCTCTCGTAATGACCGATTATTCGAATTGATACACGTTAACCGAGAATTTAAAGACCAAGAGTGAAGTAATTTCAGAAAATGCCAAATGAAATCTAAGTAATCAAACATTGTACTAAATATAAAGCTTGAAAAAAATCATTTCTATTTTGTACATTTGACAAAGTACCGTAACCGCTTTTCCGAAGTGGGAGCCTTGCAAGTTCGTTGTCATTAGATGAACAACAATAGCAGCGCTCAATGTGGAAAGTGTACAAAGCCACTCAGTAACGGAAACAGGAAGCGATATCTCAAACTTATCTGAGGGGTACAAGCCAAATGCTCAGGATGATGACAATATTGTGCCCGAACGACCGGACATGGAGTGGAGTCGAGACCCACTGACACAGGAAGTGGTTTACTGTGCATCAGACTGGTTTGACAAAACGATAGACATTTCTTGTAAATGATCCGCTAGTAACTTATATTCATTACTATTTGTTAGCAGGACTTGGTTTAATCACAATAAGAGCCCTTGGTGTAAAAACGGGCGTGTTTTCATTTCCGTGCTGGGGCAAGTCTCGTTTTTACCGTGTTTGGGAATTCGGCAGAACGCTCCAGCGGACGGAGGTAGTTTTCTATTACACACCTCTGCCGTACCTGACAATTTGGTGACAGAAAGTCGACTAGACTTTAGACCAGGTGAAACCAGGTCTAAGTTGCGGCACAGTTGGTGTCATGCGATTTTGGTGTATTTGATCGAAGGGCAGGCAGACAGATTCTGTCTGCTCCGCTGATGTGTGCGAGTGTTATCATATTTCATTCATAGATATGACATCAGCGTGCATCGAGCCATCTGGAAGGTGATCTCCAAGTGCCCACTTCACAGCAGCCAACTTTACATCATCCGCAAGTGGAGATCTTGAATTTCCTTATATGCAAATTCAGACACGTTATTAATCCCAAAAAGGGCATGCTGGAACCTATCCCATCTGACTTCGGGCAGTAGGCAGGGTACACCCTGAATTGGTTGCCAGCCAATCACAGGGCACACAAAGACAACCAACCATTCACACTCACAGTCACACCTCGGGACAATTGAGAGTTTTTATTATCAAGATATTATTACCATTCATGTTTTTGGAATGTGGGAGGAAACCGGAGTACCTGGAGAAAACCCACCCAGGCACGGGGAGAACATGCAAACTCCACGCAGGAAGGGCGGGGCCAGATTTGAACCCACAACCTCTGCACTGTGAGGCGGACGTGCTAACTAGTCGAGCACTGTGCTGCTTATATATAGTACAAATAAATATAAACATACTTTGCGTGTGCCGATCTCCTACACAGACTCCAGCAAAGTCGCTGGAGACCGTGCTTCCGTCATGCTGAATTTACTGTAAAGGAAATGAGAGGAGTCGCTTCCATTGGCTAGGAAACAAATCAGCTGTGTTTACTCCCACAACGTTGCAAACGCCCATTTGTAATTGCGCCCATCTATGAAAATACCAGAAGAAAATTCCACCCATGTGCACAGTTAGACTCCACTTTCGCTAGGCACAAAGGTTGGGCCCCAAGTAACGCCGATCTGGTCCATTGTTGCAGCGAGTTAGTATATTTTATTCCAGCCCAACTTAGTCTCTGGCAAGTGTTACTTGTAGTTATTGGAATTCTGTTTATTTTATGGACATTAATTCAATTCCCTTGACCATTATTTTAATCAGTGAATCAATGTCAAATTGGCAACATAAAAAAAAAAACTCAAGTAAAAGTATGTTGCATTAAACTCTTACACATAGAATTTACGTCACATAAGTAAATGTAATTGAGTAAATGCAGCACATTACTATCCAATGCCACACAGTGCATTGAACGATTCCTCTGCATAATTCACAGGCTAAAACTACAGGAAGAGTGCAAGAGGAGAGTCATTGGCAGCATCACCACTTGTCTGATAAATGAAACTCTACCTGTCAGCGCGTTGATTCACACTTAGGTCAGGGGTTCAAGCCTTACGGATGCAATTTAGTGTTTATAGATGCCAGCCAACGCACCCGTCGGCTTCCGTTCAGCAAGGTGACGGCATGCACACACACCAGCACACGCACGACACATCATCACAACACCGGCCGCATCCATCAGCCCGACTGGTTGTTCTTGGCGGGGTTGATGAGACGTCACCACCCGCCCTCTGAGTGATTCGTGGGTTAGGGTCATTAGTCGCCTGATGGCCACGACGTGCAAAACCAAAAATGCTAACAGTGCACGCTAACTTAGAAATGTGTAAATACCTGTGTACGCGCGCATAACCGTAATGCAGAAAATCACCCAAATTGAATCGCCAAATAAATGTAAAAATGTGTAATCGGTATGAACACACTAATAACACACTCTAAGTATTGATATGAACCTAATAATCATATATACTTATGGACTGGCATAAGAGTGTGGAGAAGGATGCAATTCACACAGAAAAATGTTTTGTTAGCCATGCATGTCATTTACCTCTTGATACGTTTTTCAGGCAGTGCTGTTTTTTTTGTGTGTTTTTTTTTTGACACATGCTTTGCTGCATAGCAATGACACCATAGCTTTTCTGACCATAGCTTTATTTTTTTCCTTATTGTAATTTTGCCCTGCATACATCAATCTGACTATTTGGTGAAAGTAGACACTCCTCATCTGTGTGAAAGTCTACATTAGGGATGGGCAATTTAAATGGTGGGGGGGGGGAAAAAATGTGTGCATATGTGCAAAATGTGCTCGTAATACATATATTTTTTCAGAATACATTTCTCAATGCATTTTTTAAATGGTCCACTATCCTAATCCAACAACATAGGGTTTGAAGCAAACAACAAAATAACCCCATACTATGATTTTTTTTTCCCCCCAAAGGGCTCTCATGCATAAAAATTACCATGCAAGGACGGCACAAAACTGTTGAACAGCAAACCATCGTTTAGCGCAAGAACAACTATCAAGAGGAAAAATACCATTCAAAATATCTGGTAGTAAAATTAATTTTCAAGAAACGAACACAGTTTTTGTGTCCACAGTAATGTGGTGAAATGTGCAATGTTGTTTACAACCATACTCCTCCAGCAGTGCTTACGGGTAAAATGTAATGCCACACTATAGTCTCTCTCTGCCTACAACACGCTCTATCAAACATTATATCAAAAACATTTTGATATTGACGGCGTGTCTCTAGCGATACATATTGATTTGGAATTATGGCCACAGCGTTACAATGAGCCGGCTACCCGTATACATTAATATTAAGTGACTGCATGCGCTGCACACTCATTTACCTCCATCGTTGACGAGCTTCCTTTTGCAAGGAGGAATCACAAAGGTCGATTTTAACAACACAAGCCTACTCAAACGTTTCGTCAAAGTAAAAGGAAGATTGGCTGCGACGGATACAACTGCATAAAGATATTGGAAGTTTCAACACGATTACGAATTGTGCTTGTCTGTCAGTAGAGTTATGTTTGTGATTAGACTTCGACTTTAATCACGCCTTATTGTTGCTAAATGTAAGTGTATGACTGACGGTGTTTTTGTTTATAATTTTCTGGCTCTCACGGTATGTAGGTTTGGATCAAATAGGGTTAGATTCTTCAGGTGCATCTACTGTTGTGCTCCATAACATTCATATCGCCTATGCTGTATCACAGTCGAACAAAAGCAGCTCGTCTCAGCGTCTCCCCATAATACACGTAAAGCCTTTGTCACACACACACAGTCATTATTTACAGTAGTAGTGAAGTGAAGCAGCATGGACGCTCTACTTACACATGAAGGCACACACGACAAGACAAAGTGACGCCGCACACAAAGCAGATGTTGTCCTCCTGCTTTTGGCCATCACGACCGACATGGCAGCTGACCAATAACTACGTCACGTGTAATATTAAGAGCACGAATACTATCACAACACGAGCGTCCGTAAAGGCGACACACGCGTATGTACTGTATAGCTAGAGGTCTTACCGAGACTGGTGTACAGCACACAACACGCTATCAGTCGCACAATCGCCATCTTGCAGCGTCTCATTTGTCGTTTGCGGTTGCACACACGTTCGCCACCTCGCAGAAGGTACGAGGAGGATGGGGGGACACGGAAAGAGAGAAAGCGGGAGCGAGAGAGAGAACTGGTGGATGTTGCCATCGACCAGTTTCCATAGCTACAGTGATTTGTAAGGAAGCCCTGCGTAATGTCTCGCAGGCTACAAACACCTGCTGAAGTCAAGCGATAGAGCGATATACAATTCAGGCAGTCCTCGAATTACGACGTACGCGACCTACGACGTTTCTACTTTACAACGCCCGTGCCCCTTCTTCTCTTTTGTCCCCAGCACCACATTGACTACGTTTACATGCAGTCAATACTTGGGTTAAGGTCAAAATTCCGATTTCTGAAACATTCTGAAAATCCCGTTTACATGAATGAGCGGACAGAGTTGCTCCAGCATTTGAATAATCCACTGTGACGGCGACACACTGCGTCGTGACTCAGTGGACATAATTTCCACGCGTTGCTTTCAACTATCAATAAAGCACTTGATATTCTTGTCACTCAACCACATGAATGAAGCAGATAGTTTACTCCTCACTCCAAAAGTGTGCTTTAGTGATGCATCTCTGAGCTTCTTTACCTCAGCTTGTGTATTTGCGATGGGTTTCGCACCCAACAACGCACTTCCGCATACAAGCACTTCCTGTACTACAAAGACCAGCATTCCTTGCACGTTGTGCATGCGCAAAGTGTGTCGATCGTGTCTGTGCGCGCCGCCAGTATCTTTCTTTGCCTTTTTCACCCTCCTTCCCTCCATCCACTTCTCAGCAGTAATGCTAAGTATAGCATCTTGTGTTTTTATTTTAATGTATTTTCGGGTTTTTTATACCAATCATTTTGATGTAAATTTCGACTTTAACGGTGAATTCTGACATACGCGGAAATTCAGGTTACATCGCCAGTGTAGGAACAGAACTCGTTGATAAATTGAGGACTTCACTGGTCACAATCTCACATTAGCATCGTGACAAGTGGCCCACATCTTTGTGGAATTAAAACACACACACACGAACAAATATAATCGACCAGGGTCACTACATGTGTATACATGATTATTGCCCACATTGCTCTTCTTACAACTGAAATAATGTTCCATTCCACTATTTAAGATACATTTTAGGGCAAGCGTAGTTGGAAACGTTATGGTAATCGATTTGGAGAGCTGCTTTAAATTTTGGCCCATACGACTCGTGGATACTTTTAACTGAAATTTGTTAGTCTGCCAATCTGAGAATGCCTTCCTTGAATAGCAAATGAAGAAAAAGAGGCCGATTCGATATGTTGGAAATTAATCAGGTTAACCCTTGTATTGTGTTGAGTTCAAGTTGACCCCAGTATTGACTTAAAAAACGTGTCGCTTTCGACCCCAACACAATACAAGGGTTAAGCCATTTTCACACTGCACTTAGCAGGGCACAGCATGCTGTCCTCCAACCCAATTCAGGGCCGCCGCTCCCTATATGCAGAGTGTGCACGGTGCGTAGGGGGTGGGGGTGGGGTGTATAACGATCTCATCTGTGGGGACGCTTTGCGACATCGTCGTGTGCACAAATCATGCGTGCACAGGTTCAGGGAAAACAAGGTACATATACTCTACTGGCGGAACGTATTCTGAATATTAAAAAAAAATCTAACTATTCCATTATTGTTGCGGAATGAAAAGTAAGCAGACTGCAGGTACATTTCATTAAAATGTGGATTACTTTGCAGGACGACATTTCTAATGTGTGCAAACGAGTCCTCGCCGAGCTCAAACTTCTTGGCCAAACAAGATTTCGCTGAGTTAATGTGGATAACTGGTCACAATGTATCTCAATGGTAATCCCACATATAGATTTTTTGGACTTTTTGAATATAAGGATGGAAGCGCTTTAAACGGATGAGGACAGACAGGGTTGGAGGGCGATCATTTTTATGAATATGGACAGTGGGACGATGACAGAAGGACGATGACGTAATGGTACTCAGATCGTGGACAGAGGATAGACTGGCAAAAAAGGGGTCAAGTGCTCATCTCTGGTGCATATAATGCATGTGTCATACTGCACATTGCAAAGTCATATTTGAACAGTGTGTACAAATACAAGGGGATCTGTAGTTTACAACAAACAGTAGATTCGTCTCGCTCTGCTTTTTATAGAGCAAAGCAGTATTTTGCTGTGGCTATTTGCACTTTGACATATCAGCATGGCAACTCGAAATTTGTAAATTGATGTTGTCAAATACAGTGCAAATGTGCTGTGGGCAGTATAGAGCCACTTTCACAAAGCAATACTGCAAAATGGATCTACCAGAGAGGTAGTTTATTTTTCCTCCTTTGCATTTTCACCCAGAATCTCATCAGTCTGGTTGTGACATGTAAAATGGGCGCAACCAAAACAGCCATGCCAACATTTACCTGCCCGTGCCTTTTACACAGAAATTGGCAAAGTGTAGTATTGCTAATCTTTGTGGAATTATCTTTCCATTTTTTCTCTTCCCTCCTTATTGATAGCTAACACAAGGACCGGTGCATTGAATGTGCCTTAATTTTTTTTTTTTTTTTTGCCATTTCAATGGTATATTTTAAATTCATCCAGTCTCTCATGTGTGAGCTTTAAGTCAGTGACTAATAAACTCTGTTTTATTTTTCAGTCGACATTGAATTTTTGCATTTTGTAATGTGGTTTTATATGTGCAGTATAATATATATTAAAAAAAATACATGCCTGTAAGACCACGATGTGGGCTAACTACGTGAACATGTCACGCACAAGGGCATAAGGGCGGAAGATGGACAGGAAATGCATGTTCATCACTTTTGACAGTGTGCTTGAAGATCATAGGTTTTGTAGCCATGGAAAACGATAATATACAGTTTGATACTAATTAATCAAAAATGCGAATAGGCTTTCATCTAAAAATAAGAAAATTATATTTCACAGTACTGAATCTGAATTTGTGGACTTTGTTGGATGTTTTAAGTGTATCCCACTTGCATGAGTTAGATGATTGCATTAGAATTATTGTATCCAGTAGAGTATCTGACTTTGACATGAATTGCGTGCTCCATCGTGCTTATTCAAATGAGTTTGTACTTGTCAACGACCAGTAGGTGGCGTGATATATCCAGGCTTTACTGTTGTGGCGCCATATGCTGCCTGTCTCGATCATGTCATTTAAAGCAACAATAATGCTTGGAATGTGTTAAATATAAGTGTGTATTAATGTGCTTTTTTCCACAACGTCACCATGTTGGTAACTATAGAGCAGCAATGCAATTAGGGTCGTATTCCGTGTAAGCGTGGTAAGAGCTCAATATTTTCTTCAACTACAGGGGCGTAACGAGTACCATGCACATTAAAAACAAAATGAAAAAGAGTAAGAAAACGAACAAAGGAGTCAAACTTGAATTTACCTTAGAGCTGTTATTATCTAGTAGTATTACAATTAAAAACTGCAGGTATACAGCAAACTACTAAACTATACAGCAAACAACTAAACTATTAAGTTTAGTAGTTTGCTGTATTAAAAAAAAAGTTAGGCCTATATATATGAGCTGAAAGCACACACACCAGCCTTCAAGTTTGAACAGTTCAAATGTATTTTAATAACAAAAATCAACCAAGCACCGAGCATTTTACAACCGTTCCATCAAAAACAAACAAACAAAATTGAAACAGCAGTTGTCAGTTACTATTGCACTGTAAAATTTCCATTTTGAACAACTTATTACCTTGTTTGTTTACAGTACAATAAGATTACTGCATGGGAAACAGTTGAGTATTTGGGGACTATTTATTGAGTTGAACTAAAAAGTATTGAGAAAGACTGTGTTGATTTAATCATACCATATTTATGAAATTCAATCACACGCATGCGCACACACACACACACACACACACACACACACACACTTATCTACGTGGGCCCTGAGCCACTGTTATGTAGAATCCTGTGGGATAAATAGCATGTAATTGCATCAGTTGTTAATACTGTATGCTCAAGGCAGTTAAATTGTGCCTCATGTTATCGGAGATCCCCAGTTTTCAGTCGGCTTATATTTATTGGCTGTCTACAGTGTGCACAAATACCTTTCAACTCTTGGCCACTAGTAAGCAGAGGTGGGCATTCGTCAGTGCTCTAGTCCGTCAATATTTCATTCTCGTCGACTCCAGCAGAGTAAAACGCTAAGCAAGCCATTTAATAATTGAGGCTCAAAATGAGATCACCTTTAATCAGGTCAGGATAATATTTGTTTCACATTTGTTCACTTACTCTTCAAGATATACAAAAATGTCAACGATTGTTTACAGTTTTCTTTTTTACTATATTTATAGTTAAAGGTGCAGTATATCAACTGCCTGTACAGTAAAAATTATGCATATCTGCTTGAACTTGTAATAAATGTAAGACTGTGTGTATTCTTTATTATTTACCAATGTATTACTTTTATGTATTGTCTATTTAACGTACTTATCAACTACTTGTTTATTCCACCCCAAAATGATTATGTTGACATTCATTGCACATTACCAAATTAACCTTGATCATTGGTTGGATACTCAGCGTACTTTCATAATATAAAATCTGTCAACGCTATAAAAAACATGAACTAGTGCCACAAAACTAGTATTGAACATTATTTTGGCAAGTTGCTTTTATTTTGATGTACATCAGAGAATAGACTGTGCCATGTTACAGCTTGAAGGTAAAAACCAGCGCCATTCTTGTTACTTCTTCATAAGCTCAGATGATGAAAGATGACTTGTGGTGGAAATTTCCCTAGAGGGGGGAAAAATGTTTTTAGCCTTCCAGGAGATATACTATTATGCATTTGTTCCCCACAATTTCAAGCAGTTCCCAGCTGATTCAATTTGTCAAAATAGGCCCCAAGACACTTGAACTCCTCCACTTTCGGCAGGATCTCATCGCCGACCTGGAAACCCTGCCTCAGATATGGTGGAGCTGATTAACATCCCAACCACTTCCCACTTGGTTGCAAACCGCTCCGAAGGGTTCGAGATCGCTGTTTGATGAAGCCAACAGTACATCATCATCTGCATAAAGCAGTAATGCAATACTGGGGCCACCAATCCGTACCCCATAAACGCTTCAGCCGTGTCTAGAAACCCTGTCGATAAAGGTTATGAACAGAATCCTTGGTGGAGTCCAACAGTTAACAAATCCCATTTACTGCCGGCAAAGCGGACCAAACCGGTCGTACAGGGACCGACCGACCCAGCAATTTGCCCAACTAGTCTATCACTGTAATTATAATTATTAAAATTACAGCTCCAAAATGACCTTTTTTGAAATAGTTGGATGAGTAAAAACTGCATTTTTCCCTTTGAGCACAATCCACTTTAGTTTTAAACAAAATATTGAATATTTGGTACAGATGAAATGTGTACCATGTTAAGTACACATAAATAATAAATGATGTAACATTCATCTTCTGATTAAATTCTTAGTGTCCCATCACTAGTGAACTATTTTTAGAACAGACCCATGGCATACTCAGGTCCTGGGGCTAACTAGTACCCGCTGGCACTTAAAAATGCACATTAACCAGAGCAAAAAGGGATCCTTGTTTGAAGTGTCTCTATTGTCTTGCTCCCTCCCTCCTCTATGCGTAACTGCTCACCCCTCTCTGCTCACCAGAATGAGAAGTTAATGGAAACAATTGCCTTCAAAGAAGCGGCTCGTTGACTCAACTCTGCAAGCAGCCAACCATATTGTGCCTTGCTTAGACATCCCCTCAAAAAAGGCTCCTCATTATCGGTAAGCAGTATTAGCGGTTATTGACACCTTGGCTCTCAAAACCCGTCAAACCGGTAATCGGCCCACGCTGAATGACGCTTATCAGAAGCTAATGCTAATCTGTGGTAACACTGCAGCTCTGCTTAGCAGTTTGTCACAATGCAAAAAAAGGCAGATTTATTGGATGAGTGGGCAGGCACAGAGCTATAAATATTTGCACGCAAGCAATTGAAAAGTACATTCCACATAATACCCCCCCTGTAACTCTAGGGTATGCCAAATTTTGTACCTCATCTGATTTAGCGTAGTAGAGACCATCTCTCTGCACCAGACAACTGAATCTGTAGTAAAAGACGACACGATGAATGCCTATCTTGTCAATGTAGGAGTAAATAGATTAGTATTACTGTGTAAATACTCACTTGTTTTCCTTTTGGCCTTTTTTGGAAGAGAAGGTGCGTGAAACGCAATACCAAATGCCGCCAATCACAAAGAGGATCGCTACCATGCCGCCGACAGCCTTGAAGACTATGTTGAGGATGTCATCATCATCTATAGAAAATGTATAGAAAATCTTGTAACATGTACCAATATACAATTATTTCCATACACTAACACAATCTAATGAGAAAATGTTTAATACACTCACTTATGACTGACTCTGTCAGCATCCATTTTAGTATGTATATTGTGGTTGTAGTTTTGTGTAAGTCTTACGACAGTGGTCATATTGTGGACAACCAAAGGCAGAGCTATGCAATAGTCATCATGTCTAATCAGCATCTTGGCATTCCACACTCGTGACTTGATTTGTGAACAATATTTGAAAGAAATCTTTTGAATTCAGCTCATGTAAAATTGTCTTGCATTATATTTTTTTGTCCAGTGCCTTTCAGCATCGCAGTACATGCATTACGTGCTGGTGTATTAACAAAAACAAATGATATTACTACGGCCTGGCTGGTATTAGTTCTAAAGTTGGCAATTTTTTTTGGCCCATTATTTATTTGTTTTTTTAACGCATTACAATTTTTTTACTCATTACAACATATAACAAAGATAAAGTCGTTCAAACGCACCCCCCCCCATTTATTCTCTATTGTACAGTTAAACAAATACATAGGACAAACTTGAAAACAGTCAAACCTTCTGACTGCAATTAATACCTTTATTGTTGTAAGCATTAAGGGACCAAGAAAAAAGTATTTCATTCATTATATACAATGGGTACAGAAAGTATCCAGACGCCTTGAAATTTTTCACTTTCAGTGTCATTGCAGCCATTTGCCAAAATCAAAAAAGTTCTCTTTCTCACTAATGTACACTCAGCACCCCATCCTGACAGAATAAACAGAAATGTAGAAATTGTTTAAAATTTATGATATTTCAGTTTTTCTTTTTTCATAAATTTGCAAACATTTCTACATTTGTTTTTTTCTGTCAGGATGGAGCTCTGAGTGTATAATAATGAGAAATAAAATGAACCTTTTTTTAATTTTGGAAAATGGCTGCAATGACACAGAAAGTGAAAATTTTCAGGTGGTCTGAATACTTTCCGTACCCACTGTATTTTTTACATTAATCAGCCATTTAACAGTTTACAGTGGCCCCTTGTTTATCGCGGGGGTTACGTTCCACAAATAACCCACGATAGGCGAAATCCGCGAAGTAGGAAACTTTTTTTTTTTGCAATTATACTGTTTTAAGGCTGTAAAAGCTCACCATTAACGTTTCTCTCATAAGTTCATCCTATCTTTATTGACACTTGTGCCCTCTTCTTCCTCACTAAATTAAATTTAGTAAGCCGAACGCATGTTGTGTGACACATGGCACAGAGGAGATGTATTCAAATTGGTCTACAGTACTTTACAATGCGGGGGTGGGTTTGTACGCTTTAAAAAACAGCTTGCTGAATTTCACTGCAAAACATACGGGCAGTCAATAAGGACACAATACGGGTTCGTATGCTGTAAACAAACAGCATACAAAATAACACTGTAAAAAAATCCGCAATGTAGCGAGTCTACAAAAGGTGAACTTTGATATAGCCCAACAGCCACTGTTGTTAATGTAGGGCAACTGTGGCATACACCTCACATGACAGTCTGGCTTCAATTAATATGTGAAGCACTCTGTAATGATTAATACACATTTTTTCTTTAGATAATATGTTATCATACATTTTGTATGGCCCTTGGAGAACTTTTTAAAAATAAAAATAGACCTTGCATTAAAGTTGTAGGTGTACTTAATGAAGTGTCCGGTAAGTATAGCTGGCAAATCCTTTTGTCATTTGTGAGACAAATTACCAGAGGTGGGCATTTTACACAATTTTGCCAGTCCGTCAGCAGCCATCCACCCACGCCAGTCCATCATTTTTTTTTTTTTTCGAACCAACTGTAATGGTCGGTCGCTCAGCCAATCATGTTATTTTAACCGCACTTCCGTCATTGCTTCCATCAGTAAATTTCACCATTCCTTGTGTCCGTCAGTGAATCAGTCAGTATGTCCCTAAAGACCCTACAAAAAAACACGTCATAGTCCAACAGATAAAAAATCCAATGTGATTCAAAGTAGAAATGGAGTGCACTACCATTTACCAGTGTACACTCACATACACTTATTTGACAATCGGTTGAACTGTAAATCTCGCTCTGCATTGCGGCCAAAGGTAAAATCCCATCCAAGTAGCTCATACTCCAACTCCTGTCTATAAAATGCTCGTCGTGGTCTGCTTATTCTTCTCCTCCTTCTTGATTCATTGGCGGATTACAGCTCTTTGGTGCATACCACCACCGACTGTACAGGAAGTGCAGAGCCTTTCCATATAGTCAATGAAAGCAACTCTGCCCGTATTCAGCCCCGCAAGCCAACACACGAGACGAGTCTTGAATGTAGATCATTTCACCATGATCCAACAGAAAACCCCAACGGTAAAGATTGGTTTACATTCAAATAAATTCACATACATAATAAATTAGACTTAGAGATTGCAGATGTGTTGTCATAGCAAAGTGATGTCTTTTGTTTTTGTTTTTGTGTCAATCGTCGGCAAAACAGGCGTCTGTCAGTACTGACGGAATGCCCACCTCTGCAAATGACCACTAGGAATAGTTAGACAACCACAAATATCCCTTCGAATTTGTGTCTGACTGTGTTTTATCCCATCACATTCTATGCCGTCCACATACTCAAGGCCAACATTTTTATTATAATCGTCAAAAGTGGACACGCAATCAGACGTCACTCACAGACTTCCATCAACTGGGAGGGACACTGGGCGTGGCCAACGTCATTCTTGGCCTGGCAATAGTACTCCCCCGCGTCCTCCTTCCTCACGCTGAGGAATTTCTGAGGGAAAATGTCAAGTCAGTTGAGTGACACTCGGCTGCACAGTCGACAAAATGCAAAATTCAAGTCCTGCATCCGGCGTTTACTTCCAATGACAAATGCACAGGTTCTAATAAAGAGTCGTTGCTTTTGCTGATATGCTGAATGGACAAAGGTATTTGGACATGTGGGATATTTATTCAAATGTACTAAGTAAGGAATGGGTGGTGTCATACCAGGCTTCCAGTGCTGGTGTTCAAGGTGTAGGTGGCATTGATAAACTCGGGCGTGTCCTTTGGGTCTTGAGGAAGCTCCTCGTTGTTTCGGAACCAGCGGTAGACTGGTGTAGGGAAACCCTCGTTCTCCAGACACAGGAGCTCAGTCGACGTGCCCACCGTGACTGCCTCCGCCACGCTGCATCGGGGCACCACAGGTTTCACTGAGCACAACATACATGTTCCCTCTTGATTTGTCTTGAAGACAGACTGCTGTAGACCTTTTCATAATGTTCAGCAACAACAGGCGTCAGGGTACCCAGCTGACTTTGGGCGAAGTGAGGTACACCCTGGACTGACCAGGAGGCAATGTGGCAGCCATAGAATCAAAAATAGAATTTTCTGCTGCGTAACTAAAATGTAGCGACAAAAGTGTTCACACCTGCCCTGGCTGATCAGTACAATAATATCCTCCATGTTTAGCGCTGTCATTGAGCGCTGTCCGGCACATGTAACCGTTTTGAAGCTTATACCGGTACATGTATGTAACCATTTTGAAACTCATAAAGTGCAATATACGGAGTCAACTCACTTCACCTCCGTCATACATTAACAAAGCTTGAGTAGTTTTAGGTTTAGTTCTTGTTTTTACACTTGTAAAATAGTTTAGAACAGGGGTGTCAAACTCATTTTTGTCACGGGCCACATCATACATATATGGTCACATGTACACAACAAATTGATGGATAACTAGTTTTGAAACTAGAAGCCGGTAAATGGTTTGTTCATCTGTTTTTCAATTTATTTTAAAGGAGGGAATGCTGACATATGTTTGCAATATCTGATATCCAGTGTTAAAAGTGAAGACAATTTGAAAGCAACATATCAAGTCAACACACATGATTTGCCTTGGCGGGCCGGATCTGGCCCACGGGCCTTGAGTTTGACACTTGAGGTTTAGAATACAATACAATACAATTTTATTTACATGTTCAAGTCTTACTTAAAACTGGACAGGCTGTAAACTTGGGTTTTATTAAATGGAACATTCCTAAAATAGTGGAGGTCCTACTTGGAGAGAAGGAATTATTTTGTGATTGATTGGAAGCCTCAAATCTGATCAGATGGCCATGAAATGTAGGGTCCCTCAAAGGTCAGTACTTGGGTCCCTTTTGTTCAGTCTGTATATGTTACCTTTGGATGAACTGTTTCAGATTGCCAATGTGTATCATGGTCAGAGCTGGGCATTTTACTATAAATTGAGCGTCCGTCATTGGTCATTCGTCAGCAGCATGGGTACCCTTCCGTCGTTTGTCATTCACCTTTTTTCCGGGGGGGAAGAAATAGTACACGTCTATAGGCCAGTCCACCTCTAATTTTAAACTTCCGTCAGTGACTCCGATTAAACTTTCACTGGTCCAGTTTCCCCAAATGGCAGCAGTTCAGTTGATATGGCACTGTCTAGACTAGCAAACTAACAACTGGATGAACCAACATTTCCTTCAGCTAAACCAAAACAGAATTGAGGAAATTTTTTGGGGCAATATTTTGTTTGTAAATGTGTTTAAATGTTGTGAATGTATGTTGTTTAATTATTTTAATAAGCTACTTTTGTTCTTTGCTTTGCCTTTGAATGTCTTTAGATGTTTGTAAATGCTTTTATGTGTTTTGGTTGTGTGAAGCACATTGAGTTGCCTTGTGTATGAAATGTGCTGTATAAATAAGTTTGCTTTTCTTTCTGAGGGCCCAATGCCAAGCACAGCGTTCATGACCATGGTGACCAGGGGCAGCGCTAGTGGTTGTCATTGAGGTGAGATGCAGCTCAGAGAAGAAAAAAAATCAGCCTCTTGTGAAGTCCGCAAAAGCATGGATTGTTTTTTTCATTCATGAAGGCAGCACTTGCTCACTAAGACACTGAATTATATTTGGCAATTCAGTGTAATTTGGCAATTCAGTGTAGCGTAGTTGAGCATGTTCCCGTTATGAGAAGCTAATATCGGCAAGGCTGTTGGCTTTGACATGATGGTATTTCTGGTCTCGGGTGGAGAAACTCCATGTAGGGGCGGTATGAGGTATAGTAGCCAAATTGTGATGTCACATTTCGGTAAAACAGAACAGCTTGCTCACAGTCATAATTTGGGGAACAGGCAGACCAAAAAATTACTTGGTTGTTTAATTTCACACACCGCTCACTTCAAGACGAATCTTAATCTCATCAAAGTCCCCCAGACCGTCCATGACGGCCACCTCGCAGCGATACTCTGCTGCATCTTGGCGAGTGGCGTTGAAAATCTCAATGCTGGCCGGCTCTCTGAGCTGTGCCCTGTTCTCCAAGTCACCTTTAAGAGGAGAGAGAGAAAAAAAACTGTTTACAATGGCTGATTGAAACACACAACACGGCTCGGGTCAGGTCACAAACAGCATTCAAAGCAGAGTTCTCTCCGAGCGCCATTCATTCTCCTCATCTTGCCGTGTCACTTTACCAACTATCTTCCTTTGGTAGTAAACATATCTTGGGATGCCGTTCCTGATCTTCTTCCACTTAATCCTCAGGTTGTCGGTGGAGGCGGACTCTATTAAGCAAGTGAGCTCAACAGCTGCGTAGAGTAAGGGAGTGTGGAAAAAGTGCAATGCAAATTGACAGGGAAAGAAAAGCTACTTGTGCTAAAATAGGTTGCGACAACTTACGCTCAAACTCATTTGCCCGCACGATCTCGTCCGTGGTTCTGAGGATTACTGCGAGTGATGATGGGATGTGGCCTGTGGAAAGATGGAAGAAAAACACTTAATGCTTAGTCAGCCTGATGGAGTTTTCATTAGCAGACATTAGCAGCTGGGCATCACGCCTTATAAACAGCGGATTATCATGATAAACACACACACACACACACACACACACAAGCTCCCTGCGATGAGAAGTATTAAACGCTTCATATTTCTATCAAAGATCATTAATCCAAAACAGAGTGAAGGGTACACACAGCATCGCCTACACCACGTTTATGGCATCTCTTTATGGTGTTTAATTGGATAATAATGCGGCTGGTGGTGGGTCATGAGAGGGGAAACGCCACATGTTCAATTGCTGCTCATAAAAATATAGAGATTTTGGAACGGACCACAAATATTTCTGCGGTGACGGCTTTTTATTGTTCTGGCTTTTCTCCAGATGCAGGTAGAGGATTGAAGATAGAGTTTAGAGCTGATTTTGAGCTTTATTGGTACATTAAGTTGTTACTTTTTTGAGCTATGGACACACTGAGCCCCAGGAGAGATGCAGAGCTTTAGAAAAAGTTCTTGGTATGATGTATGATGGGCGGCACGGTGGTCGACTGGTTAGCACGTCCGCCGTTGCATGTTCTCCCCGTGCCTGCGCGGGTTTTCTCCGCGTACTCTTGTTTCCTCCCACATTCCAAAAAATGCATGGTAAGTTGATTGCCCCGAGGTGTGATTGTGAGTGCGGATGTTTGTTTGTCTCTGTGTGCCCTGCGATTGGCTGACAACCAATTCTACTGCCCGAAGACGGCTGGGATAGGCTCCAGCACGCCCGCGAGTCTTGTGAGGATAAGCGGTATAGATAATGGATGGATGGATGATGTATGATGCAATTACATAAACATACAGTCAGGTCCATACATATTTGGACATTGACACAATTTCCAGCATTCCAGCTTTGTACAACATCACAATGGATTTGAAATGAAACCATCAAGATTATGCTTTAAGTGCAGACAGAATCTAAGCTTTAATTTGAGGGTATTTACATCCAAATCAGGTGAACGGTGTACGAATTACAACACATTTCATGGCCAGGTATGCGTCATTCCCTCATTATTTCACTAACAAGGAGCAGATAAAAGGCCGAGAGGTCATTTCAAGTGTGGTATATTCATTTGAAATCTACTAGTGAGGTCGTATCTCAATATGAAGTCAGCTGTCACTACCGGTGAAGCAAGTAATCACCATTTGGCTGAAAATCAAGACAAACCCATCAAACAGAAACATTTCCTGTGGCCAAAAGACTTGGAAGACCATCGAAAACAAATGTGGACGACAAACAAATCCTTTCCTTCATTAGGAAAAGGTCCTTCACAATCACAACAGTTGGCTGTGACACACCAATGGTGCGAACGCAGCACCATTTGTGTACATGCCCCCTACAGGACAAAATGCCAACAAAAGCCAACGCCTGTGTTACAGCTTTTTGCAAAGCTCTTTTTCAAAATTCTTAGAGCCATGAGTGATGCAATGAATAAAACAATGGTCGCTTTTAATAAAACAAGCCCACTCAAATGTATCCAACCTTCCTATTTTTATTCTTATTTAAAAAAAAAAAAGCTCTAGGCTTCCAATATATGTGACTGCATTGCGCTCACAGAAAGAGGAAATAGGTGGTTTTCCAACACTTTTCAGACATTTTCAACATTCAAGAGTGCGAATATATTTGTTCCATCTTAAATATTCAAGAGTGCTAACATATTTGTTCCAGCTAGTTCAAAGCTAATAATATTATAACAGATGAAGTGAGATGTATCAATTCGTGAAAACAGTGGTGAGATTCCCCTATACTGCTTTTGGAATGGCTTTAATTAATTCTTCAGGTTCCTACTGCTGTGCCACATTCATATCACTCCATTTTGCATTACAACACATTCCAACAAAAGATGCTCGGCTCAGCGTGTCACAATATACATAAAGCCCTTCTCTCTGTCTCTCTCACACACTGCCATTATTTACAGTAGTAGACAAGCAGCATGGACAGTCTACTTACAGATGAAGGCGAACACAAGACAAAGTGACGCCGCACACAAAGCACATGTTCTGCTTTTCGCTATCACGACCGACATAGCAGCTGACCAATAAACACGTCACGTGTAAACTACACGGTAGTAACCGTCTATCGCGAACTAAACCTAGTTGAGGAGTCAAAAATGTACTGTTAACGTGGACTCCAAAGAATGAGTTGAAACATGAAAGGTAACGCGTACGTCATTTGTCTGCTTTGACTAACTTTACAACACTTCGTTCTCTTTCAACCCATGTTGCGCTATGAACAGCACGGACAGTAATGGATGGAGCTCTAAGGCTGGTGTGCTCTTCTTGTTCTTACTCCTCATTTATCGTTCTCGGCTGCAAACACGCTCGCTTCCTCGCAGGTACGAGGAGGATGAGGAGGATGAGGAGGATGAGGAGGATGGGGGGGGGGGTGTAGACAGAGAGGGACCAAACACCTGCTGAGTGCTAAGCCATTTTAGCCCATTTTAGTAGTACCAACTAGAACTGGAGAAGTACACTTACAAATGGGGTTTTAGAGACAAATGGGGTTTTAGAGACTAAAACGATCAATACAATACAATTTTATTTATATAGCGCATTTCATAACAGGTAGGACTGTAACAAAGCACTTACAATACAATATATATATACAATAAATAAAACAAAAACAATAAAATGCTGTGGTACATGTATAATAGATATAGACATAAATAATATATAAAATATAAATACAATATAAATAAATAAAGCCAATAAATTGACATAAAACACTATATACAATTGACACCGGAAAAGAGCCGGAAAATTCAGGTCTGATCAAGAGCCAGAGAAAAAAAATGTATCTTCAACTGGTCTTTAAAAATGGACAGAAAGGGGGCTCGCCTAACAACCCATGGGAGGTCATTGCAGAGGGAAGGACCAGCGACAAAAAAGGCTCGAACCCCTCTGAGGCTCCGATTGGTCCTCCGCACCTCGAGCAGCGCCTGTTCCGCAGACCTGCGCTGTAGGAAGGTGCAGTAGGAGTGGAGGAGAGGTACGCCGGGGCGAGGACATTTAATGATTTAAAGACATCAATCAAGTAGTCTGTACTTGATAACTTAGTTTCGAATACTCTTGACTTTAAGTAAAGACTACTCAAAATTACTCATTTAAGATACTAAACAATTGCATGTTAAATTTACTCAGCTCTGTTCATAAATGGGCTGTCACTTGTAGCGCTTTTCTACCTTCAGTACTCAAAGCGCTTTCACACTAATGATGACTTCAGGTATCAAGAGCAACTGGGGGTCCGGTGTCTTGCTCAAGGATACTTCGACACCGTCACAATGGCCGGGGATTGAACCCACAACCTCTGGGTTGGGAAACAACGACTCCACCACTGAGTCATGACTCCCCCTCATATAACGTTCTTGCCTAAGTTTCACTAACATGACGTTTGGAAAATGAGCTGTTAAAACCATGCAAACTCGTCTTCAGCACTCTAAGTGGTTAATTTAAAAATGAAAACGAATGAAAAGCAGGTTCCAATTTACTAAAACAATCTGAATTATAATTAGACATCATAAATCAAGATAACAGTTTAAAGTTCATATATAACTTTTTTTCTTTTTTTCTTTTTTGGTTGTTGTCAGTCTCTCCTTGCAGCCTGGTATCTAATGGCCCAAGGATCGATACTGGGGGTTCTGCTGGCCCGCCCACCAGGAATTTTCACAAGACTGTACTCCAGATGGGCCACACCATGCCTACTACTAATCAACTTTTAGGAAAGGATGTCATCCCTAATTCTGCACAGCAGTAATATATGGAGGAAAAGGCCACCAACGAAGTTTCCAGCCTCTATGAGAACGTACTGAAGACAACAGCAGCAAAAGAACACATGAGCCTATATGAAGAAGTGACGAATTTTAAGGTATCATGTTACAAAACCAATAACTTGATGCCTACTTTCTTAGTAAATTTTAAAACTTGTCATTCTGGTGGCACTTGGTGACATTTTTTATGCATCCAGACTTTCATGTGTGAGCTATTCGTCATAATAGACATTGTCTGATAAAATCTGTTTTATATTTCAGTAGCGGTTACATTTTTGCATGGTGGTGCTACGTGCAATGTAATGTAAAATCAATCAATCAATAAATGCACCCGTATGACTATGATGAGGACAAGGTGTTCAGTCAAAATATGCACAAGGGCATAGGGGTGGAAGATGGTCAGGAAATGCATGTTAATCACATAATGTTGTTGAAGACCACATCATTTATTACCATGGGAAAAACAATATTTAATTCAATACCAATCAGTCAAAAGTGCAAACGAGCTTACCTCAAAAATGATTACAAAATTACCTAGTCCCTTACTCTGGATTTGTTGGACTTTTAATTGTTTTCAACATATGTGAGTTAAATTATGGTATATCTGATATTGTCGTGAATTGCCAGCATCGTATGCTTATTCAAATGAGTTTGTACTTGTCAATGACCAGTAGATGGCGGTATAGACCGCTTTACTTTTGCTGCATCCGTCATGTACTGCCATTCTCGCCAACATGTCATTCAAAGCAACAACACACTTATAATATATAAACAATAATATAATATAATAAACATTATTGTGTGTATTTGTATTTAAGTTAATATAAAAGTGTGTGTTGCTATATACTGTATAATTTCTTCCCCCCCTATTATGTCACCAGTAAAGAGAATCGGTAACCGTGAGTAGGAAACCTCAACCTGACGTACGGTACTATAAGAGCAATGCAGTTACTGAATACATGTCACAAGGTTTGAGTTATTCAGCCATGAACGCAAAATGTCACATTTTGTCTTACCTCTTGGATGAGATTTGACTTCTTTTACACTTGTATAACCGTTGAAATTGTTAGAATGTTACTTTAAACATTGTCTGTACACATAAGAAAGATTTTGTGATGGTGGCAGATTATTTTTAATTGTTTTTTGTCTTTGTATGTCTTATTTTTGAATTAGAACAACCAATATTGTGTTGAATTTAAAATATCCTTTGAACTGGGTGTACATAAAATCTGTTATGAACAGATATTAAATATCAGCCTCAGTGATATTGATGCAGAACATACAGTGAGATGAAACTGCAGAGCCGCTTTTCCAAGCCATCCAATAAAAAAGATTGTATCTCTCCCAGGATGCCTCAGTTGCACTTACGGGAGCGAGGTAGCACTAAATCATTGTGGCATGCGCTTTACATAAATACATCCCCTTGCATCCATTTAGAATGGATGCAAGGAAATGCTGGATGATGACGATGATGATGCTGGTGATGGCCGAAGTCTTAAGTGATTCAAAGGAGTGTTCCATCTTCATGAGTAACCTTGTGTGAGTGACAATAATGTGCCAGTTGAACATTCACCATGTATCCTATTTCAACTGTTCTAGTCAAGCAAGTGATTTCATTATGTTTCTATTTGGAAAATTATCTGGAAAATACCATTTATCTTGCTTGTCAGCAACTCCCAGAGTCCTTCATTTTCTTGCGTGTGAGGTTAAACATTTTGCCATTGCCCTTGTAACCCAAACTCATATTTTATTGATTATTCTTTGGCCAAATTCAGTCAAAAACTCTTTTTATATCGCGCATGCTTGTGCTATGTATCGTGCTTTTACTGAAGGAAAAAAAATAAAACAGAAAACATTTATGTATTAAGTACTTTTTTTTTTCTCAGCCCCCGCTGCATATCGGTCAAGACATGCCTGAGCATGCTAGGTGCATGTCCTAGAGGGCATCAAAGACTGGATGTCACTGAATTTCTTACATTTCTTAAAGTGTTTTATGTTAATTTATTGATTCCATTTTGTTCTTTGTAAAGTGCTTTTTTACAGCTCTAGCTGTTATGAAATGCGCTATATAAATAAAATTGTATTGTATTTTAAAAGCCTTCTCGAAAGACTCACGTTTTGAGTGCCTCGGCTGTCCATGTGTCCAACAAGTGTTGTATCGGGACAAACACATCCTATTGTTAGTGTTTCTTAAAAAAGTGTGGGACATGTTTCAATCAATGCTCGCAAACAGTAAAATGTTTCCAATTTACACTCCTCTGAAACTTAAAAAAACGGTGAAGTGAAACCAAAATTAATCCAAACCGGGAGTTTTAAATGTTCACTCCCGAATCCTTTGCTCATGCTAGTGGACATGTTTTATGTTTTACCACGTCAGAGAGCTGTACTTTGATGACAGATACAGTTGCAACCAGTGGAAGAGTTAGAATGTGGCTAATGGATGGGCCTGGAAAAAATCAGGGTGAGCCTGAATATTTCTCTCACAGATCACAATCCTCCTGTCCCGACATATCATCAAATAAAATGACAAACTGAATAATATGAAGTTCAAATCTTCCTTAGACAATGACAATTATGCCATTCTTAATATTCAATAAAATAAAAAAATAAAAAACGCAAATTAAAAGATAGTTTACTACTAATTAAAAAATATACGTCTTCATGAATCTCACTGGGTAGGCAGTCTGTCAATCTTGGTGGGCCAGTGCCCACCCATGGCTCCGCCCCTGGTTACAACTATGATTGGGTGAATGTACAAAAACGATTGGATATACCTCGCAGTGGGGGTATTTTCATCTGCCTGGGCAAGCACGCACACACATGGAGCGTCAATACACAGTGAATTGCAAAACCGGAAAACCGCGGTCCTAAGAGTGTAATGTCTTGGGCAAAGTGTACAGAACCGTCACATTCCTAGTTCCTATTATCTATGATATCCAATTTTCTCTTTCTATGTAATATTACGGACATTAGTTTTAAGACATTTTCAGCATAAGAATGTTAAAATGATTGAAAAGCTGCAAACAAACTTGACTAACTTTCTACATTACAAAGAAATCCCTGGCCTTACCGTACCATGCCATGCCATACCATATACTGTCACTGGCAAAGATAGATGACGAAAAATACAGTATATTTATAAATGATAAATATTACTTTTCACAAATTAAGTGGAATTGGAAAATTTACCGTGGCACCACCTGATGATCTCTTAGAGCACATTACTGTAACATGGCACACACAAGGTAGAAAGACACAATGTAGAGTAGAATCAGATTTCAAGAGTCTATATTATGTTAATCTCTGTGACCTCACAGCTGCATTGTTATTTCCCACTTGGGTATAGACATCATGAATCAGCTCGCCCTGTCAGTAAAGACCAGTTTGTGTTGCTAAATGGAAAGTTGCTATCTCCACCAAGTTTCTGGAAGTTACAATGAGTTGGGGGAAAAAAACCCCGCAAAAACAACAAGTATTCAAATATGTTGTTTCTCAGAATGACTTACATCACAAAATAGCAATGTGAGGTTAAACTGAAGTGTGAGAGCTGTGAATTCGCCGGCACTGCACATGTAGTGCAATTAGCACTAAGTTAAAAATAGATTCATGCAAAAAAAAAAAAGAAAAAAAAACGTAGACTTGATGAGTTCCTTTCAAACATGACTGCTTTTCACACTCTCATTGCTGCCTTTTTGCTTTAATTTGACGTTAATTGGACTCATTCTGCGATGGCAGTGATGCATGTGACACACTTGTAGAGGCCTGTGTGTAAGTAACCTGGTTGGCTTGAACAGCTTGAACAGAGGCTTGGGAGGCGCATGGCACTAACTGTGAGGCTAAAAGGCCCCAGCTTGCTAGCTGCCGGTCACAGCCACTCCTAAGGCAGGAGTGAGATTTGACTACGTACCAAACAAAGTAAACATAATAAAGCAACCATTGTTAGCAGACATACCTTCAAAGATACCATGAGATGTAAAGTTGATATGACGACAACACAAAATGGAAGTGCAGCTCGCATGGAGATCAAGCTGCCAAAGTCAATTTGACGTCGGCCAGCTGGAGGCACTGGAATGTTGCACCCCACCTTGGTCCTATCTATTACACCGAAGAGGAGCTACTGCACATGTCAGGCTCTTAACAGATTTAATAGGTAAAGATTTGCTCGCCCCAGACTGGAAATGCGTCACAAAGTCAGACAATGGAGATGAACAAAACAAGTATTTTTCATTTTTGGGCTTCAAGGAAAGTAATGTCCACTGGCAGTGGTGGGGTGGAGCGCTAGTGTCCTCTATTGACCAGTCGACATTAATCAGAGCAGAAAACCTGGTATTTATTGCCATTTTTCACAGAACCCAGTTTAATGTTCTTTTGCCTCCCTGACACAGATGTCAAAAGCAGTTGGCATCTATGTAGGCAAGCAGGCAGGCAGGCAGGCATGCAGGTTGTTCCCTGACGAGCGCTGTAGATGACAAGCGGTGAGCGACGGGGCAAAGGTCAAAAGTGACTTTGAGGCCTCGTCATGCCCTTGTACCACGCACAATATGTGTCACTCAAGTCGGCCATTTCTCTAAAGCTCTTAGACATGTTACTTTCTACATCTTGTCACATCAGCTTTGTTTATATGGTGTACACATTTACAGTAGAGACCTGAATTATATCATGAAAAGTAATCTGATATTTAGAATATTTCCACCCCCTGTGTCAATATTGTATACTAATAACAATAATAAATGAACTACAGAAAATTATTGTAGGTGTACAGTAAAATACATTTTTGTCTTTCCAAAGTTTTTGAAAATTAATAGCATTTTCATCAAATATGATCACAATATCGATGATAGTTATAAAGAGTAGGCTAATACACATGCTTTGAAGTTGGCAACCTCCAAATGAGAGACGTTTCGTTGGCTCATTTGCTCGTCTTGTCTGGGAGTGATGATTCACATGGGAGAAATCATACAATTCCTACCATTCTAGAATGATGACACTAAAGCCCAGGAATTTACTTATGATGCCTCAACTGCATTTGTCTATTTGATCGACTTGGACTTGTCGGACTGATTCACGCAGGGCTATTATTGTGCTCATTATTTTTTATTAACAAAGATATCGTCATCACTAGAAGGTCACCAACACATTTGCACTGTATGGGTCTTTGTTGCTTATTTTATTTAATGTTTAGTTGTCTTATTTTCAGACCAGTAGCCCACATAAAAGAGAACATGTATTTTTAAAATGTCAGTAGATAATCAGTTAAATTAAGTTGAAAATACTTTGTATACTTACAATAAGCACATATTACCAAAAATATTCTTCAAACTTAATTGCTACACTAATTGTATAATTAACAGTCATAGCATATTCCTGATATTTGAAGAGGCAAAATTGTGGACATATACTGTACTGGAAATAATAACCTATATATACCTAATATAAAACCTTCTCAAATGCCAGGTTTTTGTCTTAAAGAATTTGAGAGCGGGATAAATCATTTCAAAACTTTCTCCATCATTATTCTGACCTAAAACCCGTACAACAAAATAGAAAAAGGGAAATAAATCGTTTTTAGAGGAGGGCTGGTGAAAATAAATAACTGAGACAAATAAATGAGGTTGCACAAGTGAGCACACTCTCTTCTAACTGGGATGTCTATGTTCAGAATGAACCATCCATCCATCCATTATCTATACTGCTAATCCTCATAAGGAGCCTTAGAATGAACCAATCACATTCAAACTCATTTTAACTGGGAGCTCCTGCCCCGATTTATAGTCCCTTTGATTAACACTTCAGGAAAGTTCAGATATTCTTGTAGGCTTTTCTTGATATGTGTTTTTGCTTTCTTATCGAGTCCTGAAGGTTTAATGCTAATACTGGCCAGTATTTGGAAGTGTCCATAATTCCTCCTCCACCTTGACTAAGCTTGCCATCCTACCCCATAGCCCAGACATACAAAGAAGACAGGAGATTGGTGTCACATGTACTCAACAGCAAGTAATTGCCAGAAATTCCTCAAGCCCCTTCAATATTGCTTTTGGTGTCTGGCAGCCTCCATGACTCATTTTCCTCTTGTCTTTTCATCAATTTTGGAAGGACATGAAGCTCTGATACTGTGGAATCCTTCTGTAAGACAAAAATGTGAGGAAACCATACTAGAACATCTGAAGTCTGAACTATGAGAATGTGTGTGTTTCCTAGTATTTTTACTATTTAACATGGATTTGAAAGTGATTAGTCAATTGTGCACACAGCCACATCTCCAGTTAGGCGTGCTCACTTGTTCAACTAAATTATTTCAGTTGTTTATTTTTATATATAAGAGTTGACAGATTATGTGTCACGTTAATGGGGGAAATTCTTGGTCTCAGATAATTATATGACAAAAACTAGGCATTTCCACATGGGTGTGCAGACATTTTACATTCACTTTAGTTCCCATTAAATGGTGCAGGTGTACCTAATGTTATGGCCAGTGAGTGTACTGTATTGCAGAATGTAAGGCCGCTTCCTTTTTCGGAAAGTAAAGCAATGCTGACCACTGCTGGTCACACAGCCACGCTGTGCTCACCGAGGGACACACGGCGCTCATGAACGCACCATAATAAGACATGCCGGTACTGTAGGGAAACATCTGCTCCACATGTTACAGGCTAAGTTGACATGTTGGATGAGGCTCTGTAGTGTACACATGCTTATGTCACTGCCATTGAACTATTTGTGTCTGTTCGACTTCGAGCATTGTATTATATTTGTGGGGTTGCATTCCTCTTAAGTTTCTATGAAATAAAACATTTATCATGGACTGTGTTTATGTACTGTAGCATCAACTGTCATACAAGTGTAAAAAAAAAGTAACCACTAGTAGTATTAGGATGTAAAAGTAATGAAACACCCAGTCTTAACTGTAAAAAGCATTTCACATTGTAGTCTTTATGGATAAGTAAGCTAAAACATATTTACATATCTTGTTTATGCAATTGGAAAATAAATTAGTTATCCATCCATCCATCCATTATCTGTACCGCTTCTCCTCACAAGGGTCGCGGGGCGTGCTGGAGCCTATCCCAGCTGTCTTTGGGCAGTAGGCTGGGGACACCCTGAACCGGTTGCCAGCCAATCGCAGGGCACACAGAGACAAACATCCGCACTCACAATCACACCTAGGGGCAATTTAGAGTATCCAATCAACTTACCATGCATGTTTTTGGAATGTGGGAGGAAACCGGAGTGCCCGGAGAAAACCCACGCAGGCACGGGGAGAACATGCAAACTCCACACAGGGAGGCCGGAGCCGGGATCGAACCCACGACCTCTGAACTGTGAGGCGGACGTGCTAACCAGTCGACCACCGTGCCGCCTAAATTAGTTATGTCTTTTCTCATTCTGCCCAACTTCTTATCATTTTCATGTTATGTAACTCATAATCCCAAACTTATTTCTCAGGACTCCCCCTGTTGCCATTCAAAAATCAGAATGATTACATCTTCTATCACGGCTTCATCCAAAACCAATAGTTGGGTTGCATAAGAGATTACGTTATCTTTTCTGGTGGGGAAATCCAACTCCATCACGGCAAATAGAAATTGCCTTGTGAGGCAGAAGCCTATTACATCACGCGTGTTTCGCCATGGAAACGCATCTCATATGCAGCGGCATGCGTGTCGTCTGGAGTTGCTGTGTCAGTACTTCGGTAATTTTCGGGTGGGAGGGGTTGAATAGGAAGTGCGTGTAGGTACAGTAATTCCATTGTGTCTTACTATGCAGAAGACTGCATAGAAGCTCTCACCTGCGCAGATGCCCAAAAACAATTCCTGAAACTTAAAACATGTATTTCATACTACAGTATATTTGTTTTTCACACAGTGATACTGGAAAATTGCCTTATCGGAGCAGCAAATGCAATTTTTGTCTTGAGTTGTGAGCAAATATGAGTTGCAAGCACTAAATGGTGGCAGAAAATTTCACAACAAGCAGCAATAGTGAACAATTCTACAAAAAAAGGAAAAAAGGTCAAGTGCTCACTTCAGGCTGTTTTATTGTTTTATTTCCAGTCGAAGTTCAAACATGAAATAAAGACAATTACACGTTAAGTATTTACTTAAATCACATAACTTACGAAGGTCCGCTATCTTAAAGGGACGGTGGCTATGTTTTCACTAACAAGTTCATTTTATATATTTCATTTGATATATTTTTTGATCAGGAAAATGAAAAGAGTTGTCATTTTCTATTTTATCAATAAATTTGGGAGAAATTAGGAAATAAGTGACTCCATGAATAGCGCCTCTTGTTAATGAGGAGAATGGCCGCGCCCCCTACCGTTCTATTTTTGTCCGGTCGGAGTCACTGGAGGAACCGATTACAAAATCTCCATTGGAAATCATTGTACTTTCATTGCTTATAATGTCCAAAAACGGTGAGCAATTGGCACCAAAATCTATGTGGACATCCCTACTAATGACCACTTCAACATATCAAAAGGATTAACCTCTCCGTGGCTGATTTATATGAGAATGAGGAAATGTGGAAGTAAGCAGAGCTACATAGATTTAGGCTGGGATGAGCGCACACTGCTTCTTTGCTTGAAAAAAAAAAAGAAAAAAAAGAAATACTTCTTTGCTGATCACAGTTAGGTCGGGTGAGGCATTTAACACCGGTCGGGATATTTACAGAGACTGAAGTGGGGATGAGTGAATGTGCACATTTATTTGGATGAGGAATGCCCCCAGTTTTCGACCAACAACGCCCCGTCCAATGGAACGTAACAGCCGAAATGGTGTGTTCCATGCAGCCACACTCGGTTGTGGAGTCCAAATGCGCACATTTAAGACACCCCCGGTATTCGATGAGGTCTTACCTCACTCTGACGCCGCTTCACTCTCGCGGCTGCAAGCGGTTTCGGACAACGCACGCGACTGCTTGGGAGGCAACCCCGCGACATAAAGACGCAGGCTCATGATCACCTCCACACGCTGCGCGGACAGTAAGGAGCTAATGTTGTTGTGCTAACGCCTTTTGTATTAACGGCCTAAAACTATTTGTTGCTATTAGCTGTACCGTTATTCTACTGTTAGCCGGGAGGGAAGTGGGGTGGGGAAATAAAGATCCATGCTTGCCTGATTGGTTACCCACTGCCAGTCGGCGTCTGCCTCCTGAGAGTTGACACGAATTTAGCGTCACTAAATGTCCGAAATATAACCAGTCGCGGTTCGTGTGCGCATTCCTGCTCTTGTCCGCTTCAGCTTGTGGAGGAACAATCGCCACGGTAATTTTGATTTTGTGGAGGTGATCATGATGAGATCACGTTTTATGTCAATAAATCACATAAGAACACTTTTATACTTTCACAGGTTGAAGTGGACAAGAGTAGTAATGTGCATTTGCATTTTGGTGGCGATCGGTCGCCATTTTAGACAACAGAGCGGACAAAGCGAGCAATATTACTACGCTTGGCTCCCTCCCGTGACGTAGACCACTGAGACCGAACACCTAACATAAGTCACGCCCCAAAAAGGGGCGGGGCAATTAGTTGTAAATCTAATCACTAAAAAAGACTTTAGTACTGATGTCATTTATACATGGAAACCTATTATATAAGTGCAAATGTTAAGCTCACCCAAGTGTCCCTTTAATGCTGACGACAGTACAAAACAGTGTTTTAGCCTGGCTATGGTGTTTTGAAATCACCATAGATGCTATACGCATACGCTAGCATCACTGTTGCTATAGTTATAACTAAGGTGGGGCATCGAAAACCATGAATCGAGTGGAACCGGGACCATCATTCCGGTTCTTCTGGAATAATTCCGATTTTAGAATGTCGGTGCTAAATTTTGATTCCTAGTTAGCCGCGGGAAAGAAGCACGAACGAAGTAGGATGGATAAAAATGTGCATAATGCGCGCAGCCCCTCCTGCCGCCGAAACTGTAGCGCGAGTGCACGGTAGCTCGTCCCCACTGGCTGCTCTTCTTGGTCAGCCACCTCCACCGTCTCCATGCCGACAAGCACGGGCAGTGGTGGCGACTCTCGACGTTGGCATGCTTTAAGTAACTGCTGCATTATTGTATTTTTTTGAGCTTCTCAAAAATAAAGCTCTTATGAGAAATAATGCAAAAAAATATAAAAATTCATATACTGGTTAAAAATAGCCCTTTGGTGAATTTAAAGTAGAGCTCACAAACCGTAAAAAATTTATGAAATTAAAGAACAGAGAAGTTCATATGATTTGACCAAAAATAACTCCTTAGTTCTTTTTTTTGTCAGAATCGAGAATTGTAGGAACCGGAATCGGAACCAGAATCGTCCAAATTCAAACGATGCCCAACCCTTTATGCAACAGGTTTTCAACACACATGTTGCAGCAACACACATAGACAGACAATACTTAGGCATACATTCTATATCCTCTGTGAAACACAACTATTTAGGCAGTTTATTGAGTCACTTAACGGGTAGTTGTAAAAGTCTTAGTTTTGTTGAATGTACGCCCGCATTATAGTACTGCCCACTGGTGGCTAAGGCACCAGAAAAAGATCAATGTCAATGGACATTGAAGCATGAAGTCATGATTCACAAACTGTTTAATTATTTACATTCTATTCAATTGTAGTATTACTCCCCGTTTTCTGCAATACTGTCAAGTACCGGTACTCATTTCACAATAAGCAGCCGTTTGGCAAATAGTGAACATTTAATAAAAAAAGGAGGCTTCAAATTGTTTAGAGACATTTTTTTAAACAATCAAGCTATGTTGCCTTGAGAATGCCCCCTGCTATCTGAATGCTTACATATTACAAAAAGAAAATCCAAATTATGGGCTTTTTGTGTTGTACTAATGGTGGAACATCACATGTAGACAGATAATTTCACAATACTCACAGGCAGGTTTTTTACCTTCAATCAAAAATGACTAATTTTACAGAAATGTACTCTGCGGGGGCGGCATGGTGGTCGACTGGTTAGCATGTCCGCCTCACAGTTCAGAGGTCGTGGGTTCGATCCCGGCTCCGGCCACCCTGTGTGGAGTTTGCATGTTCTCCCCGTGCCTGCGTGGGTTTCCTCCGGGTACTCCGGTTTCCTCCCACATTCCAAAAACATGCATGGTAAGTTGATTGGACTGTCTAAATTGCCCCTAGGTGTGATTGTGAGTGCGGATGTTTGTCTCTGTGTGCCCTGCAATTGGCTGGCAACCAATTCAGGGTGTCCCCCGCCCACTGCCCAAAGACAGCTGGGATAGGCTCCAGCACGCCCGCGACCCTTGTGAGGATAAGCGGTATGGATAATGAATGAATGAATGTACTGTGCGGTACTCTGTTCTTCTTCATTTGCATGATTGTATTATACTGCCTCCCGGTGGCAGAGGCGGGCACGCTAGAAGGAACAGCATTAAATCATGTTGCACGAGAGGCGTATGGAATATTTGGCATTTGGACATGTGATTGGTGTTGCCCGGCAAATATAGTTTGCAGCTCATAGACGTTTTTCTGTTAGCAGGGTGGGGGCTGTGGATGCCCTCCCAAAGCCCCATTTGCACGACATGGGGCACCATGGTGAGCCCTGCTCTAAATCGTTCATAGGCGTGATTGTGAATGGTTTTGTGGTAAGTGGCCCAGCTGCTTTAGAAAATGGACGGAATTAACCTAACCTGCATGTTTTTGCAATGTGGGAGAAGATTGCGAACTCCACGCAGAAATTCAGGCCTGAGCTGAGTGTTGAACCCCGAACCTCAGAGTAGTGAGGCAGACGTACTCATCACTAGTCCACTGCAGGCTGCCAATATAAAATATACATGCAATAAATATGCAGAATACAGCCTTTGATGGTTTCCTGCCTGGTGCAAAGTGGCGTATTCTGTAGGAGTAGCAATGATTGTAGCCCTGCGTTTGCACATGCATGCAGAAAGAGGCATCCATTGAAGATGAGGCGAGGGGAGGGGTGAGGAGTTGTGTGTAGCGTAGTAGTGGATAGTGGCTGGCTTATCAGGGCTAACCATGTGTGGTGGAGGGAAGCTGCTGCATCCTCATGCTTTATTTCTGTCGCCACACCCATGCGTCACTCACACATGCACGTCACACTGAAAGGCGTCGATGGTACGCGGAGATGATTTTTTTTTTAATTAATTGTTTATTCATTATTATTATTATTATTTTTGGTAGGTGGAAATATGCCCATGACATGTCTCTCAGTGCGCATGATTCTGCGGCTCCCCCACAACTCTACGACGGGCACGCTCCAACTCACCTTGAATGAAGCGCACAGCGGGCCTGGCCAATCACCGCGCACGAGACCCGACCGGTAGCCAATCAGATGAGAGAAAGGGGGCGGGATTTTCTAGGAGGGAGAAGAGGGAGGGAGGAGGCTGGGCTTTGCGCTTCCTCCCACCCTTGGGCTCTCCGCTCAGGCGCTCGTAAAGGGAGAGAGAGAAGGAGGGGAGAGGGGAAGAAAAAAAAAACGGCTCCGTGTGTGGCGAGACGAGCGCGGCGGTGGCGGTGCAGGTGCTGTGTCTCATCGGGGATGCGGATGGAAGGACGGGGGAGGGAAGAAGGGACGAAGGGAGGCGAGCGTGCCGTGGAGACGACACCGGATGCGAGAAGTCGCTAAAAAAAAAAGGAGGAGAGAGGAGAGCTAGATAAGGAGGCGCAAGGTCGAATATGAGCCATCGTGGTCGAACGAACGGGGCACTTGGCGTTGCGATAGCTGGCTGGCAATAGTACTATGATTTGGTATGTGGCCACTCTGATAGCAAGTGTATTCAGCACCAGAGGAACGGCCGCTCAAGGTGAGTCGAAGTGCGATATAATAGCCCCCGTTGCATTTTTTTGCACACCATCTGTGCGTGCGTGCGTGAGAGCGTGTGTGCTGCTGCTGTAGCTCGAGACATGCATGGCTTTTTTTTTTTTTTTTTTTTTGTACGAGATTTTGCTCCTAAAGGCTTACATACACACACACGCACACACTCACACAATGGATTACTCAGAGCACGACTGATCGTGGTTCATTCAGAGTGTTGAAAGCATGTGGGATCATAGCACGGCAGGTCCCATACTCCTATGAGAGGGGTGTGACCGTCTGTGCCCCTCCAAGGATGGAGCAAGTAGCTAAATAATGCATCACATGTCAGATGAATGCACTCTTAGTTTTGACAGGAGCCTGCAAACTGCGCTATGGTGGGGTATCGTTACAGTGCAGTGTGTGTGTCCAATATTAGCTGTGCAGCATCAAATGCCCAAATCACAATCTTTTTTACAAGTGTGGGTTCCCAGTCGTACTCCATGTGCATTGACAGATGCACTCACTTAACCTTGCTTTCCCATTCATGTCCAGACGAGGGAGACACGGGCCAAACTGTTGCCTGGTAACTGATCCCAGTGACTCCCTCCCACCCGCACGTCAACGCATCCCAGTCGAAAGTGCTCTGCTATAGCACACGTCTGCCGTGAAGTCTGGTAGAAAGTGGGGTCTTAAAGCTTTGCTGCGTGTTTGTGCGTATGTATGCGTGTGCGTGTGCGCGCGTGTGCGTGTGTATGTCCGTGTTTGTGTGAGAGAGAGTATGCTTGGCTTTGCTGCAGTGAAGGTGACAGACTGGAGGATATCCTCAAAGAGCCACCAGGGCTTTTTAGATGGTCAACTGCAGAGAGTGTCAGGCCTTTGTTTTCAGGAAATGTTCATTGGGGCCACACTGGAAGATAAATAATACGACAAAAATCTGTGTCAATTTTCAACTTCAATCTTATATTTTTTCTTGAACAAATGCTAATATGATAGACAGGGGTGGACGATATGACGATATCAGATCATTAAGCGATTTAACGTGTTGACGATCTCATAAAGCCCAAAGATCGTTTGATCGTCTACATGGCACATTCTAAGTAATTTAGCTCTATGGCGGCGCAAAGCTGCTGACGCGTATACCCGACCAACCAATCACAGCACGCACAGCGCACCGTACATGACACTCCCCGCCTCCCTGTTTGTATAGCGGGAAGCTATAGCGGAAACTCACTACAAAGCAGAGTTGGTCCCGAAAAGAAACTCCACATCCACAGTGTCGATTTGGTTTGGCTTTTCTCGGAGGAGAAAGCGCAAACCAGTTATTTGCAAAGTTTGCAGGGACTTGGTTCGGACGTCAGCGCCGACAACCAAAGCAAACGGAGATCAGACCATTGGTAACCAGGGGCAGCCGCTAGCTCCAAGCTAACGCAACCCACAGAGCACTCTATATGAAAAAGCACGCAAGCAGTGTAAAGAGGCAGTGACTTATTACCTTGCTGAAGACATGATTCCCATTAAAACAGTGGAAAACGAGGGCTTTATAAGACCCTTCAAAGTACTAGACCTGCGTTACGAGCTTTGTTTTTATTATTTATTTCTACAATTTATTATTTTTACATTCTGTTACCTTTTATGTTTACATTCACTGTACATTTTGATAAAAATTGTCAGTATTCAAATTAAGACCTGTTCAGAAAGCTTAGCTGACTTAAAATGTCATTTTTTTTCTTTTAGAGTTTTATACACATTTTAAATGTGTTTTATATGTTTAACATGAGGAAAATGGTCAGACATGTGCAAATTATTCTTAAAAAAACGATGTGAACAAAGAATCATGATAAAATCGTGATGGTGATTTTATTTTTAAAAAATCGTGATATATTTTTGCCAGATCGCCCACCCCTATTTATATATATATATATATATATATATATATATATATATATATATATATATATATATATATATATATATATATATATATACATATATATATATATATATATTTTTATATAGTGTATATACATATACACTGGATATATTATTTACCGCGTTAACGGGCGGTAATTAAATTTTGTAATTGATCGCGTCAAAATATTTGACGCATTTAACGAATGCGCAGAATGACCGCCGAGGCATAATCCCACTCAGAAGTGCACAGTGAGCAGCAGAGCAGACGCGTGTCGCCCGCGGGAGTATAAGAAGCATTTCGAAAGAAGAGGGCAGCTTTATGTCTCAGAAGTGTGAGTAAATTGGTTTGCCTCAGCAACTGTGGATGAGTAGAGAAGAGGGCTGTTTTGTTTTGTGATAATAAAGTCAGTTTAAAGAAGGAACACACGACGTGCTGATACCAACGACGTCATAGCACAGCATTATGAGCCAATCATATTCGTGTGCACTTCAGGGACCACTCAGAAAACGTACACTCTAGGAATGTATACAGCATAACATACGGCACACACACACGTATACATATTCAATAATCCCTCGCCACTTTGCGGTTCGAGTTTCGCGGCCTTAGTGCATCGCAGGTTTTCAAAAAGTGTTAAGTAAAAAAATAAAAATGAAAAATACAGCCATATTGCAGAAAGACTCATTGTTTCAAATATATGAGTTGACTCGGTGGCTTTGTACATAGCCGCAGGATAAAAGACACATGATTGGTTACCGGTGCAAGATCGACCAACGAGAGCACGTGGATTTATCCCGTGAGCTGATTGGCCGCCCATCATCGCAGCCTCTCACTCGTCTCGTCCACGTTAACAAACTAACAGCACTTTTGAACAACATTCTATTTGGAAACTCATAATGTTATTCAAATGTTCTGGTCCACATTAACCACAATAAACGAGGGATTACTGTATTGCATAATAAAACGTAAATAGTGAAATTTAACATTTTGAAGTGTTAAAAATGTGGTCTTTTTTTGCAAGCTTCTTTGTCATTGTCACACTATCCATACAACATTATGTATATTTAGCTAGCATGCGTTTTGTAAAAATGTGTGTGTAGTTGTGCTCTTAAACCCCATGATGCTCTCCAATGTGAGGCAAAGTTTTAAGATGACGTTTCTCCACCGAAATTTGATCTCCCTGACGTGAACGTTGAGGGCCAGAACTTGGAGATTATGTGACAAGTCCAGTCGCAGATTCATGTCATCTGTAAATCAAAGCTGCCAAAACAGTAAATGGGTCAAGTTTAGCTGGGATTATTATATTCCTGTTTTGCGGCTGGCTGATGAGATGGTGCCAGAATGTGGAAGGTGAAATCAGTCAACTAAGATCTGAATGGCAAATTTAAGGCAGGACAGTGACTTTTCGGCCAGGGAATCAAGCAGTGCATGTTTAGTGTGAAGCATCAGATTCCTACCAACTGTGTTGCGTGTTCACATCAACATTCTGAAATGGTGTGTTGTGCAAACTGGCAAACGATACCCTGGTTTTAGCCTCAGGACAAGTCATCTACTGAGCATCTGCGCCCTTTTTTCTCTCTCACACCCTCTGTTTCGCACGCTTCTGTGCATTCACTTGAGTATGCAACACATGCAAATCTCTTGATTTATCGGAGAAGAACTGTCTGGCGATGCTGGTGACGCTCACTGGATGCTTATGGTTGAGTTCTAGCAAAGATTCTCATTTTACAATGATTAGAATTAGGGCCTGACAGACATGGATTACTTTTTTAGGTCAATGCTAATATTAATATTTGGCAGAATAAATCCGATAACTCAGGACTGGCCAATCTGCGGCTCGCGATCCGCATCCGGCTCTTTGGCCGGTTTCAGGCGGCTCCTGAAGCCCTTTTTGGAAATGAGCTTAGCTGGGCACAGTGCGCCGTCAACCCCATTATTGTGTGCGTGGTGAGGGGTGGAGAGCACGGAATGGTGCGGTAAAAGTTGCTTGCTCTCACTCTGGTCTTGTTTCGCTGCCAAATAATGAGCCGTTCTTCTTGAAATGTAATTTTACTCACCAGTGGGGCCTTAGACTTCCACCCCTTGCCTTGGACAACACATCAGAGATAAGTTGCCCTCCAGATTTAAGCATCTCAGTAAGCACAGAAAAAGAAACAAACAAGGTGATTATTTTATTTATTGTTACATGGCTTTTTCTGTACCTGTAGCCTTTATTCACAGTGTTCCAGTGTTTCTGACTTGATAAGCAAAGAAATCACTGTCAGTAAACTATATCACATTTCAAATGCTAAAAATAAGAAATATGATACTGTCAAATTAGTGACCACACCGTGAACTTTCCAGCAATACAGTGAGGCTTACTGCAGTGTTGGACTCTAAAAACAGTTGGGTTAAAAACAACACAATTTCTGGTCAAAAATGGACCGATCCACTACTTGAGGCAATTTGACCCAACTTTCTGGGTTGTTTTTGCAGAAAACAACCGAAAAAAAGGTCATTTCATACAAAACAACCCCAAAAATTGGGCTGTTTTCTACACCGCAATGCAAGAAGATGGGTCAGATTGACAAAATTAGTGGATGGGTCCATTTTTGATGCAAAACTGTGTTATTTTTAACCCAAGTGTAAAAACACCCTAAAAAGGGTGTGTGAACTTTCACACAATGTCACAATAAATATCATACTGTGACATCAATACCGTGATAAAACCAAAATATGAGCTCTAGATATTGTTACAGCAGGTTTGCCTGATGAAAATGCGATTTTGGCCCACGACAGGATTGTGAGGAAAATTTTCTGTTTTACACAAGTATACAGTGCTGACCTGACGCTGTCAAGAAAGTCATTGCATCATACCCTCTCAAATTGAGCCGTGCCATATCGAATCGTATTATAATATCACTTACACTGAATCAAATCGTTCCGCTTGAAAAATGAATCGTCCTTGAATCGTATTGCATCCCATTTGTCGAGATACGGATCAAACTGTCTTTTATTGGAGAGATGCACAACTCAAGTAAATATGCTTTTGTACCTCATCTAATTTTCAAATCTATTACAAAGACTGCGACACAGCTCCACAAAAATAGCTCGGGCAGAAACAATCAGCCGCTGTCACGGAAGTTTCTTATTCAATTCATGTATTTTTATTTGCTGCCAAGTCGTCGGGTTGGGGGTGGGGTTGTAAAGCATATGGTCCGGGAGACTGGAGGTCACTTCAACAAAGTCAACGGTGATTTGGCAACCAATCAAGGTGAAGCAGGAGCCACACCGTAAGCGGTAATTAAGTGACACTGGCAGAGTGTTGCTGGTTGAAGGGGACTATTTTCAGCTTTGCGTTCCTGTTTGACAGCACGCGGAGATCCCATGTGAACCGCGACTTGGCGATAGGGCTCTTTAAAAGGCAAAAAAAAAAAAAAAGCAACATTCACTTGGAGTCAGATTGTATTTGGATAGGTGGCGAGACTGCCAGTCACATTTTCAAAGGCGTCCCAGGAGATTTGAGATTGTCTCTCAGATAGATCGATTGCTCTGACGTCTGTTATTTCTGTCTGGGACATTGTGTCAGTCTGGATTTGGTGTGATGATGCTTTTCTTTGGGCTGATACTGCTCATTACATGTTAGATGTTACTAAAGTAAAACATTTACCTTTATGAGTTTAATTCGTTGTGTGACCATCAATTGTCACCATCAAATTGTGTAAAATGCCATTAATTCCCTCCAGCCCTCTAAAAACTAAAAAAAAAAAAGATTGCCAATTTGAATTACTGCATAATGGAAGAGAAGGTAAAGAGAAGGTAGAGAGATGGTAAAGAAATAAATACGTTTTATGAAGTGTAATTCCTTCATTAATGGCGACCTTGCATCACTTTGGCTTTGATATCAGCATAGCATTTGAGTTGAAGGTAAAGATTAGACTTTGAATCTCAGCTTGTCAACAACCTCTAAGAGCTTGGAAGTCAGACAAAGTTAGATACCTCAGAATTGAACACAGTATGTCTATGTATGGTATAAACAGTACTTTTCACGGTAAATTGACGACGCAATTCATGGCATGAATGTTGAACACCATGTAAAAAAGCAACCCTCGATGCATGTGGTGAGTCATTGACACTCACTCATTTTTTCCAAGTGGAATTGATGGTGATTAATTGTGTTTTATGGACAAAAATACATCATCAGTGGCTACGTTTAACATGCAAGAAAATGTATTTAATCCGATCGGAGTTCGGATTAAAATTATGATTGGGTGCACTGATTTCATTCACACTAAAAATATTGATCCGATTATGATTTGCGTGTTCATGCATCACACTTTAGATCGGAACAAATTAATTTGACATGCGCGGATTGATTAAATGTACCGGAAATAATCGCAGAAGGAGCCGTAGCGATTTCTGTGTCAACAAAACATCGATCCATCCATCCATTTCTACTTTAAACGTTAGCGTTATTTCGCATATTTTTTTAATATTTTTGTTGCGCCGAGTTAACACTTCTTAACGGAGATGCAAAATACTGTATCCATTTCAGTATTTTGTCCACCATGTCTTTCCCCCGTTCTGCTTCTACTAGCTTCCTGGAATAACAGAAACTACTGTCGTCACAGACGTACGCGGTAAACAGTTTGTTCCGAAATTTTGGAATAAGTGTTTTCATGCACGCCAATCGGATTATCCATTGACATAAACCACACCTCTCGTTTGGAGTAAAATCTTGATCGGAATGGTCTTGATCGGGTCAGAATATTCCCAAAGGGGTGTGTACATGAAGCATTTTTATTCCGATCAGGTTTTTAATCCAAATAAATATGACCATGTAAACATAGCCAGTGATCATTGGGGTAGTTTCTTTAAAGGGCTGGTTGGGCCGGGATGGCCATGTTTTCACTAACTTGTCATTTTCTATTTTATCCATTAATTTTGGGAGAAATTAGGAAATAAGTGACCCCATGAATAACGCCCCTTGTTAATGAGGAGAATCCTATCCTTGTTCGGTCGGAGACACTGGAGGAACCGATTACAAACTCTCCATTGGAAATTAGTGTATTTTCATTGCTTATAACGTCCAAAAACAGTGATCAATTGGCACCAAAATGTATGTGGACATCCCTACTAATGCCCACTTCAACATATCAAAAGGATTAGCCTCTCTGTGGCTGATTTGTATGAGAAAAATAAAGATCCATGCTTGCCTGATTGCTTGCCTGCTGCCGCTGTCTGTCTCCTGAGAGTTGACACGAGTTTAGCGTCGCTAAACGTCCGAAATATAAGCAGTCGGGGTTCATGTGTGCATTCATGCTCTTGTCTGCTTCAGCCTGTGTAAGTGGAGAAGCGATCGCCACTGTATTTTTGATTTTGTGGAGGTAATCATGATGAGGTCACGTATTACGTCGATAAATCCAAACTATTGTGCAGAACACTTTTATACTTTGACAGGTTGAAGTGGACAAGAGTAGTAATGTGCATTTGCATTTTGGTGACGGTTGGTCGCCGTTTTAGACAGCAGAACTGACAAAGCGAGCAATATTACCACGCTTGCCTCCCTCCAGTGATGTAGACCGCTGAGACCGAAAAATTAACAATTTGTCGTAAATCTAATCACAAAAAAAGCCCTTAAATCACTACAGAGTCTTTTGGGCCGAGCATTTTACTACTGATGTCATTTTACCAATGTTAAACTCATCCAAGTGTCGCTTTATGGATAAATTGAGTATGTTAGACTTTGAGGATTTTTTGGGGGGGGTATTATGTGATTTGAAAAAAAAAAACCTTTCTCTTATGCTTTAGATGATTGTTTTTTTATTACATGCGCCAGAAAAAGACAATTATTTTATAATGTAATATAAATTATTTACTACATTAATTTTAACCCTTCAAAGGGAAATTTCAATTCAAACACACTGTATATTTTCATTGCACATTACTTTTTACTAAATCTACTAATGATATACAATACTATATTAATGTAGTAGATCATGTATTTACATAGATCATATGTACATATTCACATAGATCTCCACTTTAATGTTGACTGATTACTAATGGAATGACACTAATCTGCCAAAAAACGTCTGTTATTCCTGAATGACAAATGCCGTATTTATTGAAACTTCTTAAATGAAATCTCAACGTCTGCTCTTCAATCCCACATTGTTTATCTCTTTGAATGGCGTTGTATAAAGACAACATAAGAAAACAGTCAGTGTCCAAATAGCGAATGCATGGTGACCCATTGTGCTGCAGTGGATTTCAGCGGATGCAAGGTCACACACATCAACTCCACTCATTACATTACCCTCACACTGTGCATCACTACAACAAAGAACAGCGTTGCTTTGGTGGTGTCAGATTTTCTTTTATCTGGGCTGCACAATGGCGGGGCTGATGCGTACAACAGCGAGACGTCAGTTTTCATCACTCGACTTTTGAAAGGTGAATGCTTTACTATATACTCAACACATTTTGCAGGAGTTTTACTTTGCAACATTAAATTCGGTATTCATTTCTATCAATGAGTTCACGCACAAAAATGTCTCAAGAAGCCATCACCAAAGAAACACAGGAAGTCTGACATTTGGCTTCAAAGTGGCCATTTTAGCATAATTTATACCATTTCCAAGTGTGCTGCCGTTGGGTGCATGTTTGGTGCAGCCCTTGTAGAGAAGCAAGCAAGAAAAAAGAGGAGAGGGTGTGAGCGAGGTGGAGAGTTGTTGTTGCCTTGTGCGAGTTGTGCAGACGATAAATAAAGTTGGTGCCCACTCATTCATGTATTAGTGAAAATGAGAATTACTGATTTTATCCCAGAAGTGAGAAGACAGAGGTCCCATGCACCCCGACATCTTAATTTCTACCAAATTCGAACCACGTACACAAGACACATGCCAAAAGATCAATTGAATTAACATATGGGCACAGGTGTGTAACCCGGGTCCAGAAAGTAAAAACCCTGCCACAGTTCGGCTTTAGCCACAGGTGCTTCTAATCAGCTGAGCTCGTTTACCTGCCGGTTGAGTAGAAGAACCTGTGGCTAAAGCCAAACTGTGGCAGGGTTTTTACTTTCTGGTCCTGGATTACCCACCTCTGCATATGGGCAGAGCACGCCAGTGAAGTTATGCTGATTTGCCACTAAACTCCAATAAGTCAGCTTCACAAAGTCAGAGCTAGGACTAGGCCATGGGTGGTCAACCACTCAAAGGCAAAGAGCCACAATTTTGACTGTGACTGCAAAGAGCCACAGCATACACATACACTTGGTTCCTTGATTTTAAGAAGAACGGCTCATTATGTTGCAGAGAAACAAGACGAGAGCAAGGAACTTTTACCGCACCATTCCGTGCTCCCCACCCCTCACCACATACGCAATAATGGGGATGACGGCGCACTGTGCCAAGCTAAGATCATTTTCAAAAATGGCTTCAGGAGCCGCATGAAACCAGCCAAAGAGCCGCATGCGGCTCGCGAGCCGTGGCTTGGCCAGGCACTGGACTAGGCAATTAATCCATTTTATTGATTCATTTGAGTTCATGAGTCATGATGATTTTTTGTTGGACCTTGCACAGTTTACGCCAACAGTGAGGACTTCATCTCTGTATTTAGAGACTTTTCCGATCACGCGACTATTTAAAAAAAAAAAAGTGTGAGTAGAGATATATATATATGTGTGTATATATCTACAGTATGTAATTCTATGGAGTTGCACATTATCTGTTTAAAAAATGTATAAAATTAACCCTTAAACTAAAGCAAAATATTTTCATTAATGTCATTGACGTTTGCCTTTTCTGTAAGGGGCGAGGGTAAACAATCTTATTTGCGGTGGGAAATTAATCTGTGATTTTATTTTGAGGTTATACCGCTAAATCCTAGTCAGAGTTTAAACGAACTTTTTGTTTTTGTTGAAGGTCCGATCCTTAATAAAATCAGCTAGCGAGGCGCTATTGCCTTAAATGTGCACCACACATTAAATAATTAACGGCAGGATTAAGACACTATCCTGGAACTTGGGGTGCGTGCTGAGCTTTTGCGTATAACTTGTCATAAAGCTTCTTTCAGAGATGCCTTGTAATGTGCACTTGGGAGCTGCACTGTTTTGCTTCGTCCTTTATGCCTTTGGCAAGCCCCCACCATCTTTCTCTTTCTCTCCTTGTCTGTTCTGCACTGGAGTTTTTGCGCAGGTGTCAGCACATCCACAGCCTCACTGACTGAGCATGGCGCATCAGAGCACGCAGCTCGGCAATTAAAAGAGGGCTGAATAATGAAGACAGCTATCTGGACTGGTTGCGAAGCAGCAGACGGGAGACTTTGTGTTGTTCGTTGTTAAGGCCTAGATAGACCAATCCGACGTTGGCCAACTGTGACCGACGCTTACCCCCTGTGGCGGCGGGCCGGCTGTCGGCACGTCACGCTGGAAAAATACACCGCAAGGACAGAAAGCGACGCTGACCATTAAAGTACCTTCTCTGCACACGTGAGATGTAATACTATTCCATACCATCGGCGGCGTCTAGTCACTATTCCTCATGGTTAGAAAAAGCCAACCGGAAAGCTATTGGTTATAAAAATGTAAACAATGCATTCAGCTATATTTTTCGCACACGATGAACTCACACGCGAAGTAAACCCTCACGTTCTTGACACAGTATCGTGAAATACTTACATTGTCAACCCTTGCTCTTGTACTTGCAAGAAGATTAAGGCAGCAAAGGCGTGCTCACTGTTTTTCCGCATTTGTCACTTCCCGTTCGTGCGCGGATTCGCTAGCTAACAGCCAATCAAAGTGACTAAATGTGACGACTCACGACGCCGATTCAACATGCTGAAATGCCCACCAGACGCTTTCTGACGAGGTCAGATGTTACGACGGTGTTCGCTACTCAATCAGACGGCGCAATCTGACACCCCGACGGTTACCGATGTCCGACACTCATGGCAGTCTTACAGGCACCTATGTTGATTGTTGATCCCACCCTATTTTCGCTCTCTGCTCACCATGCATACAACCACTCGCACTCAAAGCACTTTACAACATGATAAAACAATACAATAGAATCAATAAATTAACTTAAACGAGTGCATCAAATCGAATCAAACTGTACCATTCTCAAATGTAGGATGTGTATCGAATATTATTTTACTTTATTGAAGAGATGACTTTGCAAGAAGTGGCACATTTTAAGTGCTGTCAAACGCAGCCGAACCATATCGGATTGCATCGTAATCCCACTGAATCGAACCGTATCAAATCGCTCCACTTTGAAATCGAACTGTCCTTGAATCGCATCGCACCCCATGCATATCCCGATATGTATCGAATCGTCTTTTATTGGAGGGACGCACACCCCCAGTGGACAGCCGCAGTCACCTCGCAGCAAACTTTTGATGCCGCTCACACATTTCAGCATCCCTAGAGAGTAAAAAACATTAAGAGGCACCTTTCTGGATACGTATTGTAAATAAAAATATTTCAAGTTGGAGTTATTTTAAATACTGTCCGGTTAAATTGTAAAACGTACACAAACACATGGCTTTACCACCTAGAAAGTATAGCCACACATACACGCACACATTCCCTGGCCTGATGTGACCTTCAGCCACGCAGCCTGGCATTCAATTACCTCCCTGTCAGTGGCCCATCCAGCCCAGTGGCTGCTCGTCCTTGAGAGGCTCTCGGTAGCCGCTTCGTCCAGTGAGCCTACTGTATGTGCCGTTACGTTGTCCACAATGCAATCTTATACAGTCATCCCCCTTTTTTGCTTTCTGCTGCTTTATAGACGGGTGTGACCCTATGCTAACCGTGAGTGTTAAAGGGGAAGTCAACCCAAACAGATTGTTTTCAAGAATATGCTCTATACAGGCCCACTAGTTGAAACAAGGCATTCTGATAAATATTGCGTTTGTGAAATACGAGTTAATCCACCCGTTTTTAGCCATCTGTAAGGGCGGCCATTTTGTCACTTCTGTTGACTGAAAATCACATCACAACTACTCAGGGCTCTGGTAACGACCAATCACAGCTCATCTGTTTTCTCAAGCGAGTCATGATTGATCGTTATCAGAGCCCTGAGCAACTTTGATGTCATTTTCAGTCGACAGAAGTGACAAAATGGCCGCCCCCACAGAGGTCTGAAAATGGGTGGATTAACGCTTATCCCAAAAACGCAATATTTATCAGAATGCCTTGTTTCAACTAGTTTGAAATATACCACTTTAAATGTCGATGTTCCACCATGTTCCTTCGTGCTTTATTTACTGTCCAACGACATGCTTTGCTTGACGCAATTGTAGCCCAGAATGTGCTTTTCGAGCGTATTTAATGAAGTAGTGAGTGGGATGATTTTTGTGTTGTTTACATGCGCTTGAAAACAAGTTGAAATCTGCGGTGGAATTAACCTCACATGCCCCCCTATCATTCTGCCTGAACGAGTGCCGTGTTCTTATGGACAGCTGCCTGCTGAATGGTCTTGAACAGATGTTTTTCATTAGTTTATGTGGTTTATCATAACAACATGGAATCAATGTTTTTATTTTTCTTGTCACTTTTGGTCATTGGTGCTATGCACTTCTCATGAAATCAATCTTACAGCAGTACAAATTAATTCAAGATTTCACTCGCCACGATTTAACCTACCGTACTTCCAGCTCTACAGGTGATGTTTTGAGTACTATTTTAAGTATCATCAATGTATAACGTTAAATATGTTGACCACTGGATACTAAAACAAAATTAAAGTAAAACTACTCACCTTTTGACTCCATTCACACCGCAGGCCAATGCGACCCAGATGGGATTATTTTGCCCATATGCCGGGTCGCCTGTATCCGACATTGACGTCATCCAGAGCCCAAAATGCGCTCCGAGGCAAAGTCCTGGCAGCAGAGGATCGAATCTGCAAAGTTGTTTTGAGTAACATTATTGACTTTATATTTTACTTTAATTTAGTCCCACTTGAAAAATCAAGCATTAAGTGGACATTTACGGTGATCGTAGTAATTTAGCCACGGCTCAGATCGATTCATTTTTTACGCACGGTTATGGCGTGACGTCATCGTTGGTGATGTCTCCATGAAATGAGATATTAAAGCATCGCCTTGTGATTTTCCCCAAAAATAATGTATTATTTATTTGTACCTCCCACCTAATCGCTTCATTGTATAAATGCCCCGACACGCCGGACCACATTTACTTCCACACACACAACGTCAGGAGTGACGTCGTCTCTTCTTCTGCGCATGCGGGTCACTTTGGTGACGCATGTGTTCATACAGCAGACAAGACCGAGGTCGCATTTATAATATAATATGAACACTTACACACAAAAATCAGATTTAAAAAAAAAATCTGAATCGAGCATTAAGACCTGCTGTGTGAACCTAGCCTTCGGGACAGCAGAAATGTGCAGTTAATGGTGATCTTATTTGTCCATTTTCAAGCTAGTCATTAGCAGTTACACTTTTACCCATTATGCAAATTATGTTAGCCTGTGCTTAGCAAAAAATGTGAATGGGAATTATATTTATATTATGTTTTTAACAACATTGAATGATATCAAACAGATATCAAACAAATCAGTGGTGCTGTTATAATAATTGACATCTGTCTTGATAGTCATTGAAAAGCCAACTATTGATGGTACAGTCAGAGCGTACAGGACAGTCACAGACAGCCGAGTAAAACATGTCAACAGAATGAATGACTTGCGGACAGTTTTAAGGTAGTATAATAAGAACCTAATATGTCGTTGAGAGCATGAATATTCACTCTCAATCAGTGCTAATAAACTCTTGGAGGCATCATCGTGAATCCATCAAGGAAATGAGACTGCTAAATGCTATGATCAAGCCACTGCTGATTGCACCCCCTTGAGTATCCCTTAACAAGATTGGAAAATTATTAGACCTGGAACTCTTCACAGGATCCAAAAATAATGTCCAGCCAGGAACCAGAACCCTCCTGAACATCAGCACGGAAAACCATGGATTTACCAACCGGTCCCCTCCACCCACCTCACTGGTGGATTTGAGTTTGTACTTGAGCTTGTGCTTGACGTCAAGTGACTCTACTTTGCCAAAGCAAACAATGTGGCCTGTGTGAAGTTGCACAGGAAATCTGAAGCAGTCGGGAGGGCCGTGAATTCAAAAGCCTTTGATGTGTATTGGCCATTCAGTTACAACAACGGTAAAAAAACACAACCCAAAAAAACAATTTTTAATGTCAGTGCTTTGCATTTCAAAACCAACCCCGGGACAAATATGTCCTGCCTTCAAAAGAAAAGACCACCACTCTTGTGTGGTTAGGCTTTTATCCTGAATACAGTACATCAGCATGGACTGTTGTATACTTCCATTCCATTATCCATTCCATATCTTTCAAAAGTGAATGTGTAACATGTATGGATTTACATTTTCAATAGTTTAGACCAGTAGTCGGCAAGCCGCGTGCGTCTCTTTCATCCTTATGTTGCGGCTCTGCGTGGCTTGGGAAAATAAATCTTAAGTGTCCGATTGAAGTGCATCCCAGATAGCAAAAGATGTTAAGTCAATGTTGAATTAGGGTTAAGAAGGTTGATTTTTGGTTTTAGTTGAAGACTGATGTTTAATCAACGTTGGTTCAACAACATTTTGTCAGCACTGAAGTTTGTGATTCAAAGATGCTGTTGACGCTACATTGTATTTTAGTTGAATTAAAACATTTGAAAGGTCAGTGTTTAATTTAATGTTGAATCTGTGTTATCTACGTTTGCCCTTCTCTATTTTTCTACTTCAGCGGAGGGAGGTGAGAAGGAGGTATATTCTGAGGGGGACAGGCCTTTTTCAACCGCAAAAAGTGTGTGTCCTGAATCTCTCTCTCGCTCTCACTCGCTCTCCATATATACATTTTATTTCATTTTTTTTAACCACTTTTTTCTGCCTGAGTTTTTTTTGTTACCCTGAGCACACTGGTGTTGTTCCTGTTTCATGAAACGCTTTCATTTCTTAGCCATTTCCGCGCAGTATTTTGATCTCTTCTAATACATTTTTGAATATTAGACATGTTTTCTGTCATAGTTTTTTCATGCATTTGGGGAAAGGGAATAGCTAAAATTTTGTAGTGGACTAAGTCAATGTTTTTGTTACAGTGGGGCGGCATGGCTCAGTGGTAGAGTGGTCGTTTCCCAACCCGTGGGTCGTGGGATCGATTCCCAGCCATTGTGACCATGTTGAAGTATCCTTGAGCAAGATACTGAACCCCCAGATGCTCCTGATGCTGTGTCATCAGTAGGTAGATGAGGTAAAAAAGCGTTATATAAGTGACGGCCCATTCACCATTTACAGCATTTTTCCAATTTAGATGATGGTTGAATCAACATTGATGTTGTGTGATATATGGTTGAAAAGCAAACATTGACCCAACATTTTATCAACCTTGCGGTTTCTGTATAATTTCTACTTTAGGTTTCAACGTAGATTCAACACGAAAGTCGAACCATACTTCAACATTGATTCACCCATATTTTGCTATCTGGGATGTTATTTGTCTCAAAAACGTGTATCATTTTTTCTTATCAAGTCAAAGTTTTTGGCTACTTTCTTGTGGTCCTGTTGGAATATTTTGTAGGTCTGGAGTCCATAAACCCAATTAGCAATTTACAAAACAACTACATACTCAATGCGTGTTCGTTTTATCTTTCAAGGAGGTATCCAAAGTAAATAAAGTCTCACACAAGTCGATTGAATTTCTTCGTCAGTTTTCTTTACCATCTCTGAAGTTCAGGAATCATACAATAATCAGATCTTGGCAGCTTTTCCATCCTCGCGAATGCTCTCACCCAAGAGGGGCGAGGGCAGAAAAGGGGCACGTTCCAACATGCAGCCCTCACATTTATACTGTCTTCAAAATCTAAACATAGTGTGGGCTGGTCTCCTCCCTGGCTGGGCCTGACTATGGGGCTGATCTTCTCCAGCTGGTCCCGTGCTCAGATCAGGGCACGCTGACTCTGAGACTTTTAAATGATTATGCGATGTGTAATTCCCATTTTGGTTTTCGGTTAACCTGTTGGCTAATACAAAGCCATTCATATAGATTTAGATACTTCAGTCCTAGATCAGATTTTTTGCAGTGCGACCGCAGTCTGAACCTCCAGGTCGCAACCATCCGACATTGACGTCAGGAGCCCAAAATGCGCATCGCGCGGGCGGAGGGATTAGTGCTGACAGTGAGGAGATTGACTCTGCAGTTGTTTTGAGGAACAGTATTGACTTTATATTTGACTTTGATTTAATCCCACTCGAAACATGACGCATAAAGTCGACATTTATGGTGATAGTAATAATTCAGCCATGGCTCGATCGGCTAATTTTGTACACGCGGTTATGACGTGACCTCCTCTTTAGTGACGTCTCCGTGAAATGAGATCGAAAAGGCATCATTTCCTCAACATTTCCCCCAAATACTGTCGAAATCCCTGACACGCTGCACCACATTTACTTCTGTACAACACTACGTCGTGTTTGACGCCGTCTCTTCTTCTGCGCATGCGGGCCACTTTCGGGACGCACACACACACACACACCCCCACGCACACACACACACACACACACATACACACCAAAGAGACCGAGGTCGCATTTTGAATGTAATATGAATGCTTACACACGAAAAAATATATTTTTCTTAAAAAGACGGCATCTTACAGTCTTGCTTAAAGATGAAAATGACTTCCCAGTCCTGATTTGCAGACACTGCATGTGCACAAAGGTTCAGGAGCAGAAGTTCCATTAACCAGGCCAAATAAATATTCAATCAGTTATTTGCAAATGTTTATTTACATTGTTCAGTGAAATAGTGCTCATTTTTTCCATTGTATTTTTATATTCAGGTCAAGTGTGCACGCCCCGGAAGCCAGGATGATGACTCACGGCATTTTTGTTTGCTAGATGGATGATTTAAGTTCAGCTTTAACCCATGAGGATTTTTTTTTAAATAGCAAGGAGTCAATTTTTTAAAAGGATTTTATGAATTGGGTCATCTTTAAAACTTAAAAATGCTAGGCTATGCATCTCCTTTGGGCTAAGATAAGTGTCCGTACAATACAATTGAGGATTTGCGGATTTAACATTTAAATTAGGTATTGTTGACTCACTTGATGGATATTTGGACATGATATTTGGACAAATACACTGTAGCTTTACTTAGTTCCCCTATTTTAGTCAAGCGGCACAATAGCATAGCAAATTCCAGCAGATGAGTCTGGAAAAAAATATATAATTTGATTTAATCTGCTTCTGTTTCAAAGCAGAATCTGCGCCGGCTAAAACGACCAAAGTGGATTAACTCTATGACAGGATAATGCCGATTAAAATGATAAACACACTCACTAAGTGATCCACATGGCCATTCAGAGATGGGGTCCAAGTTTTGGCTTGTCGAGAGAAGCAGGTACGGACAAAATCTGGGCGTTGGATTCCCATTTGTCAAAAACAATCTTACAGGCCATTATAGTATAATTTCATAGAACTAAGGGCTGCTTTTGGGAATCATTTTCCAATATCTTTCCACTATTCACATAGTCACCATCATGCCCGTTAACACAGCTAATTGTACCTCTGAACTTGGTAAATTTGCACTTTGGTTAAGATATTACATTTCACACCTACTTTATGGGTTCAAACAAGAGTTAGGGTTGTAAATTTGAGTTTTAAGACTAGTTCAGCTTCCTTTGTCTTTGAAACCAAGATTAGGGTTTCAAACTAGGGTTCAAGCATGGGTTACAGTTTCAAATTAGTGTTTGAAGCTTCAAAATGAGTTTAGGATTACAAACAAGGGTTAGATTTGAAACCAAGGTTATGGTTTTAAAGTAGGGTTTGAAGCCAAGTTAACATTGAGAATTAGGGTTTTCCTGCCAGGTTTAGGGGATCAAGTCTGGATTAGGGTTTCAAACCAGGGTTAGAATTTCAAAGTATGGTTTGAAGCCAAAGGCCAGACTTTCAATTTACACACTAAAAATTGTTTTAGTTGTTTTCCCGATCCATTCAATGGGTATCTGTGGCTTTTGAGCAGATTAGGTACATTTTACCCAACGTTGGGTTCATTCTTTTGACCCAGAAGATTGGGTCAATTTAATGTAACATTCTTAGAAAATTTGGTGGCAGTGGGAATCGGAGTTCAAATCCCGGTCGGAGAGGTGGTAACACTCTGTTGCAGGGGTTACCAACGTGGTGCCCGCGGGCATCAGGTAGCCCCCAAGGACCAGGTCAGTAGCCCATGAGCCTGTTCCTAAAGTTGCTCACCAGTGATGGGACATTGTGATTATCCAGGAATGTTGTAGAAGTGATTATATGAAAATGTAAACAGTGGCAGGTATTTACAGAAGTAATGTTGCATATTGATACACATGTTTCCTTAATTATTGTGAGAAATAATTAACATGCTCAGTGTATTCATATACTGTAAATGAAAATTCTGAAGTGTGTATCTAACTGGTAGCCCTTCCCACAATCGGTACCCAAGTAGTCGCTCTCAGTTTCAGAAAGGTTGGTGACCCCTGCTCTGTTGGGTCCATAGGCAAAACCCATTACACTGATTCCCAGCCACTACCAGTCCCAAGCCTGGATAAAAATGAGTGGGTTGCTTCAGCAAGGGCATCTGATGTCAAAACTGTCCCAAACATATCATGTGAATGACTCGTTGTGGCGACCCCTCACTGGGGAAAGCTTTTTCATTAGAGAATGTAGGAAGAGAAAAAATAAGCAGAGCTATACTGATAACCTGTTACCCCATTTCTTGGTAGCCTTAACTCCTAAAAATGAGTAGTTTTTATCTCTTGCTGGATCAAAATCTTGAGCCATCATGCTGGGTCAAATCCTCAAGACAATGTGCCTGGGTAGAAACCCATCATTGGCTCAATCTGTAATGGCCAAGCGTCTCGATACTTTGGTCCATTTCAACCTTCACATTGAAATGAATAGATTGATGGAATGGATTGATCCCAATAATTATCTCATTAAGCATTATCCTGCTAATGAACGCTTCCACTTCCATTATGTTCGTCCGGAGCGAAATGTCAACGTGTCCCTTGATGCCGCGTCTCAAAGAAAGCGTCATCTGTGGGGGTGGCAAACTGGAGAAAATCCATTCCCGGAGTGAGCGTTTTGCTGAGGCAGCTAGGCCGCGGTCAGGCCCGGTGGCAGCCACCTCAGATCAATGGAAGCTCTTGGCAGATTCCATTCCAGCACAGTACGCCACCAGCCACTAAACGCTGTGCCACATTATTGTCCGTGTGCAATAAAGAGAATGTGGTTTTAATGCATTGGAGTCAATAAGTTGATCGAACCGCCTAATTACATCCTCAGGTGCCCACGGAGTGAGAGAGGAGCCTCGGTTTGTGACAGCGCGCGCCGGAGAGAGCGTGATCCTGGGGTGCGACGTGTCCCCTCCCCTGGATGGCCAGCAGCCGCCCTACGTGGTGGAATGGTTCAAGTTCGGAGTGCCTATTCCCTTCTTCATCAACTTCCGCTTCTACCCTCCCCATGTGGACCCAGAATACACTGGTGAGCACAGACAGTATAAGCAGCCATTCATTGACACGAAACGTATCATAAGACAAATGTTAATATTATTTTTTTTGTCAAATGTTTTAATGAAAGGGATTTGAACCACATGAAACAGTAGAACAACACATTTTCATTTTCAGTGAAGAAAGCAAATATACTTTACAAGAAAAAAAAAAAAAAGAACCCCCCACCATCTTCTCAAGGTACTCACATTGTTGTCAAAATTGTCATGGAAACCAGGAATAAAGGTCTTTAATAATGAATGGAACCATCGTTTCGTAGGTGGCGGGCAAGTGGTTATGGCTAACAAATTATGGTTTGAAGCCAAGGTTAGGGATTCAATTTTTTTTTCGGTTAGGATTATGGTTTTTAATTAAGGTTTCAAGACAATATTAGGCTCTCAAACAAGGTTTAGGGTTTGTAGCCAATGTTAGGGTCTGTAGTTAGCAAATCTGGTTATCGCCTAACTGCCACAGAGTTCCCGTCTGCATATTTAAACAACCCACGTGGTCCCAGTCCTTCCCTTGTTGGCGACAGCCAATCGGCATCAAGAACGTAATCTTCACATCACATGCAGGCGCCGCACGAGCAGACGCCAAACACAGAAAAATATCAAACAAAAACAACTGACACACACACAGCGTGCTGATTGGTGAAATAAAAAGAATATGGGGCACGTCATTGCATCTGTGGGGCCGCAAGGTACACAACACTATTTTATTTTTTCCTTACTCAGCCGCGTGGCAGGATTGCGGCACCTGCGTGTGACGTGTTTCTCGACGCCGTTTGGCTGTCTGGACCGAAGGGGACCATGTGGGTCGTTTAAATATGCAGACAGGAACTTGGTAGTGGTTAGGCTCTGGTAGTTAGGTTCGAGGGCTCGAGTTTGAAATAATGGTTTGGGTTTTGAATCGGGTTTTCAAGCCAGGGTTAGGGTTTTGAGTTAGGCTTTCAAGACAAGATTAGGGTTTCAAACAAGGGTTAGAGTTTCAAGAAGAGAAATTGAGGTTTAAAGTCAAGGTTATGGTTCGAAAATTGGGTTTTGGATTTCAAATGAAATCTGAAAGCCAGGATTGGGGTTTTGAATAAGGGCTAGAGTTTCAAACAAGGTTACGGTTTGAAATTAGGGGGTGTCAAACAATGAATAAGATTTCAGAATGTGGTTGAAAGCCACGGTTAGAGTTTAGAATAAGACCTTTTAGCCAGGGTTAGTGTTTCAAATGAAGCTTTGAAGCCAAGGTTTGGGTTTGGCATTAGAGTCTCAAGACAAAGTTTGGTTTGAAGCTCGAATTAGGGTTTCAAACAAGGGTTAGGGCTTCAAATTGGAGTTCAAATTCAAAATAGGCCTTGAAGAGTAAGTCAGGATTCTGGTTTTATGTTCAGTTTTCTAAAGCTTTTAAACTAGCTTTTCTAAAATAGGGTTAGGGTTTCAAATTAAAACACATTGCTCCCTTTTTCCTGCCAGGAAAAACAACAGCGTTGAGTGTATTTATCTCAGTTCGTAGACCATTTGAACTCTGTTGCCAACCAAAACAGTAGCACCCATTGAGGCACATAAACATTCACTTAAATGTGGCGTCTTAGCAGTCACAACTTTGCGTGTGTTCATCAGTTGTATACATTCTCAATGTCACAGAATCTAACGAACTTTGATGCAAATCATCCCTAATGAAAAGATCTCTTCCTGCTAAACAATGCACTTTGCGCACCCCCTTGCAGACTACATCATCTCTCCTTCATTTGCACGTGTGGTTGTTCCGTGGCTGTATGGAAACTACAGCATTTAAAAACATCTATTTTTATGCCAACTCAAAGCAAAGATTCTATCAATATTTCAACTGTGCAGCTGTTGAGATTTTTAGCATCTGATTCTCAGACTCTGGGACAAGCTACCGGCCTAAGATGATCATGTATCTTTCAACAACAATGCCCCGGCGTTTGGAGTGATATGTGCGGGGTAAGCCTTGGCCTGTCGATGTGAAATGATGTTTTGAAGTAGCCCAGCTTTGTGGGCTGAATTTTCAAATAGTGACCAAGTTAGTACCGAGCCAATATTGATGTTTACTTATCAGAGTTTTGTGTTTCATGGTAACCACACGCAATGACGAAAACACAAATTCTTCACAATTTGGCATTGCCCATCTGTCTATTTAGTACATGGTTCAAAATGCAATTAGCAATTAGACAAAATGTCTTTGAAGGACCCCTGGGACTGACAAAAATTTGCATCGAACCATAATAACTGTACTGGTGGCCAGTCAATCGTAGGGCATAGGACAAGTTTGTATATGAAGAACACTCGGGAAGGGACAAAATTACCCTAATTATCTGCTTCAAACCAAAATATCAGATTTTTTGTGTCTTTTCGGGCATGTGTTCTTGACATTTTGTTGGTGGATCAGCTCCTTAACCACCCCAAACATCATTTTTTTCAAAAATATGTTCTATGCAGGCTCACTAGTTGAAACAAGGCATTGGGCCTGCATAGAACATATTCTTGAAAAAAATATGTTTGGATTGACTTCCCCCCTTTAGTAAAACTGACTTTGAAGGCTGAATTTTAAAATAATTCTGGGAGGGATTCTACCAAGTTCATTTTTAAAGGTACATTTTGATGTATGCGAAAGCCCTCAAAATGGTGATTTATTTGGCCTAAAATGGTGATTAAGATGCATTGCGGTTAACTTGAGCAGCACCGACTCCCTTGATCTCCAAAAGACACCGCCCACCCCGACACATGCACTTCAATGGCCAGTCCAAAAATAGACCTGACTTTTTTTCCAGACAACCAGCCTTTTTGTCTTCCCCTACAGGACTGCAGTCGCTGCGCCCCTCTCCTCCCCGTGACTCCTTCGAGTTTCTGCAAACAAAACAATGTCCATTTTCCACCCAAGCGACGACGGCGAACCCTCGGTCGCATCTAGTACAGCTCCGCAAAAGCGCGTCGGCAGCCTCGACTCCAAGGAACAGGAAGCGGGTCGTATATTGCGTTTATACATCAAAGTTTGCAAAGATGCTCCATCTCAGAACACTTGTCAGGCCGGCAGAAGCAAACATTTTAGTCTGTCAGGCTGTCAAAGGCGTCCGCGTGAGCAGCGGGCTCGAAGCCGCTAGACAGACAGTTGAGAGGCGGTGGATTTCAGCAGCCTCGCTTTCTTCAACTTCTCCCTTCCCTTGTGATTCGCTCCTGTTTGAATTCCAATTTATCCTCAACTGTGAAGAGGGAGAGGAAAAAACGTGTCAGACTGGACAAGTTGTGTGTGAAACGTATGCCTTCTTTGAGATGGAGGAAGGCTGTTTTTTCACCCGCACAGATACTTTTGGATCAGCTTAAATCATGGCCTCCAGGAATTGATGCTTAGCAGCTGCTCTATTTTCCAGCCAGTTTGCCAATTTCACATGTTTATTTGAGCTGGGAAATAAACTTGTTTGCACTTTATGCTGAGACTTGAGAGGCTGTCACCAGTCTGTGTGTACTCCGATGTGGACCAGACTACACCCTTGATTGGTCGCTTGTCATTCGCAGTCTGGTCTAGCTGACTGTGGACCAAAGGCAGTCTATACCCTAGAATTGTTGCCGGTCAGTCGCAGTCTGTCCTAGCTGGTGGTAGACGAAAGGCAGACTAACCCCGGACTGGTCGGCAATCGACCGCAGTCACTAAGCAGGAATCGATCCCACACTGACCACATGAGAATCATCCCTGTGAATCACCACATGACCAATGAACTAGTCCATGACACGCATGATTTCTTGACAGCTCTTGTCTTGCTTTTCCCATGGGTCCGCAGGTCGAGCCTCCCTGCACGGGAAGGCCTCCCTGCAGATCGAGCCGGTGCGCTCGGAGGACCAGGGCTGGTACGAGTGCCGGGTCCTGATGCTGGAGCAACAGTACGACACCTTCCACAACGGCAGCTGGGTGCACCTCACGGTCAACGGTGAGTCTTCCATCCTCAGCTGGCCCACTCTCTCCACTGAGCCATTAGTATAGCTGCTAATTCCTAAACTTGCCATCTGCATCAACATTACATGTTGTACTAGTTTTTGCACTTATGTTCATGTTGAAAAAATATATATATTTGCCTGGGGCTTTGCACAATCAGGATTTTGGAGCCGATCAGCGAGTTAAGAAAATAAAAAATAAAAAAGATTACCGATCCGTTGATGGACCAATCCTTCCAATCTATTTAAACAACTTGTTTATTTATTGTACAGTCAATCCCCACTATAATTGAGCAAACAATCTGACTGTATACGATGAGAAACCTTGGATTATTAACTCATTCAGTGCCAGCCATGTGCAGCACAGCTAACAAGATTGTGTTTGCTGCAGGGGCGGAGCCATGGGTGGGCCTGGGTGTGCACAGGCCCACCCAAATTCAACAGACTGCCCACACAGTGAGATTCATGATTTGAATTATTATTTTAATTATCTTTTAATTTGCGTTTTGTTGTGTTTTTATTTTTATTTAATATTTAGAACGGCGTAATTGTGGTTGTCTTAGGAAGATCTGAAGTTCTTATTCAGTTTGTCATTTTAGTTGAATATGTGGGAGAAATGTTTAGGCCCACCCAGATTTTTCCAGGCCCACCCATGAGCCACGTTCTGGCTCCGCCTCTGGTTTGCTGTAATGTCTTATTTTGCGGATCCGATCAATGACGTCATTGATCGATTGGCAAATTATGACATTACACCAAATCCATCAATTTTGCTTAAAAAATGCAAAAAATAATCAGATTGGTGTAAAGTCTAACTACTGGTACTGTTCTAATACCTTCTTCTAATACCTCTACTACCACCACTACTACTACTTGTACTACGACCACAACTACTATCATACCAGTTATAAATCATAATAATAATAATATAGCACTGCTTCTAATACTACTACTTGCTACCACCACTACTATAACTAATACTGACTACTACTACCTGTAATAATAATAATTATAATAAAAAAGTAGGATGCTACCACTACTACTACTATTACCTGAAATAATACATTTCAATTTTACACATGGAGCAGGTCAAAGACCACACTCCTCACTTATGAAAAGATTACCTGAGTCCCATGTGAGCAAGCACTGAGCAACGGAAAAAAGGAGAAACCTTGAGCAGACCCAATATTTAATGTAGGTTGGCCTTCTGCTTTGACCACTTGGTTTAGACACAAGAGAAAAAAACAAAACAATAATATAATGATAATTAATAATAATATCAAAATGGCATAATAATCAAGATCAGGCACTTTCTATTATAAATTGGCTCACAAATGTACTTTATAATCCCACTATCATTTTGTTTTGTACTTTCGATTGATTTTTTTCAAAGCACCCGGTCTTTAAAAAAATGTGATAAAAGTCCCAGTGATGTGCATTTTCATGAGACCAGTTAGAGCGAGCCTCCGTTATTGATTGTGGTTTGTTTAAGGCAATTGTGAGATGTCGTCTGAGAGCTATCAAAGTGATGACTGGGTGGGAAAATAACATATCTGCACCTTCGCATTTCCTTGCTAAGCCCTAAGTGCATTCGTCAATTCCATGCAGTGTACTGTTTTATGTGATGAATGCATTTTAGCCATCTTTTCTATCAAGCTGTTTTTTTGAGGTGGGGGTTGTATATGTGTGCGATGCAACAAAAACTGGTTTTCGTGCTGCACTATGCAGCACTTTTCATCAAGTATGGAAAGTTGTTGATTTTTACACAATCTTTCACAGGTCTCTTAACCTCCTGTGTCTTTCACACGTGTATTTCTGGTGTGTGAAATGTGATTATGCATATGTTTTACAGCGGCTTGCAGAGTTCCCCATTTGAATAATGATGACAAGGTGCTGCATGTGGAATAGTACCGGTACTAGGCTGCGGCAACGCCCCGGCCCCCCCCCCCGGAAGCCAAGTTGTCTCCGTCGCGCAACGCTAAGATTAAATGCACAAGCTAGCATCTGTCGTGTACCGCTAATATTAAATGCGCAAGCTAGCAAATGAGTAAAACAAATACATGTGGGGACCACTCAACCCCCTCCCCCCACCCAGCTGACGGTGAAAAGTTACAGGGCCGGGCCACAAACGGTATAGACTTGTATGAACCGGTCCGTGGCAGAAAAAATGGGATCACTGAGGTAGAGGACCGTTTATAAAGCACGTAGCCTTGCATCATAATCACGTCGGAGTGCAACATGCTGATGTGTGTGAAGGCTGCTAATGTTTTTTTTTTTTCCTATGGCGTCGGCATGCATTATATTAATGGCGCCCATTTCTGCGTGAGAGCCTCTGTCCCGCGTGGGGAGTGAATAGGTCAGATTGTTGCGCCTGGCGTCACCTGCGCGCTTTAATGAATGTCTTGTTGTTGTGCGGGCATACTGCACCTCTGTCGCTTTGCCTCATCAGTATTCACGCGCAACATCCTGCTGCAGAGCTCTTCACTGCTGTCAGGCCTTTCAACGGCAACTAATATAATATCACTAATAATGTCATCTACATTCAGACTTTTCCTTGTTCAGATGCTGAGAATCAAGAATTCATAAGTCTATTTTTTGTCGAACTACTTTGTGTATGAATGCAGAGTTCTAACACAAAAGAAACCGGCCGTGGTCAACCCGGGTTTGTTCGGATGTGTGGATTTTGCATATTGCCCCCGTGCTTTGGTGGTTTTTTTTTCAAAAACATACTAGGTTCATTGAAGACTATAAATTGGCCATAGTTCTTAATGTGAGTGTGGATGGGTGTTGGTCAGTATGTGCCAAAAATGGCCTTGATAAAGACAAGAGAAACAGTTTATATTTTGTGAAGCATAATATATGATATATATACTGTATACAGTGTATACAGTTTATTACACTGGTCAACTGCAAATTTTAATAAGGGAGGGCTTCCTTCATCCCTAAATTTATTTTTTACGCTCATTTAAAGAATGTCTTTACCTTTTTTCTAGCACTTTGTGTTTTGAATTTTTTTTTGTTTTTGTTTCATTTTTAGGTTTTACCAATAAAAGATTTTGCAATATGGAATTTACGATGCGTTTTAATTTTTAGCTGACTTCAGAAAAAACTCCATGATGCTGAACCTAACCCTTAATTCATAAATATTACTAAATATATTACACATTATGTTATTGTTATTAGATTATTACTGGGTCATTCCAAGCTAAATCACCCCAAAAATCAGAAAAATTTAACCAAGCAGATTTTAGTCAAAGGCCCATCCCTGGTTCTCCCTTTTCTCAGTTCAAACTCCTGGCCTTCTACTTCAATTAGAAATGAGATTTGAGAAGAAAAAGGCAATAGGGCAGCAGCGATGTCATGGCATAGCCTCAAAACGCTACGATTTGAGTTGGAGACCCCTTAAAGAAAATCTTACAATGTTGGCGTTGGTTCAGAGTGCACACATCAAACAAGTGGTGAGTGCAAGTGGTGTGAGGGAAGCAGGTGCCGTCATTGTCCGCATAGATTTTTGCTTTTTCTCCTGCTCACACATGTGCACGCACGCACAAGGGACACACACACACATACACACTCCTCCTTTGGAGTTCCTGTTTGGTGGCCTTCGCTTCCTGCCAAGCGGACGGCGCATTAGTGCCCACTCAGTGGCAGGTGTCAGATGGCGAGGCCTTGTGCCCGAAAAAGGACAGTGAGGGCAGTCTGCCTCCCTCCTCCTCTTCCTCTTCTTCTTCCTCCTGTCTAGTCTGCCTGGTGCTTCCCTTCGCTGTGCTTTTCATGCATCACTCAGCTTCGCAGACATCAAGACAACACTCACCGTAAGAAAAGAAAAAAACAGACCCCGTGTCATTTTGACCCTAATGGGCAAGATGCAAGCTTATAGCATATCCTTATTAGGCAGTTCTACTGGAATTTATTTTTATCGACCATGGGGAAAATGAATACAGGAGTACCATGACTTACAAGTTTAATTCATTCTGTGACTATGCATGAAACAAATCCCTTATATTTCAAATCATATTTCCCCATTGAAATGAATGTAAATACCATTAATCCGTTCCAGCCATCCACAGTTTTTCAGAGGTGGGTATTCTGTCTGACCGATGGACCGGATCGGTCAATGATGGACTGCTGTTTTTCTGGCGTTAGATGATAGACGAGAACCTTTAGACCAGGTGTCACCAACTCCGGTCCTCGAGGGCACCTGTCCTGCAGGTTTTCAATCTGTCCCTGCTGTAACACACCTGTTAAAATGATCAGGATCGTTATCAGGCTTCTCAAGAGCTTGCTGATGATTGAAAACCTGCAGGAAAGGTACCCTCGAGGACCGGAGTTGGTGACCCCTGCTTTAGACGGACTAAGCATAGACGGAAGTGGATTTTCATCCGTCTGTGTAATCATAACTAACCTGTCCTGTCCTCACAGTCCATTACTTATGGACGCCCGTTTTGCTGAAGAGTGATGGAAACGCAACCCAAATTGCATTGACTGTATTTGTACAGCAGGTGGCGGTATGCACCAAAGATAGAATCATTAGTTTCTCAGGCTGACCATCCCTTGTCCAAACCGCTTAACTAAGAAGTAATATATTACCAGTACCTTTGAATACACAGAGAGTTTTACATATACATCTTTCGTTTTGGAAACAGTGGGGTTAGATCCTAACTAAAAATACCGTTTCACAACCTCCTAACCGTTTATATATCTATATTTTAGATTTTTTTATTTCTTTACTTGAAATAAGTCTTTTCACAAAACCTTTGATTTCTCAGTTTTTTTTCCAGAAACAGGATTTTCAGTCAAACTTGACTACGTTCTACTAAAGATTACTAAAGAATTACAAATACTAGAAGTAAACTTTTTTTCTGATGCAAGAAGAGAGTCTCATCTGTCTTTTGGTAGGTCCCATGTCTATATAGCCATAAAACACAATATTCTGTGGGCCTTCAAAGATGGGTCAAATTCCTGGAAAATGGCTGGCACTCAGGGGCTTAGCTACTCTACGAATGGCTGGCATTTAATGAGTTAATGTCTAAATATGTTGCTGCACTGGTTGTGTTCAAATATCAATTTCTTAAAGGGTTATACATTGGACCCCCACTACTCGCGGGGGAAAGGGACCGGGCCAGCCCACACATCCGTGTATAATTAATCCCCCGTTGAAATGGAAAAAAAAAGATAAAGTTAAAAAATAAAACTAAAAACATTTCTTTTAACTACACCTCTAGTATACGAAAATTATTCGTTGATGGTGGGTTTGTGTGTACCCAGAACTGATCGCCAGTCAGTTGCAGTGAATTGGTGGAGGTCAGCAACATGGACCACTACACTGTCAATGGCCCACCCTCAGAAATGACATTCAAGATGTTCCCCTTGTTTCTCTATGGTCCCGTTCACATTGAAATATTTGAGGTACATGAAGCGAGACGTCACTACTCGAGGGTGAGCGATGCTTCAAAGGACACGTTTGTGTGGGCACAACAATGGGATGCAGACCTCTTTAATGTGTATAATTGATGACGGGCGGGCTGCCGCAAGTAGGATGACGTTGTGACGCTCCGCATACTTTTTTTGGCAGAGCAACTGCAGTGTTTCGCTGTACCTGACACTCGAGTCCCAAGTTGACCGATGTACCCATTGTTGCCGCCACGCTGCGTGTGCCGCTTGTCAACGTGCTCATTCCCGTAAGAGGCAGCGGAATTGGGGTTGGAATTAAAAGTAGAGCGAGAACAACATTCACTGTGGTTACATAATAAAAATGTTGGTCTACAGCTCTTGAGTGTGTGGAGCTTACGTGGGGGTGGCCACGTAGATCCGCCCCTGCATCTTCTTACTTACTAAGTCACAGCAATGGGCATTCCATCCCAGCGACAGAACGGTCCATCTGTCCATCCCGGACGGATGCCCATTTTGGTGACGGAGGACAGAAGACGAAATGTTTTTTAAAAAGGACGGACTAAGTACGGACAATTGGGCTTTCATCCGTCCTTGTAATCATTCCTAACCGGATCAAGTACTGACTGACGTGTTGTATTGGGTTCTTTTAAAAAGAAAGATCACTGTTCTCTTCTGCGATACTACGGCGCCACCATTACTACAGCCTGCATGACACACAGTTTACTCTTTTTCAAGTTCCATGCAGTATTGTACTCACATGCATGGTCTACCCTCTAGTGGACGCCCATTTCACTAACGAGATAAAAGGCGGATAACAATTTTGTTTTGTTCAATAACTGTTAACATTTACTACATACCTTATCCCTTTCCATGCAAAGTATGTCCTTGTCTGGTACTGTCATCATTCATGCTCATGCAAGCGATGCTGTACACTTAAATCTACGACCCGGTCTTTCGTTCTCCTTCTAAAATAACATAGCGTTATTTTGCAATACTTATTTTTATTGCTGATTGTGAGTGCGGTTGTTTGTTTGTCTAAATGTGCCCTGTGATTGGCTGGCAACCAGTTCAGGGTGTACCCCGCCTACTGCCCGACGACAGCTGGGATAGGCTCCAGCACGCCTGCGACCCTTATGAGGACAAGTGGTATGGATAATGGAAATTTATATTGCGAAATAACGCAACAAAAACTGAAAATGTATTGCCCTATAATGCAAAGGTTTGGCAATAAAAAACAATATTATTGCATTGTAACACAATCTTAAATATTTTCGTGATGTCTCCTGGCAAAATGCCATCTTGGGTGACACTTAAAGCGACACTTGGATGAGATTATCATTGGCACTTATATAAAAGGTTTGCATGTAAAAATGACATCAGTACTAAAGTGCCCCCCCCAAATAACTCTGCAGTGATTTAAGGTCTTTTTTTGTGATTACATTTATGACAAATTGGACGGCGTATTGTCGGTTGAGAAAATGGGGCCATTCCTTTTGATATGTTGAAGTGGGCATTAGTAGGGATGTCCACATACATTTTGGTGCCAATTGATCGCCGTTTTTGGACGTTATAAGCAATGAAAGTACAATGATTTCCAATGGAGAGTTTGTAATCGGTTCCTCCCGTGACTCCGGCTGAACAAGGGTAGAACGGTAGGGGGCGCGGCCATTGGCCTAATTAACGAGAGGCATTATTCATGGAGTCACTTATTTCCTAATTTCTCCAAAATGAATGGATAAAATAGAAAATGGCGAATCTTTTCATTTTCCTGATAAAAAAATATATCAAATTAACGTGTTGGTGGAAACATGGCCATCCCGGCCCCACCGTCCCTTTAATCAACCCTTGTAATCAAAAGAATCGACTCCCAATACTCCAAGCTACTAAATGGATGTGAACAGGAAATTAGCCAGCTAATGAGCTTTAAATAATGTCTTTTCTTTTTTTCTCGGGCGGCGGGGGGACGGACTGATGAAATGTAAGGACGGAAGCACTTTAAAAGGATGAGGTCGGACGATTATATTTATGAATAAGGACAGAGGGACGATGACGGAACGGTGCCCAGGTCGCCCAGATGGAGAACAGACCGGCAAAATAGGGTAAAGTGCCCATCTCTGCAATATCGCCTTACTAGCGTCTCCCTGTATATCCAAAGCGATTTTTGTTAGGGTGCGAACTGGAGAGACGGACAGCGTTGTTAGTTAGTGACGCCGTGTGGCAGCTTTTCCAGCAGCAAGTTAGTGGTCCACTTGTAGTCTCTCTTTACAATGAGCACCCTGCCACCATTTATCATCTATATACCGAAATACTCAAAGGAGAAAAAAAAACATATTAAAGTTTATTGGCCCCCCGGGTCGCTGGTGACGAGCTTCTTCTCGGTGGCTGCTGGTGTAGCTTAGGAGGATCAGAGGGTAATGCGAGGACATCCCCGAGAGGCTCCTTTTCAATCTTAAAGAAGTGTGGTGTTTAGGGGAAACCTTTTTTGTTCGTCGGTCATCAAAGCAGTTACTCCAAATATTTAGCTTTTACTCAAAGCTACTTCCTGGTAGGCAACACGTTGATGGTGAACATACTGTAGGCCAGCTTCAAACAGTGGCCAGTTGCCTTCATTCAAAGAAATTGCACACAAATAAACACCTCTTCCAAATAATGCATCCTTCAAGTAAACTCCCAGTACTCTGTGCATTTGTGTAAATAAACGCATCTAAAAAAACAACACCTCTTTCAAATAGATAATTGGTACTCTCTGCAGCTGAGTAAATAAATGCCTCCTTCAATCAACCACCTGGTAGTCTCAGTAGTTGAGTAAAAGGCGTGTCTTACAAAAAAGGGGCCTCCCTCAAATAAACAAAACCTTTGATTTCTCAGTTACAAACAAATTGACACCTTCTTCAAATAAATGGCTGTTACTACCTACAGTTCATTGAATAAATGCCTCCACCAAATGGATGCCTCCTTCAAAAGGCTTGTAAACTCCCTTCCCAAATAATGAATCCTCCAAATAAACCTCCAAATAAACACTTGTTCTCTCTGCAGCTGAGTAAATAAACACAAAATTCAGCAAATAAGACGTTCAAACAAACACTTGGTATTCTATGTAGTTGCGCAAATAAATGCCCCTCCACAAATAGGTGCCTGCTTCAAACAAACATCTACATGAATTTACTCAAATAAGGTCAACATTGACTAAAGGCCTGGTACTCTGAGCAGTTCATTAAAGCGGAAGTCAACCCAAATATTTTTTTTAAAGAATATGTTCTATGCAGGCCCAATAGTTGAAACAAGGCATTCTGATAAATATTGTGCTTGTGGAATAAGAGTTAATCCACCCGACATCACAACTGCTCAGGGTTCAGGAAACGACCAATCACGGTTGACCTGTTTTCTGAAGCTGAGCCATGATTGTTCGTTTTTTGAGCTCGGAGCTAAAAACGGTTAGATTTTGCTGCTTAACTCATATTCCACAAATGCAAAATTGATCAGAATTCTGTGTTTCAAAAAATGGGCCTGCATAGAACATATTCTTGAAAAGATATGATTGGGTTGAGTTCCGCTTTAAATACATTTCCAGCGCAAATAATGAATCATTCAAATAAACACCTGGTTCTCTCTTTAGATGAATAAATAAACACCTCTCCCCAAATAATCCCATCTTTAAACAAAGTCCTGGTAATATCTGCAACTGAAAAAAATAAATGCCTCTCCCCAAATAATGCCTTCTTTAATTAAACAGCTGGTACTCTCTAGAGTAGCGTAAATAAATGCCTTTTATCCAATTAGATGCCTCCTTCAACTAAATGCCTGGTACTATCTGCAGCTGACTAGATACAAGTAAATGCCTCTCCCCCAATAAGATCTGCTTAAATAAATGGCTATTATTCTGTGCAGCTAAGTAAAATGCATCTCCCCAAATCGACACCCGCTACAATAAAAAACGTGCATTATCCTATTTGATCCAGTGTTCGTTGGCCCATTCGGAGACACAATGTGCCAATTACAGTATATCTATCCCATGCAGGTAAGGAAAAAAAAAAGAAACACCTCACTCTCCTCCACCCACCCAGGTTCATATATACCTTTGTTCAGACACGTGCATCATAGAAGTGCCGGAAATTTCACCCGAAAGCCACATTTTGCAAACTTTATGTGAGTTGTGTAACAAGTTATCTGCAGTTGAGTCAATGAAACGCCCCTCTCCAAATATAGACCACCTTCAAATAAGTCATACTAAGTCGTGTGTGCTTGGATCCAATCAATCTTGGCAGCACATATATTACATACATCGTACATACAGTATACATCAAGTTTAAAAGCAAATGTTTTGTTGTGAATAGATTGGAGTAACTTTTGCATGCCTTTTATTTCCCGACAGCGCCACCAACTTTTACATCAACGCCACCGCAGTATGTGGAGGCGAAGGAAGGGGGTAGCATCCTGCTCAGCTGCTCTGCCCAAGGAAACCCCAAACCCGTAATCAGCTGGCTGAGGGAGGGGGAGGAGCTTGCCACCAACGCTAAATATTCGGTAAGACAAAAAAAAAAAAAAAAAAAAAGAGCCATGGCTGCGGTTCAGATTTATGAGTCCATGCTATTATAGAAGCATGTCTTATCAAATCAACCAGTCTTTACTTCAGACTCAATAGAGGTCCATAAAATAAGATAAAAGTGACCAAGAATAGGCTATACATCTACAATCCATACAAGTATTCTCTCCAGTGCCTCCAGAGCACAGAGGTATGACCTCCGCTCAAAACACTTATTTCGTTTTGTGAGACTATGAGTCTCATTATTCTCTATCTCTGTTATTATTATTATTATTATTTATCATTTTCATGTACATCCGCTTGTGTTTTGTTGTTATTGTGTTTTATTGTTTTTTGTGCATTTCTTCATTTTTATTGTATATTTTTGTGTTTTATTAAATGTCTTATATTTGGTTCATTTTCTGTTGATTTTTATTTTATTTATTTTATTAAAATGTTTTAAGTTTTTGATGAGGCTTAATTGTTTTTGTTTACAGTTTAAATACAAGTGCATTTTATTTGTTTGTATTTTGTTCTCTAAGTGTAATATGTTTTAGTAGTTCTTATTATGTTCAGTTTGTACTTATTTTTTCCATTCATCCATCCATTATCTATCCCGCTTATCCTCACAAGAGTTGCGAGCATGCTGGAGCCTATCCCAGCTGTCTTTGGGCAGTAGGCGGGGGACACCCTCAATTGGTTGCCAGTCAATCGCAGGGCACACAGAGACAAACATCCGCACTCACAGTCACACCTAGGGATAATAGAGTGATCTATTAACTTACCATGCATGTTTTTGGAATGTGGGAGGAAACCGGAGTACCCGGAGAAAACCCACGCAGGCACGGGGAGAACATGCAAACTCCACACAGGGAGGCCGGAGCCGGGATCGAACCCACAAACTCTGAACTGTGAGGCGGACGTGCTAACAAGTCGACCACCGTGCCGCCCTACTTATTTTTTATTTAATTAAAATTTAATTAGACTTAATTTTTATTCTTATCTCAGTTTATCTTATTCTCATTCCATAGTCGTTTTTTGTGGCGTCGTTATTTCATTTCCATTTTTAATATATGCAGGTGAGTTTGTATTTCATTTAGTTTTTGTATTTATACATTTGTATTTTTTAATTTCAGTTTTTATGTAGTTATTTTTTTATTTTGTACTTGGTTTCATTTAGTTGTATTTGTTTTAATTTATTTTTATTTTTAATTTAATTTTTAAACAAATTGCAAATTTAATTTTTATTTTATTATTTATATTAGTTTTTCTTGTTTTTTGTTTCTATTTTTATTGAGGTGTTTTACCTTTATTATATATTTTTCTTTATTGTCTTTTGTAAATTGTATTTTTTGTTATAATGAGCCTTTTTAGTTGACTTTAGTTTGTATATGTTTTCATTCTGTTTTAATTTGTCTATTTTATTTTCATTTACATTTTTTCTGTGCATGCTATGGTTTTACTTTTGGTTTAAATATACAGTAGGTGTACAGTGTTGTTGTTTTCATTTTATTTTTAATATTTTTTAATTTTATTTTGTTTTTTGTTGAGTTATCTTTTTTCATTTTCTAGTTTGTTTTCATTTCTATGTCATGTTTTATTTATTGTGGGTCTTTACGATTTTCTGTTTGTAGTTCTTTAGTTTTATTTTATATATTTATATTTATATTCTAGATTTTTTATTGCATTCTTGTGAATATTATTTAATCATATTTACTTGACTTTTTAAATTTTAGTTTGTATTCATTTTTTATTTACTTTCAGTTTTGTTTATTTTGGAGCTTTTTCCATTTTTGATTTTATATCTTATTTTTATTTTTCATTTTGTTTCATTTTTTTAGTTGAGTTATTTTGCACAGAAATTAAATATTCAAAGAAGTCTGACACAGATCTGAATCTATCTGCACTGAATGTCAACAACCGCATGCTCTCTCTCTACCGGTCACCTTCACTAAACACGACTTTCATTAAATTATTGGACAGCATTCTGATTCTTTATCAATTGCGGGCATCATTATTATATCAGTCCTCAGGAATGTTTCACTTTAGCTAACATTTTTTAAAATCTAGAATTGAGCTGAGTGCTTATCATTTGTTCTCTGATATTTTTCTTCTTGGGATACGCATGCTAAGAAACTTGTCCAAGTGTGTCTGTGTGTGTGTGTGTGCATGTGCGCATCTGGGTGTGTGTGTGTGTGTGCGTGCGTGTGTGGGTGTGTGCGTGCGAGTGTGTGTGTGCGTGCCCGTGCTGGCGTGTTTGCTCACCAGCATGCTCTCGCTTCCACAGAGACTCGCCAGAGAAATGCAGGAATTTGTCAGACAGGGGCCTGAGAGGACGGCTGGTTTGTGGCGGAGCATTGTCATGGTGCTGGCTTTACTTAACTTTGTTGCTTTATTTAAGTGCACAGGGAAAAGGGTCCATACAGCGATGTTCAACAAAACAGCGTATATACTGTATGTAGGTGAGCTTGTGATACTCTTGTAAGTGATTTGTAGCTTGATCTGAGGACTGATATGTCCACATAGACTCTGCCAGCATTATGAGGCTTTCCAATTCAAATCCAGCAAAAAGCGCCAATAGGCTTATATGATACCTTCGCATGCGACAATTGATTGGAGTGCTTTATGCTGTTCAGTCACTCTTAACAAGTTACTGTAGCTGTCGAAAGAAGTCAAACATGATTACAGCATTGTTCTGCTAACACGACACTGGCATGGAAACAGGAGTGTAGTACATTCAGATTGTGGTACTTGTCTATCCCCATTTAAAAGTTAAATGATGTTTCACCTAATATCACCTCCTTCAAACACCTGTGACTTTGCTGCTGTGTAAATAAATGCCTCTCCCCAATAGTGCTTTCTTTAAATAAACACCTAGTACTTTCTGCAGTTGTGTAAATTAAAACCTCTCTGCAAATAATGCATCCTTCAAAAAAAAAACCTTGGACTCTCTGCAGCTGAGCACATTAACACCTCTCCCCAAACAATGTTTCCTTCAAACAAGCACCTGGTGCTCTGTGCTGCTGAGGAAAGAAACGCCTCTCCCCAAATAATTCCTCCTTAAAACAAACACCTAGTACTCTCTGCAGCTGAATTGGTACTGTCTACAACTGAATAGACTAATGCCTTTTCTCAAATGAACACCCGCTTCAATAAATGCAGGCTACTCTCTGCATCTTACATAAATGTACATAAATGTTTTCCCAAGTAAATGCCCTCATGAATAAATGCCTGGTACTTTCTGAAGGTGAGTAAATAAACGCCTCTCCCCAAATAAGGTCTCCTTCTCATTAAGGTGTTATATTCTCTGCCGATGAGTAAATAAATGCCTTGCCCCAAATAGTTGCCACCTACAATAGACAGCTAGTATTAACAGCATCTATGTGAATAAACTCCTCTTGTGATATATTACCTCTGCATAAAATAACTGCCTGGTACTCTCTGCATTTGAGTAGATAAATGCCTCTCCTCAAATAACACCTCTGTCAAAGAAATGTTTGGTACTCTTTGCAGGTGAGTAAGTAACAAATACTGTAATACAGATTTCACATATGTGTAAATTTATAGTGCTGTAGTTGAGTAAATACATATAATAGCAGCTCAATCAAACAAACGCCTGGTACTATGCAGCTGAACCTATAAATGCCTTTCCCCCCAATAGATGCCTCATTCAAAATAATGCCTGGCACTCCGTTCACTGAATAAATACCTCTCCCCAAATAGACACCTCCTTCAAATAAACATCTGATTCCCCAATAAGTATAAAACAAAAAGAAAAATCATGATGAATGGAATAACATGGACAAAAATATGACTTATGACTTTGCCTGGCTTTTATATGAATTAAAAAAAACAAAAAAACGTCAAGGTCTCTCAAATTTCATATCTTTTTGGAAAGTCATCATAAATTGTGTCCCAGGCCTCGAATGGATCTACTTCACATCTTTCCACTGTTTGCTTCACACGTTTACTCGCAGCCTGTCGCACACACACTACGTGGCGAACGTGACGTGTTAGTTACTCTTGTGACCGTACCATCGCTTACAGAGTGTCAGACGGATAATATGTGGCGTCTCTTTGCTGAGGGTTAGCTCTTTTCTTCCTCGGCTGCGTAATGCACTGACTACAGCTGTATGTGACTTGAATGGATGCGGCCTCACAACCTGTTGCATAATTTATAGAGAAAGGTTGTGGGGGGAATCGGCAGGGGGCGTCGCGTCTCATGTGCAAGCTCAGCAACTCCACATTACCGGTTACCACTTGCATGTTCATACAATCTTCGTATATTTCAGTTTGTTTTCTATTTATTTATTTCTCAGGTGCACGATGGAAGCCTAACCATCCTCGGCATCACCCGCGACGACAGGGGAGCGTACACGTGCAAAGCCTATAGCGACCAGGGGGAGGTGTTGCACACCACCCGTCTGCTAGTGCAAGGTACTTGACCCTCTTAAAAAAGTATTGTTTGTGGCCAATATACCCCCCCAATATATATATATATATATATATATATATATATATATATATATATATATATATATATATATATATATATATATATATATATATATATACATATATATATATTTAAATCAATCAATAAACCAATCACGGTTCAGATTCAGAAAACGGGTCAGCCGTGATTGGCTGTTGTGAGCAGTTGTGATGTCATTTTCAGTCGACAGAAGACTAAATGGCCGCCCACAGAAATGGCTAAAAACGAGTGCTTTTTGCTGCTTAACTTATATTCCACAAACGCAAAATTAATCAGAATGCCCTGTTTCAACTAGTGGGCCTGCTGGGAACATATTCTTGAAAAAAATATGTTTGGGTTGACTTCCGCTTTAAGTGCTCTGCAAATAGCTATCAATCTTCTTCAAACATTTGAAGTGGTACACCTCTCTGTCAGGTTTCTATTGATCTTGTATAATATTCAAGGGTTGGTTAATGTACCCGAGGCCAAACGTTTCATGCAGGTTCACTTTAAGAGCTCTAGCAGTCTCAATATTCATCCCATTGTGCCTTGCTGTGCCTGTCAGTTGTCCACTTTTATGTCTGTGCGACGCTGGAAACAAGTAGCAGGCTTTTTGTATCTGGGCCCGCTCACAAAAAGACATCTTACCTTTCATGGCTTCTGCTTTTTTCCCCCCTTTTTTTAATGGCGAGTTAAGAGTGAGAGTGGTCCTGGGGGGGGATGAGAAAGTTACAATGTGAAGCACGCACTTGCTCAACAGCCACGACCGTGCCTGCTGTACTGCATTGTGTCATCGGTCTGGTGATTTGGAGTGGAAATGGTGTATGTTCTCTGTCGAAGAAGAACAGGTTGAATGTTCTGAACTGTCCTACAAGTGTAACCACAGTTATAAAGAACCCTCTTCTCCTCCAAAAAAATGCCAAAGAAAATTTGTAAAAATGAAGCCACGTGTTCTTGCTTCAAGCTACTTAATGCCACTGCCACTTTTATGTATACTTTGAAGTGTGTTTAACCAAACCAAAACTTCGTCTTACAAAAGTCTGCTAGGTGAATGCTAACGAATCATGTGATACACAATAGACTAATGTCTCTAGCACCAATATTGCAGTAAGAATATTTTGTCAAGGGCCGGACCGATTAATGGGTCATATGTAGCAGGACGGTATGAAATTCTTTGCCTGGGTGTAAAATTGCCCACAGATTATAGGTCACATGCTAACTAAACGTAGTATGGCCTGATTTGAAGGTCCACTGTGATGTCATCGGTGAACAACACTTTGTGTTTCAGGGCCTCCGTTCATCGTCTCCCCACCAGAAAATGTCACTGTCAACATATCCCAGAATGCATTGTTCACCTGCCAAGCCGAAGCGTATCCTGGCAACCTGACCTACACTTGGTTGTGGGAGGAGGATAATGTCTACTTCAAGAAGTAAAGTGCAAACCCAGTTGAAAGTTGAAATATTATTCATCATTATCTTAATTGTAAAGATCAGTCTTACAGTGCAGTTATCAGAATTTTTCTTTCTGCTGATTGGCTGGGAGAACTCAAAACTGTCGACTGCCTTTTAGTGAGGCATCCATTTTGAGTCGTTTAAGTTATGTAGGTTCTTCCCCTTGGCAGCACTTAAAAGGAATTGCACCTTACTTTATAGTGTTTACTCATTTGCCAAAAATGACAACTTTGTTTTGTCTGAAAAATAATCCAATATTTTCCTTTTATTTTTAGATTTGTATTTTATTTTTCTGTGTAAAACAACAAAACATTTTGCATTGGAAAGGGAGGACTAGAATTCATGATTTATTTGCATTTTTGTATAATCTCGAATTCAATTCATAAAAAATATAATACATTAAACATGAATGAAATTGAATCGGAATTAATTTTGAATAGTGAAAATTGTAAACAATATATATATTTTACTTTTTATATTTTAAATTATTCTATGGACTGTATATACTGTATATAGTTTAAATAGGTTATTTATTTTTAAATATCCATAAAATACAACACATTATAATATTAAACTTTTTTACTTCTGATTTCATTTCATTTATATTCCTTTATTTAAAATCATATTTAATATTGAATTTATACAACATTTTAACAAAGTCATGTTTTTTTCATTTAAATGAAATTAAACAATCTGTAATTCCTGATTGAAAATAATTACATTTTATTTTGAATTTTTACAAAATATTAAAACCATACAAACTATATTTATACTATACTATAAAATGTTTAAATTATGTTTTAATCTACAATCGCTGCAATTTAATTTAATTTATACACATTCATTTAAAAAAATACAAACTGCTATTCTTCTTTCATTCAAATGATATAAGATTATGTTGACTTTAATGTATAATTCCTTTATCGTGTGCAGTCCAGGATAGTATACAGGACACAGTAAGGTTGTGTATGTCAATTCTCAAGCTTGTCATGCTCAACTGTTTGACTCTCTGCTGCTCTCTTATGGCCTCTTCATGTAACTTAGAATGCTACGCGCACATACTGTCTATCAGCATGTGTGTGAAAATGACAGCATGCCTGTCCGCCTTGCAGTGACCTGAAACTGCGAGTGCGCATCCTCATCGACGGCACCCTCATCATCTTCCGGGTCAAGCCAGAGGATGCGGGAAAATACACGTGCAGCCCGAGCAACAGTTTGGGTATCTCGCCTTCGGCGTCAGCCTACCTGACCGTTCAGTGTGAGTGTTGCCGTGGCAACCGCCTGTGCTGGTGGGGAGGTTGGATGGAGGGGGAACAGCATGGAGGCTGCTCGAACATTTCTCACCAATACAGTCACCTCGCCCAATTTCAAGGTCACAAGATATGCTTTCATGATGTAGCCATCTTAATTTCATTAAGGGTAGTCATTTTTATTTCTCATGGTGGCCATCTTGATTTCATGAGGCAGTCATTTCCGTGTCATGATGTAGCCATCTTGATTTCATGGGTAGCAGTACCCATTTCATAATTTTGCCACCTTCTTTGCCATTTTGTGTCCGTCTTGATTTCATGAGGTAGATATTTTTAGTTCATTAAGCTCAGGCATTTTCATTTCATGAGGTAGCCATTCATATTATGAGAGCTAGCTATTGTCATTTCATGTGGTTGCCATTTTTATTTAATAACAAAGCCTTTTTCATTTCATGATGTGTGCATCATTTCATGAAGTAGTCATCTTCATGTAATGAGTCAGCCACCTTGATTTAATGATGTAGCCACCTTCATTTCATAACCGTCACCGTCACCGTCTTCATTTCGTGAACTAGCCATTGTCATTTCATGATGTATCCATCGTCATTTCGATTTCATGTTGTAGCATCTTCATTTCATTAGGTCTATCTAATCTAAATCTAAATTTCCGGATATTTCCATAGCGATATAGCCATTGTCATTTCTTTATTTCAATCTTTATTGCAATCTTTATTTCATGACATAGTTATTTTCATTTCATGAGGTAGCCACCTTAATTTCATAAACTAGCATTTGTCATTTCATTATGTAGTTTTATTAATTTCTTGGGGTAGCTGTGATCATTTGATTGATATGATGTAGCCTTCATTTTAAGAGGTCACCATCTTCATTTCATGTTGTAGTCATCTTCATTTCATGAGGTAGTGTCTTCATTTCATGATGTAGCCATCTTCATTACATGAGGTAGTGTATTCATTTCTTGATGTAGCCATCTTCATTTCATGATGTAGTGTCTTCATTTCTTGATGTAGTGATCTTTATTTCATGACATACAGTAGTTATCTTCATTTCATGAGGTAGCCATCTTCATTTCATGAGGTACTGTCTTCCTTTGGTGATGTAGCCGTCTTCATTTCATGAGGTAGTGTCTTCATTTCTTCACGTAGTGATCTTTATTTCATGACATAGTTATCTTCATTTCAGAAGGTAGCCACCTTCATTTCATGATGTGATATGATCTGCATTTCCGTGACCAAAGATGAAGATAGCCACATTCCCAGACAGATGACGGAAAAGGCCACTCCCAGACTGTCTTCATCATTACCCGTTGCTTGCCTAGCTAATTTACTCCCCGGTCGTCTCCCACAAGTCATTGATTACCGTGCTAACTTATGTGGGAATGGACGGCCAAGGGGGAATTGACGGCACTGCAGCCATGGGCGCCCACAATGCAGATGACCACACTGTGAAGCTAACAACAACCCTCTGTGACGGCGTCCAACTACGATTTACTTGACTTCCCGAAACAAAATTGCACATTGAGAGAAATTATTTTAAAAAAAAATTTGTCCCAGACAATCTTCATTAACTGTACAGCATATGTTTCAATGTCAAATTTCAACACTTAACTTTCATGCAAGCATAAGTAGGAATCCTCCATCCATTCATTTTATCGTATAGCACTTGTCCTAGAAACCGACCAAACTAAATTACTTTGTAAATTTGACGATTTGCTCTTTTTTTAACACTACTTTCTTGTTTAAAAAAAAAGGAAAATTTCTTTGGAAGATTACTAAAATGTTTTCTCCTAAATTCATATTTTTCCTTTGTGACTTATTGTTGTAAAATTACTACGTCATTCTTCTTTTATGTTTTCCCCTCCTAATATTTCTAAAATTTCATTATTTTTCTAGTAGAAGCCAAGTTGTATTTGTTTAAAAGTGTTTTTTCCTCTTAAAATCATCAGCATTTTTCCTTATAACATTGCCACTTTATTTTGTAAAATGTCAACTTCTCATAAGTGACAACTTTATTCTAGTAAAATGACTTTTTTCTTGTAAAATGTCAGATGTTTTCTCTAAAAATTGCATTTTCCTCAAAGCATTGTGTAAAATAACGACTTTGTTCTGTTTAAATTACGTCTTTTTATCCTCATAAAATTGTGACATTATTCTTGTACAATAAATGTTTTTTTTTAAATTATAATTAAAACTATGCCCTTTCCTCATAGCATCGTGATTCTTGCAAAAATTACATCTTCATCCTCTTATTGTCACTTCATTGTCCTAAAATGTCCACTTTCTTCTCTCAAAACTGCGCCTTTTTCTGTCCAGACCCGGCCCGAGTGATCAACATGCCGCCAGTCATCTACGTCCCCCGCAAACTGCCAGGCACCATCCGCTGCCCGGCCGACGCCAACCCACCCGTGACGTCGGTCAAGTGGGAGAAGGACGGCTACCCTCTGCGAGTGGAGAAGTACCCCGGCTGGAGCCTGACGCCGGATGGGAGCATCCGGGTAGCCGAGGCCACAGAAGACTCCCTGGGCACCTACACTTGTGTGCCTTACAACGCCCTGGGTACCATGGGCATGTCCCCCCCTGCCACTCTGGTGCTAAAGGTACGGCACAGACCCGCCCATGTGCGCTCCCTACATATACACTCCGGCCCACACTGACGCCAGCATTTGTGTGTCGACATGAAGGATCCCCCTTACTTTAACGTGAGGCCCGGGGGGGAGTACAGACAGGAGGCCGGCAGAGAGTTAGTGATCCCCTGTGCTGCTTCTGGAGACCCCGATATTCCCAGCATCACTTGGAGGAAGGTGAGACGAAAATGACATTTTCTCGTTGTAGTAAGATTTTCTTGGACTAAAATGTTAAATGTGTAAAATTATATATTTTTGCTTCCCCCGGCGAATTATGGCGTTATTTTCTAAAAATAATCATTCGGTTCTTGTAAAATGATCCCCTTTATTCACAATAGTTCAACTCTATTGTTTTTTTATACTAACTGTTATTTGCAACTGTAAAAATTATGAGATTTTTATAACGACATTTACTTGATTCTGTTCTTTTATCACCTATAACCTATACATTTTTTTTCTCATAAGACTCATACTCTAACCTTTTTAATTTTAATACTGTATGTTTTGCAACATATGCTTGTTTATTCCCATGATGAGATACTTTTTTGAGTAACAGTAATATTGTCTATTCCCATAACATTTGAAAATTGTTGTGTGTCATTTTTAATGACATTTTCCTACAGGCAAAATGTTTTTGTTCAATTAAAATGCGATGTGACTACATTCTCATAAAAATGTAACTTTATTATTACATCGAGTGTTTTTTAGTGTAAAATTCAAATTTCTCACAAATAAATAAATATAAGAGTATACTGTAGCTTAGCAACGTAACAGCGTTAGAGTTGACTTTATCCTCATAGTTTGTTTTTTAGTGTAAAATTCAAATTTCTCACAAATAAATAAATATAAGAGTATACTGTAGCTTAGCAACGTAACAGCGTTAGAGTTTACTTCATCCTCATAGTTTATTTTACTTGTAAAATATGTTTTTTTACATCACAACATTGTCATTCTCATAACATGTGGATGTTGTTTGCGTAATCCTGCAACTTTTTCCCCGACATACGTATTCACTGTGTCCCTGATTTTTCCTATTTGTACATGTGCGTGTCAAACGTTACTTCAAAATCTGTGCGCAGGTTGGGAAGCCGAGCCGGAGCAAGCACAACATCCTCGTCAGCGGCAGCTTACAGTTCTTGTCGCTCAGTAAGGAGGATCATGGCGAGTGGGAGTGTGTCGCTACCAACGTGGTCACGAGCATCACTGCCAGCACCAGGATCCTGGTCATTGGTATCAGTAGACACACACAGACACCCCCCCCACCACACACACACACACACTCATCACTGTCATGTCTTGAAGCTGATTGTTATGGCTCTCGGCCATGTGCTTTGTGTGATTCTCACAAAGCAGCCAGCAATAGACATCTCTTAATCAGCTTGCCTCTATCCAATTTGGCTGTGGGCGTCATTAAAATTTCATTTAATCTAATCTGTAATAGCTTTATATAGCTCATTTGAAGGCTCATTCTGTAATCATAGCATGGTGGAGCTTTTATGTGTCCGGCGAGTGGAGCAAGGACATCTTTACTGCAAACTGTAACTTCACAGCCTCGCACATCACACTGAAGAGTTGGAACTGTTGGAGGACTAATCACAGTGACTTTGCCTTTAAAATAGCACAACTAACTATACACATATTTATATATACTTATATAAATACTGTATATACACATACACATACACATACACACACATATATATGTATATATGTATATATATATATATATATATATATATATATATATATATATATATATATATATATATATATATATATAAATATAAATATATATATAGTGTGTGTATATATATATATATATATATATATATATATATATATATATATAGTGGTACCTCTACTTACGAAATTAATTGGTTCTGGAAGAAATTTCTTAAGTAGAGACGCGTTTTCCATGTAAAACCCTAATCCGTTCTAAGCCCCCCAATATTCAGACATCATCAAAACATGTAACAAATACATGTTACAATTAGATTACTGTGCAATAAATGAGAGTTGTGCATATTGTAAAAAACAAAGAATAGAGTAAAGAATAAAAATGATGGTCGTTTACCTTTTAATTGCTGTCCTCATCGCTTTTTGCCCTCTTTGGTTCATGTTCTAACTCAGAAGTGGTTTTTGCTTGGCGTTTTGTAAAGAACTGATTTAACAACGTGGCGACTGTCGATACATTACGGTCATATTCTTTGGTGAGATCAACCAAATGCATCCCTTTTTCATACTTTTCTGTTATCTCTTGCTTTGTTTGTATGGACAAAAAAACGATTTTCCTCTTTTTTTCTTTTCCTCGTTTTAATTCACGTAAAACTATCGGAACACTTCATGGCCCGAGGTGCGAATGACGAGGACGCTGCATAGACATATCTATCTACCCGTCTATCTACACACGTAGACACATACGGTAGAGGTCCCTCTTAGCCAATGGGATGCCAGTAAGATGCTAGGTAATAGCCAATGGCAGAGCAGCTATGAGTATGTTGCGTTCAGGAAACTCCGGAGCTGCGAGTAGCTGCCCATACTGTATTTTTACCTTTCGTATCCTGAAATGTATTTCGTAACAAGATGCAATATTTTCGTAACTTGAAAATTTCGTAAGAAGAGACGTTCGTAAGTAGAGGTATCACTGTATATATAACAATATGCATATGATTTTATCACTTTATTTCTATATAAGTGTTACTACATTCTTGCAAAATTACAAGATTTTCCTCAAACTATTGAAACTATTCTTGTAAAATTACCATGATGTCACAATCTTTTTTATTTTATTCTTGTCAAATTTTGAGTTGATTCCCTTTTGTTGATTTGCATTATACACTTGGAAGCACAACTTTTATCTCATATTATGACTGTTGTTGTAAAATTCAGAATTCATCCTCATTAAAAAAAAGATCACATTTTTTTATTTGAACCTACTGTAAAATGTTGGCATTATTCTTGTCAGATAAAACTTTGGCATAAAAACGGTTACTGTCTTCGTGAAATACTGTATTATGTTCTTTTTCTTTTAAAATGCTAAATGCTAAATAAAAGTAATTCTCATCGAGATGTCTTTATTTTCGTCACAATTGCATCTTGTATTGTAATGTTGACTATTTTTGAAAATTTTAATTTGTTCTTGGGAAATGATTACTTTGTTTAAAATTCCGTTCTTTGCACTGTAATACACATCTTCTTGTCATCAGATTTTGACTTTATTCTCATAAAAATTACTGTTAATTTAAACTTTAGGACTTAATGAATACTTTTTATTGTGGCATTTTTTTCTTGTAAAGTTATGTTTTTCATCTTAAAATTACAATTTATCCTCACAGTATGCATACTTGATTTCACCATTTCTGCTTTATTCTCATAAAAGGAGACATTGCAGCTTTATTCTCAAATGATTTGGACTTTATCCTGGTGCAATCAGTAAACGTTAATACAGTATGTGCACTGGAATACACTGTTATGACTCACTAGATTGATGTATAAAATGTATGTATTGTTTCTTTTCCTCATGCTTTGCATTTGTGTGTGCGTGCGTGTAAACCACTCAGGCACCAGCCCACACGCTCCCGGCAACATCCACGTTGTGCCCTCGACCACCTCCGCTAATGTGTCCTGGGAAGTGGGCTACGACGGCGGCTTCGAGCAGACCTTTTCTGTGTGGTACGGTCCAGTGTGAGTGCCCCCTGTCTACTTCTGGAATATTGTGTGCGGAATACTGCATCGTCGCAAATAGTGGCCTATTTGTGTTTATTTATCCAACTGCAAATTTAACTGAGATTCGGTGAATGTGCTGCTGTTTTTATTGGCAACAAGCAGTGAAAATGGGCTCAAGTCTTTCATTTCTGTGTGTGATCATTTATGAACTGAGATGATTACAGTCATGATTTTTTTTTCCCCCGCTAGTTGTTTCTCATAGTGGGAAAAGAGAGACGTTTACTTGAGGAAGTTATTTGTTATTTGAATGACAGACCCGGCAATTCATTGGGGCAGGGAATGTGTTTCCAACATGCATTAAGACTCAGTCACTGCAGGTGCTTATATGAGGGAGGCATTTATCGGTGGATAAAATGAATTAATTTTGGCAGGGAACTTGTACACAATGTATGTTAAAACTCAGACATCATTTTTCTTGATAATAAAAGGAGGTGTTTATTTGTGGGAGGCGTTTATTTTTTGAGAAGATAAAACTAATTAATCGTGGCAGGGAACTTGTTTGGAACATGTGATAAGACTCAGTCACTTTTTTCCTTGGTGAAAAAGGGAAGGTTTTTGTTAAGTAGATAACACACCCATTAATTAATTGGGGTAGGGAACACGTTCTCAACGTGCGATGAGACACACTTGCCACCTTTTTTGTTGTGTGATGGGAAAATGGAGGCGTTTCCTTGAGAAAGGTGTTTATTTTCCTTAAAAGGGAAGTCAACCACACATTTTTCTCTACAAGAATATGTTCTATGCATACCCACTAGTCGAAACAAGACATTCTGGTTAATATTGTTTGTGGAATATGAGTTAAGCAGTAAAATCCACCTCTTTTTGTCCATCTCAGGGGGTTGCCATTTTGCCACTTGCTGTCGACTGATAATGACATCACAGTTGCTCAGGGCTCAGATAATGACCAATCACAGCTCAGCTTCAGAAAACAGGTGACCAGTGATTTGTCGTTACCTGAGCCCTGTGATGTAATTTTCAGTCGACAGAAGTGACAAAATGGCCGCCACCAGAGATGGATAAAAAGAGGTGGATTTTGCCCCTTAACTCATATTCTACCAATGCAATTATTAATCAGAATGCCATGTTTAGACTAGTGAAGTCGCATAGAACATATTATTGCAAACAATTATTGGGGATTGACTTCCCTTTAAGTGGATGACGTACCCAGCAAATAAGTGGGGCACAGCGTCTGGGAGTTGTTTATTCGAGGCATGTGTTTATTTTTTATGCAGAGGACACACCTATTTAACTAAGGCAAGGAACACATTTACAACATGTGGTAAGACTCAGTCACTGCCAGTGTTAGGAAAAATCAGGCGTCTATTTGAGGAAGGTGTTTATTATTGTGTAGTGGATGACGCTTTATAGATATGCAGCATAATTTGAGGGAAAATGATGTCATATTTTGTACTGACAAACATGATGTTATTGGTATCATCACAACAATAAAAGATAACGGCGCAGAAAGAACTTTACATCCCTCTCGGGGGTGAGTTATTTTTTTCATTACAGTGCTGAAAAAACAAGAAGTGATAATCAGGTGAATGTGATATTGTTTTCCCCTTTGTTAGTGACCTTATTTCCCTGGTGGATCAGTGTAAGTAGGTCACTTGTGTGCACAATCCAACTTTTAACCGTGACGCTTGCCAGTAAAAACACACCAACAAAAACACAAAAACTCCCAAAAAGCCAAACATTACTTGCAACAACAAACACAAGTTATTGCATGTCCATTAAAATCTTATGAGTCCAACTTACATATAACGCGTGGCTCCCATTTCCCTATGCTGTGCCCAGGTCAAAGAGAGTGGACTTCGGCCCACACGACTGGCATTCCATGCCGGTTTCTGGTGCTCAGACGTGGTTGCTGGTGCCAGGGCTGGAGCCTGGGACAGAGTACCAGTTCAGTGTGCTGGCACAGAACAAGTTGGGCACAGGCCCATTCAGCGAAGTTGTGACAGTCAACACTGCAGGTGGGCTAAGGCTTCGGCGGCCCTCAACACTCTGAATGTTGGCACACACACTATGTACTGTTACTGTATTGTGAAGGCTCAATGTGTACTGCCCTCTAGTGTGGTTTCAGTACGACATAATGGAAAACAGTTACAACAATTACAGGAACCAGTGAATGCAACCCACAACCTAGAGTGTTCATTCTAATTGTGATCTGGTTCCATACTTTTTTTTCTATACATTCAGAACCAGGAGACGGGAACCTGTTGTGAAATCTGTACATTCCATAGAAACTTTTTTATGTTAGTTTTTGTTGATTAAAGAATTAAAGGGTACAAATTGCTAAATGAATTAAACGAGTACTACAGGACTCTTAATAATATAAATGTCCGGCTATCCCAATTAAAAAAGGAAACGAGTCGTGTGTGGCCCGCGGGTTGAGTTACAAAGGGCTGGAAATGTTCCAATAAATTTCGGTCAAGTTCCAATAGGAATTTAAGAAGGTGAATTTTTCATTAATCATATTCAGGCATGAATATGATACATTTTGTCATAAACTCATAACAGAAATCCATGCAAAATAATGCAAGTAAAACAAAGGGCATTTCAACAGTCAAAGAACAAAAATCTTTTGTGCATGTGGCGGAGGTATTTTGCAAAGCTGTCTGATTTTATTCCCCAGGCTCTCCCCTGGGCACCCCAGAACCACTGGTGCTTCTTACCCCACCACGGTGCCTCACCGCCAACCGCACGCAGCACGGTGTCCTCCTTACCTGGCTCCCCCCGGGCAACCACACGTCGCCCATCAATCGCTACATCATGGAGTTCCGCCTTGGGGAGCGATGGGAGACCCTGGACGACCTGATCCCGTCCACCGAGACCGAGCTCGTCGCCAGAGACCTGGTTCAGGTGAAAAATTGTGTTTTTTAGTTAGGCGAAGATAACGAGAAAATAAAGAACTTGTTGTGCGCTTGTTGTGTCTTCCTGACGCCAGGAGTCTTGGTATGAGTTTCGAGTGATGGCAGTCATGGAAGACCTGATCAGCGAGAGCAGCAATGTAGTAGGAGTGTCCAGCACGGGTAAGTACAAAACCTAAAACTTGAAGTATAATGCTTCTATTGAATAACTTCTGCAAGTGGCGTAGCTTTAGTTCCAATATTTGTGGCCCCCAAACCCACAAACAAGGTGCATTAATCAGTTCAGTTGACCTTTTGCCCCTAAACAGCATGTTTTTTTGCTTGTATATTCCAAAAAGGTTGTATATTCATTTCTTACTACCCTATTTTTCGGATTATTAGGCGCACTTAAAATCCTTTAATTTTCTCAAAAATTGACAGCGCGTCTTATAATCAGGTGTGGCTCATGTATGGATGTCAAACTAAAGTTGGATGAAGTTTGACACATTTTTTGTACTGGTTTGTTTCCCTTAATGTGCAGCAATGTGCCTTATAACCCAGTGCGCCCAATAACCCGGTGGCCCTATAAGAATAAGAATAAAAATGCCTTTATTGATCCCACAGTGGGGAAATTTTCAATTTATATATGGAAATTTCCCAAAATAGACCTGTTCATCACTTTATAATCCGGTGCACCATATCGTGCCAAAAATACGCTATGTATTTTTATTCAATTTACTGCATTTATTGTTGTTTTTATTTATTTTCAAGCACTGCGTTCTGCTGTAACACTTGAATTAAAGTATATCACTAATCATCGTACTTACCTGATCCAAAATGAAGCTCCTCAACTCACTTCAACATAGTTGAAGATGCCACAGGATGGTGCCTAAGCAATGCTTTGGCCTGAGCACCAAAATACCCAATAAATGAGTTTTTCATCGATAACCAATCCCCAAAAAATGTACAAATAGGCAAATCCTCCACTTGTATATCGCAAATATACGGGGGAACGCTGTATTGCTTTTGTCACTGTGATACCACTGAAATGTTACATTTTATAATGTATGGTTAGCATCGCACTTTTCCTCTTCACCGTTACTAGAATGCTTCTCTGGTGCCATCGCCAAAAATAAAGCACTTAAGTAGCACATGAGTTAATTCGCTAGTATTGATCGTTTTTGACCCTTCACGGGCACCAAAATTTCTGCTCATGTTCGGCAATGGGAGATTGAGTCGGTAGGTGTCAAGCCCCATTCTGGTTGTCCTTTAACGTACTGTACACATAAAGTAAATGTGTGTTAAAAAAACGAAACAACAACAAAAAAAACTTCCTCACCAATCACAATTGGTGATTCATGGGTTTACGCCAATGCAGTCATCATATGATACATACCAAAAAAATCCTGACCATGCAGTTTCTTACTTTCTAACCTTTCCACTGTGCCCATCAGATCCTTTTCCCCCTGCGGAGGTGGCTGACGAGGGGCTGGCCCGTCCCGTGGTGGCGGGCGTGGTGGCAACTATCTGTTTCCTGGCAGCGGCCGTTCTGTTCAGCACTTTGGCGGCGTGCTTTGTCAACAAGCAGCACCGGCGCAAGCTCAAGCGCAAACCGGGTCCGTCCACCACTAACCGCGCACGCTTTTGGTGTCTCGAGACAAAAAATGTAACCATGAATGTCTTTGTCCTCTTCAGATCCTCCCTTATCCGTGACGCACTTCAGGAAGAGCGTGGAATCACCGTAAGTAATGCCTCCAAGACGCTGATGTCCTCAGTCTTGCATCTTCTTTTGCACCAGATTTGATCAACGCAGAGCAGAGCATAGCATAGCAATCCCCCAGATACCAAACATGCTCCCAAGTGGCTGTGGGGAGCACAGGCGAGGACATCAGTCATCAATTGGACAGTTCTGTCCCTTTTCCATTGCACTGCACCTCCTCGGTTTAACTCAGTTTTAATAGTTGACTTTACTACTCTGAATCAACAGTTTAAAGCTTGACGTCACCTAGTCACTAATCATGTTTTTAGCACCTCTGCTGCCGTTGACAGTCTTCATGCATCCGCACGGATCGCAGCGTACGAGAAGAATAAGGTTGTGAATGAGAATAGCTGTTAGCCTCGCTACCTTTTCCTGTTCCGATCACTGCTAGCCACTTTGAAGGTTCTTAACAAGCAGGACTACTGGACTGGCGGCAAAGAATGAGGGCAGCAGTGAGGGGTGGGGTTCCATTGTCATTGCCAAAATGTTATATAAAAAACCCATCACTGATATCAAAATTAATTACCAGTAATTTAAGTTATCCATCCATCCATTATCTATACCGCTTATCCTCACAAGGGTTGCGGGGTAATTTAAGTTAAGTAAGTTAAAATTTATTTTAACTGTTTCTGTGCCATAGCTCTGGATATTTGCCTACCCTACAATCGCGCCATCTCAATCTTCTCTTGGATAAAAAATGTGTTCAGAGCAGCGTGATATTTCACAGTGTATCTGTGCTCCATACACTGCTTCTCGTTGTTAGGGTGCTGTATTTCTATTACCTGGTCTCCCAGGGTTCTAAACATGTCAAGAATATACTATATCAGGCTCTCCTATCTCTGGGGTTGAAGTCACCGAGGTAGTCAAAAAGCTCCTCGGTGGCAGAGCCCCGGGGGTGGATGAGATCCGCCCGGAGTTCATAAAGGCTCTGGATGTTGAGGGGCTGTCATGGTTGACACGTCTCTTCAACATCGCGTGGACATCGGGGACAGTGCCTCTGGATTGGCAGACCGGGGTGGTGGTCCCCCTTTTTAAGAAGGGGGACCGGAGGGTGTGCTCCAATTACAGAGGGATCACACTCCTCAGCCTCCCCGGCAAGGTCTATTCAGGGGTGCTGGAGAGGAGGGTCCGTCGGAAGGTCGAATCCCGGATTCAGGAGGAGCAATGTGGTTTTCGTCCTGGCCGTGGAACAGTGGACCAGCTCTACACCCTCAGCAGGGTCCTCGAGGGTGCATGGGAGTTTGCCCAACCGGTCTACATGTGTTTTGTGGACTTGGAGAAGGCGTTCGACCGTGTCCCTCGGGGAGTTCTGTGGGGGGTGCTTCGGGAGTACGGGGTACCGAGCCCCCTGATAAGGGCTGTCCGGTCCCTGTACCACCGATGCCAGAGTTTGGTCCGAATTGATGGCAGTAAGTCGGATTCGTTTCCTGTGGGCGTTGGACTCCGCCAAGGCTGCCCTTTGTCACCGATTCTGTTCATAACCTTTATGGACAGAATTTCTAGGCGCAGCCGAGGTGTCGAGGGGGTCCGGTTTGGTGGCCTCAGTATTGCATCTCTGCTTTTTGCAGATGATGTAGTACTGTTGGCTTCTTCAAGCCGCGATCTCCAACTCTCGCTGGAGCGGTTCGCAGCCGAGTGTGAAACGGTCGGAATGAAGATCAGCACCTCCAAATCTGAGACCATGGTCCTCAGTCGGAAAAGGGTGGCGTGCCCTCTCCAGGTCGGGGATGAGATTCTGCCCCAAGTGGAGGAGTTCAAGTATCTTGGGGTCTTGTTCACGAGTGAGGGTAAGATGGAACGGGAGATCGACAGGCGGATCGGTGCAGCGTCTGCTGTGATGCGGACCCTGTATCGGTCTGTCGTGGTGAAGAAGGAGCTTAGCCGAAAGGCGAAGCTCTCAATTTACCGGTCGATCTACGTTCCTACTCTCACCTATGGTCATGAGCTGTGGGTCATGACCGAAAGAACAAGATCTCGGATACAAGCGGCCGAAATGGGTTTCCTTCGCAGGGTGTCCGGGCTCTCCCTTAGAGATAGGGTGAGAAGTTCGGCCATCCGGGAGGGACTCAGAGTCGAGCCGCTGCTCCTCCGCGTCGAGAGGAGCCAGTTGAGGTGGCTCGGGCATCTGATTAGGATGCCTCCTGGACGCCTCCCTGGTGAGGTGTTCCGGGCATGTCCCACCAGCAGGAGACCCCGAGGACGACCCAGAACACGCTGGAGAGACTATGTCTCCCGGCTTGCCTGGGAACGCCTTGGGATCCTTCCGGAAGAGCTGGAGGATGTTGCTGGGGAGAGGGAAGTCTGGGCTTCCCTGCTGAAGCTGCTGCCTCCGCGACCCGACTTCGGATAAGCGGGAGATAATGGATGGATGGATGGATACTATATCAGCAAAGAAACCTCATTAGTTGCTTTTTGGTCAAGCAGATTTGTGACTGTAATATGTGAGTATATGCATTGTAAAAACAACAAAATGCTAAAATTAGCTTACCTTGTTGCTGCTTACGTCGCAGTCTCCACTTTGCTGTGGCATCCGCCATGACCTTAGTCTTCATTTGAATAAAATTAAAAATAAATACAGTATAAGAAAGTGTAGTTTCTGTTACCTACTCAAACATCCACTATGGTTTGCCTACTTAACTCATTTACCAGTTACAGTTCACATTTGGTACAAGTAGCAGTCATTGACAGTAAATTAAAAGTAGAGTAAGTTAAAAATAGTAAAAATCTATAATATTGTACTGTATATGCATATCTAGAATTATACTCTAGGTCAGGGGTCCCCAAACTTTTTCCTGTGAGGGTCACATAACTTTTCCCTTCTCTGATGGCGGCAACAAAATAAAAATCATCTGTATCTAAATACATTTTGAAAGTAGATGTATAGTCTGCTAAAAATCTATCTGGATTCCGATGATTGTATTCCGTGCAACCACTTGCCGAAATAAAATTGAGTAAATGATACACAGCATTTTTTTTCAATGTGGTATAGATAAGTGGAGGCTTTCGACCCGAGTCCAGCGATATTTATTTTACCACTTGATTTACAGTGTGTGTCCCTAAACTTTCTACTACTTTGCAATTTCTTGACCAACATTGATGCATATACGTACTGTTGCCTAAAACAGGGACTGTGCAGAGAACATCAATGGCCTTTGTAGTCGGGGTGGTGGACAACAATGTACGAAGTCAGACAGAACTATTAAACACACATCCACAGCTTGAAAACCCACACTATCTTCTCCAAAACTCCAGCGAGATTGAAGGCAGGCGTGTAAAAACATTTTGGATTTAAAGCGAGTGGTCAGCAAGATGGACTGGACAAGACCACACCTGTGTGCAAGCATTGCAAGTTGGAGGTTAAATACTGTAGCAATACCACCAATCTCCATAAACACCTTTACAGACATCACCCTGAATTGCTAGAAAATGCCTCTGAGCCTATTTAAATGCAGCTAGACACTGCATTTGCCTGCAAGATACTTTCAAGCTCTCCACAGGCTCAGAAAATGCCATAGAATGCCATAGAAAAGTTAATTCGCAAAGACTTACGGCCTTATTGTGTGGTCGAAAATGACGGTTTCCAAAGCCTTTAATCAAATATTTTGTTGGCAAATTCCAAATGTTTATCCAATTAAAAAAAAAAAATCAAATAATGAACCACATGGTTGCACGCAACATCTTTCTGAAACAATGTAGGTTATGATTATACTGTTGTGTTTTAAAGAAGTACAAATCTCACCTACTTCAAATTTTCTTTGATCAGTAAATAAGAAAAAATCTAGACTGGGTTGTACCCTGCCAAACTTCTACATGACATAATGACTCCTTTAGAACTTGCATTTAAAACTATATCAAGATGAATTCTTGGTGTGTTAAAAATTAGCCATTTGAAATAAAACTCTGACCAACCAAACTAATAATAGATATTAAATGACGTTGTGTGTCTATGTATATAATGTCTTTAGTATTCCATGAATATTATAAATCAGCAACCATGAAATATGCTTCTGTTTGATGCGTTTTAAGAAACAGAAAATGAATATTTATCCATTCATCCATCCATTATCCATACCGCTTATCCTCTCAAGGGTCGCGGGCGTGCTGGAGCCTATCCCAGGGGACACCCTGAATTGCTTGCCAGCCAATCGCAGGGCACACAAAGACAAACAAACATCCACAGTCACACCCACACCCACACCTAGGGGTAATCTAGAGTGTCCAATCAACTTACCATGCATGTTACATATATAAATATATATATATATATATATATATATATATATATATATATATATATATATATATATATATATATATATATACACATGTACATATATATATATACACATATATATGCATTTATATTACTATATATATATATATATATATATATATATATATACATATATATATATATATATATATATATATATATATATATATACACATTACATTTTATTTAGTAAATGAACGCATTTTGAACTCTTACAAAAAAAGCGCAGTTGAAGGTCTCTTTCATATGAATTAAAAAACTGAACTTAAATTATCCATCCAACAAAATGCCTGAATTTAAAAGTACAGTGGAAAAAAGAGCACAATTTCATTGAACATTGAAAATACATATTTGCAAAATAACTGCCTGAATATTTATTTGACCTGATTAATGGGACTTCTGCTCATGAACCTTTGCGCACATGCAGGGTCTACAGGGCTAGTTAGTCATTTTCATCTTTACGCAAGACTGCAAGTTGTCGTCTTTTTAAGAAAAATCTATTTTATTGTGTAAGCGTACATATAACATTATGAATTATAAACGGTTGCGACACTTACGACGTTGTGTTTAAGGAAATAAATGTGGTGCGGCGTGTTGGGGCATTTCGACAGTGGAGCGAATCGGTCGGAGAAATACAGTATTTGGAGGAAAATGATGAGGCGAGTTTTTTTCAATCACATTTCATGGAGACATCACTAAAGATGACGTCACGTCATAACCGCACGTAAAAAATGAGCAGATCGAGCCGTAAATTTCCACTTTATGCTTCATGTTTCAAGTGGGATGCAATTAAAGTTAAATATAAAGCCAATAATGTTACTCAAAACAACTGCAGAGTCGTTGTCGGCACTGACCCCTCCGCACGCATTTTGAGCTCCTGACGTCAATGTCAGATGTATGCGACCTGGAGGTTCAGACTGCGGTTGCGTTGCAAAAAAAATCTGATAGGTATCCAACCTAGGACCATGAAAGTGGCCATAAACTTTGACTAACTAAGAAGGCATGATACACGTTTTGAAGACAAGTAACATGCGCTTCAATCGGACACTTATCATTTATTTTCCCAAGCAACGCAGAGCCGCAACATGAGGATGAAAGAGCCGTATACGGCTCCGGAGCTGCGGGTTGCCGACCCCTGATCTAAAGTCTACACTTGTTGATGCACTTTGCGGAATAACGTGATTTACCCATGACTCCCTACTGTTCCTTTAATTCAACTGCTAACATGACAAGCTCGCGTTTGCTAATATTATTTATTGCCTACATTTGCAGATTCTCTTGAATAACGTAACTTACCGGCGGTGACTCCATATTCTTATGTGGAAAAATAAATACGGCTCCTGCTGGCACTTTTGACAGCTTCCGCTCATCGAGCGTCTGCTCATTGAGGTCCCCCCCGTGAGCGTTGAGGTACACATGCCGCACATACCCTTCTCGCCACCACGGGGTCCCAGCGGCCATCGCAGCTGGGAAGATCCGTGGGAAGGGCCTGGCACACGTCCAGAGATGTGGCCCACGCTTGCCGGCACGGAGCGAGAGGAGGGACTGACCGAAAGGAGCAGCCAGTGAGGACGAGCGTCCAACTGCGCCGCAGCATCGACACACTTATTCTACTTGGTTTGTGCTTCTTCCCCTGGCTAACTAGAAATCGAAATTTAGCTCAGACGTTCTAAAATCGGAATGAGAGGGTGGAATAGAATGTCACTTTCTATTCGTGTGTTAGTCTCAATCGTTTAGCCAGACGGAGATAAAAGATAATGCGTCTCTGGTATTGTTCAGGGGGCCGTACAAAATGTGAAGGTGGGCCGTGTCTGGCCCGTGGGCCATAGTTTGGGTACCACTGCTCTCTGTGATGTATTTTGGAGGTGCAAAAGAAGATGCACGGGGGTGAGCGTGTGTAGATCACCGCTGCCCGGTCAGCATTTAAAGCACACTAGCCTGAGTGGCCGAGCAGCAGTGGGGGTATGCGTGTGTGTGTGTGTGTGTGTGTGCGTGTATTAATTTTGTATATCCATGTGTGTTCTTTAACCTCAAACACCGTCCGCTCTCTGCATGACTCTCAGTGTTTAACACTTTTTTTGTTGTTCAGCTGCACATTTACCGTTAGTGTGTGCGTGTGTAATCATTTGTCTGTGTGTAAAAAAAAAAAAAAATGTAGACGTGAGTGCACTGCAACTGGTGAAAAAACAGGCTCATTCGTGACATTAGGATGCAAGCAGGCCTCCTCTGCCTTCCTGATACAGTTAAAGATGAACTAGGCCCGTGTTGTTTGTCTCCCGCCGCAGGCCTCCTCTCACCCCCTTGCCCGGGGTAGAGCCCTGCTGGGACGAGCCTGCCAGGAGCACTTTCTTGCCCCCGCCCGCCAGCCCCCTGTGAGTGTGCTGCACTGCACTGGCCTGGCATGCATGCTTTCATACAGACATGACCTTGTGGCTTTTTTTGTTGTGGTGGTTTTACATGTGGAGACAGTTTTTAAGATGCATGAACAGTGACTATATGGAAGCTATGCTGCTCCTGGTGTGGGCAGACTACGGCCTGTTTAAATGTCTTTGTTTTGTTAGTGTGTCATCCCAGCTTTGATTGTTAGCTGCTGTCCTGTCCAACATGCTATAGTTGCCATACGGTTGTCTTTACAATCATTATTTGTTGCATCTCTTTAAAAAGCAACCACTACGCTTTAGTTATAGCCGCTAGCAAAAGAGATCCAGTCACCCATACCATGGAAATAATCCATAAGTCACAGTGAAAGAAACTGGATTTCTACTAAAAAAGTTTCTTCAGTGTCCCTGAAAAAGCCTTACAGATAAAAGGTAGAATACCAAATATCTTTCTATATAGCTTTTGTAAGTCTACCTTGAGAGGGGTACATACATGCCGAACTTTAAGATTTTTACCAATTTCTTTTGAACGTGAGAGATCTCACACATGACGAGGAAAAACATGGCATGTTTACTGCTCTGTAGTGTTTACTTCCCTCCAGTGCATCTGAACAATTGTCGTTTTGCATTCCAAAAGACCGAGACCAGTCGTGGCAGTTGGGTTTCCGTGCCAACACTCAGGGTGGCGTCATCCTAGCTATGTGTACAAAGTGATGAAGCCCGCTCGGATGAGAGGCCAAACATCCTCTAAGTTGACCAGAATAGTCCAGTTGCAATTGATTCAATGTCCTGGGAATGAACTGTTCTGAATAAATAAGAATATTCACAGGCAAGATCAGAGACTTATAGTATGTGGTGTACTGGAGATGCAACACACCACACACCACACATCCTAACCGTTTCTCCACCGACAATCACAAGTTTCCTCCCCCAAACCAGATGTTTGATGCACACCGACGGACCTGTTCGAGGCAGCATGGTGCCACCAGGCATCCACATGGAACATGCACAATAGTAGTAGCACAGTGGTGCCCATGTCCAGTCCTTGAGAGCCCTAATCCAGCCTGTTTTAGATGTGTCCCTACAGCAACACACCTGATTTAAATAATCAGAATCGTCATCAGGTTTTGCAAACCTTGCTGATGAGCTGATCATTTGAATCAGGTGTGTTGGAATAGGGGTACACCTAAGACTGGCTGGAAAGGGCCTCTTGCGGACCGAACCCCTGTATTAGAAGAAGAAGAAATAAAAAATGCTAAGGTAACTTTTTGCTTGTCTGGTAGCTATATTGCGACGGCAAACTCTTTTTCTTCTAGTCATTTTAATTGTAGTAAAATACTTGTGCGACCCGTTATACAAACACTGAACACAGCCAGTTGCTCCTCTATTTGTGTCTGCCGAAAGTATGAGCTTCAGCGTCACAATCACAGAGTCTGTGGCTCGGTCCAAGTCTGTGTTGACCACAGACATTTACGATTGTCGGCCCAGACACAGCCCACACCACAAGATAACTGCTCAAGGGGAAGCTTTTAGAAACTTCAGAAAATCAGGTCTTTCCTGTCTTGGCCAAGTTATCGGCACGTGTGTACCCCGCTCCAGGTTGCCTCTTAACTGGCTATCATTTCACATCCCAATCTTGGGAGTCCGTGGCTCAGCCCAACTTGGTGTTGACCACACACATAATGATTTTCCACCGTGTATATTGAAGAGGTTTTACATTTAGGATTGTTGACCACAAATGTTTTCCAAGAAGAGAGAAAAATTAGTCATGTACCCATCACCACTTCATAATTAATCGCTAAGGGTAATTCTACAGATATCCAAGAATCAGACCTTAGCTGACTTTGATCGCAAGGGATCAAAGAACAGCCTCAAATTTAGCCCCACTGTCGGTATGTGTATACCCTACTTTCTGATTTCCTCCCACGTTTTTAATGAAGCCTCGTCTCTGTCCCATTCTATGTCAGGTTGTCATCAGGGAAGATTAGCCCGGAGAGCTCCCCACCATCTCGGCCTCGCTCCATTTCGTCCGAGGGTTCCCACGGACCCGGGCTGTACGTCAGGAAGCTGCCCAGCCCCCACAGGGACAAGGACAAGGAGCTCTCCTTCTACAAGAAAACCAAGCGTGCCATAGCCAGCAAGAAGTACAGCGTGTCCAAGCACGAGGCTGAAGTCACCACACCAATCGAGTTGATATGCCGCGGCCCCGATGGCCGCTTTGTCATGGAAACTAGCCCGCCGCACCGTCGCATCCAGGGCTTCCCCTTCGCCGAGGAATCCGACCTGTACCCCGAGTTCCGGCAGTCTGACGAGGAGAATGATTTCGACCCTGGGCCTCTGCCACCCATCATGCCCACTCTGCGGCCTCAGCTCTCCCCGACATCCTCCAGCCTGGAGTCCACGCAGCCCCCAACCTACAGCCCCCACCTGCACAGGGCCATGGAAGGTATGAGCTTTGCAGAGGGCAGTGCACTTCACGCCTCAGGGCAGGCCCCGTCTGCCCGCTACAGGGGCTTCCCGCAGGGCCCCTTCTATGGGTATCTCGGCAACCGCGTTGAATCAGGGATTCCACCACCATTCTACATGCCTGACATCAGCCCGCGTAGCTCCGCTCTGTCCTCCCCACCGGGTACTGCTGAGGGGCCCTTTGGCTATCCCTCCATCCCCGAGGAGAGCGGAGAGATGGAGCACCATCAGTACACCGCCTCCGGCCATTCTCTGTCTCACACTCACAGCCCTCCACCTCGCTCACCTGAAAGCTGGCAGCCTCATGCGTTACCCTTCCTGGGTCTGGAGGGTCCACGCTTCATGTTCCCCCCTCACCATCCTTTACATCATCCGCCGGACATGCCCGACCCACCCTCGTACCCCTCTCACTCGCTCCCGCCCGGTCGCCTCCACCTCCCTCCCCTGACGGATCCGATAAGCCCGAGACTCCTGCAGCTGGAGGTCCCCGTGGCTCCCCCAGGCAGAGACAGGCCCCCGGGGCCTCCGGTTAGGCGTTTAGCTATGCAACAGGCCCAAAGTCTCGGCCAGCTCAGACACACGGCCCACGGAGTGGGTGTACCAGTGTTGCCTTACCCTGACCCGGCAGCCCGCGCAGGGAGCCCAAGCACAGCCCCCAGTAGTAGCCCCCAGTCTTGGCTCAGCCCGAGGGCGGGGCGCCGAGCAGACCCCAGCCTGCCCCCCTTAGTACTCCAACCTTCCCGCTTGTCCCCACTCTCCCAAAGCCCACTTAGCACCCAGCCAGGTTCTCCAGATATTCTTGTGCGCCCGCCTCCACGCCCCGGCATCCTCCGCACCAGTCGGTCTCTAGAGATGCCCGAGCTCACTTTGCAGCCCTCGGCCACCTTCTCCCGCAGGTCCTCCCTGACCGCCTCTCCCACTCCGAGTCAGGGCGGAAAGCAGGCCAGCCCTGGTTACCACGCCGCCCACATGTCCTACGCCTCCACCGCAGCCAGTTACCCCTCGCAGTCCCCCTCTCCCCCGCCGGAGGGCAGGGATGTTTTCGGGCAAAGGCCGTCCCAGAGAAGGACGGAGGAGGAGATGCTACCCTCAGAGCCCTCCCAGCTCCAGGTTTCTGCCTCAGGGTAGGTGATCATTCCACCAGAGAATCGTCTCTCCCTGTCTATATATGCCAAGTAAATATGACTAAAATGGCTCCATTAAGATGTAATTAGGGCAGATATTGTTCCCTAATATGCAGAAGGCATGTAGTAGCATTGAGCACGCATGTATATCTTAATTACTGTCTTTGTCCTGTGAAAAGTCAATTTAAAATGAGAATATACTTTTGATAGCACATTTAATGGATAATATTGAGCCACAAAATAGAGTAATAGACATAATTTAAAAAAAAAGTCAAAGTCCAATTGTTAAGAAAAACATATTTTCGTTGTAGTATAACCTTCAGCTTAACTATCTTAGCGATTACCACAGACAAAAGTTGTTTGAAACTCAGACACTTTTAAAATACAGTATAAAACTCAAACGCAAATGTGTTCACATAGGATGTAATGGATCCATGATCTGTCAGCATCATGTAACCTCTTTTTGAAATACATCTTCAGTAACATTTTAACATTCTTAAAAGTCATACCATGTAGTGTAAAAAAATTATTAAAAAATAATAAAATGCTCAAGTTTTAACTTGAATGAAGAGGCGTAGTGCAACAACATTCGGACGTTCGTCTTTATAGATTCCGCTTTTGATACATAAAGCGTATCAAAATATCAATATTAATGATCAAACATGGATTAATTTCATAAACAAAGTACCCGTATAGTAGTACATATTATATATTTTCTGATTTGGTTACATGTCTGTACTTGATAAAAGTAATAATTGTACAAACCGTTGGTTTACAACGGTGTTCTGTTCCCATGTACGTAAGCTGAAACACATCGTATTCCGTCACTGATTTCTGCTAACACAGTAGTAAAAACATAATTTTAGTAAATAATGCATGAAAAGCACTTATACAGTAGGTCATAAAACAATGAAAATTGTTAAATATGGCGGTAACTAAACGTGCCGTTTTGCCGGCGTGACCATGTATTCTAACTCTTCTGCGCAAACAAGTTAATTGCACGACTTTTGTAACCTCGAGTGTCGTAAACTGGGAGCCCCCCGCAGTCGTCGTTAACGGCTTTTTTGCTTTCTTTAATGTCAGCATTTGTAAAGAATTGACTAGCCATTGAATTGTGCCTTCAAGTGCACCTTCGGAAATGACAACTTGATATCTGATATCATTAGAAGTTTTTCAAGAACATATTAATACATCAGCAATTCCATACGTGGCAATTGAATAAAAAATGTACAGTATATATGCCCCGTGTTCTTAGTGGCCCCTCTCGCCAACAATCAAGCCAAGACTGGCTGGTGCACGTCAATGGTCCCCAGAGGGGAAGTGGTAGCAGTGTGTAAGACTGCTGTTTGCTAGCGGGCGAGGGTCTTACCTGATTTGTCTTTGATTGATCTCAGCTATCTGGGCAGCGTTGTGACCCGGCCCCCCACGCCGCAATAGGTAAGGGTCGGACCCATGTTTGAGAGGGGAGGGGGTCAGCAGGTGGAGGGCTCAAATCACTCTCTCCTTTAAAGGGGAATCGCTTTGGGTGGTGCCTCTGTGCTGGATTCAAGTGAGTGGCATTAATGGTAATACTGTAATCATCACGGCCGCAGGACGCATTTGTCAAAAGTAGCACTAAGGCAATGTGAGCCTGCTGCGGCACAAGCTGCGGCCATCAAGGCTTGCGAGTGGCTTTGCTTGACATGTTTTCCTGCGCATAGGTAATGAAAAAAACAGCCTTGAATCAATAGAGGACGCACTTGAATGATAGAAAGGAGTATTCCCCTTTAAAGATTTGTTCCATGTGCAAAATGCCATGCATGCATTCTCTAAACTTCTCTCTATATGACCAAACAAATAACAAGATAAACTTGACTTCTCTGTACATTTGTGCTTTCTTGCCTTCCGTCATGTGACCGTTTTTTAATGGCCATCCTCCTCCTTTCCCGTCATGTGACTTGTCCCTCTTAACGGCCATTTTCCTCTTCCTGCCATCTCCTCCCGCCGGCATGGTGAAGCCTCTTGTGCCGCAGTGTTCATGTCGATCAACGTGTGCTGTACCGTGTTCATGTCTATATGGAAAACGTGCTGCGTTTGAAGCCAGAACGCCGCGCCCCCCACCCCAGATTTGACTCCCCTCTCTCTGCTAATGCCTCTCACTCTCTCTCTCCACAGCAGCAAGAGATGGATGCCATCTGGGCTCCACAATCTGACCTCACTGAACACTCAAAAAGGGCCCTTTAGCTCCATTTTGAGCCTCAATTTAAATGTTAGCTTGTTGCATCTGTCCATGAGGGCTGCAACAACATGTTCTACTTCTCAACTTCAAATAAGTGAATACTGGATCCTTTTGTCAAGACTGGAAATTTACTTATTAAAGGTTTATCCATTATGTTCCAAGGACCGGCCTTTAAAGACATCGGGGTGACAATTTTGCTGGTTTGCAATTTGGTCCTGTCTCGTAATTTGTAAAAATGTGCATCAAAGCAGAACAGGACAGGAACAGGATATTTTTATTGCTATGCTTAAAATGCTTACTATTGGTTGCCAATCACAGGACACATAGAGATAAAAGAAAAAGTATGTGAACCTTTCGGATTACCTGCATAAAATATTACGAAAAGTGATCTGATCCTCATCAAAGTCAAAACAATAATGCAGGCAGTTCTCTTAAACTAATACCACACAGTTATTATACAGTATGTTTCTGTGTGTTTATTGCACAGACAAGGACATAATAGTACAGGGTGGAAAAAGTATGAGACTCTTTAGATTTATGAACAGGTTGAGCCTCCGTTGGCAGTAATAACCTCAATCAAATGTTTCTTGTAGCTGCAGATCAGACCTGCACACCAGTCACGAGATATTTGGGTTCCTCTGTTAGAAATTACGTGCAGTCTTTCAATTCAGCAATATTCTTGGGATATCTGGTGTGAATCGCTCGCTCTCCAGAGCAGGGGTCACCAACTCCGGTCCTCGAGGGCACCTGTCCTGCAGGTTTTCCATCTCTCCCTGCTGTAACACACCTGTTAAAATGATCAACTCATCAGCAAGCTCTAGAGATGCCTGATAACGATCCTGATCATGGTGGTCGACTGGTTAGCACGTCCGCCTCACAGTTCAGAGGTCGTGGGTTCGATCCCGGCTCCGGCCTCCCTGTGTGGATTTTGCATGTTCTCCCCATGCCTGCGTGGCTTTTCTACTGGTACTCCGGTTTCCTCCCACATTCCAAAAACATGCATGGTAAGTTGATTGGACTCTCTAAATTGCCCCTAGGTGTGATTGTGAGTGTGGATGTTTGTTTGTCTCTGTGTGCCCTGTGATTGGCTGGCAACCAATTCAGGGTGTCCCCCGCCTACAGCCCAAAGACAGCTGGGATAGGCTCCAGCACGCCCGTGACCCTTGTGAGGATAAGCGGTATAGTTAATGGATGGACGTTACAGCAGGGAGAGATGGAAAACCTGCAGGACATGTGCCCTCGAGGACCGGAGTTGGTGACCCCTGCTCCAGAGCATATCAATTGGTTGAAGGTCAGGAGTCTGACCGGGCCACTCCAGAAGGCTTATTTTCTACCATTAAGCCATTCAGTTGATTTACTTCTGTCCTTTGGATTGTTGTGCTGTTCGGTCACCCATCCACTGTTAAGTTTCAATTAACTGACAGATGGTCTTAAGTTCTCTTGTAAAACATCTTAGATAATCTTGTTGAAGATAGCTATGTGTCCAGGCCCAGAAGTAGCAGCGCAGCCCCACACCATGATATTCCTTCCGCCAAACTTCCCAGTTGGTTTGAGGTTTAGATGGTGGTGGACTATGCCTTTTTTACTCCACAGAGTATGTTGTGTTTCTCCCAAATAACTGAAATTGTTTTCATCTGTCTACACACAATAGTTTTGACACCCTCCTCTGTGGTATCCACCAATGAAATTTTTGTTTAATGTTTTACTTCTATCATAGATTTGTCAACCAAGATGTCAGCATGTGCCAGAGTTGTCAGTCAGTCATTAGCTGACACTTTGAGCTTTGAGAATTTCATCACCTCGTTGTGCATTCTGCACTGTGCGCTTTCAGTTATCTTTACTGGTCGGCCACAGCTAGGGAAAGTAGCAAGTTTTGCTGAACTTTATCCATTTTTACACAATCTGTTTTATGATGGACTGATGAAGTCTTTTTCAATACCTGTGTGACCCTTTGAACCGTCATACAAGGTAACAATTTTAAAATGTAGGTCTTCGAAGAACTTTTTTGTGCAAAGCATGGTTCACATTGGGCAGTGCTTTGTGTGAATAGAAAACTCAAAACTAGTGTTTATATATATATATATATATATATATATATATATACACACACATATATATATATATGGCAGGGCAGCAATACCTCCAGTCAAGTTGATTGAACAGTTGTGCTTCCTGGACACCGATTAGCTCTTGGAGAAGTCATTCGACTGGCCTTAGGGGTTCACATATTTTTTTTCCAGCTTGGTCTCTGAATGCTTACATGATGTGTTCAAACATGAAATTGTTATTGTTAGTGTGGTATTAGTTTAGGCACTCTGTGTTTCCATGCCAGGGTTGTCATTACGCAGAATACTGACAGGAGACGATAAACCAAAAATCCAAACTGATGTATTTTAACAGCAACTAGCAAAGGAATTCAGCCATTCGTCACCCCACGATGCATTGCACGCCAAAAAGATGCCGGCCCCCATGTCGTGATTTCAGTAGAGTAGGCATTTCTTTTTTCCATTTCAAATCTTTTAAGAAATAAAATTCCAATGATTTTTGTCAGTGTGTTTAAGGATCTAATACATTAGAGCTTTGTCACGCTTGAATTCAAAATATTTTGGCTAATCTGTCTCCTTTCCCCCCTTCCATCCTTATTAAGGCATATTCATTAATTTTTCATTAATAGGAAAAGTGATCAATTTTGCCTTTCTGAAGCAGTCATTATGTACAGACTGAAACCTTTATTGCAAATTAATTGCCACTGATTTTATGAACCGGAACCAAACTGTAATTTGACGTTTGTATCAGCAACAAATTTAAACTACATGTAAATTTCAATCAAGTAAGTGACTCTGGGAATTGTGTCAGTCATGTAATGACTGCTTCAAGTGTGTCAACTCTGTCTTCCCCTGTCCTACATCATTGTGTCTAACGCTTATCATTCATCAGTGCTAATAGAGTATGTGGAGTTTTTCAGACCACTCAGTAGCAGTGTGACCAGTGTGCCGCCATTATTCTGTATTTTCACTCTACTGGGATGGAGTGTTGGATTAATGCGGGGACGCTGTGTGCTGTACCTCTCTCTCTCTCTCTCTCTCTCTCTCTCTCTCTTTTTCTGTATGCTCTCTCCAGGGTGCCTCTAGGTGGGGCGAGTGATGCTGCTGCTGGGTCTGAGAGACTACCAGCACTGCTACACCACTGTATCACGAAAGCTAAGGGAGTGGCCACCAACAACAATAACAATGCCACCTCCGCAAGGAGAACTGGTAAGTTTTGATTTCCATTCCCAGGTTTTCTAGACTAATCATTGTGTTTAGAGTTAGTTGGAAAGTTGGGAGTTTATCTCAGCAAACTTGTGGAGGGAGTGTACTGAACTGAGCACCTGACTTGTATACTAGATTCAGTGGGCTCCAACTCACCCATGATCCGTTATAGAAAGTGGATGGAGTGCTGGTCTCATACATTTGTTCAGCGCTGTATTTGTGGTTTTGGGTTGGATTGTGGATGTTATTTTTACAAATAGGTCAAACGTGTGGCATAACAGCAATAATAAGCAGAGCTGGGTGTTCCATCTATCTGACGGACCGGTCCGTTTATCCGACACTGACGGACGCCCGTCTTGCTGATGGTTGACAAACAACAGATTTTTTTTTAAAAATAGACGGATTAAGTGTAGAAGGAAACCCTTTTATTTAGTCCGCCATCCGTCTGCAGTCCATCATTAGTTTATTTTTCTCGGCGAAGGAAAGTTGTTGTTGCCTGCGGTACAGATTTGAGTGAGGGACCAGGCTGTCAAAGCAAGCAGGCAGGCTTCCAAAGTGCATTTAGTCACTCTTTCTGTTCAAGTATTGTTTCAAATATTGTCCAGCGAGGGGTGGGGGGGTGTTTCCTTGGGGGGTGAAAGTTTAATCGGACTCGCCGACAGATGCTCGTTTGAAAATAGATAGACAGGTACTATTTTTACCTCACGGAAAAAAAAGGCGAATGACTGACGTCGGAAGGGTACTCACGCTACAGACGGGTGACAAATAACAGACACTCAATTTTTAGTGAAATGCTCAGCTCTGATAAGTTACCAGGGGTAAGAGCTAGAAAATGCAGGCCTCTGGTCTGAGTACTTTGACATCTGTAGTTGACTTCATCTTGTCCTAATCAGTTAATGTGTTTGTACACAATATCGGTGTCACCCTTTGGTTTGCGTCACGTTCACACGTTAGCATTGCTATCTGATGTCTCGGCGTCTAGGTGCTAACTGCTAACATGCTAAACCAACCACTGTCAACGGTTAAGTCAACGGTAAAGAACAGTGTAGTAACAGAAAAAAACTTGGTAAGGTGAGTTTGAGAATGGCAAGTAGGCAGCACTGAGGTTGGATGGCTTTCGAATGACATGCAGACTGTGCCCCAGTGCTTTTGGTAACATACGAGATCTTGACCCTTACTAGGTTGATTTGGACTGCAAGCAGATTTAGTTGGCTGTGTTCACATTTGAGCGACTGAACTGCAACTAGAACTAGTGTTTGATTAAAACAGACTAGTGGGTGCTAAAGTGAAAGCAGCACCCTGAATGTGTCGATTCGGAACTGAACTGTGCAGATTCTCAGTCAATCAGGTGATGGTAATCTGCAAATGTTGATTTGAGGAAACTGGACTCTATAAAAGCCGTCTTCGGTTTTAAATATTAATATGAATGTAATATATGGATGTCTTTAGTGGGTGTGTCTCCTGAGGGATGGTTACAGTTGGGTTGTTATTGTTGTTGCCAGGCCTGGTAGGCGAATGACCATTTTGCATATTAAGTGCTCATTCACCTGCTTGGTGGCAAGATGACACATTAGTGGCCACTGTTCCCATGGAATGACACGATTCCTTGGGAGTGACATATCAGGAGATATCAAGTCTTTCGAGTTTGACATTGTTGGCTTCCTTTAAACCAGGTTCTCAATGTTCAGAATTTGAACATTGTTGTCCTCTCAAAGAACATCCCTTCTTTTTGAACTGCAAATGAACTTTTGACTTTGGCCCTAAAGAGTTTGCTCTCATATGTTGTGCTATGTGTTTGCGTCAACGTTGCTTGGTCTCTCCAGTGTAGCAGTCACTGCACTGGATCAAGTGTTGTTTCTGGTGCATCACTTACTGTATGTTCTCCCCTACCCCACCCGACCCCCCTCAGGTGCGGCTCCCTCTCAGACCCAGCAGCCATGTCAGATGCCCCACCGGGACGAGGTGCTCGGCAAAATGAGGAAAAGGCAAACCAAGAAGAACCCCTATCTCTATTTGGCCTCCTTGCTGCATCGCAGGCGCTCCGAGGACGACCAGACGGGCATCCTGACCGGTGCCGAGTCGGAGGGCCCCAATTACGGGACCCTCCGCTGACCCGAGGGGCCTGCCAAGCCATTTAACTCGATTTAAGGCCACCTCAGCCCGCTGTGCTCCACCCCCACCACACTCTGATCTTAGTATCAAACTGATAGCTTTCTTATCATCTCTCAAGCTGATGGGGGGTTTGACGGCGGCAGCGGCGTGAGTACATGAACAATTGGTTTGGCTTCCCTCCATCTCACGAGAAAAGATATTATGTATATACAAAGTCAAAACAAGGGAGTGAAGTTCTGTTCTACAGTAACAAAGAAGTTTTTTTCACTCATACAGGAAGGGGCTGGCGAGGGTCCATATGTTTTTCCAGTGATACAGTGTACTGTTATGCCCGGTGCGTCCACTCACCGACTTTTCCTACAATACAAATAGTGTCAGTATTTAAACACAGGGTTCTTACCACCAAATATACCTCAGAGTAAACGCAGACTTGCTGTAATTCTTGTGGTATACTGTATGTACTTGACCTTTTTACATATGGAGAAAAAAAGAAACAAATAAGGTTGGATCACGCGATGTGCTCTTTTTTTTTTTTTTCCCCCGACACGTTAGCTAGCCTTTGGTTCTCGCTATTAGCTTGTATTTATTTAGCGGTACTATCCACTGAGACTGTCTTAATGTGTCGATGTTACGAGGTCGAACTCACCGACGGTCGGGTGGTTTTAGATGAACAGGGTGACCAATCGTAAAATGTTGAGTAGGATGAATTTCACTTGTGATGGGTGGCACATCTGGAGGTGCCTTTTTTTGCCTTTGCGCTCGTCTTTTTTCTAGCTTAAACTTGCCTTTTCCGTCGCCTTCTCACATTAGTTTCGTCGGGGAGGACTCCAATACTATTGTTCTTCTGTTTTGCTAGAGAAGAAGCATGACTGTTTATTTTGTTTGCTGGATTTTCAGAGTTTCGGCTGCGCATTTCCGAGTAGACACAAAATGCACAGGGCTACCAAAAGGGTAAAAAGGCAAATAAATAAACTAAGAAATAAAAGTTCATGCAGACGGAATAAAGGTTCTGCATGTTAAATAGGAACTTAGCAAGCATACAATGCCTCATAAAGCTGGAAAGTGCTAAAAGCAATGAATACAATACAGCGGACCCTCGGGAGTCAAGCATATTCAAGTTTAAAGTAATTAAGTGGTTATTAAAGTTATTTTCTCGATAATAAACAATGGAAAGGATTGGAAAATTCAAACTTTCAACATAGTCTGTTCACAATCTAAATTTCTCAATTCCAGGTATTAACTTTCATTATCCGTCCATTGACAAAGTATTGTTCACACACAATAAAGAGTTAACTGGATAGTGTGTTACTAACCAAAATAACAGCACCTACCGAGGCACATAAAGAGTCTCTCAGGTGAATTACTGTGGAAACTTTGAAAAACGTACGCAATGTGGAGATAGTGTCATTAATGACGATTAGCATTCCAGTGGACTGTGATCTGTGGTGACTCTACAGTCTTGTCTGAATCAACATTTACGGCCCTGGAAATGTAGAAACAGGGTACCAGTAGTAAGCGTAGAAGTTAGCTGGATGGCTGTTCACTAGCAGCTAGCCCTAGCAACCGAGGCTAGTATTGGATTCCGTTTTGTTTGTTTATGACCCTGGAAATGTGGAAATATGGTGGTAATAATAGTAACTAGCTGCCTGGTGATTTGCTAGCAACTAGCGCTAGTGGCTAATGTCAGCAATGACTTGACTGTCTCTTGTGCCTCACAATCTTCGTTATGCTACTTTCAAGGCATTTTTCCCCCCAAATTGTGGTTAAATTCCAAATTTTACAACTCTTGCGACGTTCAGATTGTGAAGCATCACTTGAATACTATCTAGGGGTTGAACTTTTCACCATCATAAAACACATACTGTAGGCCAGTGTTTTTCAAACTTTTTTGAATCAAGGCACATTTGTTTCATTGAAAAAATCCCACGGCACACCACCAGCTGAAATTGTGGAGGAAAAAAAAGCTTATTTTAACAATATAAGTGTTATATTGTTTATATAAGCATTTTTTTAACAATGAATACCGTTATATCATAACGTCTTGAATAGGAATTAAATAAATAGAATAAAGTATTTTATGTTTCATATTGATACTTACTCAGTGTGAAACATGGGCGTGTTTGGATAAACATACGTCACTAATTCGCTTGTCTCTAAACAAAGACACTGCTGCTGCTGCTACCTACTGGTATGGAAGAGTACTACAATGTAGTAACTACATGATAATACTGCCAGACGCTAAACCGCACAGGCACACAAATTAGATAATTTCCCATGGCACACCTGACAATATCTCGCAGCACAGAATTTGAAAAACACTGCTGTAGGCTACTACTTTAAGTCACATTCAAACAAAATTAATCATTATTCCAGGTGTAACAGTGCGCCAAAAATAGTGGTTTGGTATCTACCTCGGTTTTTAGGTCATGGTTTGGTTCACATCAGGAACATTAAAGAAACAAAAAGCAATTCTCATGTTTAGCTCAAATAGCAACAAATTCAACCAAGGAAACAGTAAAGTGCAAATTGCTAGCAGTAAATTATCCAATAAATCCAATAAATGTATCCAATAAATCCAAACATTGGAAGAAAATAAAAATGAGTATTGAATAACTTTTACTTACTTTTTATTAAAGTGCAATAACAATTTTGTCTTTCTTTCCTTGCTGCATTGACACTCATACTAGTGTGATGCTGATTCATATGAGTTAGAAAGTATTATGTACTGAATTAAGTTCGCCACGACATCCGCTATCCAGAGGCTGAGCTGCACTTCATTTGTTTACAGAGTAGAATTGTTGCTAGAGCGCAAGGAAGTGCACCTTGCCTATGTTCCATGAGGGAACTTGCTACAATGCTACCAAAAAGTCAGAATGTCTCGTTACCCTTACCTTTGATGAGTAGCACTTTTGGGCATATGTTTCGGTTTTAGTTCGAGCATTTTATTTTCATTGCCATTTGTCTCTTTGGCTTATCATTATGGATACGCACAAAAAAAAAGTCAAAGAGAGAACACACACACACACACACACACACACACCCACACACGCAAAAAACACTACATTTGACATCCTTCTGAGTCCCGTGGGTCCACTGTACTCAACCACAACCAACAGTAGACTGTTTATCATATTTATATTACCAGTACTTTCTAGCTACTACTATGTATGTTTGTTGATTTCCTGACACTAGCCGATAATGAATGTATGCTTTTCGCTGTACAGGAAATGAATGTCCCGATGTCGCAGTGCATTGAATGACCGCTGACGTTTTATTTGTTAAGGTGCAGCCTGCATCCAGGCCAAATTGTTCTGTACTGTTCGGCCCCTTTACAAGCTCTGTTTTCTTTTAAATGTTTTTTTTTTTCCAATCGTGCAAATATGACCAGGAATTTGCCACAAAAGAGCGGTCAAAGCTAATGGTTGCCTGAAAGTGAGCACCCATGCATATCGGTATAAGAGCCGGCGATTTAGGAACAAAAAAAGATCTATATTTGTTATGTACTGTACATGTATCGTATTTGTAAAGAGAAACCGCGTTTTACGGGAAGACCTTCTTGTAATGAGGATGTACAAAAATGACAGAAGACGTAGAGAGAAATTAGATTATATAAATATATTAAACAAAAAAAAAACAACGGTATTTGCTTACAGTACGGCTTTAAGTGGAAACATTTTAAGGTGCCTCGTTTGTCATGCTTTTAGCGCACATGCTTTTACCCCCAGAGGAGTGAACGTAACAATTTTAGCAGCATACAGCGTATTGCTTCTGCTTGTATATTTTATCTCGTGAAAATGTTAAGCTGTAGATGCTGACTTCTATATCCGCTTTCACGCAGACCCTGCAAATGTCCTGCATCAGATCTGTGACAGTCGGGCTGGGCGATGTGGCCTTAAAATAAAATCTGAAATTGTACCTTCTGCCAACTAGTGGATGAGCGTTTAATTGTTCTACCTGTGACCATGTGTCACTGGCAAAGATACAATGGATGAACAAAGATTTAATTAAGAATTAAAAAAAAAATCATCCTGATTAATAAATCCAAATTCACCCAGCCCTACACTACAGTAAATTAGGATATTGCTACAATCAGTATTGTTTATTTTATTTTATTTTTTACTTATCGGACAGCACCGTTACTATCAACACAACAGGGTGAGAGAAGCAAGTGCTCCTGGAAAACCCTTAAAGGTGAAGTCAAGTCAAAAGTGCTCTTCTTTCCTTCTTTCTTTCTTTTTTTCTTTCTTTCCTTCTGTGATGTCATTTTCAGTCACCAGCAAGTGGCAAAATGGCCGCCCCCTATGATGGATACAAACAGATGGATATTGCTGCTTAATTTATTTCATATTCCACAAATGCAGTAATAATCAGAATGCCGTATTTAGACTAGTCGGGACACATACAACATATTATTGTTAAAGAGGTCAACCCAAACATATTTTTTCAAGAATATGTTCTATGCAGGCCCATTAGTTGAAACACGACATTCTGATTAATATTAGGTTTGTGGAATATGAGCAAAGAAAGCAAAATCCACCTGTTTTTTAGCCACCTCAGGTGGCGGCCATTTTATCACTTCTGTCGACTGAAAATGACATCACAGATGCTCAGGGCCAGAATCATGTCTCAGCTCCAGAAAACAGGTGAGCCATGATTGGTCGTTACCTGAGCCCTGAGCAACTGCGATGTCATTTTCAGTCGACAGAAGTGACAAAATCGCCACCCCCAGAGATGGCTAAAAACAGGTGGATTAACTCTTGTTCCGCAAACGCAATATTTATCAGAATGTCTTGAAAAAAATTTTTTTTTGACTTGACTTACCCTTTAAACAGAGGTGGCGTGCCACTCTGTTTCGGCTCCGATATTACCTCCGAAGCCGAGAAATCGCCGGATCGACTCCATATACAGAAATACAGAAACAGATACAGTGTAAAAAGGGAGCTTCTAAGACTCGACTAGCCATCCAAAGCTACCAAAAGTTAGCTCCCCGAGCTGAAGCGGTGTACATTACGTAGCGTTTACGAGCGTGTTTGCGGCTTCTCAGCATTACGACTTGGTGCTACGTTCAAAACTTTGTGGTGCTGTAGAGTAGAAAAATACAACCTCTTTTTTTTGTTGAGTTTTTCGAGTGGGGGGGGGGCCCTGCTAAGACTAGAGCCGTCTCTCTTATCATAACCGTGTTGAGTACGATGGTGGCGATGATCCATACTGGAAAAATAATTGTGTACTCTTTGGAAACCTTGGGGGGGAACAATTAGATTTGTGACCTTCAAATGACCTCAACATGTTTCTATAGCGTGTGTGTGTGTGTGTGTGTCTGTGCTTCCAAGTTACCCTCTTGAAAAAGTAGTGCTGATATTGATTGTGAACCCAGCCTAAATGATGGGGATCACCAGTAGGTCCACCATCTCAAGTTAGCAGCAATTTTTTCTCAAGCACACCACTGCAGGGGCATCTCTCGCCACACCTCCACCCTCACGGGACCTTTTCACGTTGACATCACACCACTTCCCCACTTCCACAAATGCAGCTTTTGCCAAGCTTTTTAACCCAAGCACATCCACCAGTTCCTCACGGAAATAACAAAATCCTGCCATGTTGACTTTCTGCAAACAAGTGGTTTGGCGAGCAGTTTTTCTTGAAAAATTGTAATCATTTGAGCAGGCTTTATTTAAACAAAACAAAGAAACAAAAAAAAAAATATCTCCTTCAACACTCCAACATCCATAAAGATTAGGCACATTCCCTCTTTTTGGAAGAAACACAGTGGATATAAAAAGTTTACACAGCCCTGTTTAATTGCCAGGTTTTGGTGCCATAAAAAAAAAATAAAAAATCCATCCATCCATTAAAGTCGGCGCGGCTTCAGAAAACAGGTTAGCTGTGATTGGTCGTTACCTGAGTCCTGAGCAGTTGTGATGTCATTTTCAGTCGACAGAAATGACAGAATGGCCGCCCCCAGAGATGGCTAAAAACAAGTGGATTAACTCTTGTTCCACATATACAATATTTATCAGAATGCCTTGTTTCAACTAGTGGGCTTGCATAGAACATATTCTTGAAAAAAATATATGTTTGGGTTGACTTGGTCTTTAATCAGAATGCCATGTTTTGACTAGTGGAGGCGCATCGTACATATTATTGTAAAGACAATTCTTGGGTTGATATTCCCTTTAAAAAACTCTTCCACCATGGTGACCTATACCATGTCCAACTGAGTTGAACATAAAAAAATATATATATTTTCGCGAGGGGAAAAAAGTGTGCGCATCCTCTTATAACAGGAGATGTAGCTGTGTTCAACATTAACCAGTGACATTCAAGCTCATGTTAAAATGGAGTCAGCACACAACTGCCACAATTTAAAGTGCCCCTGATTAACCCAAAATACATTTGCTGTTCTATTAGTCTTTTTTCTGACTAGTATTTGCTTTATAACAGAAGCCTGAAGGTTTTGTGCTAACACTGACTGGCATTTGGAACTGTTCATAATTTCTTCCACCTTGTGTAAGGCCTCAGTTCCAACTGGATAAAAACAGCTCGATGAAGAAAACAGCATGATGCTGCCACCGCTGTGCCTCACTATTGGTTGAATTTTCTTTTGATGATGAGCAGTGTTGTGCTTGTGCCCAGCATAGCTCTTGGAATTATGGCCAAAAAGTTCAACCTTAGTTTCATTGACTGTAACACATTTTCCTACATGCGTTTGGGAGATTTCAAGTGTGTTTTTTGCAAAATTTCAAAACAAAGGTTGAACTTTTTTGCAATAATTTCAGAAAGTGTATTTGGCATAAACACAACACTTCTCAGCACCAAAAGAGCAGCGTACCTGAAGTGAAGCATGGTAGTGGCAGCATCATGTTTCAGGGCTGTTTTTCTTCAGCTGCAGCTGAGACATTAGACAAGGTTTCATTGAACAACATGTCAAGAAACGTCTACTACGATAGTTGAAACTCATTTGGGGTTAATCAGAAGTACTTTAAATGTTAGCAGGTTTGTGGTGACTCCCATTTAACATGAATTTGAATGTAACTGGTTATTTCTGAACACAGCCACATCACTAGTTATAAGTGAGTCTGCAAACTGATGATCTCAGTTGTTTATTTTTACCTCCCCTTTCAAAAAGCCATTATGCACCACAGTTTCGGGGACAAAAAGCACGGGAAGCAAGCTTAGTCATCTGTGGTAAAACATTGGCAGAAAACAGCCATTCAAACTTTTTAGCTTTGTTTAACATCCCAACAATGATGGCACACGCCCTCTCATTTTTCATCCTTAACCTTTCTTCATTAGCACAAGTGAAGGTAATGGCAGGAGGCAATGGTGTGCCGTCACGGTGAAGGGTCTTGTATTCCTTGTAGTACTGAACCGGTTAGCCACATTTGTACACAGAAAGCTCACACATCCTCTACTTCTAGGGACGGATTTCGTCTTCCGAGATCTTTTGGTTTTTTTTCCTTGCATTCTCAAAAAGAAACTTGTACAGTGTTAAAGAGGGCTGCTTTGGACGTACTGTTAGCGCCGTTGTTTTTGTTCTTTGGTCACAACTTCTCTGCTTCACTAGCTCCTGTCGGGTGATACTTTAACAATTCTTTTTATTGTATTAATCTTGCATGTAGAGACAATACCAACATTTAGCAATCATTCACAGACATCTGAGCTGGTTGTTAATGAACAGAAACCTAGAATAATATGTAGTATTTTCTATATTCTCTGTTTTTTTCATGTGTACCAGCACTGAGGAACTAGAATGTATTATTATATTATGATTCTTATTATTGTAGGCTACAATTTAAATAAAGCACTACATTGTTAACTGTTTTAGCGTAAAATGCTCATAATCAAGCTAGCAAGCCACGTAGTGCTTCAAAGGAATAAACATGTACATTTTCCATCCATCCACCCGACTCTGTGCTGTACATCACGTTTACATTCTGTCTTTGGGTGCAAAAACCACATTTGTAAATATCAGCGCAATGAACCAGTTTACTTATTCTTCTGTTGTTCCGTTCATCGGGTTTAACATGGACACATTGTGAGCAATTAACTCATACTGTATGGTGCTGTACCAAAGCCTTATGTATGATATTTGTATTACTTTTCTCACTGCTGTCAAGTGGCATCTGTAAAGTCATTTTCTTTTGTGTGTGTGTGAGTGTGTATGTGTGTGCGTGTGTGTGTGTGTGAAGGAAACAGAAACAAGCTACAATTAAAAAAAAAAAACACTCTGGCCTGATTCCAACCCCCGGCCTTTTTAAGGGGAGAAAAAGCACCACAGGCGGTGGTTGCGGCGGCTTGAACGCATCATCTCAGCTCATCCTCGCCACATGTGGCGTGCCTGCGAGAATATGAACATATTCATGTCACCATATCATGTCCAACGCTTAGTCCCATAAGGAATTTTTCTCTCAAATTTTTGTATTTTGATATAATAAAAAGACAAAAGAGGTCGTTCCTGTTGTACTTTCTTGATAAAAAAGTGTACATTGTTTTTTATTTCTATTGACTGAATGTTTTTGAGCTCAACAGAATGAATATGAAACCAATTTTATTTCAATGGAAGATAAATGTAATCATAAATGTAAATAAATAATCAGTAATGTATCAGTAATGAAACACCAACGTTTTTACATGATCTTAAGGACTGGAACATTTAAACCACACACCCAGAACAGAACCAAAGAGGTCAAACAAACTTGTAAACATGCTTTTGTCTAAATGTCTGATGAAGATAAAGGAGCCACTGTGGTGTCTCGTCCAACTTCTGATTGATGAATTAATCGATAAAGAGGTCTAACTGTATCTCAATACTTTGGCCCATAAAAAAAGTGTAGTTCACAATGCTAGACACAGGGTGTAAGTGTTGTGCATTTTTGTTGACATGACCTCCCCATCGAAGCAACATATTTATTCACATTAAAAGCTAAATATTAATTCAAACATCTTAAATTCAAAGCCTACATGCAAAAAAGAATAACAATATTTGTAGTTAATGTGTATTTTTTTTTCCCTAAAGGGAATGCTAATTGCAGGGAGGCTTGGGTGGAACAAGAAAAACAAATAAGTTAAAAGAGAATGACCTTTGTGCTTTTTACTCCAATTCTCGAGCCCAAAGGCACGCTGGGAAACAAACACAGGACCAAGTGTGTGCATGCACCTGGGGTAACCACCTGTTAATCCACTAGATAAACATTGAAAAGAACTTAGGGACATTCTGTCCTTTGTTTTTCTCAATGAACATGCACTCTCAAGTAACTCGTCACAGTAATGTTTGAAAAAAGTGTCATTAGGGAAAGAGACTCCTAGGACAAAACGTGTTACGTAATCAATGGAAGTACAATCCCACACTTGGCGCGAGCTAGCTAGTTACGTGAATTCTAATTGCGTTTTATAACTTTACTTCAGTAAAATTAATTGGCTTATCTTGAGGGTAAAAATGATGTTAAAATGTATAATAATATTCCAACATGCCTCGAAAATTGCAACCGATTTGAATATTACGGCCGGTATTAGTATGAGCGCTACCACCTACACACACTCGCTTATGTAACCGTGCGGGCTCAAATCGATTGAAGGAAGGGGGTGCTCCTTCTCGGCTGTGTGTACCATTTAACGAAACACGAAGCCAACACGCACTATCCGACGCCTTCTTCTACTTCCCTTCATAGCCTGGCTCCTTGGCAGTGACTCGGCGTGGGAAACACCACCCGCGCTAACGCCATCCCTCCGAGGCGCGGGCACGGAGGCGGTGCCGTGCGCGCTCCCGTGCCAGAGTGCAGCGAGGCGCGCATAGAAGAGAAGAGCTTCACTAGGCAGGCACGAGCTCCTCTGCGTGTTTTGTTTTACATTTTATTTATTCACAATTAGGACGTCTACCTCAACGGCCAAGATAGTTGTGTGCAAGCCGGGCGTAGATGCAGTGCCATGCCGACAACATGCTGGCGAATGCCGAGGAGCTGCTGCGTTCGGCAGCTTAGACCAGCGGAGGACACCCGGCCGCAGCAGGTAGGAGGACGCACCAAGCCGCCCTCATCCTTCCATCGTGACATCACGTAACACACACATTAATACTGCACAGTCAACGCACTCACACTTTTGTAATGCAGAAGCAGCACCAAGTGGCAAGGTGAGTGGTGGTGGTGGCGGTGGTCGTGGGTGGGGAGGACACACAGCTGTCGCGATTGGTGTTGCTACAGGTCAGAGTCCACCTGGAGAGAAGTTACCCCAGTTAGCTGCTAACGACCAGTTGACACCTAAACCAATATAATGCAACACTTGTAAATGTTTTATTCCAACCCCACCCCCGCCGCAGTTTGGGTTGCTGTGCGTGTATATGCAGTATTATGCAGTATTATTCTAATAGGCATAGCAGTGCTTTCGAGTACAGATGCAACCCTACTTATGAACAAGGCTGCTTGGGACCAATGTTTTATCCCACAAAATTACAAGGCAAATATATGTTTCTAATAGGTAGGGCACAAGTAATGTATTACTGATGCTGTGTGGGTGGCTTAGAACTTGTGAAGTATGGCAAACATTTTTTTTTCCCACTAACATGGCAGTGATTTAATTTTATCGAAGAATAGTAGACAGATCAATTGATTGTTAAAATAATCGTTAGTGGCATCCCTAATTTCTGTACTTGGAATTGAATGACAAAAGATTTTTTGTAGTCAACTATAATGTGATTATTTGCGATTCCAATGTCCCGCCGTGGGGCGTTCTATATATTCGTTATATATAGAACAACTTCAAAAAATACCCGGGCATGGTATATATGGTTGGGAAATTGAGTTTCCGCAGATTCGAATGATACCAAACATTATAAGATACAATCATATCTGCAGGCACGGCATTTAAGTCAAACAATCGCTAACACAAAAAAATACGGAACTCACCATTTCAGCCTTATAAATGTCCAAGACAATGTCATAATCCATCAAAAATGATCCCCTTACGTCGACAAGGGTCCAGTAAAAGTATTCCAGTAATATAGTTAGTCCACACCAAACCTTACATTCATAAAGCCATGTTATTAGCTGCTGCAATCATTACATATCTCCATCAGATATGCGTATTTTGGACATATTTCAAGTACATCTTCAAATTTATTTTGGGTGCACTTTGTTAGGCGTTTAGGTAAAAATGTCAAGTGGAATTTTAAAGCATTAAAATTGAGTCAAAGTCAATTAATCGATTACTTCACTGACGTTTACAGCACAGTACAGCGGTTACCAAACTTTTTTGTGCCATTGACTGGTTTAATGTAAAGAGAGATTTCAACTGACAGGCAAAGAAACTAATAAAAAACAATTCTTCAAATATGGTCAGATATACAGATATCCGTCTCTGAAAGCAACACACGCGTCACAATGTTGGTGTGTGTACTGTAGCCCTATAAAAACAACTTCTATGATGAGTAAAGTTCTTGTTAGCATACAGTTATGCATTATTGGACATAACATTTTGGCGATGAAGTTTCACTTTGCGACCCTGCCCTGCCTCGTCGCTACTCCTGAGGTACCATCGGTAGGAATCTTTTAAGGCGAGCGGTGCTCAGAATAGCCGATGCTAGCGAGGTTAACCATTGTTCTCATCCACCACCAGCTTATGTTTGTACTCAAGGACATAAGCAGATGTATGCAGACTTGTATCGCCTTGGTGGTTGGACATTTCAAGGCCAACATGATGACCGTTTATGAAACAGGAGTTCAAGAAGATTCAGAGAAAGATGCCCCAACTGATGAATTGTGATTTCCCGTCCCCCAATGTCAATCAAGGAAATGTAGTCAAATGCTGGTTTATAAACGGCTTAATTTGCTAACTATTTGGTGCAGGTGATGTATAGTGAATTAGAAGCACACAGTAATTCAGTGAGAGTGCATTGTTGCACCACGGAATGCAGTCAATGCGGGCCAGCGGTGGATAAGAAGCCGCCAGTTGCCATGGCAACCCCTACCGTCCACACCAACGACTCCAGACTGAGGATAAAGTGGCGAGAGGAGGGAAATAAGACTCCTCGGAACCTTTTGACTCACCCAATTTGCCCAAGGAGTCGTCTTTGCCGCCTCTCCTCTCTTTCAGACGTTTTTAAAGTGCACTTGTTGGGGAGAGTTGCGGTGGGTGGGGGAGTATGGATGGTTGTACACACACATAATCTTCTACAAATCTGCCAGATTAACTTGATGTCATCTCACACGGCGGCTCAATCTCCTCGCCGTCACACCGGGGCCAGAGAGCATGGCGCTCTGATTAAATTGTGGACAATACAGCCACAAATATTTAATCAACACGCCCGTCTTTCACCTGGGATGACAATTTAATTCCGCTCCCACATCCCACCATCTCACACTAAAAATAGACCACAAAGGCAACTTTTGCAAGGACTCTTATACACAGGTTTACATCATTCTGCAGTATCGATGACCAATTGGCTACATTTTTTGTGGTGGAATATAGGGAAATGTATCACTGCCTATCAGGCTCATCTCCTCATGTTTACCCTGAGAAAATATGTAGGAAGCTATTTGTCCTGTCAAGACAAGAGCAGCTGAAGCACGTTCCATAAACAACCCGCATGGAGTGGGTTTGTCCTATTTTTTGCCATGTAGGCCATCAGATAGATGTCTCTTTAGCAATGCATCTTAAAAAAAAAAACGTTTGAAGTGTTACCTCAAAAGCTTCCTTCCAGCTAAGCTGTCTTGTTTATTACTGCTTCTGGACCAGCAGAACACCTCGGTGGCGTGTTTTGTGATGCTATGTAACGGTACACTCGTGTCACAGAGTGTGTACTTTGTTCGACAGTGATGTTTTCATATCTAACGTTATCACCGGGAACCATTTTATCTATTTTATCTGCCTGAAGCTCGGCATCTCGTCAAAGCCATTTCATTTGGTGCCCGTTCACAATTTAATGAAATTTCTGACTTTACAACGATTAGTGGAATTTTATTAATCAATATTGCTTGGTTGCTACAATTCATGTCAAGTGAACACACACAATAATGTGGAAGGACCACCTGTCAAAATGGTAGTCCTCATTAAAGATTCCGTCACTCACCTAAAGTACGATCGTCTGTAAAACTGCACAAGAAACTTGACGACATGCTAAATCTCAACATTGCAATTCATCTTTGGCTAGGTTCACACCGGAGCAACTTGTGGCACGAGCAGATTCGAGCCCCTGCTGCTAGCACTTTCACTCCGCCTGCGCGGAGCGCATTTTGGGCTCCGGATGATGTCAATGTCGGATATATGTGACCTGGCCGTTCAGACCGCGAACGCATTGGAAAAGATCGGATATGTATCCGACCTCGGACCGCATATAAAAGCGACCCGGGTCACATTTGAAAAAATCGAGATTGAGCCGTTCAGACTGTCATGAAAAAATCTGATACAGGTGTGAACCTAGCCTTAGGCCCTGTCTAGACGTAGCCGGGGTTTTTGAAAACGCCGGATATAAGCCTGCGGTTAGCCCTATCATGCACACTAGGGATAGACCGATATGCTTTTTTCAGGGCCAGTACCGATTATTAGTAGTCAAGGAGGCTGATAATCGATATTTGAAGCCGATATTTATTTGTAGAGAAAAGAGGTAAAATGGTGTCAAATTTATGAAAAATAAAAACTCCAACACTTGACTTCGTTTAAATGCCTAAAGCCCATGTTTATTAAACAACTTTAGTAATTTATTCGATGTTAAAGCTTTTCTAGATCTTAAAAAATAGACAACTTTGTTTTAAATCTCACAAAAAAGTGCGGGGACCTCCCTCGTGTATGTGCATGGCTCGTCCAGGAGACACAGAGAGCGAGCGAGCATGGAGCACACACGCAGCTTTGCGCTGATTGGCTGTTACGCACTGCACAAGGAACCAATCAAATGGTGCTTTGGGCGGGCCAATCTGCCTATGGAGGCAGGGCCAGTCGTGAAGCAAACAGAGAGAGAGAAGCACGCTGCAGCAAGCACGGATAAAGCGGTTTTTAATTTATCGGCCTTGAAATGAAAAAAAAAGGCTGATGCCGATAATCGCCAAAGTGCCAAATATCCGCCCCGATAATCGGCCCGGCCGATAAACGGTCTATCTCTAATCCACACGTCCCTGGAGTTTTATCAGTGAAAACGCAAAACTCAGGCCGCAGTGGAGATTTGCGGATATCTCCGGATATCTCCGGATTAGAGTTTTGCTTTGGACGGTTACACCCGGAGATTTACATCGTCACCGTGCGATAACACAACTTTGTCACTGCGCGACTTGTGTTTTCATGCGAGTCAACATGGATTCTTGCGGCGCTGCGTTGGTTCTAGCCATTCTCGATGCGCTTTTTGCTTACTTATTTGTCCGCAACCAACCACTGCTTCTCGTTGAAAGGTTTAAAAGTAATTCTGACCTCTTGTCGGTTCTCCTGAACGAGTTTGGCGCGGTGTTTTACGAAGTTACGTCAAAGGACGGACGTTCCTTCTGAATGGACAGCGTTTGGCTAACTACTGCCACCCAGAGGCTTGGCATGCGTTTAAAAACGCACTTCCGCGGTTTTATGTCGATGCGTTTTTTTAATGTGTATTCCAACGCAGGCAGGGGGATGTACGGTTGTTAAAAAACCCCGGCTACGTGTAGACAAGACCTTAAAGACCCATTACCTGCCTTGGTAGGTGCTGATGTTTTCGGTGGGCGAAGGAAATCAATTAGGTCAGTAAAGTCATGAATGTAGTGAACAGGGATGGGCACTTTACCCTATTTTGCCGGTCCGTCCTCCGGCCACAGCCTGGGCACCCTTCCGTCATTGTCGCTCCTTCCTTATTCATAGAAATAATAGTCCCGCGACTCCGTCTGTCCTTGTACTTTTAAAGCGCTTCTGTCCTTACATTCTGTCAGTCCGTTCTGTTTCATAAGTCATAAACAATAAAGTTCATTAGCTGACTAATTTCCTATTCATATCTACTTACCGGCCGGGACTATCGTGAGTGGGTTGAATTGTTTACAATTGTTTAAGTGTTACCCAAGATAGCATTTAGCTGCCAACACAACCACCGTTGGTCACCAGACTACGGAGCCCACCAGTGGACATCACGAGAATATTTATGAATGCGTTATAACGCAATAATATTGTGTTTTATTGCAAAACTTTTATGTTATAACGCAGTAAGTGTTCAGTTTTTATTGCGTTATTTTGTAATAAAAATCATTATTGCAAAATAATGAAACGTTATTTTCGGAGGAAGCAAAAGACCACTTACCTGTTGTAGCTTTAAGTGAATGGCCAGACAAGGACATACTTTGCATGCAAAGGGATAAGGTATGTACAAAATGTTAACACATAGGTAACAAAACAAAATAGCTTTCCACCTTTTTTCCCACGTCTCATACATACCTTATCCCGGATTACACATGCAAAACAGGCTGGGTGCATTAGCCTATACTGTATGGGGTTGGGGTTATTTTTTATGTTGTGTTGCCGTCGTTGACCCTTGCAGCGGCAGGTAGCACGGAGAGTAATGTCGGACTGGGTCACTGAATTGTGTTGAGGGGATATAATTGCCAACCAAATTTTGTCCGTCCGGACGACCGGTCCGCATATCATTTCAAACGGGCTTCCGTTAGCGTTTCCGTCGACCAATTTCCAGAGGTTTTTGTGATTACGACCAACAAGTTCAACCGTTGTTTCATGGGAGCATAACACATTTTGCCACATGTTTTGAGAAGAATTTGTTCTGGTCTGATGAAACCAAGGTTGAACTTTTTGGACATAATTCCAAAGGGTATGTTTTGCACAAAACACAACGCTGCTCATCACCAAAGAACAGAGTAGCTACATTGTGTCATGGTGGCGGCTGTTTTTCTTCAGCTGGACGTGGGGCCTTCTGCTACATCCCAGGCATAAAAGGGCGTGCACACGTGTAAGCTAACCACATGACACTATATATGTTGCTTATTTTTACTTCCTTTTATTTTTTCTTAATTTGATGGTAGAAAAAGGTTTGAAATGATTTGTCTTGGCCCCCTTTTTGTTACATCACAAAACCTGGCATTTGAACTGGGGTGTATAGACTTTTTATACCTGTGATAGCTCCATGAGAGCAGCTCTATGCTAAACATACTTATGAACGTTTTCATTTTGATCCAGTTCTCTAATTTGATCTCATTTGGCCTGACAGGTGTACCAAAAATGTTTTTCCCAGTGAAGCAGTTAACCTCATGTTAGCCTGGAGGATTCGTTCAAATCTTAGCATTCTTGGCACGCACAGCAACCCTTCACATTGCAGAATACAGCATGTCCACCGCGTGTGATGCCGCAGTCTACAAGGCCAAGTATTAGACTTGTATGCTGCATTTTTCTAACGTGGAATTCCCGTGAGGAATGCGTCGTAATTCCATCCACATAGACAAGATATTGTAAACAAAGATAAGACCAAGGTGAGGCCTGCTGCGTTAATTCAAACTACATGCCGAAGGTATTTACAGTGCTTGTTACAGAGGAGATAGTACAAAATGAATTGCAGTCTGGTCCTGTCCGCCTGCTTGCATTCTGCTGAGTCATCAGGCTTTGTGGAAGTCCGTCAACAGTCAGCCGGTGAGGCTCTAGGCCAGCCAGCAGCGTTCCTGGTGGGAAAGTGCACGAGTGATGAGTCCACTCCCAACGTTTCAATGTTGATTAGTGACCACCTCAAATTGCTTCAGCGTTTAAATGTAATGGACCCTTTAGTGCTTTTTGTGCCCCCATGCCCCCACTCGTTGTTTGTCGCCAAGCATTCATTGCAAAGCTAGTTATGGGAAGATTGTATAGAGGACCATTAGGGAGTCTGGTTTCACTGTGTCAATGCATTCCTTCTGTTTGTTTACAGTACATAAAGAGAGGAGTAGTAATCATGGAGAGAGTGTATCAGTCAGCTAAGAGCTCCAGAAAGACTTTTAGTAACACATACTGAAGGCCACAGTAGTTCCTATGAAGTTCCAATGAATCTAATTCAAATTGACATCTCAGTGTAGGAGAAGGCAATTTTCAAATCGCAAAGGCAGCAATTTTGAAGAAAAAAACATCTTACCATAATTTCAGTCACTCAGTATTGTATATTTTATTTGTTTACTCATATAATATATATATGCAGTGCTTTTAAGTGTAGTCTAGAAGTTTACATATTATTGTTTCATGAAATATGAAAATTTGTGTGCGGAAGCCACAGATGTGTATACATTATTGTTGTAATCTGGTTTAAGATTTACTGATTTAGGCCACATTTGTTTGGTAGAATTTTGTGAAGTTATCGTTAGTGAATTCTTAAAAGACTGCAAGTCAGTGTTTAGGAAGTTAACACCTCTAATTCAAGTACCAGTAGATAAATAAACTGTCTTTCACATTAATTCATGGTTCATTTGTCTTGACTTTAGACTAAGCCTAACCTATAAGACCATAATGTTTATGTATAATAAATCTGGTATTATTTATTGTAATGCAGATCAATTTATTAGTTACAGGGGATTGTCTGTTCCATCAAAGTACTTTTTTTGTGGCCTAAAATCATTCTATACAGTACAAAATTATTGTTTTGTACTTTTTTTGTAGCATAAAAAATCCCAGTAAAATACAAAATTAATATTGTATATATATATATATATATATATATATACATATATATGGGGGGGCTAAAGGCGTCTATGTAGTCGCGTTCATAAACCACAATTTTTGTGCTTCTTTTTTTTTCACTGCCGCTGTGATTAGATACAAGAGCTTTACAAAAAACAACTGTGAACTGTACCAAAAATAGCATGTTTAACAGACTTGTACAAAACTAGCACCTTTATAAAAAAACAACCATAGATCTGAATAGACAACTCTGCGCTTACGGCGATGCTAAGCTAATGTCCATGCTTGCCTTTACCTTTGATGGGAACCTAGCCACTGCCAATATGGCCGCCACATTGACCTGTGTTTTCGCCTGCTCTAGTCTACTGTATGTATGTTTATCTATGACTATGTTGATGGAACCACAACGCCGTTTACTGGCCTTGTGGCAAATCACGGCCAATTCCGGAACTAATAGATGTTGAGAGGCACTGTACAAAGGTGCGTTTTGAGTGGATTGGTCACTGTAAGTTTGGTTAGTTCGTGGTCCGTTGAATTGAGGTTGCACTGTATGATGATAATGATAATCTGTGTGATCCCATGTCAAAATGGCTTAAAAAGCTTGTGGTTTCACAGTAGGTAATTAACCAACATTATTTTTGCATTTGCCTCTACTACTACAACAGCTGGTTTTGCTAGCCAACATACCCCATTCCCTTCAGCAAGTAGACCCCTCCCCCTGACTGTGCAGCCCAACGTGCATCATCACCATGTCAGCTGGCAGCATCGTAGCATGACATCATCACATATTACGGTCGGAGCCTTCCGAGGAGGCGAGCGCGCATCACCGCCTCGAGTGGGTTTGCGTCTCACAGACTCTTAAAGCCTCCCTTCTTCCCACACGCGCCTGCCGTAACGCACTCTCTTTTTCTGGCTCCCCCTCCCTCTCATCTTCTCTCACGTTTAAGGCAGCGTGCGCTTGCAGAACGACGGCATCATGGAGGCTGGCTGCGTGGTTGCCGCGGTGATCGAGGATGCCGCCTCACGGCCCCGGGGAGACCCGGGAAGTAGTCACATCCTTGAGGGGTGAGACCATCTCTTATTCTCTGCACTCTCTGCGACGAGTCACATAGACAGGACAAATGTATGCGTTTCTTTATGCGCAGCCATTTGCAGTCTTTTTGCTGTGGCCACAAGCAGTGTGGCTTCACGTTGCAATGAGTAATGTGCGTTATCATGTCACTGAGCTCGTCACTCTGAATAAGTGTGACAGCTCCGCGGCCCGTCCCTCTCGTCTTTTTGTTGCTCATAAAAGTCGACCTCACCCTCTCCCCCCACACCCGAAAGTCACTGAGTCACATTTGGAGTCAGGCTTTTGTGAGGCGCTCGACTCGTGGTTGGTCGCCTTTATGGTCGCCTGAATAGATGAGCTTCACTCTGCTCAGGGCACACAAAAGCCACAGAGGGCTGCACTTCCTCTCTGCTTTGTCATGTCTCACTGGCGATATTGTTAGAATCTTATCAGTCACATGTGAATGAGTTGGTCATGCTAGTGCAGTGTCATGATTTGAGGGTGACACACATTGTCGACTCACCTGCCCCCTCTGCTGTATGTGAGAGAATTGCAGTTCTATCAGGTGGGGGAGGCTCAGTGTCATTATTAAAAACTATTCCGAAGAATCAGGTCACAGGTGAGCAAGAGCCTATGCCAGCCGAGTTTGGGTACGTTCACACCTCTGGACAATTTGAGTCTTACGTTATCCCAGGTGACTTGGTAAAAATAGGTCAAGCAAAAAACTCAGTTGCCTCTATGGCCTAGTATTTCACAGCGGAAAGCACCATGTGTCTATTAGGGCTATATTAAGGGGCAGGCTTTTAAATGCATATTTATGGTCGTATAAAATAAATGGTATTGCACATTTTTGGCTGCGTTTGACAGGCAACCAGTCCAGAGATGGGATGGGCTCTAGCTCAGGCATGATCCAAATATAGATATACAAAAAATGGATAATATATTCTGTGAATCTGTCATTGTAAATGCAACCTAGTGGCTATTGTATTTACTGAGGAGTCCATCCGAAGTCCACCCCTGGTGATCAGTTGGAGTTTGGGTAATTGGAGGAATTTACAATTTGGGGCTCATGACTTAAGCATACTGTGTCCGATGATTAACAGACAAAGGTTGTGCCATAATGGCTTACTGCTTTAAGCCCAAGCTATTTATAATGCACATTTTAGTGAGAGGAATAACACAAGTGTGATTGTCTAAACGAGAACACACACTTCTACAAAGATCAACCAACCAGCCCTGATTTGGGTCAATACCGAAATGGTACACTTTCATTGAAACGCATTGCATTTCACTTACTGGGAAATGCAGACAAAATGATAACTTGAAGTGAAAATTCTTCTTTGGCCCATGCCCCACACAGTTAATTGTGTTTGCCGACGAACAAAACATAATGAATAACGACATACAAATTGAAATGTTGCTTCAGGGGGAGGGAGAAAGAGACAGCTTTCCCTCTAAAGCCTTCATCTCCATTTTGTTTTCCTGTAGGGACATGGCACCATTCAGTCAGACGAACAAAGACCATGTCTTACCTCAAGCTGCCAGCAGCAGTCCTACAGACGAGAGACAAGCACAGGAGATACAGGTACGCACACGCACGCGCACACACACACACACACACACACACACGCATATTGGCCTGGTGATTCACAACATGGTGATGATGAAGATGAACAGAAGGTCACATGGTTGTTGTGTGAGAGTCGTCAGTCAGTTGTGTGAACAGGTGTAAATCTGCATGTGGCCCACTGACAAGCGCTCTTTTACTAAAGACACACTTTGTTGTTTATTTTGAAAGGTGATGTCATTGCCCTATATACTCTGTTAACTAAGTGCTTTTTATGTCAAGCGTCTAGGATGCAAATGTAACCACTGGAAGGAAAAACACTAAGTGCACTCAGACGCGTCTGCATCGCTTGGTGGACATGATCATCCAGTTGGTTGAGTGTGCGATTACGAGACGAGTTCAATGAATTTGAATTTGAATCTGATTTTAATATTCAAACAAAGGCTAACATACGGCAGGTTTGTTAAATGTCAAATCCAGAACAGCACTATGTAGAAACCTCGAAAAAGGTGAACCTGTTCACTAAAGGGCTGTGTTTGTTTGTCTGACCACATTGTGGGTAGTTGTGGCTGTTTGTGCACTCGGCGGTGTGCGCTCAGGCAATAACGAGACAGTAGTTGGTAACAAATAACTTTTATTGCAAACATAAATTAGTATCTTGGGTGTTAGCAGTTGTTTAATATTTGCTACAGTGGTGTGGTACATGGGGGGTGGAAAAAGATGTAATTGTACTTTTTTTTTTTTAATTCTGAGGGAGGAACACTACCATCTGGACTCTATTTTATTTATTGATTTTTCTGGTTTTTCCTCCCCTGCGCACAAAAACATAATGAAAAATGTTTGTGGTAGTTTTGGAATAATATTTGTTCTTGCTCGGCAGAGTTAACAAAAACAAGGTGCATTCTCATCCTATAATGACACAAAATAGGATCCTTGCTGCATGATTTATCGATGGTCAACTTTATGTGTCAAGCGTAATCGGCGTCCATGTTTGCCGTATTTGTTTGGCAGGCACGAACTGATGACATCACGGCTGAGCCCCTCCTGCGCTCCTGCGTCAGTACGGCAAGCATGAAGGTCAAGAACATGAAGAAGTAGGTGCTCCCTGCTATTACGGGCTGCAAATCAGGCCTCTTATCCAGGCCAGTGCGATGAGCTCGGCCCCCCCGTTGTGCCTCTCCACTTTCTCGTCCCTGTCACTTTTCTCTCCATCGCAGCATCAGAAGAGTGAGGTGATGCTGTTGTGCTTTGTGTTTGTAGGCTGACCTTTCCCAGAGGTCACTTTCCCCGTCTGGCAGAGTGCGCTCACTTCCACTACGAGACTGCTGACTTTGGGAACGTTGAGGTAGGCCCCCTTCAAAAAACATTTTGAATGTAACATCCATATTCTTGTTTGAGTTTTCCATGTAGCACGTACAACTACTTGTTTATACCCCTTAGGCCCAGAAATAACATCTCATCACTGTCCGGGGAAAAACACTTACTGTATGTCCATTTTTTTCCCATTTCTTTTATTTCTACGTCAATGGGGTTTCTATGTTACAGACATCCCACTAAGGTGAAAATGTAAAAAATATTACAAAATTTGACACATGTTTTTCACAGGACAGCGATGATATGTAACATCTTTAAAGGGGAAGTCAACTGCAAATGCAGTATTAATCAGAATACCGTGTTTCAACTAGTGGGCCTGCTGGTTACGTATTCTTGAAAAAAATGTGTTTGGTTTGATTTCCACTTTAACTGTATTTCACACTTATTTTTTGTCCCAGTCCCACCAATTTGTTAGCCCTCTCAGTTGTAATCTCTTAATCCAGCTCCCGCAACCGCTTTAAACCCGTGATCTCGCCTATTAGTTTGACAATAAACCGCATGGAATCAGCTTATGAGTTTATAAGTCGACATCTGTAATGTGGCTGCTGTGAAATTCAAAGAAAGGTTAGGTGGTATCTATGCTAAAATCGCAGCTCAGCTATGCTCTGGTCGGCTAATAATGCTTAAAACAATTTCTCACCATCATCAATTGTTTTCCACCCATTTTCTTTTATGTCCCCTTCATATGAGGAAACCTTGTTCTCTTAATTTAGCTTATAGCCTTCACATAACCTGGGTCTAAAACAGCGTACACGCATACCGACTTTTAAAGAGTGAAGGACAAGGGAAAAAAAAGAATCTGCAAATGTGCTCTTACTGTTCCTAATATCGTCTGGTGTACTTGTGATGATCAACACAGCACACCGCACACACACCGATATCGCCACTGACAATCGGGAGTCTCATCACCCAAACCAAATGTCTGTTGTAGTCCCAAGACTGACTAGAAGTAGCATAGTGCCACAAGACATCCAGACTTGCAGAAAGTACAAAGAAGTAATAACCGTGTTACTGGAGTAAAAGATGAAATAGCTAGGCTACCTGCTAGCTTATCTGGTGACTACATTGTAATTACAAACTCTTTGCTTTTTATCATGGTGAATGACTTGTGAGATACATTACACAAAAACTTAACACAGCCCTTTTTTGGAAGCTTCAGGTCGCTTCCTAACTGGCTATCATTCGGTTTCACGTCAAAATCACGGAATCACAGGCTCGGCTCAACTTGGTGTAGATCACACATCGTAAACATTGAACAGGTTTAACATGTACGATTAAAGGACCAGGCTGTTTTTTGGGCTGATTAGCACGTCCACCTCACAGTGCAGAGGTCTTGAGTTTGAATCCGGCCCTGGCCTTCCTGTGTGGAGTTTGCATGTTCTCCTCGTGCCTGTGTGGGTTTTCTCCGGGTACTGCAGGTTCCTCCCACATTCCAAAAACACGCTTGGTAGGTTAATTGGACACTCTAAATTGCCCCTAGGTATGATTGTGAGTGTGAATGTTTGTTTGTCTCTGTGTGCCCTGCGATTGGCTGGTGACCATATTCGGGGGGTGTCCCCCGCATACTGCTCGAAGACAGCTGGGATAGGCTCCAGCACGCCCGTGACCCTTGTGAGGATAAGCGGATTGGATAATGTATGGATTTAGTACCCTTGATTGATTTTAACATCCCTCTTACATGACTGACAAGTCACTAAGTTAGCCTCAGCTAAATTAGCCAAAACTTCCATACCTTTAATCGCTTTCCGGAACAGTCTCAACGGAACCTCTAGGCTTTGTGCCATCTATTAAAATTCCACCATGGTATGTCATCCTATTTGCATGCTAATATTGCATTGCATTCCATTTACTTAGATTCACATTCCCTTCAAAGGGCTTGCCTAAACATAGTGGCGGGGTTAGCTCTTTAGGCAGTGTCCCAATTTAGGTAGGCTGCATTTGAAGGACAATTACGCAAACGCTGTGCCTGTCTGGACTGTGTGTAAATCCAGCCCAAGCGAGACCACCCAACTGTGCATAATAAGGACCCCAGATGTGCAATTTGTCCCTCGTTAGCGAGTGCGACAAAGCTAATCGGGGAGTTAGGGTGATGTCAGTCAAGGCGAGTTTGCACGTTCTTTTGCGGTCCTGGGAGAATTGCAGTCACTTGTGTTTGTATGTGTGTGTGCGTGGAGTTGGGGTGTAAGGGTGGGCCGGGGTTGTTTGGTTCAGTCCAGTGGACGCGTCTGTAGTTCAGGTTCTTTGCCTGCAGAGGGCAGCAGTTCTGTGCCGTCACCAAGCAGCTATAGTTTGAATGCCTTGAATGGTCCCCAGTCCGAATAAAATACTGCTCAGGCGGGAAAAAAGGCAGGAGGGATTTTTTCATGTCGGTAGTGCGGTGTGGAGTATAAACACAACACTGCAAACAACACTGTGATGTCAGACTACGGCATGGGGGGAGGGGTGGAAGGATCAGGTCTCACAGAACCGCGCACAAGGGCAGCGAGGACGTACGCTGCCTGAGAATCCCCCCAAGCCCCCTCCCCTTAATCATATCCAATCACATCCCCGAACACACTGCCAGTGATGCTTTCGCGGCCAGGTCTTTGCAGCTCTGCCCGAAACGAAGACTCGCGTTCGGTGACTGCCAAGCCGCCCTTTGTCGCTAGAGAAAGAAGTGCTGTTGAGAGGGGGGGGGGGGGGGGGGGGGGGGGGGGGGGGGGGTTGGGGTGAGCGGGATGGAGGAGGGGGACAGGACAGGGAGGAGGGGAGTCTGAAAGGGGGTGAGACACAGTGTGAAGCATCCTCGTCTCATATTGATGTTTTGAATGTGAGTATATACGCCACCATTCAGCCAGTGGGGAGCATCATTTCATGAATCAAACTCTTAGCATTTTTCTTTTTCTTTTGATGGAGCTTTTGTGAGGACTAAAGGAAAAGAGCTGCTTCCTCCAGCATGAGAGGCAGGTAACATGCACGCGTGCTGGCCTTTGTGCTGATGCTCATGCATCGTTTTCATGAAAGCTTTGATTGTAACCTCAGCTAGGAACTTTGCTTTTGCATGATCAGTTGTTTTGGTTGCGTTTGTTTGCAGGATTACACACAAAAAAGCAATGGAACGGATTTTAATTTTACAACACTGTTCTGATTTTCTCTGTGAATAATGCATGGATCTGATCCTGGGCCAACAAAGAATGACACATTGGTAGCAATCCAGCTAAATGTGCAAATCGGGCATTAAGGTGTACTGTTTTGGCACCGATCCATTTTAGGTTTCTTCAGTCTTGGCAGAGCACTTTGCTCATGGCTATTGTAATTAGCTCTGCTAATAAGGTTTTGTTTTTTGTTTTTTCAGTTGATGTTTGTGTGTTGGTTAGCAGGATTACTATGCATAACATTACACTGATTTTCACAAATAGTCCCTTTGTGGAGGCATAAACCAAGATTTTTATTTTTTATGGATTGTAAATTTGAAAAGAATGCATCAATCTCGCTTGAAGCTGAACTATTTGGTGTGTCCAATTTGCCTTTCTCCAGTTCAGCCCGTCTCTCACTGAGCGTTTTGCAACTGGTTGTGCACGTGGCAAATGTTTTTTTTTGTCAAGTTTTGTTCAATGTTGGGCGGCACGGTGGTCGACTGGTTAGCACCTCCGCCTCACAGTTCAGAGGTCGTGGGTTCGATCCCGACCTCGGCCTCCCAGTGTGGAGTTTGCATGTTCTCCCCGTGCTTGCGTGGGATTCCTCCGGGTACTCCGGTTTCCTGCCACATTCCAAAAACTTGCATGGTAAGTTGATTGATCCCTCTAAATTGCCCCTAGGTGTGATTGTGAGTGCGGATGTTTGTCTCTGTGTGCCCTGCGATTGGCTGGCAACCAATTCAGGGTGTACCCCGCCTACTGCCCAAAGACAGCTGGGATAGGCTCCAGCACGCCCGCGACCCTTGTGAGGATAAGCAGTAGGGATAATGAATGGATGGACGAATGTTCAATGTTGCAAACAGTTGCAAAGGCTTTCGCCAGACATTCCCAAACGGTTTTAATGGTCGCAAACTGTTTTTCTTGTCACCATTAAATTTGGAACATGTTCAAAATTACTCTGTGACAAGAAAAACAATTTGAGACCGTTAAATTGTTGGCAAACATCTTTGCGACCTTTTACAACCATGAACAAACCCTTTAGGAAAAAATAATATTCGCTACGTGCGCACTTGCAAACCTTTGCCGCTCAGTGAGATACACGCTTTAGTTACACAAAGGGGTTTTGTTGGATAGTAGACATGCACCAAGACATTTTACTGTGCTGCCCAGTGTGATTTTTTAAATGCATGGATGGTGGTGGGGCCAGATTCAGGTGGATGCCCTTGCTCACTGACCTGTTGACACTCCGCCCCCCCCTTTGCACACCACTCAATTGCAACCAAATTACCAGATTTCAAAGATGTGTGTGTTTTGTTTGGGTTTTTTGTGGGCGCGATTAAGCAAAAATTGGACAATTAATTTGGTGCCAAATTAAAATTGGCCCAGCTTGAAGGTGGTGCTATTGTCTTGCCTTTCTGCCATTCTTTCATGTCAATTTTATTGTGAATTATTTCCCGTTGATGGGCTGTTTAATCCCACCTCCCATCATCCTCCTTCAGAGCTCCGCCTGTTAGTACTTAATGAAACACACTAAATGGATATTCTTTTATTTTTTAGCGGACAAGCCGTGTCTCATTGAGTCTGGTCCTTTTCACCACCTCGCAGCAGTAAATTGGGTCGCCGCGTGTTGTATAACAGCCCGTCACGATGTGCTCCAAACTGTTATAAATAACCAGATGCTCCCTCGACTCATTGCTTCCACATCTGCCAATGTAGTCCCAAACTGTTTTTTTTTTTTTTAGTCCACACAGAGCATCGCTAAAGAGGACGTTTGATTTGAGCAGGGTGGAAGAAAAATGCTCAAAGCGCTTATATCTTTGCAGCTTATGGAATTAATTTTATAATTCTGGCTGCACGCTTGATGAATATAGGATGAATCTGATCCAAATAATGACATGTATAACAGAATTTATCTGATTATTTCTTTGTCTTAGCTGGCTTTTCCTAGTTCCCAAAGTGTGAAAGTGGTTTTGACAATCACTTGAGAAATGGTTGGGATTTTTTTAATTTATGTTTTATTTCCAGGTCACATCCACAGAGGATGTTAGTTATTTAGAATCTTGACTTCTGGTTGAAATGATCCCGTTTTATCATTTGCTTCTTTTTTAGTTGGCCTTTGCAGAAGGGCAGAGTGAAGGAGCAAAGGGGGCCCAGGACTCCAAAGAACTGCTCTTTCTGGTCCAGATCACCTGCCAGGTACTCTTGACTTGTAACTATAGTCACTCACCTCAAGATTTCAATGTCTTTAAACACTTTTGTCTTCTTCCAGGCTCGAAACTGGTTGGTGAAGAGATCCTACGAAGACTTCCGTGTGCTGGACAAACATCTGCACTTGTGCATCTATGACCGCCGCTACTCGCAACTCACAGAGCTGCCCAAATACGACGCAGTCAAGGACACGGCCGAGGTACTGCGCATCTACTGTTCCTCTCACCGGTCACGTCAGACTAGGGCTGTCCCGACGAGTCGCCGATGACGTAAAAATACGTCGGCCCGCACAACATACGGTCGACGACGGGTGGCGATGCCGTAAATAGGTCGGCACGTGCATGCCGTCAGTTGTAAACAAGTGCGCGCAGCAGAAAAGAAAGGAAAACAGCAGAAATGGCGGCGGCGCCAGATCGTGCGTTCAGGGCGGGGAAGAGCGGCACCACGAAGCAGCTAAAAAGTGGACAAGCAAGTCCAAAGTATGGACGTATTTCAACGAAAAGTCAAACGAGTTGGTCTTCTGTAGCCTTTGTAAAGCCGAGAGATGAACGAACACCTGAAGCCACGTCACCCAGGTGCTGCTGGACGGAGAGCAAAAAGCTAGAGGATCGTAAGTTCATCTAAGTAACTACTAACTAATATGACCCGGTTTTACTGAAGTTGCTTTTATGTGCGACGTATTATTAACATGCATCGTTAAGTTTCATTTCTCAAAGCAGCGGGTTGCAGTCAACATTACAGTGTTGTGTTGCAGCTTTGTGCATTATGGTGCTAACGTTAGCTAGTTCACTCCGGTCAAATTGTGTTGGTGCTTGCAGGTAACGTAACTCGTTCCGTTGATTTATTTACCCACAAACGGTAACACGCAACATCTGTTTGTATACTGTATCCAAACCGCTGCTGGGCCGGAAAGATCTCGGTCTCACCCTCTCTGTGCAGACCCCGGCGCAGCACAGGATGCCCATCGTATTTAGGATGATGTCCTGCTCACGCTGCTTAAAAAACAAAACAAAACAAAAAACCTAGAGGAAACGCTGGACTGCTTACCATAGTCTGTGACGCACTAATATATAATGTTTGCCTTTTCAAAATCATTGTGATAATATTTCAGTAGACGCTTTTCTTTTTCTGTCTATTTTTAAGGTTAAAGCATTTTTTTTAAAATTAAAAATAGTGCTTCACTTGCATCTTTGTTTGTCCAATTCTCCATAATATTTATCTTCATTTTTGATTTTGTGACATTTTTTGATATTATCAGCCCGCTGCCGATCTAATAGAGATGCCGCTGAGTCAATAAGTCCACTATTTTCACAGTGAGCATGCTCACACAGAAGCTTGACTAAGTTTCACGCGCAGACTCGCTGACATCACACCCCACCCTGCAGGCTCCGCCTCTTTATGGCACATGGATGTATTCAGAAATTACAATACATACTCATTTCTACATGTTTTATGCTTGAAGTTAGTTTTTTTTTGTGTGTTCAAATATGTTTACAATGTATTTGATGTGTCTTTTATAGGTTTTAAGTGTGTTTTAGTACGTTTAAATGTGTTTAAAGCACGCGGAAGGGTTACAAACAACTATTTAAAAATCGTATTTAGATGGGATCTCTGTATTGGGGATATTCAGGTGCGAGTGCGGAATATTTCCGCCTCAATAACAGGGTTATTCACTGTGTTGGGCCTCAACACTAACAGTGTTTCTTTTCAGTCAGTAAACAAGATGTTGGCCACCTACCTGTCCCGCTTCTCCGTCATCGCTGACAACAAGATCAACTGTGGTCCAGTCCTAACATGGATGGAGGTAGTATAGCATTTTTTGTCAGTGAATAAAGTAAAATTTATAATATAATTGTGGCGGCATGCTTTGAATCGAATTGTCCGTGTTAAAATCGCTGTGTGAATCCTCATCTAATTTTGCCTAAAGTGAATCAAGACTATGGTGAAATGTTGCGTTTTGTAGATTGACAACAAGGGGAACCACCTGCTGGTGTCCGAGGAGGCGTCCATCAACGTCCCCGCTATCGCTGCCGCCCACGTCACCAAACGCTACACAGCTCAGGCCACCGATGAATTGACCTTTGAGGTAACAACACCTCTCAGATATGTCAAAAGATCTGTGATCTATAAAAAAAACCAAAAGAATATTTCTGGTAAGTAAATACAAAAAACACTCGAAAAAAAAACTGATGAGACAAGGAAGATCCTCTCATGTCGACCTGCTTTTCGAGTTCTGGATTCTTGTTGGTGGTTTTTTTTTGTGAGCTCCGTTCTGGGTACACACAGTATTCAAATGGGTGTACTGCAATTTAACTAGTGTAATTATGTCTACCGTTGCCAGGTAGGAGACATTGTTTCCGTCATCGACATGCCTCCCAAAGAGGACACAGGCTGGTGGAGAGGGAAACATGGCTTCCAGGTAAGACAGCCCGTTTGGAATTCATTTGTATAAACCTTCCTATAGACTTTTTTTTTTTCTGGTAGTGAGGCAAATGCGTGCTTTCATTATTTGCAATGATAATCAAAACGACAAACATAGCTTGAAGACACTGACAGTGAACCCCTTCAGGAAACTTTGAACAATTGGACAGGTTTCACATGTTTTGCATGTGACTTCAAGGATAATATATTCAACCAATTATGCTGATCGCTGCTGTGTAGTCAAGAGACGATGTGAACGGTTGCGACGTGCTCTACAATCATGTTTGTCTAACAGGTTATTACTCCCATAACCACATTTAATGGAGATGGTGGAAAGACAGTATTTTCAGGTGAAATATTTTCAAGACCGTTGCTGACTGGGCCCAAAAAGATTCTCGCCACAGTGGCATTTAGACCTTTTCTGTCCTGAAGCAGCTCCTTACCCTCATGCTCGCTGATGACCTAATTTCACTCCTTGAACCCTACAAGTATATTAACGGGTCTTATCACTTCTCAGGTTGGTTTCTTCCCGAGCGACTGCGTCGAGCTGATAAACGACAAGCTCCCTCCCAGTGTTCAAAGCTCGGTTCCCAAACCAGGTAGACCGCCGGCTATTTCTTTTCTGCATAATTTATGCACAACTTTCTCCAGGGACGTGAGACGGATTGCATTCAAGTGTGTGTTATTGTGCGTTGTGATCGTCAAGTATGCAAGAAACACGGCAAGCTGGTTACCTTCCTGAGGTCTTTCATGAAGTCGCGGCCGCCGCCGCAGAAGCTTCGCCAGCGTGGCATCCTCAGGGAGCGAGTGTTCGGCTGCGACCTGGGCGAACACCTCCACAGCTCGGAACACGAAGGTGAAATGCCTGAAGGTGAAATGATGCCAAATCTGAATCGCCTTTACTGGTGATATTGGGTGCAACACAAACTCAATGTAAGAAATGTACCATCGTTTAACACTGCATGAGGCATGCAGGAATTAAGAATAGAATAGAAAAGAAAAAAAATTGTAAATACTTGCTTGCCACTATAAATTCCAACAATAAAGTGTAGATTAATAAACGAGAGTAGCCGCATTAGCCTGCACGTGTTAGTCAGATCAATTTGATGTCTGTTTTTAATCCTCTCAAGGGATTTATTCATAGTGGGGGGGAGGAAAAAAAAACATCTAATATCACCAGCTACACTCATCCATTTACCAGGATCGCAGTGCAATGGAACATTATATATCGCTCATGATGACTCATGCTGTTCTGTTGCATAAACCCGACGGTGATGTGCAGCTTGCCTGTCATAAAACAAATTGTAACTGTATCGCATTAAAGCTGGGATTAAATCGCTCGGTTTCGGTCTCTGGTTTCAGTCCCTCAGGTCGTAAAGAGCTGCGCCGAGTTCATCGAGAAGCACGGCGTGGTGGACGGAATCTACAGGCTGTCTGGAATCTCCTCCAACATCCAGAAACTCAGGTTGGTTTGCTACTTTAATATACATTTCTATCATCAAGGACCCCTTGACCTCCTCGAAGATGCGTACATTTTCATGTCGTTTCAAAGTGCTTACATTTTTGATGATTAAAATGATTTTCGATTTTCAGTTACCAATTTATGATTCGATTCGATTTTTTTTTTTTAATGCTACCGTGCTTGTCTCTGTGCACTAGTGTGGTTCTGCGGACATCCACAAACACAATATGCAATGATGTTTGGCGCAAAAGCCTAATGTGATCTACACATTCAAAATGTGCTATGAATCTGGAATGAAAAAACGTTTCAAAACATCATTTCCGAGCTGAATTTAAGCAACTTGATTTTTGACTAATCAGATCGATTGATCGGGCGAATCTATTTTAAATCCATTTTTGATTCATCTTTGCATCCCTAGTATGTACACTATCTTAAAATAACAGAGAAGCATTAATTGTGCAGTGATCAAATGCGCAGATGGCCAGTGGGATGGCTCCCACGCTTTTCTGTATCTTATCTCACGTTTTTTTTTTACACGGTGTCCACGTTCAGGCACGAGTTCGACTCTGAGCAGATTCCCGACCTGAGCCGAGATGTCTTTCGACAGGACATCCATTCAGTGGGCTCCCTCTGCAAGCTATACTTCAGAGAGCTTCCCAACCCTCTGCTCACCTACCAGCTGTACGACAGATTCTCAGTGAGTGCTAGCATTTGCTAATGATACTAAAAAAAAAAAGAAATACCGCTGCTCTTTTTGTGTGGAGATTTCCGCAAGGAGCAGTGGGAGTGTTGTGCATGCTAAGCTAAACAAATACAAGTGGCTGATCAGAATGTAAAAACAAAAAGAGAGAGAGCAAGAGAGCGAATGATGAGTGAGTGCTTCTAAGCCCGTCGGCCTCGCTTGCTTTATCCTCACAGGAGGCTGTGTCTGCAGCCACAGATGAGGAGAGGCTGGTTAAAATCCACAACGTCATCCAGCAGCTGCCTCCTCCACATTACAGGTCTGCTTTACAGCTCGGTGGCGCACACTGGTGGCTACAATTGTAACTTCATGTCATGTTACCAAATACAAAGTCCGAGTCAGAAACACTAACAGTACACACACACTTAAATGTATTAAGTACATCAAATGAGATCAAGTAAAGTAACATTTATATTGCTTATTTTATTTTGACAAAGAATTTTACTTTAGCAATACATTTGTGGTGGTACAATTATACAACATAAGAGCTGTTACAAATATTTTGCCAAACTATTATCAACAACTCAGTATGAGTTAGTTGTACATAACTAAACATATGTAATACCTCTCTGACGTTGTCAATGAAACTTAGTATCATTGTCTTTTTTTAAATTTCTTTTTTTTCTCCACGGATAGAAACAATAATGACACTTCATAGCAATCCATGAAAATACATTTTTGGAATACTGTATACCAAATCATAGGATATCATATCACATTTAAATACATATTACACAATGTATATGCACTTGGAGTATTGCATAGTGTTTGATACATCTCTACTATTGGCTGTCATGATATTGCGCAGGTTTTCTCTCATGAAATGGCCAGTAACGTGTGCATATCAAAGCAGTGTGCTTGTGACAGAAAGCAAATCGGATGTTTTTCTACTTTACGAATGGTGACAGCCAATGTCAACGTGTTTTTGTGTGCAGGTCGCTAGAGTACCTCATGAGACACTTGTCCCGTCTGGCCACCTTTAGCTCTAGCACCAACATGCATACTAAAAACTTAGCCATCGTGTGGGCGCCAAACCTGCTCAGGTGAGTCAGACATTCAAATACAATATTGACAGTCATCACAGAGCTCAGTCAGTATCTTGATTAGGTGGTGAGACTTTGGATACACGTTTCAGGTCCAGACAGATCGAGTCGGCCTGCTTCAGCGGCACGGCCGCCTTCATGGAGGTGCGCATCCAGTCGGTGGTGGTGGAATTCATCCTGAACAACACCGAGGCGCTCTTCAGCACCAAGCTCAACGCTATCATTCGGGAAAGTGCCGGTGAGTCACGCAACAGCCAGCGCGTTTTGTCCACAAGCAAGTTTTGACTCCAAGCGTTTACCTCCTAGGTACCAACTCCTTATCTAGACCCAAGTCTCTGCTGGTGTGCTCCCCGTCCACCAAGTTGCTGTCTCTGGAGGAGGCTCAAGCACGCACTCAGGCTCAGCTGAGCTCCCCAGCCACCACCCCCTGCCTGAGCCACAGTGACTACATTGAGGTCGGGGAGGGGCCCGGGGCTCTGATGGGCAAGTTCCATACGGTCATTGAGCTCCCTTTGGAGAGGTGCGTTCAAGGACCGTCTCTGCTCTCGCGTGCTTCATTCTGGTTGTCATCTATCACTACTAGTAAACATAAGTGCATATGAATAATATTAGCATTGGTTTGACAAGCATCGGGCATCTCCGACCAACACTGTATGTTTCTAGTTAATATAGCCCCCTATTTTCAATTCCCTGTGTTTTGTAGTGTCAAGCGGGCTCCAAGCAAAGCCAAGAAGTCTCCTGTGGGCAACTGGCTGTCCTTCTTTCACCTGGGCAAGTCCCACTCCGTGTCCAAGCGTAAGCTGAAGCGACACCCCAGCGAGCCCAACGAGATAAAGAGCATGGCACTGCCGGGTGAGCTCAGTGACTCGGCATCGTGACGTGTTTTTCTTTTTCGGTTTCATTGAAGCGTACTATTCGTTTTCTTGCTAAAATAGGTGGGAGAGGTGACACCGGTACGTTGCGCTCGGCAAAAAGTGAAGAATCTCTCACCTCGCTGCATAATTTGGAAGGTAATCATGAATTCAACTTGTTTAAAGACACTTGTATATATTTTTTGCGTTTTTTTAGCGTTTTTCCCACTCTGCACGCAAAATAGATTTATGCCCATCCAGCCACCCATAATTTGTCACAGAATTCATAAAGTGTAATTCCGTATATGTATGTAACACATAAATTGCCCTAGGTTACGCATTCTGATGCCAATGTTCCTCAAAAGTGAGAGATTTGTTGCACTCAAGCTGAGTCACTCAGGAACATGACATTTGGTGGACATGTCTGTCATATATAGACCCACAAAAAAGTCTCAACAGGCCAAGCCTGAAACCTGAAAAGATACAGGATGCCTGCCATTTTTGTTTGAAGTGGCCATTCCAGGTTCGCTAGGGACAGGTCCAGGGGTCCCCCAAAGCAAATATGTCCCAGATTGTTTTCTAGTTGCTTTTAAGTTCGATCCATGTATATTAGGCTATATTCACGCTCCAAGGCGTAATGGCCAACCCTGCCAATCATTTTTTTAAAGCCGATATTTTAGGCAAATGGCGGCCCCTAAATTGCGAGTTTTCGTCATTGTGTGTGGAGGAAGATCATGACAGTGAAGTTTGCAGACTTGCTACAAAACAGCAAACCCTGATTACGCAGCTTCACAGCGTCAGAGCCAGAGCAAAGGTCTCGTGTGTGACGACGGTCGTGTCCTTGGAAGAAATGTGTACGCTGCTGACATGCCTTCCAACTTGAACTCTAAATTACCGTCATTTTGTACATTATGCAAGTGCATATCATTTAAAGTAAGGATTGGATATTTTGACGGCAGTGTTTGCTAAATTTCCTCTTATGTACAGTATGTGTAAATCATCATTCAGTTGTAAAAATGTGCACTTAAGCCGAAGTCAACCCAAGCATATTTTTTCAAGAATATGTTCCCAGCAGGCCCACTAGTTGAACCACGGCATTCTGATTGATTTTGCGTTTGTGGAATATAAATTAAGCAGCAAATTGCACTCTTTTTTGCACTGCATTTTTAGCCATCTCTGGGGGCGGCCATTTTGTTACTTCTCTCGACTGAACATTTTTATTCTTGTTAAGAATACATTTTTTTTTAAAAAGTTAAGAATAAAAATGAAAGTAATTGATGTCCCACCATAAAATGTTCACAATTAACTCATTCGCTGCCATTGACAAACTTACTTGTGTTTTCACAGTCCAACCATTTAATCCCAGGATTTTTTTTTCAATTGTTTTGAAACGTTCGGGTAAAAGAGGGTTTGAAAATGTCTGGCAGTGAATAAGTTAATATGAACAGTTGAAACTGGGTACATGCACAATCTATGATCCCAAAACACAATTTCTTACTGCATAACCCTTAAAACGAAATGTCTTACAGAAATGCACCACAATTGCACGTGTATGTCATGCCAGAAAAAATTGTCAAGTATAAGGAGACAAGACATCCACACTCTTTGTTATTTAATAGCATTCAGCAAAGACCCTCTGTAATTTCCGCTAACAAACAGGGCTAAACCTAGCTCCTCCCTGACCTATAAAGTCCTTTGAACAATTGTATCACTTCAGCATACTTTTTTACACCGATTAATACCTTCCTATTAGCCAGGTCTTGGGTGCTATTTTGTCACATCTTTAGGGTGTTAAAGGAAGCGCAAAATACACAGAGAACTGCCAATTGGTCTATTTTTATGGGGTTTGCTTCCATATACTAAAAAAAACCCCCACACACACACAAATGGATGAATTTGTATAGCGAAGCACAAGTCGGCGGTTCGTGTTAACTGGTAAACCACACAAGGTATTTGTAGCCAGTATTTGGTGTCACTCTGGTTCTATACCGAAAACACTGCAGAACACGTGCACTAGTGCAGTAATGCTGATAAATGACAGACATGCGAAAATGACGGCAAAGTCTCAGTGCTTCGGTGGTGAGCTCGTAATACTCATCCGAGGATGTGTAAATTGATGAAAAATATGTTTTCTTTACACGTTAACAACAGACCAAAACACAGACATTTTTCAATATAACCATACTTTCTGTGAACGTTTTCTTGGTCTTGACGACGCTTCCGTCTGATCTTGTTTTCCTTCTCCAGGTGATCCTCCAAAGTACCAGCATCTCCGCCCCCGCTCCACCAGCGAGGCCGTGCCCGCATCCCGCATAGACGACTCGTTCAGAACCAGAAGCAAACCTCCGTTCGGTCAGAACGGCGCCCAAGAACTTTCACCTCCACTGCCAGAGGACGACATTGACCTTTACCCGCCGGTTGCCGGAATGTCCTCCCTGGACTTTGACCCCATGTCCTTCCAGTGCAGCCTGGCCTCTGCGACTCCTCGGGCATCCCGCAACAGGGAGGGGCACAAATTAAGGAGGGGCGAGTCAGACGCCGCCACCTCCTCTTCGAACAACATCAACAGCCCCGCGCAGCTTAGAAAAGGTAAAAAGGCAGTCACCCAAACGAAATTACCAGCAGATGTTCAGGCTTTAGCATCTGCCTCACCTCCACTTCTCACATTTTTTCCCCTCGCAGCGGAGACGCGTGAAGCTCTGACGGCAGATGGCAAAGAGCCCCGAGCGCCTTACCGACATTGCAGCCCGCGCAGCTCTGCGAGCCAAGCGTCAGCGCTAACAGACTCCGCACAGACCTTGCCGGATCCAGGTCATTATGACTCTCCTTTAAAGCCATCGCTTCTTATACACTGCATCCACAAAGTATTTGCATCGCTTCACTCTCCCTACATTTTGTTGGCACGGCCTCGTTCCAAAATGGTTTTCCTCAAAATTCTGTGCATTAAAACTATAAAGAGGATGACTTATCAAGTCATGTGGTTCAAGTCAAGTCGAGTCACTTAGATACCAGGTCGAGTCATTTGCATGTTTTTGGCAAGCAAGTCGCAAGTCCTAAAAATAGCAACTGGAGCCTGACCCGAGTCAAGTCATGTGACTCGAGTCCCCCATCGCTGCCCAACCGGCAAATAAAATGTGACAACAAAGAGTAAGCCCCCTTCGGCCGCAGCTGACGCCATACGGCGCCGATTTGATACACAAATAATCTTCTGAATCAGAAAAAGCTTTTGTGTTAAATTAAATGTGATACATCAAAAGTACTCGGGGTATTGGTCTTTACTATTGGTGATTGTTCAAAGAGAATACTCTTGTGTTGTGTTGGTCTGAAAAAAGTGGTTTCGAACAAACAGCCCTACATTTGACCTCCTATCACTGTTTATGTTGATAGGTAGGAGTTAGCTGACACTTTTTCTAGTTAGGAAACGTTACAGGTGGTCAGACATCACTGTCCTTTTTTGGAATTTCGATGAGAGAAGAAAGCTTTTGCCATGTGCGCGTGTTAATATTAAAGCCAAGGTGCTGCCCATTATCATTGAAATTCCGCGTGTGTGTGCGTGTGTGTGGGGTGTGAAATAAAATGTGAAACCCTCAACACACCTTGAATATGCTCTGGCGCAAAACTGTCAACACCGCTTAACTTCTGATACTAGAGTTGCTCTTGCTCAATATGAATAATCTTTTTTTTCTCCTTTGTTGTCATTATGGGATGTTGTTTGTAGAATTTTGAGGATTCTAAGTTGGAATAAGGCTGTAACATAAAATATGGAAAAAGTGAAGTTCTCTGAATACTTTCTAAATGCACTGTATGGTAGTTACCATTTTAACGTAGATTCTTATGAAAGCTTTTGTGTCCTGTCCCATCATATGTCTTACCATAGCTTTGTTTGTCCTGTCATACTGTAGCGTTGTTTGTCTTCTGCCCCCCCAGGAGCAGATAGACTTATGAGTTCAGTGTCTATTCTCCCTCCTCACCCTTCCCCGACGAGCGCCGCACGCAAGCTGGCTCTGGCGCTGGCCGAGTCGGCGCAAAAGGCCAGTGGCGGCTCACAGAGAAGAAGAAACCACCCGGCTCGCCCTCTCCAAAGACAGGAAGCGCAGGACAGGCCCGCTCGGCCGTCGGCCCTGGATCTCAAAGCGTGCCCGCAGGTCTACGCCGCCCCCCCGCAGTGGCAAACGCCACCGCACCTCCTGCCCGCACACCTCTACTCGCAGGCGGCCGACGACCCGGAGAGTAACTTCACACCCAACGTCAGCCCGCTCGGCTCGGGCAGCCTGGACTCCAGACGTGGCGACGTCACGCCGGAGGAACCGACCTATCAAAGTGTCGGCGTCTCAACTCCCACCGAGCCCGTCTGCTCCCCGCGCGGTCCCTTAACTTCCCCGGTGTACGCCAACGCCGACTCCATCAACATCTTTAACTTCCGGGCCGTTCTCGCCGAGACCTCCGTTCCCGCCTCCATCAACGAGGTCCTCCCGCGCCCGTTCCAGTCTCCGTCATTCCGCCACTACGCCTACAGCGCACTCGGCCCACTTGAGGACGTCTACCGCAACCCGCGGCATCAGCCCGCGCGTCAGATTCACTCCGGACGACTAGCTCGCTGCGCTCGGCCCGACGCTCTGCCCCGTCATCTCTCGGGGCCGAGACGCGTGTACAGGCAGTCCTCGGAGAGCCGCTGCACTGCCTCTGGGTCAGGACCGCCCCTGTCACCTCAATACCGACGCTACTACCGAGGCGAGCACCTTACGGGCGCCGGCCAGCGACAGCAAGGCCACTGGCAGAGGTGTGAAGACGGCTTCGCCTTGCACCCCGCCATCACGAGGGCGCGCTCCTTCCACGCCCCGCAGATTAGTCGCTACGAGCTGGCCGCCGCCGACGTCCTGCCCCCTGATTTCTATCCTGAGCAGGAGGCGGCTTATCAGAGGCTGTTTCAGCCCCAATTTGAAGACGTTCACGTACAACAAGTGCTGTATAACCCTTACCCGGACTCGAACCCAAGCGACTGCTCCCGATACCCTTTAGATCCGTCTTTCCAAGGCAACAGCATCCGCCACGGTCAGCCTTACAGGGCACGGCCCGCCAAGGAAAGAGCGCCGCCTGATTTCTACTACTCCCCACGGCACAACCGCCTTCTGGATAGGGAACTGATCATGGACAGCGAGGACTTGGTTGTTTACCAAACGCAGGAGAATAAAAAAACGTCTCCCTACGACAGTCCAGTTTCGCCGGTTGGCTCGACGGGAAGAGAGATAATGCACATAAGGAGCAAGTCGGATCCAGGAAACGGGATGCTCTCGGCCGGCGCAAGGGAAAGCCAAAGCGCCGTCAAAGCCACGTCGCCCACGTCTCACCAGCTGCGTCGCGTCCTCGTGAACGAGGGCGCCTCACAACAGCAGCATCAGCAGGCGCCACTTCGTAAGATCCCCTCGCTGCCCGAGAGGGGCTTCGCCGAGCTGGGTGAAAGAAGCCAAATGGACCCTTTCAAGAAAGCTCGAGCCGGCATCCTCAGGAGGCCCGAGCGCTCGCAGAGCACCCGAGAGAATCGCCACCAACATCACCACCGCCTCGCCAAATCGCATGTGGACGGCGAATACGCCGGATCCTTTTCCTCTCAGCCCAACAGAAGGACTCAGAGTACGAAAGTACGGCCTGCGCAGTACGACCACATGGCGGGGGGCTTTTACGCAGTTCCCAGGCCTAAACCCACAAGAGCCACTAAAGCTGGGTCAGGGTACTCGCCGGCCCCGGACACCACCGCCACATCCTCCTCCGCCGCCGCCGCCGCCGCCGCCGCCGCCCCTCCCCATGGGCACAGGCTGCTGTCCAAGGCTCTGGCTCAGGAAGCTTTTTATCAGTCGGCAGTCAGGACACACGCCGGCGTCCGTGAGTGATGCCCACTGCTTTCTATGTCAATGCATCACGGGGCCAAAGGAGAAGCGCACTTTATCCTCTGCCAGACCGTCTGACTGTTTTTTTTAAGCCTTTCATTGAACCTGTTGGAGCTGTCCAAAGCTGCCACTATGGGGGACGTATGCTGCTAGTGTCACCTCCACCAATGATTCTTTCATGTACAACAGAGCTGTGGAACCTGTGGCCCATACATGACCTGCAATGTGATCCTAAATACAAAGAGATCAAACGAACATAACATTGTTGCCTTTAGCCACTCTTACTTGTCACTAAACACACAAATTGGCATTTTCCAATTTTTTTTTTTTTTTTTTATAAAACTGCTTTAAAAATAGACTTTGAAAAGTTAGTCTGAAATGAATATTTTTTTCAAGTAGTCCATATCTAAAGCACTGTAGTCATTTTAAAAAAAAAATCATAAATCCCCAAAATCCATGTATATTTTATGTGATTTTAAACTACTTCGGCCTTAGGTAGACATCAAATATGAATCATATTGGTGATTTCTTTATAATGTGTATGTGAAAGACACAACTGGTGCTGCAATGACTAATTGAAGATCTTGAGTAATTTGATGATGAAAAAGGTTAAAGCACAATCTCTGCCTCGAAGCTTTGCAGGGATCACATCCTTTTCTTCTTGTATTATCAAATTTAATAATCGCTTGTGAGAGCGTATTGTAGTGCCCCACAAGTGGTCAAGGATACACACTGCCGACGACGGTGCACGCTCCACCGCTTTATTGAAACGACAAGAAAAGTAATAAGAAATATTACTACTAATAGTATAAGCGACGGCCACAACTCGTGCCGAGTCAAAACGGGCTGATGGGTTGTAGGCAGTTTGCAGGCGGCCATTTCCACACTCTCGTTTGCTGACGCCACCTCACTCACCAGGCTAGGTTCCATCTTTGAAGTCCATACACACTCAAAGTCATAGAGGCTATATTAGAACGTGAGAATGGCAGCCCCAAGTGTAGAAAACAACAACTGCATCTCACATGCACGTTATTGTGACTAATAATGCAACGTTTTTTTTATCAAGTTAATTGATGCGATGATCAGTAGAATACTCAATTCTAAAAATAATCGATAGCTGCAACAATTTTCTTTTTGCATAAACACCACTATTATTATTATTTTGATAAATGAATGACAAAGTGAGGACTTATGATGGAAGCATGATGGGACAAAGGTTCCCCATCTCTGCTTTAGAGTCTTTCAGTTCCGAAGACAAAATGGCTGCTAGGTTTTAGCTGCATACAACCCAAGGGAAGACAAGGTAATTTTTGATGATTTGGATCTCAAAAGTATGCTTAAGAATGTGTATAGAATTTTATTAAAGGTGTCGTGCTGTATGTTTTGTATAATGACACGCAGCTAACTAAAAACATGGCCAATGTACTGTACATGTCTCATTGCAGTCAGCTCAGACTGGAAGCACTTTGTAAGAAAACATATTGTCTTAACCATGCATTGGCGTGATGTCTCCTTCAAACCTCTTGATAGAAACACATTTGATCTATTTTTCTGCGTGGAAATACAAATGCTTGCTCGCTTGTTCGGAATCGTCCCTGAATGCAAAAATGAGCACTTTTTAAAAAACAAAAAAAACAAAAACGTGAATCAACCTCATTGAGATCGCTGACTTCTTTGATGTTTTATGCTAACATATATACGCTCTCTACCTTGGATTGACGCAGCTCGTCCTGTGAGAAGTCTATTTTTGTCTATTGCTGTTTTGTCACACAAATGGTGGACCTGTGACATAAATTATTATTCTTTATTGTTTTACTCTTTTAAGTTATGTAGAGGACTTTATTCTAATAAGACATGTTCAATATATTTCATTTCTAGTGCTTGTCAAGAGAGAATAAATATATTATCATGCATTACAAATTAGTGAGTATTATTTTATTATCTTATGAATCATATTGAGTGGTGTTTCTAATATTTTGGCTACCTTTCGCCCCACGTCAAGTAGTGCTCACGGTCACTAGGTGGCGCTCTAACACTTCAGACAGGCCTAAACGCCCACAGCAGTTTGATTTGATCTCCTTTCTGGGCAGTCACTGAAGTTCATGGATGACTCACTGCTTTTACTTACTCAGGAGACGGTGCAGTATGTGAGCATCATGTTAATGACATGAGATATTTGTGGTCCAATACATGGTGTCAATTGTCACATGCATTATGTGCAGTCATGGATTATTCATGCTCATATTGCCATTCAAAGTGCATGCTTAATCTTCTCCTTCTTGTCACATAAGCAACACGTTTCCATTTTCATGCCAGTGAAGGTTGAAGGCAAAATATTTATGGCACACTGGAATGAACCACAGACACACACAGGTGGACTAGCAAAATGTTCAAAAAGGAATCTCTTTCTGTAGGCTCGGCCGTGGTACAGCATAGCCAGATACAGCACGTGCTTTATTCAGTACAGAATAGTTCACCTGGTTGACAGCCATCTATAGACGTTGTGCATTAATAAGTCTTATATTTCTAAGGGGAGAATTTAGGAATGGGCTTCTTCCAAAGAAAAAAAATGTCTTCTTTTTTTTTTTTTACTGGTGGATTTATTTATTTTTTACTGGCGGGAATGGGCTTCCATACTCATACCAATACAATCAAATTATTTTCGTTAATATTAAGAATAGAATTAACATATTCAATTAGCCATAGAATTTAAGTTGATTGTTCTCCCAAGTACCACCAAATGAAACAAAACCAAATTAAAATAGAGTATAGTAGCCCAAAGTGTTTGTAAAAAAAATAAATACATAAAGAAAGCCCGTTTTTTAAATTGTTATTATTCCTTAAAAGTACATTTCATATCATAAGCCACGCTGACATTATGCAGTTTGAACTAGGACTGCCACAAATGATTATTTTGGTAGTTGAGTAATCACCATGGCCGTGGCATGGATCTGTGGCAGACTGGTTCGATCCCCGGTCATTGTGACCATATCAAATTGTCCAAGACCCCCAGTTGCTCCTCGTGCTAATTCATCAAAAGGTGAATACAATGAGGAATGTTGGAAAACTATGACCAATTGCCACCAAAATTCACACGCACCTCTCTACCTATGCCGCCTTCATCCTCTGAAAGTATCAAAGCGATCGCCGCAATATTTTGGATTTTATGGCCATTAAGATTTTTTCTCTTCGACGTAGACGTTAACTATAGAGAAAAATCTTAATGTGGCTTCATGTGAGAAAACTATGACCAATTGTCACCAAAATTCATGTGCACATCAGTTTTGGAAAATAGCGACAATAGCCGCAATATTTTGGATTTTGAACAGAACGTAAATGGCGTGACGTGCTCCGCTGGCCCCTTCAAAACACTTTAGCAAAATTAAAAACAAAAACTGTTCTAAAATAATTATTAGATCAAAATGTACTGCATTTAAAAGTTAACTGTTTTGAAGTAGAAGTTTCAAAACAAACACAATTTTAAAGATGAAATGCAAACACATTGTACCAAAAAGTTAAAAAACACAACCGAACTGTTTTGGCTGTGATTATTTTAGGTGCCACAAGAGGGAGTCAGCATACCACTACAATAGTGGTATTTATACCATACTTTTTACGCAATTTAGTATTGAATGAAAAGTGCATAAAATATGTTACTTGCTTGAAATGTAATTGCAAGACATTTAAGATAAAGGTTCCCTCTTATAAAGTAAACTAAAGAATTTTCCAGCTCATTCCCATAAAAAGCATCCCAACATGAGCGTAAAAAGGGTAAAAAAAACTTTTGAACATGAGGAGAGTTCAAGTGCTGTTGTATGTAACTTTGACCCGTGTGAGAAATGATTGCGAAACATCTGCTGCTGTCCAGATGTTGAGGAGATGCGACAGGTGCGAGTTGGAAGGTGATGTCGCCTCACCAGGGACGCCGCCATAACTGCCATGCCAAATGCTTTCTTGTGCAGTTATTGTCCAAAAACATTTTGTGCATTTGCACAACAGTAGTACCTCAACTTATGAGTGTGGTTCATTCCGTTCCAGCCTCCCCACAAAAAGTGCCAAAAAAACATGAGTAAGGAAACTAATTACCCAACCGGTTTGAGATTCATATCCAGCAACATATGCAAAAAGTGTTTATTTAACACAATCATTTGGCACACAGTGTAAGCTTTTTCCTTTGAATAGACAATCTATGGTAAATTCCAGAGCTGGGCACTTGACCCTTTTTTTTGCCGGTCCGTCCTCTGTCCGTGACCTCGGTACCCTTCCGGCCTCGTCCCTCCATCCTTATTCATAAAATGTTTGCGTTGTTTTGAAAACGTGTCATTCCAAGTCAGGGGTCGCCGCTACGGCTACTGACTAGGACACAGCAGGGCGGAATTTCCTCTGCCTTTTATGGCCAATTCCAGTCGGCGTTTTTACTGTTGAGCACCGATCAAAAAGACAGCGACAACAATGCCTGCGTGCCTGCGACAACAAAGGCACCTAGACGACTAGACAATGCATTAATTGAATTGCGAAAACGATCTGGAAGGTGGCGGCGAAGGTGGTACGTGCGTGTGTATCTTCTTCACACAAACATTCGTGACATAACACCCACGCCTCTGCCAAACTAGTTTGCTTCGCAGCAGCAACGAGCTGCGAGGTGGATCCTCTCCTCTGTGGCAATAAAAAAAATGCCTGGCCGTGCCAGGGGAAACCGTACGTCATCGCAACATGTGACATAACGGACCGATCACGAGAGAGAATGCGCGCAGAGCTGTATACGCGGCAACAATTTCTGACGTGCGCGGCATGTGTTGCGATGCAATGCGGCAGTTGTCACCCGCGCTGACGCGGGAGTCTTAAGTAGCCTAAAGAAGCCTTTCGCCGAGTAGGCTGAGAGGAAATTTGGCCGTCTCGCGACCACGTCACACGCATGAGTGCCAATTCGTGGGGGCCGGACTAAAATTCACTTCCACCCTTTCTTAGTCCGCCCCTTTTTTAAAACGTGTCAGCCCCAGAGCGACGGACCGTTCCGCGTCTGGGATGGCCTGCCCAGCTCTGATAAATCCAGCAGACACTTATTTTTGAATTCAACAAAATGTAACTTGTTTTCTTTCTCACCTCCCAATGAAGCATGTTGTATCCTTGTCATATTGCCTCTCGTGCAGTGCAACAGACCGCAATTGCATCTTTAAAAAATAGACATTTTAGCGACGAGAACTTTTGCTACTGCGTGAGGGCTAAGTGGCCAACATTAACATGAATGGTATGATACTTTGAAACGTGCAAGGAAAGGTTTAACCCTGCTTTTTCCTTGGCCTTTTGTGTCAACATGTATCCCAAAAGAAGATGGCAAGAGTTTGTTCATGTAAACTCTCATTTTTAGTTTCTTTACTGTGGATTATAATTTATAGTGCGATGTTTACTTTTCATTACTTACCTCCAGGATATTATCATATTATGAATGCAAATGTAATACTAAAATAAATGATGTGTAAGTATAAAAAAAGTTTATACACTAAATAAATAAATAAATAAATAAATATACATATATGTACACTATTTATGCGTATATGTATTTACAGTATATTCTGTATAGCGTATATCCAGGGGTGGCCAAGTCCGGTCCTCAAGAGCCACAATCCAGCCTGTTTTAGGTTTATCCCTACGGCAACACACCCGTTTCAAATGATCAGCTCATCAGCAAGATTTGCAAAAGCCTGATAATGAGCCTGATTGTTAGGACTTCACATGATCAACGTTGCCTCCTTTAAGGGAAGAAAAAACAACTAAAAATAATATTTTATTCATGAACACGCTGCATGTTATTTTAATTATTTTATTTCATTGCTGAATTTCTGAATTGGTAAATCAGCTGCCTTTTAAAGAGATAACATGGTTAGTGTGGTGAGAACAATAAGGAGACAATGCTAGTGATTGAACAAGTGATCAAGCTATAATAATGCTCACATGGCATTCAGGCTTAGATTCGTACCTGCTGCGTCAATTTTAGAGACGACATGATCATCTGGACTGCAATTCTACAGTCAATGGCAAAGCTTGACCTTTGCCACCATGGCGGCCCACAAACTGTGAGGAAAACTCACATACTTGGCTAATTACGGTCGCTCGTCTGTTTAGTGGCAGTTCAAATTTGGGAGCAGCCGTACAAAATCCCTTGGGAAAACTCAGGATACCTGGACAAAATTGGTGTGCTTGAACCCAAAATTGCAGACTTCTTAAGACTATTTTGTGGTACCACTCATGATAGACGTGTCTCACAAATTGCATGATGTGGTTAATTTATTTTTTTTTTCATGTCAAAATGCTCGGCCCTACAAGTGAAAGTTAGCGTTTGATGCTGATGCAAACAGGCTGACACGGTGTTGCGGCTTGCGCTATGATGTGATGACTCACGCATCCGGCATCATCTGTGATGATGTGAAGCCCTATTTTTATTTTTTTTCCAATTTAAGGCTATTTTTAGAAGATTAAATCTCTTGTGGGTGTGGTTTGAGGCATATGTGCAGATTGCGCTGACTTGACAAAAACTACCCCAAAAAACAAAGCGCTTACATTGCAAACAAATACATCAGTGAATACGACTTTGGATCTTTGAAGTTGATATTTTCTCAACCAGCCCTGCTACATTGTTTTGGCGTTATCACTGAAAAGGGATGCAATGCCTTCTCTTCTGGCCTAGACACTTATCAGAAGCTACAACCCGCATTTACAAACTCAATTCTAATATTTGTTCAATGAAATTGTATTACTTCATTCCCAATAGTACCTGCCTGTAGATCGGTCGGCCTCTGATTTTAAACGGGCTTCCATCAGCGATTCCGACGGCCAACTTCTCTATTAGCATCCCCCTCCCCACGCTGTTCGATATTTGAACAGAAATAGTGACTCACAGTGACTCTCTGCGCCATGGAAGCCCGTTCACAGCCTGGTCCCTCACTCAAATCTGTCCCCCAAGCAACAACAACTCACTATTGTTCATCGCCGCGGCCATCGAAGCCTCGCCGCTAAAAGTAGACTAAAAACGGACTACACACAAAAGACGGATTAAAAAAAAATGTGCTTCCGACTTTGCTTAGTCCGTCTGTTTTAAAATTTTACCCGTCATTCGTCAACCATCAGCAAAACGGGTGTCCGTCATAGGCGGATAGACGGAGCGGTCCGTCACATAGACGGAATGCCCAGCTCTGCTTGTGTATGTTTTGGACTTTTTACATGTTGTGAGACACCAAAGGTATCAAGTATAGTAAACAATACTTTGGTATTTTTATCCAAATTGTTGTCGACGTGAATGTTAAAGTCTCCAAGTTATGGCCAGGTAGTCATAGTCAGTACAGATTACTGACAGCATTTCTTCAAATTCCTCCATATATTTGCCCTTTTTGTCTTGGAGGTCTATAAATGATTACAACAATGATCTTTGGATCACCTTTTGCCAAAAGACTGAGATATTTAAATCAATTAAAATCATCCAATACAATTTATTTACAGAGGTCTATCATAACTTTAGACAAATCATACAAGATAACACAGCATAGCATAATAATGTAAGAAAGAGTGTGAATGACACAAAGCCTCAAAGTCATAATTAGGTAAGTAAGGGAGAAGGGCGGGGAATATTAATGACATCATTCACTCCTTTAATGGAGCAGAACTGGGGGGGAGGGTTCAACTATTGAATGTATTCATGCAGAATTTAATACATTTCACAGCTCAACAAAACAAAGCATAGCCTGGGTGTAATTTATCTTTCTGACACACCCTTAAAACACGACTTTAAAAATGTTTAATGATGGAGAAGAGAAACATTTAAAGTCACATTAAAAACAATTATTTTTTCTTTTATTTGTTTTGAGTTCCACTTACTGTTAGAAAGTGATTTATTTCAGGGTAAATTACCCTCCGTGCTGACGGTTCCTCACTCTTGATTAAAATGTCATCGTAAGAGAAACTTTATCAATAGTGAAGATAAACTTCTAGTCAGTTTCAATAAGGGCAATTCACGCACATACCCTTTTGTTTAATTACAGCTAAATAACGCACAATGTTATCAAATTACCGGCAGTGATTTTTCACACGTTGCAAACAAACAGCGTGGGTTGCACCGATTGCTTTTAAATAGATGTAGATGAGATGTAATGATGTCGGAAAAGTCATTATCAGTGTAATTGGCCAACTTTGTACTGTTCGCTCTTCTTGCAATCCACTAATTAGCTATCTGCTCAATAATTCTGTGTCTCTCTGGACCAGGAGTCGGCAACCCGCGGCTCCGGAGCCGCATGCAGCTCTTTCATCCTGATGTTGCGGCTCTGCATGGCTTTGGAAAATAAATTGTGAAGTGTCCGATTGAACTGCGCGTTATTTGTCTCAAAAACGTGCATCATGTCTTCTTAGTAAATCAAGATTTTTGGCCACTTTCATGTGGTCCTAGATTGGATACCTATCAGATTTTTTTTTGCAATGCGTAGTCTGAACTACCAGGTCGCATACATCCGACATTGACGTCAGGACTCAGGAGCCCAAAAAGGGGCGGAGGGATCAGTGCTGACAACGACTCTGCAGTTGTTTTGAGTAACGGTATTGACTTTATATTTGACTTTAATTTAATCCCACTTGAAACATGAAGCATAAAGTGGACGTTTACGGCGATAGTAGTAATTCAGACATGGCTCGATCGTCTTGTTTTTTATACGCGATTATGACGTGACGTCATCTTTAGTGATGTCACCATGAAATTATATCGAAAAGCCTTGCCTCATAATTCCCCCCTAATGCTGTGTTTCTACCTCTGACCGAATCGCTCCACTGTCAAAATGACCCGACACTCTGCACCACATTTACTTCCGTAAACACAACATCATGAGTGACGTAAACTGTCTCTTCTGCACAAAAAGTGTTTGCGGCTCTCTGTTTTCTTTTCCGTGGAAACCGGGTCAAAATGGCTCTTTGAGTGTAAACGGTTGCCGACCCCTGCTCTAGACCCACCTTATATTTTGTTGGCAACCTTTTTTTATAAGTTAAGCACAAAAAATGTAAAAGCACTCACGTCTAAGTACCCAAGGTCTTCTGACTAACAGCAGCTGCTGTCACACTGAACATTGTGCCACCTGTGCTAGGTTATGAACAGAATTATTTACAGTCATTAGGAACAGTATTCACAACTAACTTTGGATGATGAATTATGTCCTCATAAAAAGAAATACATAATAAACATGAAGTTACCTCGTGATGACAAAATAGTCTATAATACGGTTACTTGGAACTAAAGCAGGCATGTACAGCGCCGGTCCTGGGCGGCTGACCTGCATCTTTTCTATGTCTGTCATGTCACACCTGATTCAAATGATCGGCTCTGAAGAAACCTGACAACGATCCTGATCATTTGAATCAGTTGTGTTGGAGGAAGGAGACATATAAAACATGCAGTATAGCGGCCCTCGAGTACCGGGTTTGGACACATGTGAACTAAATGAAGCGTGGATAAAGAGTCAGATGCCTCTTCTCCATGTTTAATAAAGAACATGCACAAGTCAATACCCTGTGGCATTATGGGAAAAAAAATGCAGAATGGAAATCGTGCACTGCAGACATAATAAGTCATACAATTTATGAATAAACAATTCACTCACGTTTTAATGTATTGGTCTGATGTGGGCCAAATGTTAAAAGAATAGCATTTATTTAACTTGCACAAGTCAATACCCCATGGCATTATGGGAAAAATGCAAAGTTTTAAGCATTTAGCCTACAAGTACAGTACATTCAAATTTAATTGTCAAAATGTTTTCTCCACATTGGCAGTTCCACGCTTTCGTACTTTTACGTTTCCGTACTTTTGAGAAAGGAGATGAGAGGCCATGACATGCTCTTCTCTTCTTCAATTCCAGCCATGGGGCTGGAGGCGCCGGTGAGCGATGTCTGCCATCATGTGGTTAACACTGGTATTACATCTTTCAATGGCTCAGCAAAAGTACAAAACATTTTTATTTACAAAAATTAATCGAGGTCCACTCCGAGTGTGGGTGAGGGCCACATGCAGCTCGTGGTCCACCCAGTTGCCCAACCCTGATGTAGGAAATAACACAGTGCATGAGGTCATCTGACTAATGGCAGCTGCTTCAATTACAAATTGTACCCCTAAAATCTAGAGAATACGCAAAACATCATTTACAAAAACATTTAAAAAAAAAAGTCAAACCGCAATTTTCACATCTCATGAAAAGTGTCCATTTTGTCCAAAAGTGAAGGTCCTCCATTTTGAAAGCGCTCGACCCAATCCCCCGCGGCGCCTTTTTCACTTTCAGGTGACGAGTGTGGATCCGCCGGCAATTTAATTAAAACATGTAAGTTTTAATTACCTAACTAATTAATTTGATAAGTAAAAACGGAGTGGGACTGATAAATGATGGCAGCGCTTCAAGGCTGCCCCGCCAAAAGCCAAAGACATTATATTCTGAAAAATGACTAAATAAAGGCAGTCATTTTTTTTTCTCCTCACGTGGCGGATAATGACAGCATTTGAAATGAAAAGGAAATGAATTATGCATCCACAATAGTAAATACGATGGAAAGATTAGGCAATAAGACGATAAGAAATGTGCTTATTGTGTCAGGGTGCTGCCTGTGAAGCGGAACAGCGAGCTCAAATTGGCAAAGGTGTCGTGCAGTTGAGTCACCTTGGTGGTGGTAGGTGGGTGCTCCCTCCTCCTGGGTGCTGCTGAGAGTGACGCTTTAAGCTTTCTCTGCCTCTGGCCGTAATTATACGTTTTCTCCCGGAGACGGTTAACCTTTTGGTGAGGGCCACTTTTTAATTGTTTTGCTAATTCAGAGGCCCGAAAGCGTCCACTTGAACGTTTCCTCCTCCTTCTCTCAAAATACAATTGATGCTTTGAAGACGGAGTCAGCGGAGTCAATCTTCTTCTTTCTCCCCGCCAAAATCAAGACTCATAATACAATTAAAAAAATATATATAGATATGTTTTTGATCTCTACAACGAAACAAAAACAGTCCATGAGTCAAGTAAAACATTAAACGTAATGTTTCACCACATTATTGTAAATTATATACATTAAACATATGTACTTCAAATGAACTGTCGATTGTTCGCAGTTTGTGTCCTTTTGAGATCGGTGTTGTAGTGGTGACTTGGATTGAAATCTGTCATGTCAAACTATTCAGTTTAAATTTGGTGAACATACTGCTTCTTATTTGACCTGAAAGATGCCCTTTTCCAAATTGGACCAAATTTGGTCCTGGATTCTGGCCAGGACCTGCTTTGCGCTTCTTCTCTAATGAAGTACAGTCTTGGTGTTGTAGGCTAATTGAGCGATGTCTGCCATCGACCGGTGAATAGGGCAGAGTGGGGTAAGTAGTGCCAATTTTTACTTATAGTGCCTTTCACGCAAGGGGATTACAGGAATGCCTCCAACTAAAATACAGAATGTACATGCAGTTTAGAGAGCAATAGCGTTGGATCTTAAATAACCTGTTTGAAAAATATAGCTTTAGAAAAAAAAAAAGTGGTTTTGTGGCACAACTTGCCCCCGATGCGGGGGAGGTTGTGCCATTAGTCAGAAATCACATGCAGGGGTAAATTGTGCCGTTGATAACTGAAGTAAAAAATATCATTTTAATCTCACAAACGATAGTGCTATATAAAAGCAAGACCAATTCAATACAAAAGTATTTGTTTAATGTTTATTGAAAATTTGAACATCATCAAAGGCCAATTTTTTCAACAAGGCCACTGCCACATGAATACATGCTCAGAACAAAATTCCAAAATGAGCACCTACCTAACTGCATCTGCATCTGAATATCTTCACAGATGCCTGTCAGTGCTGAAGGGGAATGTGAACTTGTGCTCCCTTCTGGCTACACCACCAAGCCTATTTTTTTTCTTATTCATATATTTTTTTATGGTCATCCTGTAGATCTTCATCTCCTCACCTCTGCTCTCTCCAACTCCTCAGCAGGAGTTGAAACCCTTTCTTTCGTCCTTTTGTATCTGTGTGGCATGATGGATTTTGATCTAAAATTAAGAATGGCACATAGTTTTAGTGATCAAATGTAGGAATACAATGTAAAATAACAAAGTAATATATTGTGAATAATTATAAGTTGGGGGAAGTTATGCCACGGGCACAACGTAACGCAGGTCCTTTGGCACAAATTACCCCAAGCCCACCATTTTGAAAGAAATGCATCCCCCAGCTGTTTTGAGCTAGCATCATGCTAACTTCATAGACTCATCATTTACCTTATTGAAGCACTAAAGCTTGTTTTCTATAATTGTTCAAATACAGCAATCAATCAAAAAACCTTAATCAAAGAAATTTTACTTTGAAGGGCAAAAAAATGTTTTTTTTTAACTTAAATGTGCTTACCTCTCAAGCCATGTGTGAGAGAGGCTTTGCAGGATGAGCGAAATGGACGCGTCTTCAAAAATATGTGGTCACATGACCAACTTCATCTATAGCTTTTTAAACAACAGGGGTAGCACTACTTGCCCCTTCTTAGGAGGATACTGTATGTAGAAGAAGATAAATGACTGGAGATAAGAAAATCTCATCACATTGTGAGATAATTGGGCTGCTGTGGTTATTATAGCACGTCAGGTGCTTGTCATTATGATACAAGTGCTTCATGAAGTGACTTATTATTATCGCTATTATTTTTAACTGCAGTTAAATATAGCGGATGCTTTGAAGGAAGCAAGCGCACCTTCAGTGACGTTTTCCTCATTTCTACCTTCTTGTCATTGTGAACTCCAGCCCACTGTGAAATATAACAAAACAAACTCACAACAAATCATTAGTACTAGCATAGGATATTTGTTTTGATGGATGTGTATGTATACATTAAACACTAAAGCTAAAGTACTGCCATGGAAAAAAATGAACTCAAAGCTAACTTATTTTTTTCATAACCAACAGCATACACCTCAATGTGCCTATCTTATTTCCAGTGCCGGGTATTCCGTACCAGGGGCGGAACGGTCCGTCGCTCTGTCCCGGACGGACGCCCATATTTGGGAGGGAGGACGGGGGATGACAAGTTTTAAAAACGAGACGGACTACGCAAGGGCGGAGGTGGCTTTTAGTCCATCCAACTAATCCCTCATGCGCGTGACGTGGTCGCGAGGCTGCCAGCTGCGCGTACTTACTAGCACTGGAAACGCCGAAGCGGGAATGCACTGCACACTTTCGGTCTGCAAAAAGCTTAAAAAAACATGTTCTAAAAGGAGAATAAGCTAAGGGTGAAGGAGACGAAAAAGAAGGAGAGGAAGAAGAAGGAGGAGGAGGAGGAGAAGGACACAAACACAGAGACAGAGAGAACAGAGGGGAAGCTCAGACAGAGGGAATGGAATCAATACCTGTGGTGGCAAGCGGGTCATCAAACCGCTAACCCAGAAGTAACGGTAAGCAGATATGAATTGTAAATTAGCCAGTTAATGAGCTTTAAATAAAACTCTGCCGTTAGCATCTCTCCTGCGGCGCCATGCATAGCCGCTTTTTTTGGGGGGGGGGTGGCTGACGTAAGGACGGACCCGCTTCTAAAGGACGAGTACGGACGGGGTCGGAGGACCATCATTTTTAATGAATAAGGACGGAGGGACGAGAACGGAAGTGTATGCAGGTCGCGGACGGAGGATGGAGGACGGACCAACATAAAAGGGTCAAGTACCCAGCTCTGCTTTTTTCATTGTAAAACATTGAACAATATGTGTGAAATAATACAATTTTAACTGCACATAAAGGATTTCCCTCAATTAAAAGCCTACTAGAAATGTCACAGTAGAACAGGACAGTGGCTGACTTTTTCAGACCTCTGCTAAGGGAGATGAAATAGGTGGAGGAGATCAGTTTTTTTATTAAGGGATTGACCGATCACCAAAAATGAAATAAATTGGCACTGATTTAGATCCTGGCGATCAATCGGTGCACCTCAATTAAAAGAGTTCTTGTCACACTTTGCATTGGCACTTTGCTGCTGCCCGCTTTGGCCACCTGGGGGCAGTGTAAGACAGACGTCCGTTTAGAAGTCTCATCTCGTAACTGCTACTTGCAGAGGATTAAGAATATATGACTTAGTACTATTGAATTGCATGCTTAAATGTGGTTCTGCAACATTTATGCTCAAATATCAGTTGCTCAAAGTGTCATATCTGCATTTCCCATTACTTGTGAGCATTAGCATTAAGCTAGCAGACTAAAGTAGAAACTACTGTCTGTGGTTGTGTGCCGATAGAACCTCAGCATAATTGTCATGGGTGATACAAGTTGTACAAATGTATTTATTAAAATTGATTAAGATAATGGATAGATGGATGGATGGATGGATGAATAATTCAAAGCAAGGCGAGCAGGCCTCAAAAATCTCTGCACGCAATCTGCGGACCTCTTTCAATTTGAGCGTTTCCCGATAAAACATTTGAGATTAGAATAATGCCATAACAAAAGAGCCATTTCTGTTGCCGCTGCGGGCGGGCGGGTAAACTGGCGCAATGAGCACGAGATGTTAAATTGTTCGCGCGGATGGCATTGACCTTGTTTGTTCCCACACAGCGTCATTACGGCGCAGCCGCCATCAATCTCAATCAAGCAATTACGGAACGCGCTCCCGTTTGTTCGCTTGCAATTTCCCCATTGCGCTAATTACATCTAAACGTGTCCTTCCAAATTAAAATTAAACACCCACGACGGAAAGAGCAGCGTCTTAAGTCCAAAACATCACACGTGACTCAATGAACCCGACCGAACTCAACCTGCTCATTGAAACACTTTGCGAGATCCAACGTGGAACGCATTGAGACACTGGTTGAAGTTGATCTCAATTCAAACTTTCTAGAGTCAATTAACTGCGGTAATTGTAATTAACAAGTCTTAGGCGATCATGATTACTCCAACAAGAAGGTACTGTATATTAAAAAAAATAGTCAAATAATAAATAAATGAATAAACAGTCGTACTAAGCATAGTCGGAAGCCATTTTTTCCCATCTATGTAATCTTCGCACTGACAGCATGATGAGCTGCTGGCCAGCACGGAGGCCTCATTTCCTGGGCTGGAAAAAAACAAAGAAGAAGGGGGAAAAAAAAGCCCATCAATTTGTCAGAACACTAACATTCCACTCCGAATGCCTAACAGGAGCTCGGTGAGCTTGTCCTTGTCAGTCACGGTGCCACGGGAAACGTGTCTCCACACGCCACACACGTCTTTCATGTTGAGGCCTCACATCCTCGCACGTTGAGGCCTCACATCCACCACGTCTGCATATTTTCAACACTTGTAGTTTGACAAGCAACGTGAGGAGAACACCTTCCATCCATGTCCTTCTTCAAACACAGCAAAGGAGGCACGTTCGGTGAATTCAGCTGCGGTGGAATCCTATTAAAAGCCGTACACTTAGATGAAAGTCGTACTTTTCAGAAATGTTTTTCGGGACCAATTATTATTTTTCATAGGAAATTAGAAAAAATTGAATTTAAAAAAAATCATCCTATGAGAATCCTCTTGAATTATTACAATACTAAAATTGGATTTTTTGAAAAAAGAAAATTTGTACAATTGAAAGAACAGAGTCGAAAAAGATCGTACGAAGGCAAATTTTCATTTTGATAGAAATTCATAATCATACCCGAATTGTCATACTTTTTAAGAAAAACACGTAATCATACAAAACAATCATACCTTTCGGAGAATACAATTATGTACGATAAATAAAAAGAGAGAAAAAACCTGTGGTGTGTCAAATTAATTAATTAATTACACTTTTGTTTTTCACCTTATGGAGTCTTAAAGACCTAGATAGACCAATCCGACATTGGCCAACTGTGACCGACGCTTCCTCCCTGTGGCGCGTCCCGCTGGAAAAATATACCGCAATGACAGACAGCGACGCTGACCATTAAAGTACCTTCTGCGCATGCAAGAGATGACCCTTCCATACCATCGGCCGCGGTAGTCACGATCCCTGATGGTTAGAAAAAGCCAACCAGAAAGCTATTAGCCGGAGGCAGATTGGTGTATCTAGGCCTTTAATCTTAGAAGGACAGTCAGTCTTTTCCTATAAACTTGTAATTTTATGCGGAAAAAAGTTAATCATTGTTTGAGAATACACAAAATAAACTAAAAATATTGTTTTCAATGAAAAAAATGTAATTTTCTAAGAAAGAAGGCAATTTGGGGGATAATCTTGACCCAAGTCAATTTTATGAGGCAAAAATTGAAAAATGGGCGCAAAATAAATAAATACGGCAAAAGAAATTATGAGCTCACTACAAAAAGTTTTAATTCCCTGAGAAATAAAACTCAAAATTTAAATTTAATTTAAATTTATATTTTGGTTGGGGTTCATATATAACAGACAATCAAGGTTTTTAACTCGTTTTATTACCTGACATGTTTCGGCCTGTACTTCCGCCTTCAAAACAGTGTCCAAAACGACCTAAAAATCTCGATTGTCTTTTATATATGAACCAACCAAAATATAGATAACAAGGAAGACAAAATGAACTTAATACAACTACAACATTTAAATTGTTTTGGGGAAAAAAAGGTCATTTTAACTGTGAAAAATATTTGAAGACCAAAGTTGTATTTATCATATCACTATTATTATCTTTATTATTATTATCATTATAAAAAGCTAATCTTACAACAACTATGGGCAAAATCACCGAGAAATTCTTTCCTGCATCTTTAAAGAGGCAACACACCACCACAACAAGAACATACAACATATTTTTTTTATTAAGACAAGTACTCATCAGGTTTTTTTTTTTCCCTTTTGTAAAAATATTGGCAAACTGATACAAAAGAGGCATGGCCAGACGACAAACTAAGGGTCCACAACCACACCAAAGAAAACAAACAAAACAGACAATGTTGAAGCATTTTTTTTAGGGTGGGTTAGCAAAACACAAAGCAGCTCCTCCTCCTCGTCTTGAACATGTTACAGGAAATACATTATATCATGTATGCAAAACATTTACAACTCAATATAGCCGAGGAGAAATTTTGAGTAACACCGACTGTACACATCGCGCTAGTCTTGCTTGATGGACAAATCTACTCTGGCATCTTTGTGGTTTACACAAACTCATACGAAGTGCACTGGTATCATTAAGAATACACACAGCTGAGAAATCCATGTACATCTATTTGAATAGCTGCTGCTGCTGTGCTAATAATAGGTAGAGTACACTGTATATACTTAGTGGGGCGGCGTGGGGGGATTTTTTTTCACAATTATATTTGCATTCTACCTGAGATGCAAAAAACACAACCATTAACACTCATGAACCTGAGAGAGTGAACACAAACATAATAATAATCATAAGAAGGAGAAAGATCAATTGTTAAAAAAATCAAATCAAATCAAATAGGATTAGCGCAATGTAGGTATTCCTCAGTGGACCATCATCTTTAAAAAAAAATAAGGTCATGCAGATGACACCAAAACACATAAAGAAACATGTACCGGTAATCAATATAGTTGATTTATCTACTGTACTTAGCTTTGACATTTGTTATAAAAGTAAACAGGTAATATAATTAATATAAACAGGTTTATATGCAAATAAAATAAAATAAGAGACCATATAAATCATTTTAAAACGATAAAACTATAACATTTTAAAAAGTTCCCTATAAGCCTCTGAGAACAAGAGTGGGCTAACTCCATTTTGTGATTTTGAACTGCCATCCATCCATCCATCCATCCATCCATCCATCCATCCATCCATCCATCCATCCATCCATCCATCCATCCATCCATCCATATGCACACACATAAATATACATGATTGCTGTCAAATGATTACATTTAACATTTTTAACTAATTAATCGCAAAATTTTCCATAATTGATCGTGATTAATCGCATTTTCAACTACAATTTTCTATGACGCAAGTAACTGATATTTTCTTGAGTAAAATCTTGGAATTAATGTGGGAAAAAAAACTGAAAGTATATTTCGAATAAAAGACTATTCTAATATTTTTTTTATACTTGAATACGATTATTTTCCTGTAAAATCCAACTGTTGAACGATATGCCAAAGCCGTATAACTAATATGATATTTGAACTTCGCTTTGTAAAGTGCACAAATTATTTTTGATTTCTCCAATGAGCCATCGAACAACTTTTTAAAGTAAAATTACGTAAGTCTGTCTTCGCGCAAGTTACTCTCCTCTAAATTTGACTGTAAAGTGAGCAGAGGTCATATGCCACAGGAAGTAAATAATATGGAGTTAACTAAGGTATTTTTTTTTTTTTTAATGCTTTAGAAAATTTAAATTAATCAGCAGCTGATCTCTACTCACAGTGCAGCCGAAGGGGAGAGCCACTTTCGCAAAGACGGACTTTTACATAGTTTTCTTTAAAATGTTGCTTGGCGGCTCATTGGAGAAATCCACAATAATTTGCACACTTTTCAAAGCTAAATCCAAATACTATATTAGTTGTCTTGTATGGTGTATCATTCAACTGTTGTATTTTACAGGAAAAGAATCTTATTCAAGGAACAAAGAAAGCTGTTGGAACAGTCTTTGAATCTAAATATACTTTTATTTTTTTTCCACATTAATTCCAAGATTTGACTCAAGTGAATATCAGTTCCAAGCTTTGTAAAAAATTCTAGTTGAAAAATACGATTTAATCGCGATCAATTATGGCAAATTTTGCGATTTATTAGTTAAAAAAATTGTAATTACTTGACATCACTAATATATATGTGTATTCACTTAAACTTAGTTGCTCAAAACAGAGTTAGCCCAACTATTTGTAAATGGGAAATCACAAAATCACAAATCACGAAATAAAAATGCACACCGATACATTTTTCTTCATTTAAATGAAACGAAAATTACAAGAACAAACTATTCAAGTAAATATCTCTTCAAGATATCTTGTAATTTTACAAGAATAAAGTTGTTTGTTTAAGGTAAATAAAAAGTTTACATTTACAGGAAAAATGTCATAGTCATTGTAGAGAATAATATTGTAAGTTTACAAAACATTCAGTCGTCATCTCATAAGACCGATATTTTTTGGGGGAAAAAAGTTTTAATAACAGTTACATTTTTGGAGAATAAAGTTATAGTTTATGAAGTTGTTATTTTATGAGATTATTATGTGGTTATGGTAGTTTATTTATATTAGTTTACGGGAAATATTTCTTTCCACCCAGAACATTTGATATCTGTCTTTATTTTTTGATCTGTTTATTTTTAATGTATGTAGTAATGTTGCAATACTGCAGGCATAAACGTAATAAGAAAAAATGATCTAACAAGAATAAAGTTTTTTTTTACATTAACATTCAATGAGTTGGGTTTTTTTTTTACAAAAAGAGGGGGAAAAGAAAACTTTCTACGTAAACAAGTCATTTTTTAAAACAAGTAGTACTCTTGAAAAAGGAATATATTAAAATGGGAAAAAGTTACATATTTGTAGAAAAACATTTATTTCGTATCATCATATGACAAGTAGGACTTCCAAAAATTGTTTTTGAAATAAAATATGCAGTGAATTAATTTGGGGTATCACAATGGGTAAATGTACTGTATAGCAGCTATAGCTATGTTAAGGTGAGTTCTGTCAAGGATCTTGATCTCAATTTAAGTTTTGAAATGATTTATCATGGTCTCATATTTTTGTTTTTGTTTTCACAAAATCCAAACAACAGCCATTTTAAGCATGGATGGGCTCACTTTCTATATCCGCTGTAGTTCCATCTGCAAGGCTGATTGCTGCTTGTTTTAACCTCGGCCAGAGAACTTCCCCATGAATAAGAAATGCTGCTCCAATGAACATTTGTAATCACCACATTTAATAATACATAATAAATACAACATCTGGGACCATCCCAGCTTTTGTACAACATGAACGCCAGGGTCAGAAACGGCGCATCAGAAAGCTACAACGCGGACCAACATCGTGTCGAGCCAGTTAGAAAGAGGACACCAATATACAAGATAACCCTTTAACGCAGGGGTGGGGAACCTTTGGCCTATTATGGCCCCCCCGTCACTTTGTGTAAAATCCCATTTAGTTTATGTAAAATAATAGGTAATTCGTGAGTATTCAATTGGAATGTCATTAGAATAACATTGTATTTGTTTGATTAAAAAAAAAGTCGTAACCATACGAAATTAAAGTCATAATTTTATGACAGTAAAATGTAAAGTCGTGTAACAAATGTCACATATTTTGGAGAAAAAAAAATGTAATCCCACTAGAGTTGGTTGCAACACAAGTTTCATGAATTCAAGAAGAATAAAATGTAATGTAAATAAGCGTTAAATTGTAATGCTGGAGAAGAAAACATTTTACTATGAGAATAAATTTGAAATATTATAAGAACTGAGTTGTAATTTAATGAGAAACTTGAAATCTTACAAGACAAAAAAAATATTTTCTCAATAAAAAAGTCGGAATAACAGAGAGGATTGTAATTTTTACAGTAAAAAGTACAAAAAAATGCAAGAATTAAGTGGTAATTGGAGTGAGACAAAAAATTGATGAAAATAAACTGGGAATGTGATGTGAAAAAAGTTTGACAGGAAAAAAGTCAGAATCTAACATGAAAAATTCAGTCCGGTTATAAAGATTTAGTGGTATTATAATGGCATTAAAGTTGCAATTTTACAGGAAATAGTCATGCTATTATGTGAATAATGTTATTTTAAGAGATTAAAAACATATTTTTGACAATAAAGTCATAATTTTACAAAACTAAAGTAATCATTAATGAGAATTATCATAATTTTAGGCAACTAAAGTTGATTTTTTTTTGTAAGAATTACAGGTGACAATAAAATCAAAACGTAAACAGAAACAAAAAAAATCACAATTTCATTTTAAATTGTAATTCTGAGGATTGAGTCGTAATCGTAAACAAAAAAGTTGTAATCCTTTGAGAATACAATAACATCCTAAGAATAAAATCACAATTTTAAGAGACCAAATTTCAAATTTTATAGTTGTCATTTTATGAGAATCAGGCTACAGATATGCAAGATTAAAATGAAAATGACATCACAGTGCCTAAGGGCTCAGGTAACGTCCGATCACGGCTCACCTGTTTTCTGGGTTTGGACATGTGACATTCATATGCTGAGCGTGATTGGTCGTTACCTGATCCCTGAGCAACTGTGATGTCATTTTTAGCCGACAGCAAGTGGAAAAATGGCCCCATGATAAGGATAAAAACAGGTGGATTTTGCTGTTTAATTCATATTCCACAGACACAATATTAATCAGAATGCCATGTTTAGACTAATGGGGGCACACAGAACATATTATTGTGAAGAACATTTTTGACTCAACTTCCCATTTTTAGAGCAGGTTCTCAGTTTTTTTTTTGTACGATTTTGTCTCATTAAGTAGCTGAAAAATTAGAAGAAAAGAGCTACTGACTGAGGCCAACAATTAAACCGCAATAACACTTTTTAAAAAAAAAATCATTTGTACCTCTGACGGCGGCACGTGGTCGACTGGTTAGCAAGTCCGCCTCACAGTTCAGAGGTCGTACGTTCGATCCCGGCTCCGGCCTCCCTGTGTGGAGTTTGCATGTTATCCCCGTGTCTGCGTGGGTTTTCTCCGGGCACTCCGGTTTCCTCCCACATTCCAAAAACAAGCTTGGTAAGTTGATTGGACTTTCTAAATTGCCCCTAGATGGGACTGCGAGTGCGGATGTTTGTTTGTCTCTGTGTGCCCTGCGATTGGCTGGCAACCAATTCCGGGTGTCCCCCGCCTACTGCCCGAAGACTGCTGGGATAGACTGCTCCAGCATTCCCATCTACCCCTGTGAGGATAAGCGGTATAGATAATGGATGGATGGATGGATGTACCTCTGACTTTGAAATAAAACTTCAGGTGTGATACAAATATAGCAGACTAGGTTTCCCACCCGTGCTTTAAAGCATACAACCACCTGTATGCCTCCATATCAAACAAGGCACTACATGAGGCCCTTCACTCTTTTCCTTAATAGTGATCGGGAGGTGGCATTAAGGCAGTGGTTATCCTTTAAACTGTATGCACGTTTTATATTAGCATAACTATCTGGGACTGTCAGGGTTTGTGTAGCTAGGTAACAAAAAGGCTTTTGAGTGACATTTTGAGGCTGTTAGGCGACATGTAAGCAAAAATAACAACATGATGACGCAGTTGTCCGTTCAAGACCAATCAAAGATGGCATAACGGTAACAATACTTTAAGAGATGTAGTTTTACTGGTTAAGGATGACTGCAGACACACCCTTTTACCCCTTACTTTTACATTGTAAATTTTCTAATATATTAACATCTAATAATCTAATAAAAGCATATGGCTCTGATCATATCTTGCGAAAAAACAAAACAAAAACACAACTGTGGCGTTCTTTTAAGTTTTTTTTTTTTTTAAATAGAAAATTACACTGCTTTTATCCCAACAGAAGCGAGCTGGCAAGTTGAACACAAAACGGGAAACAGGTTTAAAATAGTCACTTTTACCATAGCAAATGTACAAATAAAGGACAGAACTCACGTCACAGTACAGTAAACTGTAAAGATGTTAATTGTTCTGACTGTTGAGCTAGACTTTAACTTCATACTAGCTTTACCTTCAAGCTGGCTCTTCTGTTCGCCCTGTTTTGATGATAAACAAAGCTAAAGAATAAAGTTTACAAAAACAATACATTGAGCTTTTCGTCCATCCATCTCTTGCGCGAAAACTAAATAAACTAGTCGATAATATTTGAGATTTTATAGAAAATTGGGGCCGCTTTTAAGATTTATATAATTAAATCATATCCCATTGGAAGTTTAGCAGAAAACTGGTTTAAAATGGATACTTTTAGCTAAAGAACATAACTTAGATTATAATCACAGAGTCAAGTTGTTAATAATCTACTCAGGAATTAATCGTTTTTACATTAATTGTTCAAATTGTTGAGCTAAACATATGCTATGTAATATTAATGCTACCTATTCTTTATGCCAAACAACGCTAAACAAGGAAGTCTTAATAACAATACAGTATTTCCTTACATAATAATGATTTCATAATGCGAAGGGGCTTTGAATAAACACGCCTCTCATATAGCGATGATCACGGCGCTAGTGCGGTAACTAGCCAAATTGAGCTTAAACAGGGTTTAGAATTGATAGTTTTTACCGTGATAAAAGATACAACACCGTAAGAGGTTCAAGTTGTTCAGTTGTTGCTCGGTAATGATTCATTTTTTTACAGTAATTGCTCACATTTTAGGTTGCCGTTTGAGCTACACATGAGCATTATGCTAGTTTTAATGTTCATCCAATCTTTTTATGAAACAAAGCTAATTAACAGAACCAAGACGAGACAAACTTAGTACACTAATCGGCTCCCGTGTTTTTTTTTTCTTAAACAGAGTGATCATTATTATGCAAATGATTACATTTTGTGACCATGATTGTCTTAAAAAACAACAGAGTAAAGAATAAGGATTAGCTATATGTGATTAAAATGTTCCTTTTTTTTGTTAGCATGAATGCTAACTCCAAAACATCTAACTTAACTGACATCTACTCAATAATGAACATTTGACCAGCTATCATTAGACTGAACTTTACACCACTGCTAACGTCTAAAGATAACGGCTATCTTGACATCTATACTGACACACAGACAAGCGACCTTTAATAAAAATTAAAAAATAGGGGGAAAAAAGCCACTTTATCAGGCACACTGTGATTTAAGAAATGCATTCTATTTTGAAAATGAAGTCGCAGAGTTGTAATTTGGCCAGTGAATATCTAAATTCCCACACTGACACACACACCAGTGCACCGCACCTGAAATGAACCACTCTGGAGACCTGATAATGAAAATGGCTCATACATTTCTATATACAGACGCATTTGTTAAAAACACGTCCGGTTAGATGATTTTTACTATTTAATAACTTAAACTTGATTTCCTAAGATTATGACTTTTTCTTGTAAGAAACATCTTTTTATTCACATAATGGACTTTTTTCCTAATACATTTACGAAGTTTCACGTATTTAATTCTCATCAAAATGACCACTTTTCCTTATAATTTGACTTTATTTTTATAAAATGCTACATTTCTCCTTGCGAAATTTTGATTCCTGTGACGATTTCACTTTTACTATTCTAACAGTTGTGATTTCTTCTGTCAAGAGTTTGACTTCATTGCCCCAATAATTAGACTTAGGCACATAAAATTATGACCTTTCATCAAAAGTACCTCTTTGTCAAGGGAATTTGACTTTCGTTCTTTTCATCGCATCATTGTTGCGTATACAACATTATGTTCTGGTTCCGGATTTATGCACAGACTTCGGGCATAAGGTCATAAAATCCCCCAAATTTTGTATTCGGGGTGACACTTCAATCACAGCTCACAAAAACGTTACGAAAATAATACGGCTCTCTTCAGTTTTGTGGGCCTATCACAACCGTCATCAAACTTTGATCAGATGTCCCTAATAAAGTGGCTATTGAGTTTTTTTTTTTCTTTTTGGTCTATCATTCACGTGTAAACCAACAGCGTCAAATGTACATGTTACTTATGTGGTGAAGAAATCACAATAATAGCTGAACTTTGACCCAGAACACATACGTGTTTGACTCGAAAAGGGGACATATTACTGGAAAGTGACTTTTTAATTGCTTGTGTACAAATAGTCTCTGGAATGCCTGCTGGAAATGTTTGTAAGCAAGCTGTTTAGATTTTGGCTTGTTTGTGATGTCACAGTGGCTACGTTTACATGGACAACATTTCTTTAATCCGATCAGCGTTTGTATTAAAATTATGATCGAATGCACTGTTTTCATGGACACTAAAATATTGGTCCGATTGGGACTTAAATCTAAATATTTTGACATGCACAGATTGACCAAATATACCGGAAGTAGCAGTAAAAGAAGAAGCCGTAGTGACTTCTGTGTCAACAAAACATTGCTTTGCAAAACTTTAAACCTTAGCAGTATTTCGCTTATTTTTCCGTTTGCGCTGTTGCGTAATGTTAACACTTCATAATGGAGTTGCAAATGTACCAGTTCAGTCTTGCGCCCCCGACCATGTCTTTCGCTCGCTCTGCTTCTACTAGCTTGCGGGAATAACAGAAACGCGTATAATGATGTCACAGGCGTGCGGTAAACACGGTCTGTCCCGAATTTTTTTTTTTTTATTAACAATTGACGGATTAACAATTGACATAAACCACCTTTCTCGTACTAAATAAAATCTTGGGCTTGATCGGGTCAGAATACTCTGAATGGGGTATGTACATGAAGCAAATCAGGCATTTAATCCGAATAAATGTGTCCATGTAAACGTAGCCAGTGTTTGGCGATGTGTCTGCCGCATGTGTCACGTTCATGAATCTGCCCACTGATTCAGTGGTCCCCAACCACTTGTCTGCACTACACAACCCCCCCGTTAGTGATTAGTTTCGAATTGGGAAGATACGTCAGCACTTAACTCCTCCACCCTCAGCCCTCGGTTGACGAATGTTTGCCAGTATGCGTAAAATGAGCACTCCATGGCAGAAAAAAAGCTTGGGGATGAGTGCAACTGATTGACAAGTGTAATTTGGTGGTTTGACAATTAAATGCTGTATGCGCCAAGGAAAATACAATCACAGTTTTTACTGTCAAAATGGGCACTCTCAAAACATTTGCCCCTACGGAGACACAAACCTCTGCTTGCATCGGCATACCCCACATTGGATAGGGGATGGGTAAGCAGTGGCTCATTTGCGCCAGACAATTCTTAAAATTATTATTTTGGGGGAATCTGAACTAAAAACAAGTTCCAGATACGATATTTAGACATCTGTGGACTGTTTCAAATTGGGTAAAAATGTCAGAATATGTCTCCTTTAAGATTACTGCAGAATGAATAGGGTGACGAGCATCCCCCTTGTGCTCGGTGGCGCAACCAAACAAACGCACACAAACAGGCCACTTTCATCTTGGACTCCACAGCCAAACATCTAAACCAACAAGCACATGAGTGGGAGGGACAACAGGGAAGAAAACTAACAGAAATAGAACAAGGCACAAAATAGTCTGTCAAAGAAAGAAAGTGTACAGAAGTTTAGGCCCCAGCAGTCCAGGAAGGTTTTGAGACAGGAGACTGGGCCTCGTCTCAACATGAGGCCACGCCAGTCCTAATTTCGCTTCCTTCCTACAGCATCTTCCACCCCCCAAAACAAAGATCTTAATCAGAGTTAGACACAATGCTGCCAAAGCACCACCAGCCTTCCTTCCACACTTTAGATGTAATACTCCTTCTTCTCGTCCGTGTTGTTGTGTCCGCCCTCGGCGTTGATGATGGCCGTGTCGGCGTCGGCGGCATCGTCCGCCCCTTTGGCTTCATGCGTGAAGTAAGTGCCTGCACGCAAACAAAATGAAAAACACACTCAACAATCCTATCAGACAACAACAAAAGACACTCGGGATGAGAACATGGTCAAGTGTGATTGGCCGCGTTTTACCTTTGTGTCTGGCAAAGTATCGACCGAGAACAATGAGCGCGCAGAGGATGGCGAACATCACCACGGCAACCACCCCGCCGATGACGGCATGGTCAAGTTTAGGTGGCGAGCCCTCGCCTGCTCGGGAATCTGAAAACAGGAACATTTAAACTTAATCGTTTGACAGCAAATATAGACCCAGATGTATCGGACAGCGCTGCAATTGATTTCAAATCATGTAATCCAAATATGATTGACTTCTTAACTTAAGTTAAAGAAAGAACTTAACTCTGCAAAATCTTGTTTGGCCAACAAGTTTTTTTGGCAGGGAGGAGTCGACTCTACTGTCTCTCCCTCCATGTTGAAAATGTAATACTACAAGATAATCCGCATTCTCATTAAATGTACCTGTAATCGGATTACGTTTTTTTTCTGCAACGGTAATGGAATACAGTTACATTATTTTTTCATATCCTGAATACTTAACGCAGGGACATATATTTCGTTATTCCCAGAGCCTGTGTGCACGCATGACGTACGCACTCGATGATGTCACAATGTGTCCCCATATACTGTACTTCTATTAGGGATGTTCCGATCGGGGTTTTTTGAGACTGATACCGATCATGCATGAGTGAGATCGGACGATACCGATTCCGATCACATGCAATATCTGTATATTTTTCCATTTATTACGCAATGTTATCTGAAAAAAAAACAGCCATATTATTGCCGTAATTTTGACAAAAATCTATATATATTTTCAAAAGCATGAAAGAATACAAAACCCTTGCTGGCACAATACAACAAATTACTCAGTCACAAAAATAACTTTTAACCAGCTTTTAGTAACACCGTTTTTAACAGATCAAAAGCAGTCTCAACAGACCTAATTATGCAGAAAGTCAAATAAATAACATGCCACCTAAACATTGCTTGGTTCAGAATATAATCAAAGTAGAAAAAATAGTCACATGCAGGCTTCACTCGAATAAATGATTCAATGAGTTCCTAAATTGAAACGACTCGGGAACTTGCTTCATTGTCTTGTGCATGGACAAACTATCTTGTGCATTTGTCAATGAGAAAAAAGCACTGTTAAACTTTTTGGGAAATATAAGTTAATCTTATCTTATCTTAATATTGTGGGTCTGTTGCTCAAAAGTGACCTACAATGCATCTCCCGGTGGCAATAATGCCACTTATACTGCGCTGTGACAGTAACGCATCATGCATAACAAGCTGCAGGGTGCGTGCCACGGCTATAGGCTGCAAAGCATGAGCTGCGGGGGTGATCGGATTTTTTGATTGGCAATAAAAGGCTTTGATAAATATTCCGATCACGGAAATCGGCCGATCATGATCGGTGCCCGATCGATCGGAGCATCCCTAACTTCTATAGCTATATACTATGTGTCCCCAAGGAAGAGATGGCCATGTTAAAATAAAGTCCTTTTTTTCAGAACCACTTTTGAGTGCCTCAGTCTCCCGTTTTGTGCTGATCCCTCCACTGAAGAGCATCAAAAAAGATAATTTTTGAGAAAACTTAACACATCCTAGAAGCACTCCTGCATGCTTTGATGCTATGGCATCTATCATTTTGGAATTGCAACCATGATGGAAGCAGAAGAAACCAAGGTCAGCTTGGATCAGAATATAACATATTCACAGCTCATGATCCAAAGCATACAGCACAATCTGCTCAACAGGATCTCAGAATGATGGGGGGAGAAAATTACAGATCCAAAGCATACCACATCACATATCACGCAAGGTGGAGGCGGATGAAACTAAGGCCAACTTGTATCTGAATGTACTGTATAGAAGCTATTAATAGCTCATGGTCCAAAGAATACTACATCAATTGTCAAACACGGTAGAGGACAGATGAAACCGGGGCCAAATTGTATCAGAATAAGAATGAAAGAAAACTATGGCTCCTAAGCGTACTGCATCATGTATCAAACATGGGTGATGCCTTAGAAACAAAGGACAGCTTACATTATACTGACGAGAAGCAAAAGTCTAGATCCAATGCATACCACATCACGTGTTAAGGGTAGTTTGTCTATATTGTGATTGTTTGTTTTGTGTAAGACTCTACATTTCTGGTTTGGCATTTAAAAATTCTCTTTTTTTTCCCCAAACCTGTCCTCCGTTTTTCGCTGTAAACTTTGGTGCTTTGGCACCGTCTTGTGGAATCTTGGTTTTGTTGTTGTTAGGTTTAATTCACTGAGTACATTTGAGATGCCCTGTTTGTTGGGTGGGCCTTTAGTGCACCTTGTGAAATGGGAAACTGAGAGTGAAAGGTTGTTTCGATTGTTGTCTCTCCCGATGTAGCTAGCCTATGTAGTAGCACCTACTTGGCTGTACAATTTGCCTCTTTTCCCTGACATTTATTGTTGAGCACAGTAAATGCCAAAAGGTAAGTTAATGACTTAACGCCATTTGCGTGCTAGCATTTGTGTGATCAATTTGTTTATGTATTTAGGCAAGGTTGTTTGCTTGTATTAATAATTTACCGGTAATACTGAATAAAGCTATGTAAAATGGATTCAGTGTTGTTGTGTACATGTTAGACGCATGGTGTTGCTGATTTGTGACATTTGTGGCATCTATAAATAATTACAAGTCAATTATTTATTTTCTCTCTCTATGGCAGGGCTCAGTCCATTCCCCCATGAAAAGCGAGGACTTACTGCACATTTGCCACGCAAGTAAATGGTGCTGTTGTCCAAATTTTTTTGAGTCCCGGCTACTGCATCAAATGGTGGTCATTCCTGAATTATTTTGAAACTACTTCAATTAAAGCTCAATGTCTACAAGCTTTCAAGAACAATCTTAGAGTGTTTTATTTCATCGTGGGTAAAATAACACCTGTGCCGTCCAAATATTGTTGTCTTTTTTGTGGTGCCATCCATTAAACGATTAGACTGGCGAGATAAACAAAATGGGCTTAGTTTCTCTCCAGGCATCGTTACTTGACCTAACCACAAAGGAAGCTTAGCTCTGAGGAGTGCCAGTTTATGATGTTTACTGAGAAAAAAATAGCACCAGTTGCTCCCTAGGGAGTTGGGAGTGGAGGGTAGTGTATGCTAAACGGTTTAACTAAAGAGCCCACAAATAGACTACAACAGCCTTTTGTTCTTACTTAACCACACATGCAGAAGCTGGATAATAGTGCTGTGCTGTCTTTTACTACTGAGCTTTTCACGTATGCTTCTTTTCAGAGCTTCAAGAGCACTCTTATTAGGTGCAAGTCCATTCAAATGTAATGTGTAATGCTACGTTAAAAGGAAAAATGAGCAGCCTGAAAGAGAAATCAACGCAAACATTTTTTTTCAAGAATATGTTCTATGCAAGCCCACTAATTGAAACAGGGCATTCTGATAAATATTGCGTTCATGGAATAAGTGTTAATCCACTCGTTTTTTAGCCATCTCTGGGGGCGGCCATTTTGTCTTCTGTCGACTGAAAATGACATCACAACTGCTCACAACAACCAATCACGGCTGACCTGTTTTTTGAATCTGAGCCGTGATTGGTCGTTGTGAGCAGTTGTGCAACATTTTCAGTCGACAGAAGACAAAATGGCCGCCACCGGAGATTTTGCAAAGCATTTTGCTGCTTAATTTATATTCCACAAACGCAAAATTAATCAGAATGCCATGTTTCAACTAGTGGGTCTGCTGGGAACATATTCTTGAAAAAAATATGTTTGGGTTGACTTCCGCTTTAAGTAGTGTAATTAAAGCAACAATATGGAATCATTTGACCATGTGTGGATGATAGGGCTAACAGCAGGCTAATATCCTCCTGCAGAACTCTGGGTACAAGTAGACAAAGCCTTACTCTCAATTTTTGCTTTGTTTACTGGGATCAAATATAGTCTTTTTAGAGTAAAATAGTACTCTATGGGGCGGCACGCTGGTCGACTGGTTAGCACGTCCGCCTCACAGTTCAGAGGTCGTGGGTTCGATCCCGGCTCCGGCCTCCCTGTGTGGAGTTTGCATGTTCTCCCCGTGCCTGCGTGGGTTTTCTCCGGCTCCTCCGGTTTCCTCCCACATTCCAAAAACATGCATGGTAAGTTGATTGGAGACTCTAAATTGCCCCTAGGTGTGATTGTGAGTGCGGATGTTTGTCTCTGTGTGCCCTGCGATTGGTTGGCAACCAATTCAGGGTGTCCCCCGCCTGCTGCCCGAAGACAGCTGGGATAGGCTCCAGCACGCCTGTGACCCTTGTGAGGATAAGCGGTATAGATAATGGATGGATGGATAGTACTCTATGAAATTTATTGTGTCACAGCTTCAGGCCTTTTCTACACGTACCCGGGGTTTTTGCAAAAGGCGCATAATAGCCTGCGGTTAGCCCTATCATCCACACGTCCCCGGAGCTTTTTCATTGAAAAAGTAAAATCCCGACCACAGTGGAGGTTTGCGGTTATCTCCGAGCCCGCGTTTGGCTGTGGGCAGTTAGACCCGGAGATTTACGTCGTCACTATGCGACAAAAATTCTCCGACGTCACTTGCGCAACTTGTGTATTCCAGAGAGTCAACATGGATGCCCGCAGAGCTGCGTTGGTTATAACCATTCTTGAGGTGCTTTTTGCTTACTTATTTGTCCCCAACCAACTACTGCTTCTCGTTGAAAGGTTTAAAATCAGTTCTGACCTCTTGTCGATCTTCACGAACGAGCCTGTCACAGTGTTTTTGCTTTCGTAGAAGTGACGTCAAAGGACTGAAGTTCCTTCTGAATGGACTGTATTTGGCTACCTACTGCCGCCTAGATGCTTGGCATGCTTGTAAATGCGTTTGAAAACACACTTCCGTGGTGTAGTGTACCTGCATTTTTAACAAACGAGGATGTGCATTCCAACATGGAGTGGGGGAGAAATATTCGGTTGTTTAAAAGAAGCCCGGCTATGTGTAGGCAAGGCCAAAATAGCTAGCTTAGAGTAAGGGTCAAATTGATTGGTATTGTTTTTGGTATGGCAACGCAGAATAAGCGTAACAGTTAAATAGGTGGGACAAAATTGCATTCTTTTAATGAACTGGTGGACCAGCCAGGTCACCAGTTCCATGTGTGAGTGCTAGCATCTGTAGCAACTATTTAATCAAGTATTTTATTTATTCATTCATCACAGTGGATTATACATTAATTCTAAAAAACAACTGTATGAGGTTTCAGGGAGCAAGAAAAAAAATGTTTGGACCAACCAGGACACTTCTCGTGTTGTCAATGCTAGTGTCAAAGCTAACTTACCTATTAATTTGTTCATTTATGTATGTATTTATTCATCATAGTATCTTAAAAAGAAGTTCTTTTTTTAATATGCATGGACAAGCCAGGAACATTGTTGTGTTGACGCTAGAATTGGTGCTAATATATTTATTGATTAATTCATTTGTTCATAAAAAAACAAAACAAAAAAAAAAACGCTAACTCACAGAGAATTTTTGTATGATTCCTTTACAATATTTATGAATCAGCCAGGACACCTGCCATGTTGTGTTAGCATTAGAATCAGTGCACATTAACTTCTTTATTTATGCATTTAATTATCATAAAAGTAAATTACACCGTACGGGGGTGCCCTGGACAAAAAACAACACAAAACATAAAAAAATATATATATAATACTGGTGGGATCAGCCAGGGCACCTATTGTGTTAGCACTAGCATCACTGCTAACTTGTGTTTATTTATGCGTTTATTAATCTCTGTGCCTGGGAGTTAACATTTTTTAATGTTTCTTTTATATCGGCGGACCAGCCAGGACACCTCATGTCGTGTTTGTTAGCACAGGCATCAGTGCTTACCTCTGTATTGATGTATTTATCAGTCATGATAAAAGTAAACAACACAGTGCAAGGGTGCCTGGGACCAAAAGAATAAATTAAAAAAAATCCTTCATAACATTATTGGACCAGCCAGGACACCTGTTTTATTCACATATTTATCTATTCATTTAATAGTAAATTACACTTTTACACCTGTAGAGAGTGCCTGGGGGCATTTTTTGCATGAGTAGGGCTGTCAAACGATTAAAAATTTTTATCGAGTTAATCACAGCTTTATCTAAAATATAAATATATTTTTTAGATTAATTAATATAGGCGAAAGCAACTTTTAAATAGCTGTCCACTGTAGTAACCACTTTGCATGAAAGGGTTAAAGATGCCCTCTTCTTTCGAATTGCTTCTTTAAACTCCCGCGGGCGACCGCGAGCCGGGAGAAACTGTACGTCACCGTTTACAATGAGTGCAAATGACTACGTGCTTATTTATTGTTCCATCTGTATTTATTAAGGATATGAATTCCCCACCCAGAGGGCCTACCTGCTTTACTATTTACACACGCATGCGTTCGCTCTGCAGCTGCAGAGTGGGATTATGCATGGGCGATCATTCTGCGCATGCGTCAAATATTTTGTCACGATCATTTACACAATTTAATTACCGCCCAATAACGCGATAAGCCTGACAGCACTAACTATTACCTTAACACATTAGTGGACCACTTGTTGTGTTAGCGCTAGCATCATTACTGATATTTATTAACCATGTATTTATTCATGACAGTGACTTAAAATTTGAGAAAGCTTCACAACTGTAGCAATTGACTTGTAGCAAGTAAACAGAAGCATTTCTATCTGCTGCCAACAATACTGTTTGTCACTGAGGTGTCTTTACATAGACTATACACAGTGCTCTTATTCCGTCGGGGGGAGGGGAGGTTGTTTTAAGGACGTTATTATACCATGAAACAGTCAACACCGTCTGCAATTTGGGCGAGAGTTCACACGCAATAAAATATATTGTGCTTCATGAGAGGTCATTTGCGGAAGTCTTATAGAGCTCCATCATGACACACAGCGACGCCAGTCCGCAGATAAATTGCGCCCGGGCAGAGAAATGTGAGGCTGCCTCAGGTGTCATAGAGAGCTCTCTCACATTAGGGCACATTTATCCGTGCACCCACGCATTCCGGAAAGAACAAGGCAACATTTGAAGCCTTTACATTTCCTGGCCCAGAATAGTTCCGAGGCGTTTATCAATCGTCTACATTGGGCGCACAACGGCAGTGATGGAGGTGTGGCGGCCAACGGGGGTGGGAGTGGAAGTGGGACGAGGAAATGGTGCCGTTGTTCTTTGCTGCATGAGAGAGCAGCTCAATTTGCCACCAATCTCACTAGTCATACTCTCGACTTGAATGATTCCGCTCTAAGACATTAGCAGAGTGTCAATGGAGGAATGATATCTCAGAGTTTCTTTTTTTTTCATTTCAAAAGAAAAATGATGGCGCACCAAATATTTAAGTGAGACAGTCTCAAAAAGTTTCTCTGGACTGGAAACGTCTCTCATGTCACATTCCGTAAGAGGTTAAGGCAAACTCAGTGCTACTTACGCCACGCCAGCTAGCTAGCTAGCAACGAGCTTCGGTTTGCTACTAGCTCATCATGTTGCTGTGTTGCTCTTAAGTCTAAGTGAAGAGCAGTTGTTATGCCTAGCATTATATGCCACTGGCATAGATAGAAAAACAATCCATCCATCTATCCATCCATCCATCCATTTTTTTTCTTCCAAAAAGTATTTGATGCAGTAATTTAATCATTCTACAAATTATAGTCTGTTCTTAATTGCCTTGTATAAATAAAAGTTGCATAAAAAAAAAATTAAGACTTACAAATACCAACTCTTGAATACTAATACTCTTGAATGCTTGAATATAGAAATGACAAAGGCTTATAGCCGATGTTAAATTCTTGAACACTGTAGAGACATGTTTTCCCCCCTTATTTCTCACATTGGGTCACTGATGGTGTAGTGTTACACACGCCTGAGTTGTGTGCGGGCAGCGCGGGATCGGTTCCCGCTCAGTGGCGGTGTCTGTGTGTGCCCTGCGACTGGCTTCCGACCAGTTCGGGGTGTAGTCTGCCTTTCACCCATTGTCAGCTGGGATAGGCTCCAGCACCTCCCCACGACATTGTACAGGATAAGCGGTTTGGAAGATGATGATTTCTCACATTGCTACCATCTATTAATAACCTTGGCAAGCAACACTGATGTATGACATGATTGTCCAAACTACAGTCCGCCATCCATTTTTTAGTGGCCCACAGATATGCTTCAAAGCATCATTGCAATCTCTTATAAAGCGCTGCTGCATATATGCACTCACTTGTTACTCGGCAGATGTTACATGCCCAATAAAGACTCGGCATACTCCAGTCATGCTCACAATGCTGTTGTTCCTTGACAACTTGGAGTAGAAGGTGCAGATGCCCCACAAAGCAAAGGACAGGGTGAGGTGACAGGTTCAGGAAGTCAGACATATACACAAGAGATGACCCCAAAAGAAAAACAATGGGCCAGTTGTAATTGTTTTTTTTTCTTCTTTTTTTTTTTTTTTACTGCAGTCTAAAGCAGCACACCAACTTTGCCATACACGACTGACATGAAGGCTCCGCTCTCCAGCCTAACCCATCACACTCATGCATGAGAGGTGCTTATAAAAGTAACATGCTAATTGATTTCAATCATCTAGGGCAAGAATACCCAACCACCGTGCATGGCCACACAGAAAGAGTTTCAATTGATCAATGCATTCAATTGATCAAACTGTGAGGCAGTTATTATAGTATTATAGTATATAGTTATTCAACTATTATAGTTTTGCTGTGATATTTATTGGTGGATTATATCGGCGCTAGCCGTTTGTGTATAACGCTCACCTACAACTGCAAGGAGTGATTCTGCTTCAGATATGCTCGCTTTAAAAGAAAAGCCTTAGTTTTATTTTCCAATAAAAAAATACTACCTGAAGATGGAATCAGCTTTGTGCCAGCTCATAATGGCACAAAGTTAGGATATTGTCTGTCTTTTGCAGATCTGTCAAAATGTCCACATGAAACCTTTAATTTTTTGGAATGAGGAAATTATATCTTTGATGTTGTGAATTTTTCAAATATGAGGACATTGTAATGCGTGTATTAGATGAATTCTGTGGAAGGAGATCCACATCAAAAAGTGGGCGAAATAATTATAATAATTATAATAAAGCATAGGAATTATTAACAGAATCAAAGAATTCTGCTCTCCTTCCAAGTGTCGGTCCTTCGTGCCTGCCGATGACGTCACCCTTTAAAATATATTGTAGCGTCTTCCAAGAACATAGACGTAGTTTAATTATCACGTTTTTATGAGTTCAACCGGTTACCGTGGGCCACAGCCGACGCCAATACAGTACGACAACCGTTCAGTCAAAAAAGAGCAACGGCTCTCCTCTTCGTCTACCTCTGCTACTCTTGCGCGCATGCCCTCCCATGCAGCGATGCATTCATTTACCTCGGAAACAACACAACTTGGCAAGACACAAATGTGACCACAACACAGATAACCCGATGTGTTACACTATTTCTGTAATATATTTCTTTGCATCTATGTTTGCCACCCCCTGGCTGTTGTTATAACGAGCATTATCGCTACTTTTGCGATGATCGTCCTTCGGTCGTCTACGTGCCGACTGAAGACTTCACGTCACTTTTCGTGGCTTTAAAAATTGGATTGTGGTGAAAAGTTATTCGGAGTAAAACGCGCTTCATTAAGAAATACTTCATGTTAGAAATCTCACGTTGTTTTATTATTAGTAATTGTTGGCATTCGATACATTCATTGAGTTTTGATGTAGTGCTCAGATTTCCCACACTGTGAGCAGGCATTGAACGCTCCTCAAGCGCTAAGTGTTAATAGCGAGAGACGTGGTTTATTTTCTTTTTCCTTCTTCGACACAGCTAGCTAGTAGATTTATCGTGCCGGCAAACTCAGTAGTTGCAGATTTCCCGCGTTTCTACCACGTTTGTTGTTGTGTGTAAATGCTAAAAGCTGACTTTGATGATTTAGATTCGTGTCAGGTAACTGCTGTACATACTAGCCTAGATATGTTCTCGTGAGTGATGTCACGTTGATGAACACTAGTTAATTATTTCGGCTAGTATGCGAACTATTCTAGTGATGAAACGTGTGAATCTGTATTGTATGCATTGTTTGGCTGTTTAATTTCTTAATACAGATGATTTTAATGTTTAGGCATATTGTTAACTAATGGATATGCATTGGATAATGTTGCTAGGTTATCCTTTGTCTGTGTTGTTGCAGACCACAACAAATAGACATGTCAAGTGGAATACGGGCCTGTGTTCTGTGACAGAAGCACCCACATACATACCTTGCCACTCTAAAATAGAGTCAGCTGGAGACATCATACCAATCATATGATCCTCTCCGTTTTACTTCACATTATGTACAGTTCATACAATCTTGCAGCCCAAGTCAACCAGAAAATAGTTTCCAGTTTGGCAGGAGAAACGCAAACGTTCCGCTGATCTTGTTTCACAAGACGGGAAGCGGCTTCTTCACGGGTCAGAAGCGTAAGTGACGTATGCGCTGCCTTGCAAAAGGATCACTAATGTACTTTAATCTATTTTAATAACTCCGAACATAAAAACACAACAGCCAGGGGGGTGACAAACATAGAGGCAAAGAAATATATCGCAGAAATATATCGCAGAAATATATATATATATATATATATATATATTATCATAATATATATATCATCATCAGGCGCGAAGGACCCGATCCAATCTGGACGTTTTAAAAGATTTCAATGAACATTCTATCAGTCCGGCCCTCGGCTTGGCGCAAAATTTTTTCTTTAGCCCTCTGTCCATTTGACCCCTGCCATTTTTACATTTAAAATGTGCTTTATCCTTTTCACTTCAATGACATTCACAAGTCTGGGGAAAATTCACATTGCATGATTTGAAGCCAGACGTATCTGTAAGTGAATCGCCTCTGGTGATTCTGTGATCATTCCCATCTTTCACTTGATGGGTGTTTTCACAGGTCATGATGGGAAAATACGCATAAATGCGCTTTTTTCCGCTACAGTCCCACCTGCTGGACTTAATAAATCACTGGTCTGCAAATCCTGTGCAAATCCTTGTTACTAAGCAAGAAAAATGGCATAAAGAAATCACCTCTCTATGTGGTGCAATTAAAAGTGTTCTTTTCTTGTGCTTGATCAAACGTGTGTCGCACAACGCTCTTGTGCCAGTTCCCTCTCCTGCCCCCTCAGGAAAGGCAAGGGAAGGACAGCCCACCTTTGGTTCGGATCGCATTTCACACTCCTGTCGACGTAAGAGGGAGCCTGGACAGTCAGTGACTCTGTGCGATGGCCAGGCCTTGTGACTCCACAACTCCAAAACAGCTGGCGGAGTCCCAGGTCCTCACATCAGTCAAGGTTGTTAACACCACTTGGAATGGCCTTCCCATTGCGGCCTGGAGCAACACTCGGGGTTTCACAAGGTCTGATGGGAGGCTAGTCTTCTTGCAGGGGTAGAGATTCATCAGGCAGATTCCTCTGGCATTTCATGAGACAGTTTCACTTCCTCATCGTAAAGCATTTTTTTCATAGACAAAACAAGTCTTATGGAAGGACGGGGTCACATTCTTTACTACACATGATCTCCTATTACCCTCTAAGCTCCCAAAAGGTTCACTCACTATTTTGCATGTCTGTCTGTAATGTGTCGGCGAGTGGCGCGTTATCATCCGGTATTTGGTCTACTGAAAGTGCGCCATAAATGCCAACAGTTGTTCCTTCTGTGTGCGTGTGTTTTGTCTCATTACTGCTCGAGAAAAATGCAACCTTTTCTTGTTACTCCGTTTGCGTACATGTTGTCTAAGTCTTATTTCATTATGAAAAGTACTTCCCATTTCTTTTATGTGTACATATTGTCTGTGCGTTATTTTATCATGAAACATGCTTCCCGTTATTTTAATGCATTATTCTAGTCTATTTTCTGCTGTCCCATTAATTATTCCCACCAATCCAGCACTTCGAGGGTGGTAAGCGCCGTGATTCTCAGATCAATGTGAACTATCACTCCTATCTTCTCCACAATTTGGTCAACAAAGCGGGTACCACTATCATTGTACGTTTTCTAGAAATACCATATCTGGGGATGATATCCCTGCAAAGTGCTTTTGCCAACGTCAACGTGTCTGGATGTCTGGTAGGGAATAGATCTAGCCATTTTGAAAAGGCATCTATGATGACCAAACAATAGTTTCCCCCTCACTTTGGTTCAAGAAAAACAAACAAACATATGAATAAGTTGAAATGGATAATGTGGTAAAATGGTACGTGGCCCAAGTTACCTTGTGTACTGTGTCTTGCACATGACAAGCATGCCCTACAGGCATGCCCTACAGAAATTATCGGAATTAGAATCAAAGTCATAAGTCGTATAATGTTGACTGATCAGGATCATTCAATGCAGCAGCCCGTCTGTATGGATTTTTAGGTAAAATAAGTCAGCTGTTTGGTCATACATAGATCTAATCTGTTAATGTCGCGCCAGTGTTTGATTTTATCTCATATTTTTTTCAAAGTTCTTGCTCAGTTTCAGTACTCTGTTGTTGCATGTCATTTAATATGCCCTTGTGTAAATTTGTAAGTCTTTTACTGCTAACACACGCGTTTGTCCAGTAGCTGCATCTTTAGTTGTCTTAACTGCAAATGCGTTCCCATGGGACACACTGTCTGTGCCTGATGTGTGTGTTGCACACTTGCAGACGGCTAGAGTGTGTGTGCCAGCTGTATTGCGTCTAAAAGCTTTGATAAGAGTTCTGCATGTATAACTGGCTTGCCCGTTGATGTTATCATGCATCTATTCTTCCAATACCATGCAAAGGTTATTGTTATTGTGGCAAACGTGAAAACTGGAGTTATTTCCGCCAACTCCTGCAATGTAAAAAACAAGGAGTTCAGTTTATAAAAAATATGGAAACTCGTTGCCTTACAAATAATAAGTAAACTTAACTTGAATTATTTACGTTCAAGCTATTAATATTGAGTGCACAGTACTACCACCAAATTAAGAATTTGAATTCAAAATGTATTATTTTGAGTTTATAGCGCTGAATGGTTAAAAGGGCTTAACAGTTGTATAGCGCGTATCTACCTTTGGTAATCAAAGTGCTTCACACAGTGTACCTCATTTACCTCCTGATGACACAGAATCAGGAGCAACTGGGGGATCAGTATCTTGCTCAAGGATACTTCAATATGGTCACAACGACCGGGGATCGAACCCGCGACCCTTGCGAGGATAAAGCGGTTTGGATAATGAATGGATGGATGGATTTTATTTCTTAAAACTGTTATGCCAACAACGATGTATTAGTTATTGAATGCAATAAATGTTTTTGTAACAGGAAAACAATAAAAATGTAAAGTTCCAATGGGATGCAAAATTGCATGCAACGTATGTCCTCGTCCAGGACATCTCAAGAGCGTAAAAATCTCTGCCAGCGCTGCCGTACACTTAAATCTATGACCCAGAAGTGGAAGTCTTTCGTTTCCTCCTAAAATAATGTGTTATTTTGCAACGATTATTTCATTGCGAAATAATAAAATAAAAATTGAAAACTTTTGTTTGACAATAAAACGCAATAGTATTGCGTTATAAAGCAATCTTAAATAGTCTTGTGATGCCCCCCACGGGCTCCGTAGTCTGGTGACCGACGGTGGTTGGGTTGACAGCTAAATGCTATCTTGTTTAAACAGTTGTAAATATTTCAATCCACTCACGATACTCCCAGCCGGTAAGTGGATGCGCATAGGAAATTAACCAGCTAATGAGCTTTAATAAATAATGTTTATGAATCATGAAACCTCTGCCGTTAGCATCTCTAGCACGGCATGCACGGAGGCTTGCGGGTGGGACGGACTGACGAAATGTAAAGACGGAAGAGCTTTAAAAGGATGAGAACAGATGGGGTCCGACAACGATTAGTAGATTAGATTAGTAAGAGCGGAGGGACGATGATGGCAGGGTGTCCATCTCTGGCTGTTTCCTTAGAAACTTGTGGTACATGGCACATGCCTCACACAGCATAGAAAGAAAAGGGAGATTTGGCAGGAGTGAAAAGTGACAAGCATATTAAAAAATAAACACTACTAATTTCTTCCTACTAAATTGACAAATCTATCACCATTTGTTCAGCACAGCCCCACCTGCAGAGTTTTAGGTAGCACTGCTCCTAATGCGGCACCATGTAATTGCTGTAAAGTCTGCATTGCCATTTTTAAAAAAGTGTCATTTGTCATAAATGCGAGCACAGTGCAACTAATTAATGAGCGTTTATGTGGAGTTTCGTTCCCCATGAGCACCCCCCACGCCCCTCTTGAACCATGTGCCGAGAGTTGGGCGTCCAAGGCGCAGTGTATTTACTGTGGCCAGGGATGCCAGAAAGCACGGCCAAGCCCCCGAGGAGAAGCAAAAGCTGCACTTTAATGAACATCCATGCACTTAAACGACATGCGCACGGTCCCGTCGGCAGCCTTGAAAGACTCCACCGGTTCTCCTCCACTACCTTCCATTCTCCTCTTCCTCCCTCCCTGTCCTCACCTTGGCCCCTGCCGTCTTTCATTTGACACAACCGCCTGGAAACATGCCTCTGCACACCTAGGGAGAGTTATTTTAACAGGCGGGGAAAAAACAGCCAGTCGTATGCTCCCGGATCAAGTAAAAAGAAAAGAAATAATAAAAAACGTACACTTAAAAGTTTCACGAAAAAACATATTGTACTCAGCATTGTGTGCCACAGCTTTCATACACTTTTTAAGGTCATATTCAAGCTGTCACCATCATAACTTAAAAAAAAGTGCCATCTTCTGGGTTTGACGGGGCATTGTTGCATTTGCCCTAAGAGAAAACGGACATTCCTTTTCTGCATTTGTAATGTTTATTTTGGGTGGGTTGGGAATTTTGTGCGGAAAAGCAACAAAAGACAGTTTCAGTTACACTGTCTCAATTAAAAAAAAAACTGTAAAGTAGCAACATTCAGTAAACCTTTTAACATTCTTAACTGCTATGCAAGTTTATATGTAAGTTGTCGAATGTCAAACTCTGGTAGTTCAGTGGCCCTGTTGTAGTTAGTCAGTTTACTTTGTCGGTTCACAAAATTCCAACGCAGAGAAAATGTCACTAAATCACACAAAATGAGATTTAACTGTGACATTTGGCCTTTTCATTCACCATTGGAGATGTTTATCAAGTGCTTACCTTTTACTTAGTGTTAATGAAATCATTTATCATTTATCCACTATTCAATCAGATGTTTGTGCCAAAGAAATAACATCAAGTACACTCATCTTCTTTGATTCTATCACACTGCTATAGACGTGCATGATAATACAATGCTCGTGTTTCGTAACACAGGGCTGCATGGAGCTTTAAATGTTAGGCTATTGACTATTAACTGAAAGGATTTTCAAAGGTAAGGATGCCTAGAATATGCTCAGAGATGGAGCTTGGGTGGCGTGGTGGCAGCGTTGGGCGTGGGTCAATGCACGGAAAAGTGAAGCGCACATTAGTAAGGGTCGACTGTTCCAAACAAATGAAAGGAAAACTTTCTTTGAGAGCAGAAGTCAAGAAAAATAGTTTGGTCAACTATCCAACTATTGTTTGATGTTTGGTAACAAAACGATTTTGGCACAGGGTTCAGCAAAAAACATGAGATAGACACACATGATCTGCTATTGTGGGCCACAATAAAATAAATATATAAAAACAAAAAGATGTGACAGGCCGGAAAGGGCCCGCGGGCCTTGGGATTGACACCATTTTAATTAAAATGCGCTGGCTGTGTTAATTGTAATTTCCTTCAAGTAAAGACAGCAAGTCAGATTAATTTGGTCTGCTTTTGTCTTCCACTTTACCATTTCTCAATTCTTCTGCCTGACTCATCCAGGTTGGTGGTTTGAATCTGCGCCTGGTGTCGATATGGCAGGATTCTGTCGGGATCAAGAGCCGGATCCCCAAGAGAGGTTCAATAAATAGACGTCCGTGCGGTACATATCCCCCTATATGTCCTATTCAAATGTCATATATCATTCCAACAGACAGCAGCATGCCCTACCTCCCTCTTGTAATAAGCACAATTTGATGATGTCTGTAATGCGGCTGCTTGTCCATATTGTCAGCGAGGCACCGCTCGGCGTTCCGTGCGGGAGCGCTGACATGCCCGCGACGGCATCTTGACAGTCAGTGGAGATTTATGGTGTTGGTGTGGAGGGTGGCGGGGGATAAAGGGGATTTGCAAGTAATGCCCAAGTCTGGGTGATGGAGAAAGCAGCTCTGCACCACATACTTTACCGTGTCACCTCTTGTCTTGTCTTTATACAGTGTTTTCCTCTCGTCATCAAATGAACATCTTGTTTCTTCACAGTAAATCTAACACGTATGTGACTCATTTGAAAACTTATTATAAGTGTGAGGGTGGCTGTAATTTATATGGAGGGTGATGTTTTCCCGAGCGGTGTCAATGCCATAGAAATCGTTTGGAAAATGTTACACTTTGATTGGCGCTGTCTTGAAACTTGAGATCAACATTATTTTTTTCGTACTCCCCTGATCGTGTCAAATATAGCCCCATCACAAATCTGTGTAGCCCCAATCAAGAATTAAGCCCCTCCAGCATTTTAACACTCGGATTGACATTCCAAAATACATTCAAAACTAATTTTCTCATCCCGCCATGTATAGGTCAACTCCCACTTTAGCCTCGTCCCTGGATAAGGGTAAATCCTCCACTGAATGGACTCAGTACAATGGAACTTAAGTTGAATGAATGAACTCCCAGCCTGTCAATAGCCATTTGGCGGAGCCGAATTGAAAAACGTCCGCGTCTTTTGTGTTTGTTTCGAAAAGGAAAGAAACAAATCGAGATGAGGAGTGAGCGTACACGGGTAACCTTTAACCAAATCGTTTGCAGAGCGCTGTAGTCAAGTGCTGCAACATTGGACTTTTATTGCCGCCAGCTTGCCTGCTAAATAGATTCCTATAGCAGTCTTTGTAATGACCAAGGATAATTTGGCGACGCACAAACTGTTTTATAACAGGGAGGTAGATAAAAAGTTGAAGGTCTAACTACAGTAAATAAAACTGTGAATGGAAGAAAATGTGTCAGTGAACCTCTGAGTTGAATGAGACGATTAAAAAATGTTTTTTACACCAAAAATCATGGGGAAATTGTATTTTTTCCTTCTTCAAATATTACCTGCAATTGAAAAATGTAGCCCAGTGATTCCTTTAGGCTTCATACAACATTGAGTGTGCAGTTTTTGTAATTACTGGCAACTGCTCCATGAGAAACCAACATTAGCGTAATGAAGCTCCACTTGAGGCTGGGCTGGCACTTCTAACCTGCTCCTCTCTGAGGACCAATTAAAAAAGAAAAAAACTCAATCACTTTCTAAATTCAAGGGACACTTGGGTGAGCTTAACATTGGCACTTATATAATAGGTTTGCATGTAAAAATGACATCAGTACTAAAGTGCCCCCCCAAAAGACTCTGTGTCGTGATTTAAGGTCTTTTTTTGTGATTAGATTTATGACAAATTGCCCCGCCCCCTTTTGGTGCGTGGTTTATGTTATGTTTTCTGTCTCAGCGGTCTTAGTCACGGGAGGGAGGCAAGGTGGTAATATTGCTCGCTTTGTCAGTTCTGTTGTCTAAAACGGTGACCGATCGCCACCAAAATGCAAATGCACATTACTACTCTTGTCCACTTCAACCTGTGAAAGTATAAAAGTGTTCTTATGTGATTTATTGACATAAAACGTGATCTCATCATGATCACCTCCACAAAATCATAAATACCGTGGCAATTGCTTTTTCACTTTCACAAACTGAAGCGGACAAGAGCATGAATGCGCACACGAACCCCGACTGGTTATATTTTGGACATTTAGCGATGCTAAACTCGTGTCAACTCTCGGGAGGCAGAGGGCGACTGGCAGTGGGCAAGCAATCAGGCAAGCATGGATGTTTATTTCCCCACCCCCCCTTCTCTCCCCGGCTAACAGTAGAATAACAGTACAGCTAATAGCAACAACTAGCTTCAGGCCGTTAAAACAAAAGGCGTTAGCACAACAACATTAGCTCCTTACTGTCCGCGCAGCGTGTGGAGGTGATCATGAGCCTGCGTCAACCTTCATGTCGCGGGGTTGCCTCCCAAGCAGTCGCGTGCGTTGTCCGACACCGCTTGCAGCCGCCAGAGAGTGAGGTAAGCCCTCATCGAACAAGCGTCAATGTTCAGCGAATAAAAAGTTCCAGCGAGGCTGACTCCACAACCGAGTGTGGCCGCATTGAAACGTGCCTTTTCGGCTGTTTACGTTCCAAATTGGACAGCGTGTTGTCGGTCGAGAAAATGGGGCCATTCCTCATCCAAATAAATATGCACGGTCTACTCATCTCAACTTCAGTCTCGGTAAATATCCTGACTGGTGTTTAATGCCGTTTTGTTGGGGGGGGGGGTTAATTACCATTTATAAACGATTGCTTAATTTTTCCAATGAAAAGGCAACGACACACGCAAGACCTCCAAGTAGACGGTGCCATCGGGAAATTCAACAAGAACCCCCGAGACTGCACAGGAGTGGAAACATGTCGGCGGTTATAGACACAAAAACCTGCTCGGAATGGACTCCTCAGACTCCATCTGGTGCGTGATTCCCACACTTGTACTAAAGCAAAAAAAAAACACTCCCATGTGCTAGTACAAGTAAACAGAGGAAAACAAGGCGCCTACTCTGCTAACATGCTAGTCGAAAGGAGAGAGAGAGGAAAAAAAAATACAGGCTTAGTCAGGCGAGCAATGATAACTGTGTCAAAGTTTGTATTATATATATATATATATATATATATATATATATATATATATATATATATATATATATATATATATATATATATATATATATATATATATATATATGTATGCAGGGTTGGCTCCAATTTTGGCTTCTCAAGATTGTACACAAACATAATCCAAGAAAAATGATTAAGGCTAAGCACACACACAACAAAAAGAAGTACACACATTTTATATTTAAATACAAGAAATAGTTAGTTTTAGGTATATCTCCAGCGTAATGCTAATACTTAATGGAAAACACTATTGACCGACTAGCAAAAATGAGCATTAAACATCACGGGAGGGATTTACCTTCAAATAAATAATCACACAAAAACGCAGTAGTGACACATATAAACAGTATACATTCTTCCTAATCTGTGAAAAACTAGTTATAGCAATTAAGTTTACCACTTTGTTCTTTTACCTTTTATCATCATGTACCGGTACATGTAGCTCCGTGCTCGCACCACACTGCCCCTAAAAGGCCAAAGCATTAATAGTAGGTATTTATTTTCATAATGTGTTTTTTTTTAACTGTTATTATTTTAATATAGTATTTTCTTATAAGGTGCAACCTTTTTCCTAGATTTTGAGCCCATGCGTCTTATAGTCCGGTGCAGCTATTCTGTGGATTTTTCTTCCACCGCTCGGGGCGCTCTATCCGGAATGACAGTACAATTCAATACAATACATTTCCCATTAACTGGATGTGACTGCAGGTGGAGGAGTTCAACAGGCGAGGGCGCCTTAGACTAGGTTATTGCATTAGGTGCTGTAATGCTTTGATTTGATGTTTTCCTAGAGGTCCGTGAAGTGCACATGAATGCGATTGGCTGATGTTACGTCTGTTCTGTTGTTTCGATGTGAAATGCTATTGTTGATTTAGCATGTCGTGTGTTAGATTGGCTGACTTTATTAACATAAAACAAGACAGGTGCATATGTAGAATGTAGTAGAACAGTAGATAGTGGAGTCTGGTGGACATTAGCTGACAAACTGCAGTGGCAGTCGTCAGTGAATTGAAGATAAGTACTATTTATTTTCTCTTGGTTCTCTTCTGTTTTAAATAGCAACGTTGCTGCAGTGTTAAAAGGCACTGTTAGGAAAGAATGTGCTCAAGTACATACATGTACATTTACAGTTCATAATCGTTATGTAAATGCAGTAAATTTAAAAGTCTTCAACATAGATAGGTGCGGCTTATATAAAGGTGCGGCTTATTTAAGTTTTTTTCCAAACATTCTAAAATTAGAGTGGGTGCATCTTATATAAAAAATACGGAAAATACGGTACATTATTTTACTTGCAACTACTTTATTTTTTGGTTGTTCTTTTATGTTATATTGAAAGTTTTGGTAGTTGAATAAATACTAAACGTTGATAATTGTGTTCACGAATGGTAATTTCAATGACAATCAAAATAAGTGGGATTGTTATTTTTTTCCAATCATCGCCCAGCCCTATGTGTATGTCTACCATTTCCCTCATCATTGCTCCAAAATCTGCAAATTTCCCCGTAGGCTCCTTCAGACGAGACTGCAACAAGGGGGACAAGCTCCTGAGCTGCCAGTTGGAAGCAATGTTGTCTGTTCAATCAACCTGACAACCTAATTCCTTGTTCCCGTATGACGGCGGGCCGGGTGAGGGTGTCTAGTGAGGGCTTAGCCAGGATATGATGTCCCTGCCTCGGATCATCTCCGAGCATCTGACGGCTTGGGAGAATTATCTCACCCTGTTCCCGAGCCGAGGATGAATGTTGAACGCTGGCTTTCAGAATTATTTGCTCATTCCTTAAACCACTATACCAGGGGCCACCAATCCTATCCTATCCTGCATGTTTTTGATGTCTCCCTCCTCCAACACATGGGATTCAAATGATCAGGATGGTTATCAGGTTTCTGCAGAGCTTGCTGATGATCTGATTGTCATTTTTACAACTTCCCGCGAGCTACGCGCTCCGAGTGGAGCAACCCTTTTTGTTATTTCTTACTCTAACACTAGTGTGCCTCCAACCGCCAAAGACAAATTCCTTGTGTTTTGACATACTTGGCCGATAAAGATCATTCAAATTCTTATGTCGGAATTCACTCTCAGATCTGGCTTTGTATTAGGGGTGTGAATCTGTCCAATAAAATACCACTCGATACGTATCTGGATACATGATTGTGAAGTGGAACTATTCGATTTAGTTCGACTCATTTTATTGTGTCATTATATCATTTTACATACAGTACATATAAATTGTCAGTACTGTACTAGTTTTTCCTTCTTTATATATTTTAAAGTCGAATGAGACCATTCGGTTTTAAATCAAAAGTGATCATCCGATTCAAATTGTATTTTTGTTATACCCCGAGCTAGCCTGCACTCTCCCAATGACTTAAGCCCTTCTTCCTCTTGTGCACTCCAGCGGCTGTTGTAAGTCTAGCGCCCTGTGAAAGTGAAACATCAGATTGGACATTTTAAATTAGTTAACTTCCCTGATGGCACTGATTAACTTCAAATTTCAAGTGTGACTTTATTTTCAAAATGGATCTTTACAGCATTCACATCTCAAGAAAACTCCATGCTCCAGGAATTGCTCCAGGAATTGCAACCATCCTCAGACTTCAAAGAGTCACGCCTCTTTAGAGGTTACATGCACTTGAGGCCGTTACGCACGTGGCTGTGTCAGTCGTCATTATGGGAAAATTGGCGTACCTTGAATGTGTGCAAGCCAAAAAAAAAAGACTTGCTCATGAGCAGGAAAATATGGCACTGTGTATGGGATTTTCGACTCAAAGGGGAAGTCAACCAAATCATATTTTTTCAAGAATATGTTCTATACAGGCCCACTTGTCACTTGCAACCCTAACGGGGGCAGAGACTACAGAGAATGCAAGATTGCGTTCGACCTTGACACAACACAGCGAGTTGACAGCATGTGTCAACATATGACTGATGAATGTTTTTCTGTTTAATATGAAACTTATTGCAAGAAACTTTCAAACACATGAAACAAGAAGTACTCTTTTGAAAGGTTGACTTATCTCTCTCCCGAGAGGTTTGCACGCGCACACAACAACACCCTTTGACACCCTACAATTTGAACTCTTCTGAAACTTTTCGCAAACATGAAACAACACGGCAGGCGTTTATTGCGGCGTTTGCTCCCGCGCTGCAGCGACAAGAAAGAAAGGGGCCTTGTCACCCAAATTCAAAGTCGAGCGCAGACGACACAACAACTGACACTTGACACCGACTAAAAGGCCTCTTTGTGCGCGACATGCTGCTTCATCTCTTTGTGGCTGTACGTGTGACAATTACAAATATGCGTGCACCGTACACACTGGGCGGCCTGTGATTACAAACCCAGCTAGATCTCAGCCGGGGGTGGCAGTGGCGCCACAATGGCTGTTTAAAGAAAATTGTGCTTTATGTTACAGCCAGTCTAACTATTTTTGCAGCGTTATGCTGATTGAGGTGCTGCAAAGCAATCTAGCGCCAGCCAGCTTAGCGTGGCCCCTGTGACAGGACGTTTAGAGGAGTCACGAAATGCGACAAGACTCAATTACATCCTCCGAGTATGCACTGCATAAATTGCGCTAAATCCCCTTTCGTCTTTCATGATGTTACAACCGGGGAAAAATAGATAATGGCTTTGAATGGAAGAGGAGGGCACACTGGGAAAAGTGCAGTGTAATGCACTGTGGAGAAGTATTATTATCATGTGTTTGTATCATCAGTTTGTTATGAAAAATTCTGAAAGAAATTGTTTGGAGAAGGGCAGACATGAGAAAAAAAAGCATGAAATGCGATTGGACATTGTGTTAATGTCGAATCCTGTGCATGGTAAATTAAGACTCTAAATTGTCCATAGGTATGAATGTGAGCGTGAATGGCTGTTTCTCTACATGTGCTCTGAGATTGGCTGTGAGCCAATTCAAAGTGTACGCCGCGACCCGAGTCAGAATAAGGAGTAAGGAGAATGGAGAGAGAAATCACTGCATCCGAGAGAAAACAACCAATCAGAGACAGAGGACGTGACTGACAAGGTGCCAATCATTTGCGGTGCACTCGTTGGCACACACTCGCAGTCTTGTGCTGACCTGTTACCTTGGACTTCAGGAGCTGTGCTGAAACCATGGTGAAATATCCTCAAAAACAAAGAAAACATTTTAAATGATTGTATATTCTCTTTAAACCGCTAAATTTTGTGTGATAGGAACACTATCACAATATGTCATGCAACCAACGTAGCAGCTATTGGCACGTTTACAGCGCTAAGGCTAGCTTAGTATTGCTGCACTCCTATTTTGTTGAAGTTGGACAGATTTCTCTATGACTATTTTTCACAACTACACATGCATTATGGATGGCCATATTTGAGAATCATGCTCATGGTCAGGCATGAAGTTAATTCATTTCTGGTTCCAGTTCTGTACGTATAGCGTGTAAGATTTTATCTCCAGGGTCCAGACACTTTTCAAAGTTGGATGTTCTTCGTTTTAACACTGTTTCAGCCAGATGGCTTTGAAAAGTGGACTCAATCCCCCCAAACGCTTAATTTCAGTGCTAAACACACCAGCTGTGTCCGTCTTAGGTTAGCTTAGCAATTAGCATGGCTTTCCATCGTTTCTCGCCATCCCTTGGTGAGAATGATTCTTGTCAGAAATGTATTTTTTTTTATATGATTACTGACTTAGGATCAACTCCACAACATGTTTAGCCACAGCAGTTGCCAGCTGAGCTCATTTCTAACTAGCTCGTGCAGTATAAAGAAGCATTCAACTTGCCTTGACCCCTGACTACCCGCAGTAGGTGACGTCCAGCCCAGCAAAGATTTTTGGGACTGTTTCTGTGGTTGATTCTCAGTTTTGCTATCCAATGTATTGATGAGGCACAAACTGGTTTTCACAAAAAAAAAAAATCCTCTCAAACTGAAATAGGAAACTGCTTATTTCGAGCCTTAGAGAGATATTTTCAGATGAAATGTAATTTATTGTAAAAAAAAAAAAAAAAAATAATAAATATATATTTTCATGTTTTTAATTGAAACATGTAAAAGATGGACATAGATGATTTCACTTGGAGGATGTTATATTTTTTCTGCAATGATTGCTTTTTTGTATTTCACATGGAAAATTAAAAAGGTATGTGCTTTTATTTGACAGCATGATGAGTTTTGCAAATATCACGAACATACTAATGATTGGTACATAAAACAGTTGACCTAAACGGTTGTGCAGATATTGGTATATCCTTTGAACCTACATCAGTTGAGTCTCCCGCTACGACTGATAAGGTGCCCCAATCTTGAAGCATTTTTTCCTTTTTTTTATCTTTTGTTTTTCAAATGTCACATTGTGGCATATCCAAATGCCACCTCCCTGTGCATCCTCGCCACATGCGTAGCCTTGACTATGCGTTTAAAACGTGGCTGCTATTGAGAATCATTCAAAGCCAAATCAAACGTACATCACTGTACGTGGGTGCAGGTTGGCCAACGATTTATCTTTCATTTACTTAAATGATTATTGATGTTTTTTTTCTGGCCTCACAAAGACAAAATGTGAGCTGTTTTCAAAATGTGAAAGGGTTTTCTCATATGATGGACAGCTGGGGGTGGCGAGATACAGCTGCAGATGCTGATAAGATAGCAGAGTGCGAGGCTCAAAAACACGACCGGGGTGCACTGACGGCACCCTGCATCCTGTCCTCAATGTCACCCATCAGCGCCTATCTGAAGAGAACTGCCTGTCCACAAATAATCATATACACGCACGCACACACGCATACACACTCTCGGTATAGAGAGGGCCACAGTGGTGGAAGTGGTGGGGAGGTGTACAGTACCTTGCGTGTTGACTGGGTTGGTGGTGGGTGTGGGGATAGTAGTGGGAGCATCTAGACGAAAAGAGTAAAGAAAAACAAAAAATAAAGAACACACATAAGAAATGAGAAAGACACGAGTAAAGAAGACAAAGGCCATTGACGACAAGAGGCTGTTCAAACTGACATTTTTTGGGGGAGAAGGTGTGGGTTCATCACAGAGGGACTGAAGTCAGTGCAAAAGCTAGGTGGTGGCTAGCTACACATAATACAAACATGCTATGGTTATTGAGGACATAGTATTCAAAGAAATACTGAAAATGACTACAAACCCAAATTTTACCCCCTGTTAAAATGTTACTTAAAAAGGAAATCAACCCAACCATATTTTTTTTCAAGAATATGTTCTTTGCAGGCCCACTACTCGAAACACGGCATTCTGATTAATATTGTGTTTGTAGAATATGAGTAAAGCAGCAAGCAAAATCCACCCCTTTTTAGCCATCTCAGGGGGCGGCCAATTTGTCACTTCTGTCGACTGAAAATGACATCACAATTGCTCAGGGCTCAGGTAACGGCCAATCACGGCTCAGCTTCAGAAAACAGGTCAACCGTGATTGCTTGTTTTCAACTAGTTGAAACAAGTAATTCTGATAAATATTGCGTTTATGGACTATAAGTTAAGCAGCAAAATGCACCCACGTTTAGCCATCTCAGGAGGCGGCCATTTTGTCGCTTCTGTCGACTGAAAATGACATCGAAGTTGCTTAGGTCTCAGATAACGATCAATCTGACCTGTTTTCTGAAGCTCAGCCATGAGCAAAAAATTCTTCCCTGCTTGAGTTACTCCGTATCTTTGAGAGTTTTGCAGTTCACCAAAGACTTAGACCTCTAAATACCGTGTTTAGACTCGTGGGCCTGCAAAGAACATATTCTGAACAAAATATATGTTTGGGTTGAATTCCTCTTTAAAACATTACCTGGATGGTAACTCATTTTATGATGGTAACTCTGGAAATCATTATTTCTTGTCACATTTTTCCCAACTTTACTCAACTGGGTTCCACTGTAATAGCATTAGCAACTGCAAATTCCAACAACACACCAGCACCATAGAACATCATAGAGAAGTTAAATCCATTCATTAAATCCCTGACAACTCAAAGGCAACAAAAACAAGACAAGTGACAATGCGGACTCCCGAGACAAAGCTTATGTTCCAGCTAATAACAATGGTGTCAACTTTAAATCAATGCTAATTATTCAGCATTACCAGATTAGCTCTGGCAACCACATGGGAGGGTGCGAAAACAGGTTTACGACAACAATGGAAGATGTCGTGCGCTTGTCTGATATGCTCTGCAACTTTTGCAGTCGTCAGCTAGCTTCACGCAAGACAATAGCAGCACGTAATGAGCCGTTTTACAGTCTAATAGATTTCAGTGTCGTGTCATTTTTGCTGAGAAAATGTACATTTTCTAAAGCATTTGATGTCCAAGCCAAACTGTTTGTATGGTTGCAGAAGTAAACGCTGATGGGAATGCCCTAAACCATGGCAGAAAATCATTACGATAAGCACCGTGTGTGAAATTGTTGTAGAACTGTATGGCACCACACTGAGAGTTACAATATTTCCACCTGTGCAACAAAAAAGGTAACAGCCCCAAAAATAAAATACCTCTCTTAACTGAGGTATGGAAAGTCATTTGAGCATTTCTTTTCTTTTCTTGATAACCATCTTGATACTGTGTTTTTGTCTTCATTTGTAAGACAAATAGCGCATGAGCAGACCCACTATGGCGCACAAGTAGAATGATTAAGTCTTATTACTAATGTTTTTTTACCACGAGTAGACCCAGCTAATCATGCACGGGTAGCCTCCTAGAACCTATCAGCACAAAAAAAAGCCGTGCTAGAGTGCGGAAATGTCATACGGTACTGAAAAAGTAAGACCCAGTTGTTCTACTATTGAGCAGTAGTAGGTCTGGGGAAAAAGTCGACTAATACAGGGCTTACACCTAACAATTTTCGCAGTCTCAGACTAAAAACTGAAAGTCTGAAAAAAGTTTCACTGGAGTCACAGTGTAAGGTGTTACGTCAGCTGCTTTAGATCAGTCTTTTCCAAATCTTGGCCTTGGGACAATATCAAACGGGTTTGATATTTCCTCTTTCAGTCTTTGTGGTGACGTGACACAACATTTGTTGGTGAAAAGTTGATACTGCACTTAAGCAATGGCATTTTCCCTGTCACGGGTCGCCATACCTTACTTATGACATTAAACAATTCCACTGTTTAACATCTAGTGCTTCCTAGTAGCACTAGTTAGCGTGCAGATGTCAACTAGTGCACAGTTTTGAGTGACCAGTAACGTCCTTGTTCTAGTATGCCAAAGATGTTCTGCTAGTGAGGACAAGAGCATAAGTACTTGTGCTAGTACAAGCGGAAGGCAGTAGTGGAAAAATGATCACTAGTAAGACACAGTCATTATAATAGTGTTCCCTAGTCATTCTTCTCGTGCGCGGGATTACAGTTAGAGTATATCAAGTAAGACAATTGTGAGCCCTACTAATATAAAGAAATATCAGAGGTGGACATTCCGTCAATACTGACGGAAGACCCGTCTATCTGTCAATGACGGACACCTGTTTTGCTAACGAATGACGGGAAACTTAAAAAAATACTGATGCACTATGTCTTGACGGAATAGTTTTTTTGTCCATCAATGTAATCATCAATAACGGGGTCAGCACCAACTGCTGGACTCCCGTTTCGCTGACGACTGGAGCTTGGTTTATGCTTGATGCGAAATTATGTCATTTTTCCATGTCATTTTTCTTCTCCACGCAGGATGCGCATTGCACACATTTTCCGCATTGCCCACACCGTGCACTACACTGACAATGCGTAACCTACGCGGACGGTCTGCGAGGAAAAATTTGGCGGATGACCAAAAGCTGTTGTAAACAACAGTGCTTTGTACTTTGTATTTATTTTGTTAAATGTATGTAGACTGTGCACCCAAACAGAAGAAGAAGAGGAAGAACAAGAACAAGAAGAAGGAGGAGAAGCAGAAGACAGTGGACGCTCGCATTCGGTCTTTAGCGCACCATCTTTTGAATTTGGGAAGTGTGAATTGTAAGAAGATCTTTACATTTGTAATGCTTTTTTAATAATTTGCTGGTCGTGTCTATTACTGAAGTAAAAAAAAGTTGAAAAAATTATTTCACCAGTCATTAGTTCATCACGATAACGGACAGAGGGCCGGGTGAAATTTACTTACGATCCTAAAATAGCGACGACCGGTGAAATTGACTTACTGAAATGGCAGTGACGAACTGAAATTTAGCGATAACGGAAGCAAGGGTTAAAATAACGACGATGCATTGGCGGATTGACTATTACAGTTTGGTTCGGCTTGAAATAATGACGGATTGACCATGATGGGGGGTGTCCCAGCCATTGGCGAATGATGCACCAGCAAAATGTATTGACACGCTCACCTCTGAAAAATATCATACAAAATCCGATAGTGGAAATTACTAGTAAGGCACGGTTGCTCTACTAGTGCACCCTAGATGTTACTCACAATACTCAGTCATATATTCTTTAACCTCCGCTAACAACGACTGTTATTACTACAGTTTACTGAGTTGTGACCATTGTCTCCTCGTATATCCATGTCTGTATTATACTGGCCCCGGATTTCCAAGGCACAAGGTGAATTGTCTTACTAGTGAGGATAAAAAACACACTAGTATACAGACCCTAATCTGACTATGTAGGACGTCAAATAAATGCGAAAGAGGCTTGCCATATGGTCCATCTTTCGATTCACAATGCACACAAAAGGCACATTTCAAGAACACGCCACATGCTGTTACAACATGTCATTTTGCCTGTCTTTCAAATTAACAACGCATAATAACGACGCACGGTCATGGTTCGACATCGCCGTTTACCACCATCTCGCCGGGTAATTAAGTCAAAGTGCCGATGAAACTACTGAGGTGATCCCAATCGGGGACTGACTGCGTCACCACGTGGCGTCGATTAGGACCCGTCGCTAACTGGCAAACATCATCACGGGAAAAAGATGGACGTGGGAGGGCGATTGAGGTAAGCGGTGGCACTGAGGGGGGCCACAAGGTACCTCATCAGGAGGATATATGGTGGGACTGGGGAAAGATAGCGCCGACCCCTTGCTGCGGGAGTCTCACAGCGGGGAGAAATTGGCTGGCCGTCTCCCTGCGCTGTTACTGTCTGCATTCCATCAAAAGACAGCAGGGAAGCGCACACTTCCAAACTAATGATAAAACATCAAGGACGGCGCAATGCTGCCGCCGGCGATAGAGTGCACAGTGGCGGTGGCGGGGAAGGTATCATGGGATTGTAGCGCGATTCCCCTCTGACAGCATTTGAAGAGGAGGGTGGGCTTCATTCCGCTCCCGGTGACCGAAGGCGGTCTGATAGCAGAAATGTCAGCGTGTGGAAAAAGGGGAAATTGGCCATTCAGGGGTTGGAGGGTCTTCACAAAGGCCGTGATAGGATGCGGCACATGTAATATCAAGGCAAACAGAAATTCTCCATGGGCAATTTTCCAGGCTGGATGACTTGGAGCCTGTGCATTATGAAGGCACAAGTATGAGTGTATTTGTGGATGATGAGGCTAGTTTCCAAGCGCTAAGAAAAAGAATTTGACCACCAAGTCAAACAAAACTGTGAAATGTGTTTACATGCAACATTGCTCCTAGTTGCATTTGGTTTCTTTTGGTTTAGACTTTATAACTTAGACACGTTGTGGTTGGCTGGGCTTTTTGATTGCAGCACACTGCATATTCAAGGCATCAGTGTTTGTTTCAAAAACGTAATGAGTGAACAGCTTCATAGGATGAATCTAAGGGAATAGAATCTTAGCCACATTGTACGTGAGCCAATAAAAATTAAGATAATCTGATGAGGGATTTTGCATGTTAAATAACATGTTTAATAATGATAACAATTCTGATAATAATAATAATAATAATAATAATAATAATAATAAAAATAACAACTCAAACAGACATTAAACACAAATCCAATTTGTTTCAAATTGGACAATATTTGAAAGAGATAAACCAAATAGAAAATATTGGTCAGTATATATATATATATATATATATATATATATATATATATATATATATATATATATATATATATATATATACACACACACATATATATATATATATATATATAATATGTATATAAACGCACATAGCCGGCACGTTGGACTGGTTAGCACTTCCGCCTCACAGTTCAGAGGTCGTGGGTTCGATCCCGGCTCCGGCCTCTCTGTGTGGAGCTTGCATGTTCTCCCCGTGCCTGCGTGGGTTTTCTCCGGGTACTCCGGTTTCCTCCCACATTCCAAAAACATGCTTGGTTGGTTGATTGGACACTCTAAATTGCCCCTAGGTGTGATTGTGAGTGCGGATGTTTGTCTCTGTGTGCCCTGCGATTGGCTGGCAACCAATTCCCTCGCCTACTGCCCGAAGACAGCTGGGATAGGCTCCAGCACTCCCCGCGACCATTGTGAGGATAAGCGGTATAGATAATGCATGCATATATATATATATATATATATATATATATATATATATATATATATATATATATATATATATATATAGAGAGAGAGAGAGAGAGAGAGAGAGAGAGAGAGAGAGAGAGAGAGAGAGAGAGAGAGAGAGAGAGAGAGAGAGAGAGAGAGAGAGAGAGAGAGAGAGAGAGAGTTTTTTACTTATTTAATATTATCTATTGTATTGTGTTTATAATAATTATTATAATAATAATCCATCAGATGTTGTGGTTGTGGTTTGTTTTAGTTGTTCCCGGTTGCTGTGAGTCCTCAGCAGCACACCTGTTCACAATCTCAATCATGGACTATTTAAAGACTGCCAAGCAGACAACTCACTGTCGGATTGTTGGCCTTGCTCATTACTGTGATTCCAAGTTCTCGGATTCTCTAGACCTATCTTGTTATTGTCCGTTTGCTCCCGTTGTACAATACGCGCCCTTTGTTCATGTAAGTAGTTTCTGATTTGAAGATTTCATCGGTTTGTATTACACACGTTCTGGATCTACTTGTTCTTTGGTAACAAGCAATTTCCGTTTTGTTGTTTTCCTTGCCTTTTGCAAGCGCTTTAATTAATTAAATTTACTATGTTTCTTCCTGATCCCACGTTCTGTGTTGTAATTTGTCGGTCTGGTGATTTGTGTTTGTTTTTGTTAAATACTTGCTTTTGTTCAATTCCTGGGCGGCACGGTGGGCGACTGGTTAGCACGTCCGTGCGTGGGTTTTCTCCGGTTTCCTCCCACATTCCAAAAACCTGCTTGGTAGGTTGATTGGACACTCTAAATTGCCCTTAGGTGTGATTGTGACTGCGAATGTTTGTTTGTCTATGTTTTGCCTTGTAATTGGCTGGCAACCAATTCGGGGTGTCCCCCGCCTACTGCCCGAAGACAGCTGGGATAGGCTTCAGCACGCCCGCGACCCTTAGGAGGATAAGCGGTATAGATAATGGATGGATGGATGTTCAATTCCTTTTGAGTCAGCGTTTTTAGAACCTGCCTCATTCTGGTGTTAACCAGAATCATAGCATTGCACTTTTCTGGACACTCAAAGGCCCTTTACAATGGATACATTATTCATGCACTCACACATTCACGCTCTGGAGGTGGTAAGCTACACATGTTAGCATAGGTGTGCATATTAGCATAACAATGTCATTTTGAAAACATTTCATAACTTATAAAATGCTCATAGATGTCACACCTATCTATATAAAGCAGCCTTTCCTGATTGAGGTTTTGTTTTGTTCCTGTCATGGACTATTTTCCCACCCATTCATCCATATACATCCAAACATTGGCTATGCTGACAGTTTTTCCACATCACGAAAATAGTAACACCTTTAATACTGTCTGCACATCCAATGTAAATATACAGCCAATCTATGACTTTTGCTCCATGGAGGATTTACAGGTCAGAGAAGTCAGCGTCGGGATAAACAGTGAGCAGAGGAAGGCAGCGTGGATGTGAATTATAGGAGCAGACAAAGGGGAGGAAAGATGCCTCTCTATCTAGCTTTTGCTTCCATTCCTGCAGAACAGCATGACAAGCACCCACACACAATACAACAGGACTTGATATGATGGGGATTTAAATCAACAACGCACATGCACACACACGCATGCACACACACCCGCATACACTCGCACACACTCACTTGACTGTGCAGACGCAGAATGAAAGGTCATCACTTCTTATAAAATAATGTTGACAGAGGGGTCGGCCCATGCCAAATCAAATGGCAAATGGGTTTAACCAAGCAGATTTTGATTGTAATTAAACTTTGTGTACTTGTCGATAATGACATCACAAGGCAAAATCTGTAATTTGAGGTCAATCGGAGCAGGGGCTTGGGAGCAATGGCCCACTGAATTTGGACATTTTTGATCCATGATATCGATGAAGATGCTGATGCTTATATATACAGTGGTACCTCTACTTACGAACGTCTCTTCATACAAAATGTTCAAGTTACGAAACGCCTCAACAGGAAAATATTGCCTCTTGCTACGAAAGAAATTTCAAGATACGAAAGGAAAAAATACAGTACAGTATCGGCTGCAACTCGGAGCTCCAGAGTTTACTGGACGCAACATACTCATTAGCTGCTCTGTCATTGGCTATTATCTTCCATCTTCCTGGCATCCCATTGGCTATGAGGGACCTCTACCGTATGTGTCTGTGGGTGTAGATAGATAGGTAGATAGATAGATCTACCATAGATATGTCTATGCAGCATCCTCGTCATTCGCCACTCGGGCCATGAGGTGTTACAATAGGTTTCCCTGAATCACGGTGCAGTATTCCGCTATGGACCCCAAAAAAGTGATGGAGGAACGAGGAAAAGAAAAAAAGAAGAGTTGTTTTGTCCATACAAACAAAGCAAGAGATAATTGAAAAGTATGAAAAGGGATGCGTTTGGTTGATCTCGCCAAAGAGTATGACCGTAATGTATCGACAGTCGCCACTTTATTAAAACAAAAGGAAGCCATAAAAGCTATAACTCCGTCCAAAGGCCTCACTATAATTTCGAAGAGAAGGTGAACAATGATATGGAGAGGTTGTTACTCGTGTGGATAAAGGAGAAAGAGTTGGCTGGTGACACAGTGACCTCGGACATAATTTGCGAAAAGGCAACTGTCATTTTGAATGACCTCGTGAAGGAGGATGCAGGCGAGGGAACGTTGGCAAAAGAACACCGGGAGTTCAAGGCAAGGCGTCGCACGGGTGGTTCGAGAACTTCAAATGCAGGACTGGAATTCACTCTGTTGTTCCGCATGGCTAGGCAAGTAGCGCCGACCACAAAGCGGCCAAAAATTCAAACAGTTAGTGATTGATGAAGGCCACGTTGCACAGCAAGTTTTTAATTGCGACGAGATGGACCTTTTTTGGAAAAAGATGCCTCGCCGAACCTTCATCACAGCAGAAGAGAGGAAAATGCCAGGCCATAAGCCCATGAAGGACCGCCTTACGCTTGCCCTTTGTGCCGATGCCAGTGGCAATTCAAGGCTCACAAATTATTAAAAGAAAGACCTAAGGTGCTATGGAGCGCCAATGCCAAGATGATCGACATGACTTGGCAGGAGGTGACCAGGCATAACCTTAATGCAGCTTGGAGAAAACTGTGCCCGATGATGTTGCCCCACGGGATATGGAGGGGTTCGAGGTGGAGGCTGAAGTTGAGCCTGAAGTTGAGGAAATTATTTCGCTGGGGAAGGGCATGGGTGTTGAGGTGAATGAAGACAACATCAACGAGTTGATTCAGGAGCGCAATGAGGAGCTTTCAACGTCGGAGCTGAAGGAGATGGAGGCGATGCAACGCATGGCAGTGCAGGAGGAGTTCAAAGAGGACGAGGAGGAGAAGGAGGCAGTCATGATTCCATCGGCCCGAATAAAAGACATCCTAGGAAAATTCCATGAAGTTTCGGGATTTGTTGAAAAGAATCTCTCAGAAAAAGTGTTCACCAGTCAGGCGTTCGCTCACTACGATGATGTTTGCCTTGGACATTTTCCAAGGATTGTTGAAAGCCGACAAAAGCAAACGTCCTTGGATCAGTTCTTTACAAAACGCCAGGCAAAAACAACTTCTGAACGAGAACATGAACCAAAGAGGGCAAAAAGCGATGAGGACAGAAATTAAAAGGTAAATGACCATCATTTTTATTCTTTACTCTATTCTTTGTTTTTTTACATTATGCACAACTCTCATTTATTGTGCAATTGTAACATGTATTTGTTACATGTTTTGATGCATTCTTATGCTTTATAAAACATTTATGTCTGAATATTGGGTGGCTTGGAACGGATTAGGGCATTTACATGGAAAACGTGTCTCTACTTAAAAAAAAATTCTACTTAAGAAATTTCTTCCAGAACCAATTAATTTCGTAAGTAGAGGTACCACTGTACAGTATATATTTTTTCAAAGATTTGCATCTATTTAAACCCCAAAGTGGAGCATGGGAAAAATAATTGGATAAGAAGCAGGAAGAAGACACTTAGAAATGAAAGACAACAAAACGACAACTTCAAAATGTCAACTTGACTAGACATAATAATGACATTAATGGCTGACACGCGTTTCCAAAAACAAGTGGCGTTTGTAAAAAAGCAAGACAACGCAGGACAAGGCTCTCAAACGATGGCCAATCTGCAGTGCACAGACACACTAATTAAGCCGCTGTAGTGGGCATGATTATTCTGGGACAACAAAGCCTCACAACAACATGTTTTGGGATGGCCTTAAATCCTGCGCAAAGAGGTGTGGGAGTTGCAGGCATAATTACTAGCGGTTATGAACACTTTTTTACCAATCTCCGGTGTCTCATTAGAACCCCGCTGAAGATGCAGTGGGTCTGACGTCCGTGCTCACACGAGACGCTGTTTCATGGAAATCGTTAAAATATGTGCAGAGTGACTCGTTAATTGAAGAGACAACAGGGCAAGGAGGATGCAGTTTCTAGATGAAAAAAAAGTGTCCGGACTAAGAACACCTGCTTCTAATGGGCTTTTACTCCCTGCAACTATGCTTTTTCATACAGCCACATATGGGATTTGCATAATGTTGATTTTTTTTTCTTCTAATTATTATTATTATTATCCATCCAACCATCCATTATCTATACCGCTTCCCCTCACAAGGGTCGCGGGCGTGCTGGAGCCTATCCCAGCTGTCTTCGGGCAGTAGGCGGGGGACACCCTGAATTGGTTGCCAGCCAATCGCAGGGCACACAGAGACAAACATCCACACTCACAATCACACCTAGGGGCAATTTTAGAGAGTCCAATCAACTTACCTGCCTTATTATTATTAATGTTTGCCAAATTTGTAAAATTCTAACAAAAATGGAGCTCCCAGGGTCATCAGCATGTCTTCTATAGTTAAATGAAAACTTAAACAATGGCTCCATTTACTTTCCTACAGTAATTATTTATTATGAATAATGTAATGAGTAATGATACCGACTCCCAGTTCAGCAGGGTCTCATTCGCTAGCACCATGTTAGGCTAGGTTCACACCGCAGGCAAATGCGACCCAGATCGGATTTTTTTGCCCACATGCGACCTGTATCAGATTTTTTTTATGACAGTCTGAACGGCTCAATTCCGATTTTTTTCAAATGCGACCTGGGTCGCTTTCATATGTGGTCCTAGATCGGATACGTATCCGATCTTTTCCAATGCATTCGCGGTCTGAACGGCCAGGACGCATGTACTGTATACGACATTGACGAGCACAAGATGCGCTCCGCGCAGGCGGAGGGGAAGTGCTGGCAGCAGGGGATCGAATCTGCAAAGTTGTTTTGAGTAACACTATTGACTTTAATTTAATCCCTCTTGAAACGTGAAGCATAAAGTGGACATTTATGGCGATCGTAGTCATTCAGCCACGGCTCAGATAGATTGATTTTTTACGCACGGTTATGACGCGACGTCATCGTTAGTGATGTCTCCATGAAATGAGATAATAAAGCCTCGCCTCATAATTTCCCCCAAATACTGTATTTATTTCTACCTGCTACCTAATCGCTTGAACGCCCCAATACGCTGGACCACATTTACTTCCGCAAACATAGCGGGTGTGACGTCGTCTCTTCTTCTGCGCAAGCGGGCCACTTTGACGACGCATGTGTTCATACAGCAGACAAGACAGAGGTCGCATTTTTAATGTAATATGAACGCTTACACAAAAAATATGATTTTTTAGGGGGGGAGGGAGCAATTCTCTCTCTTGGTGCTCAGCATGTTTACAGAGGCCGAGGCACAGGCGTGTGGAACAAGATGCGTGATACTTAATGCCGCGTTTAACCGAATAGTAAAATACAAAACGTTTAATAAATCGTAGACAGTTAAACGGTTAAACGATTAGTCACGCACATCCCTAGTATATACCGGCAAGTCCTCTGCATAGACATCTTTCCGCTAACTACAATGTTCAAAGCGTAGACTCAAAAACTTCTCTGCAGGATTAACTTCTCAAACAGCACAAACTATCTCCGAGAGTAATTACTGGAACACTGAATCCTTTTCACCTGAGAGATTTGGATTATGAGGTACTATTGTATGGGTGTGTATGTGTGTGTGTGTGCTGGCCAAGGTGTGAGATGTGCCTCGTACCCACCAAGGCTGTTCTCTCCCTACATATTCACCCCAAAAAATAAAGAAAGAAAAGAAAAGAAAACTGACAACAGCTCTCATGCTGAACCATTCACAACTCCAGAAGGTCACTCCAGAAAAAACATCTGTAAAGTTTGGAATACTTCGGCTCCCTCTGCGCCCAAGTCATTCACTTATCATTTTGCTACATTTCAATTTTTTATTTTTTTAACATGCTCCAGTTCCTTGGTATGAAAACAAAATCAAAATTATATTGTCCAATGTACTCTTACTGGAAAAATTGGAAAATACACATCAGTCCTGACTGTAATGTGAAAATTACGAGAGAAGGCATCAAATCAGATGATAAAGTTTGTATTTAGATATAGAGAAGTACTCTGCCATTAAATTTCCAAGGTCAATTTTGAAAACAAGGTCAATTTTGATCATGAAGCTGCTCAGTTTCGTATATGAATTTGACTTTACCTGACTTCCTTAAAGGAGAAGTCACCGTAAACATTTCTTTTCAAGAATATGTTCTATGCAAGCCCACTAGTTGAAACAGGGCATTCTGATAAATATTACGTTTGTGGAATAAGTGTTAATTCACTCGTTTTTAGCCATCTCCGGGGGCGGACATTTTGTCTTCTGTCGACTGAAAATGACATCACAACTGTTCACAACGACTAATCACGGCTCAGATTCAGAAAACAGGTCAGCCGTGATTGGTCGTTGTGAGCAGTTGTGATGTCATTTTCACTCGGCAGAAGACAAAATGGCTGCCCCTATGCATTTTGCTGCTTAACCTATCTTCCACAAACGCAAAATTAATCAGAATGCCATGTTTCAACTAGTAAGCCTGCATGGAACATATTCTTGAAATAAAATTTGTTTGGTTTGACTTCTTCTTTAAAGAGGACATCCCCTTTCAATCCATTATATAGATTCACACTTTTTGTCACCCTCTAATTAATTATGGTATCATCTCGTGGCTAGGCTACAACTCCTACTATGACCATGAACAGGAAGAGCGCTGTAGAAAATGCGAGACAAATAAAGTGAGTAAAAGTAAAAATATTTTAATACTACCTTCTATGAACGCCTTCCGAAGGACAATTAGTCAATGACTTCTCTTCTTTAATTTATAGACACGGACGGAATTCTTCACAAACTCCTTTACTAAAAAGATGCCAGCTACACAATTGATGAGACGGCCCAGACGTGGGGGGAGGAAAAAAACCTTTTAATTTATACGCACAAATGCACATTTTCAACAGCTGTCATCATTATTTGCTGGTGGGCAAGATAAACAAACCGTAACATTGTTGCTTTTTGACAATGGCTGTCAATCGACTTAAATGAGGCGGCCGAGAACAAATCAAACAATATCATTGTCGTGAAAGCTGCAATCAGAGCTCATAAAAGCCAACAGAAGGCCTGTTCTCTACAACAGATTTTGCTTTTAAGGCCACACAGTGCCTTCTCCTCACATCCAGCTGTTTGAATGTGTGCCGTGCTTGGCGCTCAAATCTAACAGTCACTCTCAACATGCAAAATATATGGGGAAAAAAAGGGATATATTTCCACAGGTCAATGTTGTTTGGAGTATGAGATGCTGTCACTGTTGTCAATGAGGTCAAGTTCATCCAGACAACTTGTAGGCAAGAGATAAAGCTTTTTCATTTCAAGACTTTAACATGCAAGGTTGAAAAAACAGCTAACAACTGTGTTACATTATGTATACAGGAACCAATTATAGGAAAATACGGAGTTCTCTCAAATTCTAGACATCCGTCAAACAGTCTTATCTATTGAAGACAAATACATGCCTCAAACAAATGCCTCCCTTTTGCCCATCATTAAAAACATGTACTAACTTTAGCCAAGACACCAGTGTTCACAGAGACATGAAATAGTTAACTTCTGAGCACATTTGAACACTGTTACTAATCAAAACAGCAGCACCAAACCACATAATCTTTCAGATGAATAAAACTGTGACGATTTATCACATGTTGTAAATGAATTCACTGTGCAATATTAAAGATAAAGCTGTTTGAGACTATTTTATGTGATTGCGTTGGTGCAGAGTTCAAATGAGCTCAGCAGTTAACTATTTATCTTCCGTGTTTGAATTAAGTGAGCTCATTACAGCTACTACCAGGTTGTTGTTTTTTTCTGATGGGAAAACGTATGTGAAAGCACTTCATTTTCCACCCAAAGATCCCCAATGTTCTCTACTGTGAGCAAACATAATGTAGATGTTCCCCACAACACCACTGAGATGTGATCGTCGTTTTCAGTCGTAAACAAACGTAACGCTAGCTAGAACACATTGTCGTAGCGTTTATTACTGATACAAAACAAGTAATGCCATCATGTCACAATGTGGTCGCAGCGTCACGTAAACAGAGCATGTTGCCATTAAACGCATTTTTTTTACAACAGTAGAATGCGTGAGCACACAGAGAGAGTCTTTTTTCGACTAATGGATGGATGGATGGATGCTAGATAATGTATAGTGCCAACAACGTACTGTATGACTGTCATAGCAATGTCAATAACAGATGTTCTGTTTTCTAATAACACAAATTTTGAGATTATCAATATGCTCTACTTGTTATCTGCCGGTACACAGCCATTTTGATCAGTAATTCCATAACCAGATCCTAACCCCCAATCCCTAACTTTATCCAATAATTACTTTTTTCGTTTTCGTCAGACAATGAGGTTTTTATGTACCTCTACGAGTTTCGACGTCAACTGCCGTCTTCTTCAGTAAGACGGCAGTTGACGTCGAAACTCGTAGAGGTACATGAAAACCTCATTGTCTGAACCTCATTGTCCCTGTTCATTTGTGTAGTTTTTCCTAAATGTTTTGTTGGAAATGATGTGTTTTTCAGTGTGGGTGTGTGTTTGTGGGCATGAAAGTTAGTGTGTCCAGATTGCAAACAGGTGTGACCTGCTGATTGGCCAATTCAGAGGATTGCTACCATCGGATTGGTCAGAGGAGGTGGCAGTCACTCTCTTTCTGAGCCCTCCATCTTTTAACCTGGCTAGATGCTGTCCTGTGAACCTGCAATTGTTGTGAGCAGTTTGTAACCTGGTAGGAGGGAGAAGCCTTTTTGTTTTTGCCCTGTTTTCTCCTATTTATTAGTCGGAGGAAGGTTAAGAGTTTGTCTTTGATTTGTTTCATTTTGTTGACAGAATATAGGGTCCTTAGATTGATTTTGTTTGTTGTGTTGGCATATTCCTCCCTCCGAAGTCCAAAAAAGAAACCACATAAATGTAGTTCTCGTGCACACTGGCCTGCTTGGGAGTGGGAGGACGGGGGGAGCATTTAATTTGGTTATGTTTCGGGTTCCCCTAGGCCATTAACATAACGCCATATGCGAAAGTAATACCTAACTTTATCCCCCAAACCTTGAGACCATAGATACTAACCCTAGCAACTAACCCCCAAGACAAAAGTCGAACTAACACCTTACACCTAATGTGCCCATGCCAGCTCCAAATTTTTGGTTATAATGTAGAGCCTTGCCCGTTGCCCTAACCTTAACAGGAAGTAAAGATCATTTAGTCATCTGGTTTCTATCTGAGCGGAAATATGGTAAACGGAAACCAGAAAGCATTACTGAACTTAAGTTTTGATACAGCTGTTATTTAATCGTTGAGAATAAAATGTATGTTAGAAAAGTCGCATGAACTGGTTCCACTAAAGATATATTTCAAACCCAAAACATGAATTTTCCCATTTATTGTGGTCCAGAAGATCAACCGGTATGTCGACAAAAAGATTGTGAGGCATTTGCTTCATTCAGGGCATGAGGAGGCTAAAGTTGTTTCACCATGCCCTGAGCATCTGACAGGAGAAGAAGCCCATCTAACATGGCTCTGTATGATTTTTTTACTCTTTCCCTCGCTAAAGGGAAAGCTTCGAGGACTCGTTTTGAAGACGTCGATGACATCAAGATGGAGATGATGATGAAAGAGCGTTGGAAAAGTACGTTAGACGCCAAGAGAATTACTTATTCATTTGAGACCCAGTCCTGGAATCTTTATGACACAACTCGTACTTGGCTTGTTGCACAAATGAGTTGTGATTCAACAATGGCGACCCTCCAAATTATTCTATTACAGTCTGACACTGCACTCTTATTCAGTTGTTGAACAGGAAAGTAGTGCAATGAGTCGCAGCACCTACTCACCGTACACAAAGAGGATATAGTCATCGTAGGCCTCGCCCACCGCATTGGAGGCCACGCAGCGATACGTGCCGTTGAAGGACTTGTTGAGGTTCTCAATATACAAGTCTGAGCCGGTGACCACGGCGTGAGGTGGCATGTCCTCGTCCACCCTGAGCCAGTTGATCTGATGAGGACTGCGAACACATGTGCACAGGAGGCTTAAATACAGGGCAATATTGAGAGTCACATTGACACGGTGCACTTAAAGCAGACATATTAGGCAAAATCCGCCAGTCGAAAAAACTATTGAAAAAAAAAAAAAACTCGGGTCACTCGTACCTCTGTGAGAGTCTCTGTCGCCAAACTACGAGTATGGTCAATGAACGGGGCGATCATTGCCAAGTCTCTTAAATATCCACACTTTTAGTTCTCCCCCATTTCCTCTGTTTGTATTATTATAATATAGTGAGGACAATCTACTTCTATGACAATCTCATCATGTTGTTCAGTAGTATCGCAATAAAGCAATTGCATTATAAACAATATATTAGAAGAAACACATCAACAATACATCATGAAAATCTTTATACAGAAACAACTGTCATTAAGTATAGATATTTGGATACCGAAAAGCCCCCATCTCATGATTTGACGATACGACACATGAAGACATTGACATTGTGTCCCACCCCTCATCTGTAGTGCGCACGTGTACTCACTGTGGTTTTCCTCCTGCAATGCACGTCAGATCGAGATTGTCGCCCTCTCGACTTAATCCTTCGGGATATGTCACCACAATCTTCACTTCAGGTTTATCTGAGAAATAAAAAAAGACAGTTATTGACTTGTATGGTATACTCTTAACAAGGCTGGCCCATTTTACTGCCTATACCCGCAGCCAAAACTCAAATAAAATTATTATTGCACTCAAAATGTGGAGAGAGAGAGAGAGCAACTGGAGCAAAAGAAATAGCCAGGAGTGAAACGTGGGGCAGGATGAAAAGGATTATTCTATATGCACATTTGACATCTACTCAGCCTTTTAGTATCTTACACCAAAATGATTTCTCTCCGCTTATCAACGTGTGCCAAAGATGAACAAAATGTCAAGCACTTCCAGTCAAGCTTTCTATTTTTCCTTGAAAGGTCAGAGTAAAAAAAGTGGACCAAAATGAATATTCTACACCGCGGACAATAGGGTGACTCAACCTTAGAGATGCGCTGTGGCAGTCCTGTTTATCAGTCACACTTCATCAGAAAATCACCTTAAACTAGCGACAGCATCACCTAATAGCTGTTGAGGAACATTTCTGTAGTCTTCTCTTTTTAGTGAAAGAAGAACGCTCATTCTGATTGGTCTCTAACAATTTAGCTACTTTATGTACCTTTAATTACTTTAAAAGAAGTCACTTTTGGTAAACAGAATTGCAGTTAGGGCTGCAGCTATGGAATATTTTTTACAACCCTTTCATTCATCAAGTAATCTGGAAAAAAGTTACATCCGATGAACTCTGCCCGGCAACATGGATTCCTTACTAAATCAGTAAATACAAATGATTAAACTAAACTGAACATTTCCAAAACGCCCAAAATTTGAGAATTTATTTTGGCAGCGACAATGTTAAGATTCATATGAGTGATAAAATCAGTATAAAAAACAAATAATCATGAACAACAACGGATGCAATGCAAAGGTGAGTGACACAACTCACATTTTTAACATTTGTAGGTCCAATGCATATAAAAACAAGCTTATTAATAGTCGATGATCAAAAACTCTAAAACAAACATGCATGCAACAGGGTTATTTTAGTTAAAGAAAACTAACAATCTAAAACTGATAAAATATTTTTGTTGAGGAAAGAAAAAAAAAAGACTAAAACTAAAATGGACTAAAACTACATTTTATATTTATAAATCTAAAACCAACTATTATAGCAAAAATGTCCTCCGTTTTCATCTTTTTCAATTAATACCTTAAATGAACTTTTAGGGTTCATATTAAATGTATTTATTTTGGCAGTACTGTACAGCCACAAAGAAGGAAGGTCGAACAGTCATTTTGGGAATATAGTTTACTTTATTTCACAATACTTAGTGACTTTTTTTAAATGTTGTACTCAACAAACATTCCATAAAAAACGAACAAACCTAAAACTAATTAAATCTAAATTAGCATGATGCATTTTCGGAAAAATAAAAAGTTATAAGAACAAACAAACCAGCTCTAAACACTAATTCAATTTAATGAATTAAAAAAACAAAACAAAAGACAAACTGAAATAGAAACTGACTATAATGAAAAATCCCAAACTATTATAACCGTGGAGATTTAGCATCATCTATAACTTCCTGTTTATTGTCTTCATTTTCCTCCCTATTTTATTGCAAAAATCCACAAAAAGTCAAAGAAAAAGTAAAACAGTTAGATGCTTGCTGAAGTTGGGCATGACTTGGGGACGGGCTAGAGCGGGCATGTCAAAAGTCCGCCCTGGGGGCCAAATTCGGCCCGTGTTCAAATTTTTTGCACTGAAATACAAAACATTTGTGTTTGCAACATAGTTTGCTGAGAGAATGTGGCTGTTTTCAAGGAATTCAATACCAACAGTCACTACCAGACAAGATGACTGTTTACAAACGTCATGAAAAATGAAAACAAATGGAACTGAATGGCCACACACATTTTCACCTCACCAAATCTGTCCCTCTTTGCAAAAAGTTTGGACACTCCTGCGCTTGTGAAATATTCCGCATTTTGGGAGGCATTTTGACTGAAAAAGGTTTCGCTATGTTATTTTGCAAGGCGGGATGCTGCTTTGGAGTAACTTCAGCAGTAATCACGCGTCTGTATTGAAGTGCAGTGTGTCATCATGTAATGGTACTTTTAAGATGCTCACATAACACTTCCAGGTTCCTTTGAGCCAACAGGTCGTTCGCGGCCGGGTGTTCGATGACGCAATCCACCGGCATGCCGTCGTCCTCTTTGCTGACTAAGAATCGCACGCGGCTAGTGACAGTAAACATCCGGTCGTACGTCTCCTCCACCGTTGTTTCACCTGGAAAGAAGGGAGATGTTAACTGCAGTGGTGGGAAGTAAGTAGGAGATTGTTCAGGTATCTGTACTGTACTTAGGTATTTTGTTTAACAGACGTGGGCATCTCGCCAGACTGAAAGATTGGTCCGTCAGTCCTTCACTGACGGATGCCCGTTTTGCCGACGATTGATGAATGACGGCACAGCTTTTAAAATAGACGGACTGACGAATGACGGAAGTGGGTTTTCATCCGTCAATGTAATTGTCATTAACTGGTTTTCTGACATTTTTTAAGGGGACCGTGTCATTTACGGATTACTTATCTTTACTTCAAATATCAGTACTTTCTACTCCTTATTTTGTGAAAATAGGCTTGTTACTATTTCTAACCTCAGAGAAGATGACAGAGTGTAAAAAAGACATAAATAGAAAGAGGTAAAGTCAACCGCGGTTGAGAGCTCTGATTGATTGAGATTTTGGGGATTTATGAGGCGGAAACAACAGTGAAATGGAAGAAGGGAGCATTAACGCCAACGGCAACAGAAATGGAGAAGCATGATTTTTCCTATCCACTGAGTTATTTTAGAGAATTGCTTGATGTTGTTGGCTTCAAATGATTTTTGGCGAATGTGATATGTCTTGTCACAGCCTAAAAATCACCAGCTTCTGGTGTTGAAAAAACCCCAATCTACATCCAATCTAAAAATAAATGAAAATACAGATAAGGTGGATTTTTTTCATATCATTAGCTAATGTGGCATTACTTAGTTAGTTCAGAACGAGAAAGCTGTTGTCCATTTTTTTTTTCTTCTAAGTATGAGCACAATGCAAGTTTATTACATTTTTCAAAATGGGTACTAGTGTAAACAGTATATCTGACAGTTAAATTTAACTTTTGTACTTAAATTCCCTGTATAGTAAATTCATAGATTGGCTTCTAAATACATTATAGCATACATGTTTGAAGATAATCATTCAAAACACGTGAAAAGACAAATATGTCGTACGAATAAAGGAATTATTTGAATGAATACGTATGAATTGTGGACACATAGCATTTAACTGTTTTTCACTATTTCTGTGTTCCTGTTTTTTTTTCCGGCCTGCCCTGGATAAATGGCTGCCCAGTGATGTAGTTATGCGACCAGCATGAGTCCCTCCTCCCTCACTATATAAGTGCTGCATTTTTTTACAGGATAAGTCCATTTTTTTTCATAGCCTAGCAAGTCTTGCGATTCAAATGCGACTTGTACTTTGTACATAAAATTAGAGTTTAGACTCGCACCCAAAATCCTCGTTCCCTAATTGTGTTGATGGCAGCACACGGGTTCCAGTTGGACTTGAAACTTCCGCTTCTTACTATGGAAACTTTTTTTTAATTGAAAATGGCTTAACTTAACTCATTCACTTCCAGACATTTTCAGACCCTATTTTACGATAACATTTGAAAAAATGTGAAAAAAATATAGTTCCTGGGATTGAATGGCTGGACTGTGAAAAGACAAGTAAATTTGTCAATGGCAATGAATGAATCAAAGGTGAAGGTAATGCACCAAATGTATTTGCCAACCGCCAAAAGAAAGTAGAAGAACAAATGTAGAAGAAGAACCTCTGCCACAACAAGGATTTATTATTTACAGCTCCAAAAGGCACAATAACCAACAAGGATTCTACCTTTGGCCACAATGTGATACGGAATTCTAGTTAAGGTAAGCAAATTTAAACTAAAAAGAAAAACGTTTCCGTTGTTAAAAGCAGAAGTTTTGAATCCAACCGGAATTTGTTCGCTGCCGTCAACAATACAATTAGGGAACGGTGATTTTGGGTGCGAGTATGAGCTCTACTTTTCTTGTTCTCGCTTTTTGTAAAATACATTCCCCCTAAAAATGTGAGTTATAGTCCAGTACGACATATGTCTTTTTCGTCTTCATTGATGCAGTTTTTCACTGGTCTGACTCCGGAGTGACTTATAATCAGAAGGCTACAGTATATTGATGTATTGATACAGTATACTATATATAATATATTGACAAAAGGGCGGCACGGTGATCGACTGGTTAGCACGTCCGCCTCACAGTTCAGATGTTGTGGGTCCGATTCCGGCCTCGGCCTTCCTGTGTGGAGTTTGCATGTCCTTCCCGTGCCTGCGTGGGTTTTTTTCCGGGTACTCCGGCTTCCTCCCACATTCCAAAAACATGCTTGGTCGGTTAATTGATCACTCTAAATTGCCCCTAGGTGTGATTGTGAGTGCGATTGTTTGTTTGTCTCTGTGTGCCCTGAAATTGGCTGGCAACCAGTTCGGGGTGTCCCCCGCCTACTGTCCGATGACAGCTGGGTTAAGCTCCAGCACTCCCGCGACCCTTGTGAGGATAAGATGTATAGATAATGGATGGGTATTGACAAATGTGTTTAAGTGACAAAATTTGTTTGATATTCCAATTTTGAGTGGCTGACAAATTAGATTATGTTAGATTCTATCATATCCTACGGTAATTTAAAAATGGCAGAGGGGAAAATGCCATTGGATTGGGCGGAATGAAGCAGATTCTCAGGTAGGTCACTGGGTTAACTGCTCAATAAATATTTTAGAGCCTGTCGTTACACAAACTGCATATTCAGCGAGTTAATCATGAAGCGCACATTTGGTCTCATAACTTCAACTGGCATTTACATTCAATTTTGGAGGTGTACAGTATTTAGATGGTGGTTCTTAAAGAAGCATGCGGGTCATATATGCCTGATAATGAGTGCACTTTACAGTGTGAGGGTAGAGCGTTGTTGAGTGTCGGGGTGGCAGCAAGCTGGCAGTAATCTGCCGTCCACTCGGCCCCGCGGAGCAGTCAGATGGGGCCTTCATTTGGAGAGCATTACAATGCCACGGGGCAGTGCATTAGCCACAGTGCTGAGTGAGATGCTTTCCTCACACTTAATGAAGTGGGGAAATAATTACGCCACCCCACTCTGACCTGCGTCGCACTTTCATTCCAGCATCGGTCACAAGGGAAGCCACCAATGAACTCAAAACAGTTGATGATGATGCCAACACACACTCACAATATGGATGGATATTAATGTAACACACACCGGCCCACAGAAGACCTGCCCTGGAGTTCATGTACTGAGATATGTAAATGGTCAGTGCGCTTGAGGCCTATTACAAATACAACATGTAATAACACAAAGAAATCAATTTACTTTTTCTGCTTCACTGCAGAGCTCACACTAAGGCGTTAATCGCTGAGACAGTTTTAGTATGATTATGTGCAAAACCTCCGCTGTAATTAGTAGAACAATCAATCACATATTGTCAGGGTATTGTTAAATGATAAAAAAAAAATTGCAGTAGTATATGGAAAAATAACAATGCGTTGGGGATATTAGAAAAAAACCCGAATTATTTTTCACTCATATGATGAAAATAAATGCACAGTCCCATACAATCTAGTGAATCACACGCAGCCGTGTATATGCCCCCCCCCCCGCCAAATAAAACACCCTTAAAAAGCTTTTTTCCCCCCTCTGTACTTGTGTGTAATACAGTTCCCAGATCTGCTGGTGTACTTTCTTTTTCATTAGACTGAATAATATGAATGAATAAAGATTTAAAACAGTGTAAATGCTTTTAAATCCAGGTTAAAACCAATACCCTTTTCCCATACCTATGATTAAAGTCTTTCAAAGTATTTTGAGAACCATGTTTTTTTAAAATCTTGTTCTTGAACTGTTTGCACTTCAAGTAATTTTAGTAAACTTTCTTTTGTATCTTTATTTTAATTTTTAACCTGTTTAACTCTGTTTGTAACTGCTTTAAAATGTTGTACTTTTAAATACAGTATGTGAAGCATACTGAGTTTAATTGTGGATGAAATGTGCTATAAATCAGTGATTTTATTTTTTGACAAACCCTAAGTAAGCTTGGGTAATTCAACCTAAGCATAATTTTTTTTTTCATGTTCTATGCAGGCCCAATCGTTGAAACAAGGCATTTGGATAAATATTGCGTTTGTGGAGTAAGAGTTAGTCCACCCGTTTTTAGCCATCACTAGCCATTTTGTCACTTGTGTCAACTGAAAACGACATCACAGTTGCTCAGGGCTCAGGTCTCGACCACAGCTCACATATTTTCTGAAGACTAGCCATGATGTCATTGTCTGAGCCCTGAACAACTGTGATGTCATTTTTAATCGACAGAAGTGACAAAATGGCCACCCCCTGAGATGGCTTCATTTTGCTGCTTAACTCATCAAGGATGGGAGCGCATAACTGAGTTCCTACCACTGAAGTCGGGAGCGCTGTTGCGTGTTTCTCCCTTTAAAGCCCCGAGAGAGTATACGCCATTTTCTTTTTTTAATCCAATTCTCAGGCTCTTAGCCAATGAAATGCATCACAATATACATGGCGATGTCGTGGGGTGTCTGAGAATATCCAGAATTTTTCCGAGGAGTAATGGAGTCACAGTCGATCGCGGGAGCTCTGATAGGTCACAGTGATATAGACGACACACTTGCGGACTTTGAAGCCGTGAAACCATCCAAACGTGATGTATGGTTAGGATATATGTTCGTAGACAATGAAGATTTCAACGTCTTTGTAGGAGAATACAGCATGGTAATTACCACTCAAATAGTGTTTCACTTGCGTCTTTGATTGAAACAGTAAAGATTAATAAACTCCGGCCTGTGTAAAAGCCACATGTCTAAGATCTGAAATTTTTAGGGGAATGATGTTTCTATCTGTTACAGGGGCTGAGATATTAATTATTTTGTACGTGGCGAAAATGTCAGGTTTTCAAGGGTGACTCCAAAGGCGACCGTAGGTTTTAGAGAGATGTCTGACCAGGGGCTTCAGCCTTTAATGGGTTAACTCATATTTCACAAACGCAATATTAATCAGAATGCCTTGTTGCAACCAGTGGGCCTGCATAGAACATATTCTTGGCAAAAATATGTTTGGGTTGACTTCCGCCTTAAGTTTTATAATATGAAAAAGTACCAGGAACTTTTCTGAGTTGCGTTTTGAAGACGAGGGTCAGAGAGTATACTTATCAATGTTGAGGCTTGTCAATTATCAACGTCATCCGAGCGCAGATGAAACAAAAGAAATAAACAGCCGCAAATCAAACCCGTCACAGGGACTTGAATCTCAATGCAGACCCGATTTGAGTGTAGTGGCGCAGACGCCTAATCAAAACACACTTGTGAGCATCAACCACTGATCAATCCCAGCGCAATCAAGCGTAACCTCTGCCAGGGTGACACTTGCCGCTGTCAAATGCTGTCTGAACAGAATATTGAATTAGGAAATCAGACGGCCTTTCAGATGAGGCATATGCAAAACAAGCTCGAAGAACATTGCACTAGTAAATATAACGTTCACACCAATCTTCCCTACAAATTCCACATTTTTTAGTCAATATTTTGGTTTGTTTGCACTAACAAACTTCATGCCGCTAATACATTTAGGGCCAATTCCAAGGCTGCGTCTCACATCATGGCAGCAGCTCCAAGATACAACCCGCAAGTGAGCGAGGTGCTGCCAGATGTGAGGCCAAGCACTCTCATGTGATGTCACAAAAACTGCGGAAAAAAAATCTCAGATGAGGCGAGAGCGATGTGAAATAGCCATTGGCGAGACATGCTTTGAGAAATAGCACTTATTTTGCTATTCTCGATTCTGCATTTCACTTTAGCGATTAGCACACTTAGCGACCCCTCGTTCGCGCATCGTCGAGGAGATGATGCACAGCACGCACCTCATTGCTACATAAATAAAGACCGTGCTGCTACAGGACACGCTATCTTAGCACCTCGCATTCAAGCAGCGTGTCGTTGGACAGCGCTTTTTTTTAACCAGTTCGGCGCTGGACCTGCCCACAGTAGCATGCCACTAATGGTCAGCGTCTTTAAAGTGCCCTTTAAAGAAATAAAGATATCGAAATCGCATTGTCTGAGATCGCGATTTCTGTCCCAAAACGCTAAATCGTTCAGCCCTTGTTTGGACATAAATCAAGAGAAAAAATCTGAGCCTTGCCCTCAGGAGTAATATTAAGACTTATTAAGTAATATTAAGACTACCTTGTCTCAAACAATAACCCTGCACACACTATTTTTGTAATACTTTTACTTCTAACCCCACTATTGATTCGGAGTGCCGAATATGAAGCACTAATATTTTCCAAATGAGCAAAAATGTAGACAGTTTATGATTTCTTGCTGTATGGGCTGTTTCACATAACAACCCACAAATTATAAACATTATTCAGACAACGGAATCAATTCCGTTTAAGACCAGCAGCAGTCAAGCTCGTTTCCACATTATTGAAATCATTCTGCTGCTGTAATTTATGTTAAATTTGCCACCTTGTGTGCTGATTCTCTCTCTGGGGCCAGAACATGCCAATGGCAATGCTGCCAGCTTGATTATTGATTGCAAAAGCAATGCTACCATTAATGCTTAAATCAGCCAGCAGATTTCTTTGTCATGCCTACCTGGCCGAAACAAAGAAAGTACATACCAGCAATTAAAAATGGTGTGCTATGTTACTCCATCACTGAGCGGATACTAATTTTGATAACAATGCAACACAATATAGTAATTATACTGTATGTTCAACATTATTGCCGATGTAATTCCATATGATTCACTCAAATTCTGATAGAATTCACTCCAATTACAATATTTTTAATCAATTTATGCTACAAAACTATTCACCCCAATTAGTATAATACTATTCACACCGATTACTATGAAAGGTCTATTAAAATTACGATAAAATATGTGATTCACTCCAATTGTGATACAATATGATTCAATGATGCTTCCATCCATCAATCCATCAATCCATCATGATACAATACAATTAATTACAATAAATGATGCGATATAATTAACTACAAATACGATATGAATTTCTCCAACTACGGTACAATACGATCCCCTTCAATTAAGAAACGATTCACTATGATTATTATTTGATTCATTCCAATTAGGAAACAATAATGATACGATTTACTCCAATTACGATGCGACACAATCCACTTGAAGTGCAGTAAGATCAAATTTACTCCACAAACGATACAATCTACTCCACTTCTGATGCGATCCACTTTAAGCATGATACACTCCAAGTACAATGTGTTTAACTTTAACACGATACGATATTATCCAATTAACATTCAATTCACTCAAGTTAAGATACAATTCACTCCAAGTATGATATGATTCTGTATGAATGTGTGTGAGATTGTGAATATGTATGAAGCATTCAACAAGCATATGTTTTTTTTCCCCCACAACCCTAGTCACTGTGGATTAGTGTTGGGCAGATCAATACTAAAATATCAATACAGTACTCCAATAACAGCTTTCTTAATAGCGCAACTGATTCCTACAACAAAATAGTGAAAATACTTTCAACTCAATAGGGATTATATTTAAACCAAGCTATACATTAATGATGACAATGGCATTCTATGTTCCACACTTAGACAATTCGTCATCAACTCCTCATAAACAAAGATGGACTCCCCGAGGGAACACTGGAGGCACAGATGACATTATGCGTCAGATTGGCCCATGTCTAAATATTTCATCTCAAGACAAGACCAATGAATCCTCTCGATTCATATATACGAAGAAAAAAGAACAACAGGCCCACACAGATCCACTGTGGGTAAATACGATAGAACCAAAATGAATATCCTACCCTTGCTGTACAATAATGAAAAATTGATGGGCCTTAATCGTAACTGAGAGGCAATAAGGATGATTCCACACCCCCAGGTTACACCTCTGTGCACTAGCCCAAGATGCGGAAATGAAGATGAAACACACAAATATGAATTCATAACAGGAGCTGTGGATTTGCTCTGTATAGATTCTTTCAAGGCAACACAATAGATTTATGGCCATGAAATTCCATCAGCATTCAACAGAGCCGTGAGAGTACATATTTTGTGTATTTGAAATCACACCATGAGCCGCAGAGACTGATGATTTATGAGAAACATTCAGCAGCATGAAGTTCTTAACGCGTGGCTTGATCGTTGAGTTCTACTGCTGAGCAAGCAAAAATAATAAATAATAAACTGGAATTGCTCTTTGGGGAGCAAAGGGTTTAGCCAAGGCCGAACAATCCTCAACATGTTCATCTGATGTTGTTCAATTAAAAATCTCGGCACTCTGTGCAACTCTATCATCTTAATGTGGTTGATCATTGCCCCTCTTGGCCACAATGATAATGGACCGTAAGACAGACAGAACAATAACTATCACCGTCAGGTTTTCATATTTGGACACAGTGACCTATCTTGAATGATGGCCTTGTATTACTAACAAAATTACAATGTTATTCTTACAGCATTTTTTTTTTTGTTGCTTGTATTCTAACTTTTAAGATTTAAAATTAGGATTTTATTTTCGTAATACTTTGAGTTCATATAATACTACGGTTCATATACTAGAGATAAACAATATAACGAAAAAATATCGACATCTCAATAATGGCCTTTCCAATATGCATATGGCAAAGGCATGCAATCATTTTCTTACAGAAACTTTTACCTACAGTAAATTTGACCGGTCGGACGCAAATTTAAATGTGCATCACCACAGATAATAGTTGGACATTATCTATGGGAATTACAATGAATTAGTTGAGAACACATTAAGCTTGATTATTTTGCCACATGAAAAAAAAGTACGTATGTTTACGTACTTTATTTTCAAGATGCAAGAACCTTCCTTACATTTCACTACAGCACTGCGGCACTGTCACTTACTAAGAGTATTTTTCCTCTGTACTATGTACAGGCTAAAATGAGTGTTCCCCATACTTTACTTTATGTAGATGTATGTTGGTGTGTATATACATGTGTATATACACGTTACTGCGTATATTTACATAGGTTTGAATGTTTGCTGTTAATGTTATACATTAATGGCTACATTATGCCGCTGTCCGTGTGACCTATATCTTTGCTGCTGTAACACTGAAAATTTCCCCACTGTGGGATCAATAAAGGCCTTCATATCTTATCTTCCCACTGTACACATCACAACAAAAATGTAAGAGGATGAGTGTGAGGGAGTACCTACTTGAGATAGAGTGTTCCCAGGGTCAGTAGAATCTCTAATAATGTTAACGGAAAATTAAACAAATAGTTCCTTGAAGTTAACACAGTTTTAAGTTGATTTAATATCGGACATCAGATTTTTAAAAAAGGCAGATACCGATATTCATCAAAATGCTGAATACTGGCTCCGATAATTGGCCCGATAATCGGCCCGACCGATAATCCGGTCTATCCCTAGTACCTGCTGTACTATATGTCAATATAACATGAAAAAAGTGTCAGTGGAGGGAGGGAGTGCATACGCAACATAAGATACAAATCACAGAAAAGAATTTGATCCTCTGCTGAAACCATCAACCTACCGTGTATATGCTGTATACAGCACATATTGTTCTCAGATACAGAGGGCATGTAGTCATGTTGAGCCTTGAATTTGGACCTACCTGTCATTTCCTCATCTCCTTTCATCCATCTGATGGAGGCTGCTGGCTTGCTGCCGCTGGCCGTGCAGGTGAGCTCCGTCTCGTTGCCCTCGCTGACCACATCCTCACTGCTCTCGATGATCGGGCTTCCCGGGGGCACTGGTGCACAAAATAATGGCTCCAGTTATGAGGATGCACACGTTCATTTATTGGATAATGATACACAGGGTGGATGATATAATACAAGTGAAAATCACAAGGTGTTGTGCCAACTGCCTTACCAATATTTTTACAACCCACTTTGTATAACCTCTTGAATTTGATATTCATGAGCACAAACCAATGGAAAATCTAACCATTGCATCATGCCCGCATCAGCGTTATAAAAGTTTTGGGATTTTTCATTATTCTTAGATTTTTTTCATTTTGACTTGATGTTTTTTTTAAATTCACTTAGTTAAAAAAAATTGAGTGGGTTTGTAAGTTTTTTTTATGAAAAAAATGCTTTGTTTTAGTCTAGTTCTGACCGAACCAAACCATGCCATACCGAAACGTATTAATACACCCACGTGTACGTTACACCCCTAATATATATATATATATATATATATATATATATATATATATATATATATATATATATATATATACATATTGCATTAAAAAAAATATAGTTTTACAAGCTTCGAATTTTGCTTCACTTAGTTGTTCTCTTTTTTTTAAAGAAATATTGTTTTTAGTTTATTTAGTCAAACATTTTTTTTCAAATTTGTGTTTGAGTTTTTTTTATTTATTTTCATTAACTATAATAATCTTGCAACATGTACTGTATGGTCTTAAGTTTCAAAAGCTTGAAACTTTAATAATGTTATTAATGTGTAACAAGAACCTTCTATCAAAAGTTTCCAGTAAAAACTTTATTGTAAGTTTTCTCCTGTGTCTCCTTGTGACCCAAACAAGTTTGAAAAGTTCACTGCATCCGCCTTTGAACGATTGAACAGAACTCACAGAAAAGGATGAATAAGTCAAAATTTAAATAAGAAATAACCTATTCTCGCATTAGGCCAAATAACTCCTCCATCCATAGAACGCAGGATACTCTTCCCTTATTCCTCGAATTAGCCATCGGGCTGAACTCTAGATGCTTGAAAGCCAAAAGTCAGAGGGGGGTTCATTCCAAGCACTCTTCAATGCAACCCTCAGTTTAGGAGCAAACCGCTGCTACTGTCGGCCTCAATTGTACAAGAAAAGCAATTACTTTAAAGTGCTTTTAATTCCTTTCAATCTCCGCCGGGATGCTGGCGTGTATAATAAAGCTTAACTAGAGTCATTTTACCGCAAAGCATCATAGTGAAGGCACAGCTGACTCTCAAAGGGGAATGGTTTGGGACAGCCAAGTCAACATTCACTGGAATTCACACAATCAACACAGCTGCCAAGACCGACGCAGCAGACGCCATCGGTTTGAGCATCTGCTCCTTTTTCGCACTGAGGGCCCCTAATTGGCTGACATTTTGTTTCGGCTGCTAAATATGACGGGATCAAAGATGACTACTATTCATAATACAGCAAGATAAGATAAAAAGTCAGTCGTCTGAGGTGTGGGAGGGCGTGCATGTGGTACATGTCACAGGAAAGATTACAAAAACTAAGAAGATGAATGGGAAGGAGTACATACGGAGTGAGATGAAGTGTTAAGGGAATGAGAGGAAATGCATATGCTCCATGACAAAACTAAGGCATGGCGGAGTGAGAAAATATACGAGGAGTGGGAGGCAGTGCGTACACTACACCAAAAAAATAAGACAAAGAATGTGAGGGAGTGCGTACTGCGTACTCTTCATATGTAAGATACATACAAATATGTACAGAGGAGGGGTGGGAGGGAATAGATGCGGTGTGACAATTAAGTGTGAGAGGAGTTGGGGAGTGCATACAGTACAAGTCACATGCAAGAAAACGTGGGATGAAGTGAGCAGAGGAGTGAGCAGGAGTGCATACATTACCCTTCACAAGTAAGCTAAGGAGAGTAGGAGTGAGAAGGAGCAATTGTGGTATGTGGGACAAGATAGAGTGAAATGGACACCTACTAATATTTGTGGGAGGAGGAGTGAGTAGAGTGCATATGGCACACATCATAAGAAAGATACATCTGACAGGGAGGGTAGAAGACCGTGCTTATTGTACTATACGCCACATGAACAAAATGTGAGCAGGGGTAGGTGGAAGGGAGCGCATACTCTACACATCGTAAAATGTTGAGAGGATTGTGAGCGTGCATATGCAACACACCACATGTAAGATGATACAATGTGTGAAGGTAGAGTTGGGAGGGAGTGCATACCCTATGTGTCACCAGCAAGAGAAAAACTGTCTGAGAGGAGAGGTGGAAGGTAGTATATACAGTACGTCACACGTCACAAGATTAAAAAATACAAAATCAAAGAGGAGGGGTAGGAAGGAGTGTATATGACAATGTCAAAAATAAGATAAAGAGCTTGAGGAGAGATCAGAGGGAGTGCACATGGTGCATGTTTCAAGTAAGCTAAAAATGGGGGAGTAAGAGTGGAGTGGAGTAAATACAGCAAAGGGAGGGAGTGCAGTCATCCATATTTGAAGTATGATAAAGTGTAAGAGAAGAGGTTTGAGGTACTGAAAAGTATAGTGATAGCAGGGTCGGGGGGGAGTGCATACAGTACATGTTACAGGTAAATTAAAGAAGAGAGAAACAAGTCAACTAGAGGGACAAGAGGGGCTGGAGGTAGTACACCTGGTAGAAGCCATAAGATAAAGTCTGAGAGGAGGTAGTGGGAGTGCATATGGTCTACCAGAGCGTAAGATATAAGATGATGTCAGGAGGGAGTGCATACGATGTATGTCACAGATATGATAGGAGGGGTAGGAGGGAGTGCAGACACTACCCAAAACTAGTAAGATTTTTTTTTTAAAAGTGACAGAATGAATGGAAGGAGTGCATACTTAGCGTTTCACAAGAAAAGTGAGGCACCTGTACATGTGCTTCATACCTACCCAGGACGGTGATGTCGGCGTAGGCCTCCTGAGGGGGATCAGTGTAGAGCTGGCACACGTAGCGTCCCTCGTCGGAGAGTGACACATTGGACAGGGACACCCGCAGTTCATTGTCAGAGAAATTCACCAGCTGGAACCGGCTGTCCTTCAGGGCTGTGTGGGGACACACGACACACATTGAGGAGCCAATAATCAACGTGAGGGAGAAGTCCCCCGCAAAAACCGCTAGGGCTGAAAATGAGTGTTAGGGTGCAGGGAGACAAAGGAGGCAGGAGGAGAAAAGAGGAGAAGAAAATGCGATCGGGAGGAGTGGAAGGAGATTTGTGAGCCCTCTCATTAATTGAGTCAAAAGAAAAGTGCCCTTCAAAGTGATTCATACGATGTGATTTATAAAGTAGCTTCACAGTTGGCGGAGCGCTTGCCAAGATGGCAAAAGTGTGAGGGACGCTCATGAGGACTCTTAACAAGCCGGCAACTCTTAAAGCCTGCTGCATCCTTGTCACGGATGGATGCATTACACTCCTATTTGAAAAATATAGGATACATTAAAGAATAAATCAAAGCAACTGGACATAAAAAAAAATCCTTTAAAAGTACATTTCAATTTTTTTCAATTCCCAGCCCACATAAAAATGTATTCACAGGCTGTCAAGTGCATGCCAAAGCAACATGTGGTACCCTAAACCTCAAAGAGGAAGTCAACCCCAAAATTTCTAGAATATGTTGAATGTAGGACCACTAGTTGAAACAAGGCAATATGATTCATATAAGATATGAGTTATGCAGCAAAATCCACCCATTTTTAGCCATCACCGGGGGCAACCATTTTATCCCTTCTGTCGACTGAAAATGATATCACATACCCTCAGGGCTCAGATAACGACCAATCACGGCTCACCTGTTTTCTGAAGCTGGGTTATGATTGGTCGATATCTTTACCCTGAGGGTGTGTGATGTCATTTTCAGTCGACAGAAGTGACAAAATGGCCACCCCCAGTGATTTTCAAACATGTAATGTATGTCTGTCTTTTTTTATGCACTTTAAATGACTTTTTTTTTTTTCATTTTTATTTATTTATTATTTTGTTACATGTTCGAAATAAAGCAGGGAAAAATATGAGGCAATTTTAGCCAGACAGAAGCATGGAAAAAACAATATGGGGAAAAAGCCTATGTGAAGGACCGGTCAGAAAATTTCAGGTCGGATCAAATGCCAGAGAATACAAATGTGTATTTTTTTATTTTAAAAGTGGACAGGGGGGGCGCTTGCCTAACATCCAATGGAAGGTCATTCCAAAGGGAAGGACCAGCAGTCAAAAAGGCTCGATCCCCTCTCAGGCTCCGCTTGGTCCTCGGCATCTCGAGCAGCGCCTGGTCCGCAGACCTGAGGCTGCGAGAAGGTGCGTAGGAGTGGAGGAGCTTGGAGCGGTATGCCGGGGCCAGGTCATTTAATGACTGATAGAAAAATAGGAGAATCTTAAATTGAACCCTGAAATGCACTGGGAGCCAGTGAAGGGAGGCCAGAATTGGTGTTACATGCTCCATGTTCCGAGCTCCAGTTAGTAGGCAGGCAGCAGCATTTTGGACCAACTGGAGACGTTTGAGAGAGGACTGGCTAACTCCAAAATAAAGTGCATTACGGTAATCCAGCCGATAAGTAACAAAGGCATGGATGTCTGTTTCCAAGTGCTGATGGGAAAGGAGGGGCTTTACCTTAGCCAGCTGTCTAAGGTGAAAGAAGCTGGACTTTACAACAGCACTGATTTGCTGGTCCAATTTAAGATCACTCTTCATTTTAAAACCCAAGTTTAAGAATGTTGGCTTTAGATATGAAGCCAGGGGGCCCAGGTCAACAAGGTGGCATGTAGACGAGCCACTGGGACGGAAGTAGACGAGCCACTAGGGCCGAACACCATCAATTCTGTTTTCTTTTCAGTGAATTTTAAGAAATTCAGTGACACCCAGTCTTTCATATCCTCTAGGCAGGACAAAAAAGGTCTTATTGCTTTTTGCTCAGTGGGATATAGATTTGACAGTTCGCAAGTGAGTTAAAGAGAGCGCTGGAGTGGGAGGGAGCAAATATAGTATGTGGAACTAGTAAGATAAAGAGAAAGGAGGGAGTGCATGTGGTACACCTTACAACTAATATGTGTGGGAGAAGGGGTTAGGGAGTGCATAACATACAAGTCACAAGTAAGATAAAAACCAAGATGAAGGGTAGAAGTGAGTGAGAGGAGTTCATACACCACACGTAATAAGCGTGAGTGAGAGGGAGTGCATATAATACAATACAACTTTATTTATATAGCGCTGGAGCTGTAACAAAGCACTTTACATACAACATAAAATGGCAATAATACAACAACAAAGACAGTGAAAGCTGTCAATTAAAACACAAATTAATGCTACTAACACATATACAGTAGACACCAGAAAACAGCAGAACAATGTCAGTCTCATGTAGGGTGGAAAGCCAAAGAATAAAAATGTGTCCTCAAATGAGTTATATATTACACTGCTGTCATTAAATCAGAGTTTACTGCACGCGGTGTTTAGCACAAGTGAGCAAATAAACGCCTGAATCATTAATTGCAAATACGATGTGTGTTTTTCTTATAGACATACCTTCTTCCCAATGACAGCAGGCTAACATCCATACGGATGGATTAAATTCTTCTTAGCATTGGCATTCTCGGTTGAAGCTCTTTTCGTCCCAGTGTGCTCTTTTTACATCTTTGGCTGATTTGATCAGTGGAGGCTCCATTTGATGCTCTGACCTCGCCACCTTTATCAGGTCCTTGGAGAGATAGCCAACTCCTTGCCGCCGCTTAAAGCGCAGGGGACGTTTTTGGTATTCCCGTCAGGCTGAGCAGTTATTATCACGATCATTATTCAAGGTCTCGGGGCAGCATCAGCATGAAATCCCATCCCCTCCCCCGATATAATTTGAGAGCTGTGGAGGACTCAGAGGGGAACAATGGCGCTTGTGTACTTGGAGAGTCACAACACCTGTCAGGGAGCGAAATCCTCACACTCCTGAGACGCCTAGTGGAGATTAAACAACACCAACAACGGGAGATGTAAGGTACTTATGAGTGCACTTAAAAAAAATGATGTTCCTGCAATCAGGTTGCATGAGAACGTGGAATAATCTCACACATAAGGTGTAAGACAGTATCATAGCATTAACACATTAGCAGTAAGTACAGATAGATAATTTTCAAAATGGAAACTGTTCTTAAAAAAACATTCTAATTTAAAGTTCAGTCAATTTCCAAGTGTTAAACTAGCTTAATTAGCTTATCCTATGAGTGACTAAGTTGGAAATGCTTTTTATATGATATTTTGCCTAAATATAATATAATATAAATTATTCAGTTATTAAAATGGATTTGAGGATTCTTGCTTTTATACATAAATGTTAAAAAAAAAAAAAAACTTTACGGTTAAAGTGTTTTGGTTATTGTTGGTATGTTTATAGGCTACTTCCTGGTACACACAGGATGATGTAAAATGGCGGAACCCGACTATATATATATATATATATATATATATATATATATATATATATATATATATATATATATATATATATATATATACACACACACACACACATATATTTCTTTGTAAAGCAGGTGTAAAGCATTCCATAGTAAAGAAAATACAAAAAAGATCAAATTCTCAAAAAAAAAATTCTCAAAATTATGGAGTGCGATATTTGGCTGTCTGTCTGTGAGCTAGTAGTCTACTTTTTGGTTGAAAGAGGTTGAGGTTTAAGATTTTCGATTGTGGGACAAGGGTGGAACAGTTCCATCATGACAATAATAATAATAATAATAAAAGTGATGTTTGTTAACTCGCAAACATTCATTTCCTGGATTGGGTTAGGGCATAGGTCAGCAACCTTTAAAGAGCCACTTCAACCCGCTTTCCGGGGGAAAAGAAAAACAGTGGGAGTCGCAAACACTTTTGACATTTACCTCCCAAAAAATGCCATGTTGTTTGAGTTCCCAGGCATTGCTTCGTTCAAGTTTTATAATACCTTATATTGCTATTGCACGCTCACGTTCACATGATACTCCCTACCCAATACAGTCAATCTGTAATTTGACACTTAAATTAATTAAAAGAGCACAAAAACCAAGCCAGCGACATCCGAGTACTTCAAAGTCCGCGCTCTTGTGAAGCCCCCACCGTGCCCCCAGCCTTTGAAATGTCACACCAGAAAACTCACCTGCCCAATAGAATGTAATGCAATACATCTTAATTTTGGCTACAATGCCTTCACAAAATGCCTTCTTTCAGGTTTAAAGCCATGAGTGATGCAGTAAATTAAACAACGATCCATCTATAAAGTGCATATTAAAATGAAATGGAGACTTACATCACGATACACATGTGGGGGAGGTCTTTTTGCAACAAGGCATCTCATCGATCCATATTAAACAAGCCAACATAATCCAGCGAAACACACTATTTTCACTCATTGTCTTAAAAAAAAAAAAAAAAAAAGGCCGCAATCAGCAGACAGAGTGTGTCGCACACACCTCCGGCTGTGAAATTGTGCTTTTTATTTGCCATTTTCATTACTTTAAATCGCCTAGAATCGCATACAAAAATTACAGACGAAGTAGGGATGGACAATTAGAATTGATTTTTGATTAAAAAAAATTATTTGACTATATATGGACTTGCAAGATTTTCTGCCGACAGTGACTATATGATTATTTTAATATTTCGAGGTCACAATTATCTTACAAGTTACAACTACAATTAAACAAACAAACAAACAAACAAACACAAATAAAATACTTTGTTCTGATATTGTGCAGTTCTGGTGTCGCTGGGCTTTCCGAGCACGGCTGCCTGCTGACACGTTGTCAAGTGCTGTCAAAAGTCTGTGAAGAAGGCGAATGCTGATCACAAAAATTGCACAAGGTCTGAAGAAAGAAGTTCCAAACTTTGACTTACGAAGAGAAGACATGATGCACATTTTTGGGACAAATAACATACACTTCAATCGGACACCTAATTCATTTTCCAAAGACAAGCAGAGCCGCAACATAAGGATGAAAGAGGCGCATGTGGCTCTGGAGTCGCGGGTTGCTGACCCCTTGGTTAGGGTAAGGACTTTTGATCCTGCGACTTAAACAGGAAAATATACAAATAAAATATAAACAATTGTGGAGCGGCATATTTCTGTTTATCTCTCATGTTTGTTGGCTAGCAGGCTATGACCTGTTTCACAGAGGCTAACTTAAGATGGCGAGATTGTAGTCATTTTGATTACGGGGCAGGGGGAACAGTTCTATCATGACCCAAACAACCAAAACCAGAGGTGTTTATCCCAGGTCCAGAAAGTAAAAACCCTGCCACAGTTCGGCTTTAGCCACAGGTGCTTCTAATCAACTGAGCTCGTTTACCTGCCGGTTGAGTAGAAGCACCTGTGGCTAAAGCCAAACTGTTGCAGGGTTTTTACTTTCTGGACCTGGATTACCCACCTCTGACCAAAACGGACAATTAATAAAGGTGAAACATTTGGGGAAAAGCATATTCATGTATTTATTACCTAGCGGGCTCATTGACTCGTTGAACGAGGACTCTACTGTTTGCATTCTGGGTCAAAAGGAACACTACCACCGTGCGCCACATGACAAAAAAGTTAGCCTTCAGTTAAACGATATCCTCTAAGCAAGGTAAAACGAAAAATCATGGAGCGCGTTACAGACCCTCGTCGAGACGCAAATCCCCATTCACACACTCTCCTATATGTTGATTTGTCTGTAGGACATAAATTAAACAATTTGATACATTCAGTATTGATGTAGATATTCCAATCTAGAGTTTTCCAAAAATATTCCCCAAAAACATGAGCGAAACTGGGATGGTGTCACAAAGGGATCGCTACTAGAACCACTTATTTTAACGCAACAATTGTTTGCTCTGTCTGTCCATCAATCAGGCTATGTGTTCATCAATCCACCTACCTCTGTGCTAATTTTGTTCTCTGTACATGTGAAAAAAAAAGCTTCTAACTTATTTTTCAGTTGTGTGTCAATCACAACTTAGCATGTAACTGACTTACTCTGGGGTCACACAGAGAGATTTGAAACAAGATCGTGAATAGGTTTTCAGCCATTTAAAATGCACCTTTTTCAAAGTCAGTCGCCTCCAGTAGCGCGCCGCAGTGCATAAATCACAGTGTCGCCTACATCTACAGAGACCCTCGGATAAACCCTCATTTTTCCCATCACAGATGTCAGCTCTGCCAAATTGCATGTCATTTCGCATAGATCTCGCCAAATAAACGCTTCATCTCGACAAGACTGTCCCAGCCTCAACCTGTAAAGTAATTTTTATTTACTTGCAGCAGTATGAATGACTTTATTCGCTCCTTAGCGGTGGTGGTGGGGACACGATCACGATGGCGCTTGTGTGTATGTGTGTGTCTGTCTTCCTGTGCAGCCCCTGTACGTCACTGCCACTGGCGCGCTTGAATACCAGCTAATTTTTACTGTTTCCAGCCGCCATGTTTGACAGCTAACATTGCCACTGTGATCATTTGAAAGGAGCGTATGGTGGAATAGCACGACTATTCAAGGGTTGTAAGGCGCAAACAAATGTTGCAATATGTTTTTATGTCATGTTATCTGAAACAATCCATACCTACATATAGTACAATATGGCACTGGCAACCAAAAAGCAAACTTCATACACCAATCACTCATCCAGTTTGACGTACCACATGAATCTGACATCCCCGCATGAAGTAGGGTTGTTTTTGTTTCAAGAGAATTTGTATTCCTCTCTGAGCAAAAGACATATTTTTTCAGCTAAAATTAGTAATATCATGAGAATAAAGTTGTATTTTTGAATATAACTTGTTGAATTAGGACTTTCTTCCCTTGCTCAGTCTGTTGGCTCTTGCTGTTTCTCTGAATTTATCTATTGTAGTCTTTTAAATTTTGTCAATAACCTTAGTTTCACTTCAATCACTCGCGAGTTTCCGTGTTGCTGTGTGAAAGGGCACACAAGTTGCGGCGTATATTGTACTGTATCTCACTATGCTGGGTTCTTCGTAAAAGACAAAGTAGGAAAAATGCAGAATCTATGGCATGCTGTGAAGATTTACTCTCCAACTCCCACGATGCTACTAGAAAACCGGTACAAGACAGCGAAGGTCTTTTACTAGCGAAACTTGCAAACTAACAGCTGGGCTGAGGTATCGACGGAAATGTTCTCATCACCTTGAAAGCTGGCTCGTATCCCAGACACAAACGAATGAAAGAAGCGCAACTGGGGGGAAACAAGTGAAAAGTAGAAGAGGCCCATATGCTCATGCATAATCATAACGTTCAATCTCCTAATCTAAGAGATTATCGTAAAATCGAACAGTGACAAGGACACAAAAGTATTCCCATTATGTCCCAGCAGAGAATTATCTCATATTAATCTCGCCCGCTTCCTGAGCTTAATGACTTGTGCTAAAGTGGCAAACGTCAAGGACAGATGGAAATCACGTTTTGCACGCATACGACGCAAAGAAGGCGGGCTCGGCAGCGGAAACTTTCCAGCTGCTCACGTAATGGGTGTCCAAAAAAATAATTTGTTTCTTTCTTTTCTTTCTTACGAGGTGCGCTCTAATTAGTCGCATGACTAATATGATGTTGGCATGGACAGAAATGCACACTTGAGAAAGTATCATCCCTAAAAGTACACTAACTAGACAATGCCTTTTACATATAACATCACAGCCCAAAAATATTTTTTTTACAAACAAATTATTTTGTCATATCTTCAAAGTGGTTAGAGTTAATGGATTAAATGTTTTCATGAAGTGTTATTTTGTTTTTATCTGTTTTATTTTATGTATTGATTTTATATGTTTTAATTAATATTTAGTGTTTATTACTTTATACTATATTTTGTATTTCTATTTATTTTTTTATTGCTATTTCAACAATTTTTTTCATTTCCATTCATTTATTAAATATCATTTAAAACCACTACAGTGGTACCTCTACTTACGAACGTCTTTTCATACGAAATGTTCAAGTTACAAAACGCCTCAACAGGAAAATATTGCCTCTTGTTACGAAAGAAATTTCAGGATGCGAAAGGTAAAAGTATGGCTGCTACTCGCCGTATGGGCTGCTACTCGCAGCTCCAGAGTTTCCTGAACGCAACATACTCATAGCTGCTCTGCCATTGGCTATTACCTAGCATCTTCCTGGCATTCCATTGGCTAAGGGGGACCTCTACCCTATGAGTCTGTGTGTGTAGATAGACAGGTAGATAGATATATATGTGATAGATATGTCTATACAGCGTCCTCGTCATTCGCCCCTCAGGCCATGAGGTCTTCCGATAGTTTTACGTGAATTAGAAACGAGGAAAAGAAAAAAAGGCGAAAATTTGTATTTTTTGTCCATACAAACAAAGCAAGAGATAATAGAAAAGTATGAAAAAGGGATACGTTTGGTTGATCTCACCAAAGAATATGACCGTAATGCATCGACAGTCACCACGTTATTAAATCAGTTCTTTACAAAACGCCAGGCAAAAAACACTTCTGAGAGAGAACATGAACCAAAGAGGGCAAAAAGCGATGAGGACAGCAATTAAAAGCTAAACGACCATCATTTTTACTTTACTCCATTCTTTGTTTCTTTACATTATGCACAACTCTCATTTATTGTGCAATAATCTAATTGTAACATGTATTTGTTACATGTTTTGATGCATTTTTATGCTTTATAAAACATTTATGTCTCAATATTGGGGGGCTTGGAACGGATTAGAGCATTTACACGGAAAACGGGTCTCTACTTACAAATTTTTCTACTTAAGAAATTTCTTCCAGAACTAATTAATTTCGTAAGTAGAGGTACCACTGTATGATAATAACTATAAAATCTAATTTAGAAAGAAAAAAAATGTCAGTCTATTCATTACAGTATTGTTAAAAAATCCCCTTTAATTCAAGGCAGACCTCAATAATCAACAATATTCCAATCCACCATTCAAACCATTACATAGCCATTATGTCTGGATATATGCCCCAAATAGAGTTGGAATATGGCTGAGTTTTTCATCAAGATGTGTGATAACCTTTCCTGAGAAATTAATAAGGAGGAGGCTCTGACTCGCGACCTACTAAAAGGATTTATAAACCAGTAGTCGCTTAAGAGTGAGAGACTCTGTGCTGCTCATCTTCACCATCATTGAAAGGCAATACAGTAGTTGTGCTGTCATTTTATTTTCATTTCAATGTAAAATAATCACTCCTATACAGACTGTCTTAATTTACAATGCAAAAAACCTTAAAGTGTTATAATCCTTGAGGCAACAGATATTTGAACATGTACAGTATGTTGTCTCACTACATGTGTTGCACCACATGTGAGACAACATACTGTACATATAAATACAATAAAAAAATACTCGCAGGCATATCCCATGTAAAAAGAAAAAAATGGACTAATATAACTGCATCTTACTGAGTCAGTTGTGTATTCCTGTGTCTCTATGTCTGAATTTTACTGGTCCCACATGGCCAAGGCGCGTACACCAGAATGAGCAACACAAAGCCCATTGAAATGAAGCAAAAAAAAAAAAAAAAAGATGAATAGAAATCATGCCATTTTGCTTATTAAAATTGAAGTCAAGCCAAACATATTTTTTTCAAGCATATGTTCTATGCAGGCTCACTAGTTGAAACAAGGCATTCTGATGAATATTACGCTTGCGGAATATGAGTTAAGCAGCAAAATCTATCCGTCTTTTGCCGTCTCAACGGGCGGCCATTTTGTCAATTCTGTCGACTGAAACTGACATCACAGTTGCTCAGGGCTCAGATAACAACCAATCATGGCTCAGCTTCAGAAAACAGGTGAGCTGTGATTGGCCGTTACCTGAGCCCTGAGCAACTTCAATGTCATTTTCAGTCGACAGAAGTGACAAAATGGCCGCCCCCTGAGATGGCTAAAAACGGGTGAATTTTGCTATATTCCATAAACAGAACATTGATCAAAATGTCCTATTACAACTAGTGGGCCTGCATAAAACATATTCTTGAAAATAATGTTTGGGTTGACTTCCTCTTTAAAACTAACTGTAATTGATTTTTTTTTTTTTGGGGGGGGTTCTGATTTAAAATGCAACTTGACCTGTTGATACGTTTTTGATTGAAATAGCTTTTGATGTCAACAAATACAACCTTCTAATGCTGCAAATCCAACAAACTTTCTAAATTCACATTAACTCATTCGCTGCCAGACATTTTCAGACCCACTTTTAACCTAATGTTTGAAAAAAAAAAATGACAAAAATACAAATAAATTCCTGGGATTGAATGGCTGGACTCTGGAAAGACAAATACGTTTGTTAATGGCAGTGAATGAGTTAACTCATTAAGGCCTAAAGTGCCTGGCTTTAGGTACAGCTCCCCAAAACCTAAGGTCGCCCTTGGAATTACCCTTGACAACCTGAAGTTTTCCCAGAAACTTACAAAGACGTCAATATCGTCATTGTCTACAAACCATATCATATCGTGTTCCACTGGTTCAAAGTCCACAAGGGTGTCGTCTACACACTATATCACTGCCGTTACTTATTTCAGAGCTCCCGGTGATCGACGGCGTCCGCCATTAGCCTACGGCTCGAAAACATTCTGCAACACCCTCCGTGGTCTTGCGACACCGTCACGTGTATATTCTGATGCATTAAATTGGCTAAGAGATGGAGAATTGGATAAAAAAGAGACACAGACCTATTCGCTCTCCCAGCTTTAAAGGTAGAAAGGCGCAACAGCGCTCTAGTGGTAGAAACGCAGTTATTTGCTCCCGTCCTTAATGGGTTGAAAACATTCAAATTATTCTCTAACAGTCGATGACTTGAAAATTATGCTGAGTGCCATTTGTACGGACTATTTATAAATTTTGGTGCATTTTGGTACTTGGCACTTTTGGTAGTTGAATACATACTAAGTTTAGAAATCAATGAATAATCATGTGTATTAATCGTGATCTCAGTATCAGTAACTATAATTGTGATTATCATTTTTTTTCATAATTGCCCACCCAGTAGGTACAACATGCAGATGGTGTAATTGTTTAAATACGGCTCATTGCTGAACGTGTGCGGGGGATTGAAAAGACGGGGTCGGCATATTACGCCACAGCCTGTTGCTAAATAGTGTTCCACTGACTTACGTCTGACATCCTTGAAGTAGATGGTCTGTCTGTTGGGGTTGAGCAGCTGAATGACCGAGTCGTCGTTGTTCTTCACCCTGCAGCTGATGGTGGCCATCTCCCCCTCCACCACCGAAACGTTGTCTGTTGCCAGGTTCTGACCTTCCACTTTAACACACACACACACACACACACGCACACACCCACACACGTTACCGTCTGGACATTTACTGCCGCACAAATATTTGTGCTTCTTTCGTCAACACGACGCAACAATGTGGCGCTACATAAACAGGCCTTATGTGGATTGTGCAGCCGCGGTATAATCCTTTTAATATAAGAATGCCATGTTTGTCACCATTGATTCCCCCCACCCAACCCTTCACCACCCGTCCCCATCCCCAGATCCCAGTGCCGGGCCCCCGTGAGTCAGCGCCAGATGGGCTGCAAGCTTGGCTGCCCACGAAGGGAATCTGGAGAGCAGTAGCTAGGAGACAAAGAAACGTATAGAGGAACTAGAAGGGGTGGAAAATATTACGGTATTCTGACATATTTTATAACTATATCGTTACTATTATGTAACATGAGACAGAGGAAAGAAATGCATTCGTTTTGACCATGCATCCATCCACAGTTACTATATCTTTTACAGTCTGTTTTTTTCTAAACTGTACAAAGGCTTTCAGAAAAAAAGTTCTGATAAAAAAGTTGAACTGCAAGCAGACAATGTACAGGCTTACGTTACATGCAAACAGCAAAATACTGTAAGTGAGCTTGCTGACAGGGTGGACTGGCTGATGTTAGCATTTAACGATGACACGGTGGACCTTTACTTAGCAAGCTGACTATGTATTGTTTGAAAAATATATGGCGAATTTCTGAAAGGCTTTTATTGCAATTGATATTTCACCACGACAAACTGGACATGTGAAGCTTGGCAACATCTAACTACGCACTTCATAGGATGCAAAAAGCAACATTTTATTCTGCAACTATCTACTCGTTCAGAGTAGTGTCACTGAAAATAGTGTAATGACAGAGTGGACAGCAATTTCAGGGACACATGCAAAATGTTCAATACGATTATGAAAATAGATAGAATGACACACTCTATCCAAAAACCTGTTGTGGTTTGCTCACCACGTTGTGGAGAGCAAAAACATAACAAAAAACATTGGATTTTGTATCGTTAAACACTTATTAACCACACTGTAGTTAGCAGAGTAGTTACTGCGATATTTTAATATATGATTATTTTTGTTCTGTTCCCATGTATGTTTTTTTTTTTAGCAAACACGAGCAAAGAATTATTCTGTATTACAGTAAATAATGTTATATTTATTACACATAAATGTTTTGGTCTTAGGTTAGGCATGCACTAAAATAAAGTCAAATTAACTATTTGATATAAAAGACAGTTTATTCATGAACTTCAATTAGAGTTAACTTACTGAACACTTTGACTTGCAATCTTTTAAGCGTTCACTACTACAACTTCACAAAATTCTACCAAAAATGCGTGGCATAAACTTGAATCAGAAAGTCGTAAATCAGATTACAGCAATAATGCAAACAAATCTGTGGCTTTATCATTTAAATTTTCATGTTTTACAAAAGAATGATATGTAAACATGGACTGCACTTAACCCATTAAGGACGGGAGCACATGACAGCGTTTCTACCACTAAAGCCGGGAGCGCTGTTGCGTCTTTCTACCCTTAAAGCCGGGAGAACGTATAATTAATTTTCTATTTATTTTTTAATTCTCGGTCTCTCAATGAAATGCATCAGAATATACACGTGACGGTGTTGTAAGCCTGCGGAGGACGTTCCAAAATTCACACCTGGAGAGGTGTGATTGGGAGGAACGGCCCCCCCAATCTGAACCCGAGCGGTGTTCGGTTACTGGACTTCTGTGCCTATCATGGATTGTCCATAACAAACACCATGTTCAAACATAAGGGTGTCCATATGTGCACTTGGCACCAGGATACCCTAGGCCGCAGTTCGATGATCGACTTTGTAGACGTATCATCGGATTTGCGGCCGCATGTTTTGGACATTCAGGTGAAGAGAGGGGCGGAGCTGTCAACTGATCACCATCTGGTGGTGAGTTGGCTCCGATGGTGGGGGAAGATGGTGGCACCCCAAACGTATTGTGAGGGTTTGCTGGGAACGTCTGGCAAAATCCCCTGTCAGAAGGAGTTTCAACTCCCACCTCCGGCAGAACTTTGACCACGTCCCGGGGGAAGGGGGACATCGAGTCCGAGTGGACCATGTTTCGTGCCTCCATTGTTGAGGCGGTCGATCGGAGCTGTGGCCGCAAGGTGGTCGGTGCCTGTCGTGGCGGCAATCCCCGAACCCGCTGGTGGACACCAGCGGTAAGGGATACTGTCCAGCTGAAGAAGGAGTCCTATCGGGCCGTTTTGGCCTACAGGACTCCGGAGGCAGCTGACAGGTAACGGCTGGCCAAGCAGAATGCAGCTCTGGCGGTTGCTGAGGCAAAAATTCGGGTGTGGGAGGAGTTCGGGGAGGCCATGGAAAATGACTTCTGGATGGCTTCTAGGATATTCTGGTCCACCATCCGGCGTCTCAGGAGAGGAAAGCAGTGCACCATTACCACTGTTTATAGTGGAGATGGGTGCTGCTGACCTCAAATCGGGATGTTGTGGGTCGGTAGGGAGAAAAAACCTCCAAATCTGAGACCATGGTCCTCAGTCGGAAAAGGGTGGAGTGCCCTCTCCAGGTCGGGGATGGGATTCTGCCTCAAGTGGAGGAGTTCAAGTATCGTGGGGTCTTGTTCGCGAGTGAGGGTAGGATGCGACGGGAGATCGACAAGCGGATCCGTGGAGTGTTTGCTGTGATGCGGACTCTGTATCGGTCTGTTGTGGTGAAGAAGGAGCTCATCCGAAAGACGAAGCTCTGAATTTACCGGTCGATCTTGGTTCCCACTCGCACCTATGGTCATGAGCTGTGGGTCAAGCGGCCGAAATGGGTTTCCTTCGCAGGGTGTTCGGGCTCTACCTAATGCTACGTTGACACCAAACGCGGATGGAGCGTTTCAAGTTGCTGGATTTGCTCGCATTTGACCGTGGGAAATTTGAAACTTGAAATGCGGCAGCCGCTCATTCGCTCACAGCGGAGTGGGGAGGGGCTTCGCTTGGTAGTAGACTACGACAGCATTTTTCAACATCATAATCAAATGGCCGACACACTATGCTAATGCTAACAATATTGCTGTCTTGGTAAAGTTCAAGAACTGTCAAAAAAAAAAAAAAAAGCCGCCGAGTGAACAGGACGTCATTTGGCTGTGTGTGACGCAGTATGCCCGATGCTGATTGGCTGCCGCAGTGTGCCCGATGCTGATTGGCTGCCGCAGTATCCCCGATGCTGATTGGCTGGCGAGAAAAGTTGACTTGATTGATACGCGACGAATAGGGTGAATGGACGGAATTTCGGTGCTTCGCTCCGCGTCCCACCGCTCCAAACGCATCATTCGCACCGCCCGGCGCGCAACCGCGCCCGCCCGCGCGGACTACATTGACTCCAATACAAACGTGCCGGCAGAAACGCATCATCCGCGTTTGGTGTGAACGTAGCATTAGGGATAGGGTGAGAAGTTCGGCCATCCGGGAGGGACCCGGGAGTCGAGCCGCTGCTCCTCCGCGTTGAGAGGAGCCAGTTGAGGTGTCTCGGGCATCTGATTAGGATGCCTCCTGGACACCTCCCTGGTGAGGTGTTCTGGGCATGTCCCACCGGCAGGAGACCCCGAGGACGACCCAGAACACGCTGGAGAGACTATGTCTCCCAGTTTGCCTGGGAACGCCTTGGGATCCCTCCGGAAGAGCTGGAAGATGTTGCTGGGGAGAGGGAAGTCTGGGCTTTCCTGCTGAAGCTGCTGCGACCCGACCTCGGATAAGCGGAAGATAATGGATGGATGGAAGCTTATTTGACACCCCTAATTATTGTAAGTGCAGTATGCTCACAATCCTTGGAACGTTGTAAAGTTTGCATTGTCACTACAGAAGGATATAGGTTATTTGTTTTTTAAAATGAAATAAGCAACCAGTTCAGGGTGCACCCTGCCTACTGCCCAATGACAGCTGGGATCGGCTCCAGCACGCCCGTGACCCTTGTGAGGATAAGCGGTATAGATAATGGATGGAATATACATAAATCCTACCGACCAACCAAAATGAAGCAGATGTTTGTTTTTGTATTTTTCTATTTGAAAATTGCATTCGACTCCATCGTGATGTCAATTTGAATTCAATTTATTGTTCAGCCCTTACACAGCAGTGTGAGGGACATGCCAAATTCACATACAACCATCGGAAAAAAAATTACAATAAAAATTGAAATATAATTTTAAGAGACTTATCATTGTACTGGTATGTGTATGAATATTTATAATAAGCCCTGCGAATTTCATTATCCTGCTAAATTTCAATGATTCTGACGAGGACACTTTATACTTTATTTGACTCATTTATTATTTTTGTGTGCAGCTTGCTGTAAAACTGACATTGTGAAACTAATAAAGGCATATTATATTGTAATCTAGTGTAAGAAATAATTGGGCAGCTCATCCTATGAAATATTGCCTAATGCATGAAATGTGTTTTTCCTTCACTTTCATAGACGTCATGATGTATCACAGTGCATTTTCTTCCGCTATATCGATTGACACGATATCATCTTCAAACTAGAATGAAAGGAGAAGGCGGAGCTGGATGGAGCTGGATGGCATTGATGGGCTAAGCTTTATCAGAGCCCTCCATCTGAGCGTCCATGTGACCAATGTGTGCTCAGTGTGCTGTCGTCTATCACTTGGCATGGAAAAGAGCTCCGGAGAGTACACAAGCGCTGTTCCAAGACAGACCCCAGACCTTGTCGTCGTAACTCACACCTCTCGCACGCACACAAAACACCTTTTGTTCTTCCTTTGCTGTTTTCGGGAGAGAATTTAAAGTCACCTTGTGCTATTTTTACCCAAGCCAGGAATACATTAGAAAGTCTCAGATTCACACCAGTGGAGGCACAACGCTATCAGCTGCAGACGCAGGCGCAAACATCAAAAGCACATTTACATGCCCGAGTCGTCACACAAACCTCTATTGCTTTGTGACATTTACAAAGCGGAGAGGAATAATGAAAGGGAAAAATAAAAGGGGGCCGGGCATTTCTTTTGCCTCCGCATAGATAATGGAAACAGACAGGCAAACTAACATGATTCAGCGTGAACTCCCGCAATAAGAAATTAACCTCCCGTGTGAAGATAAAAATAAATAAATAAATAAAATAAATAAAAAAGAGCTCTTCGGCCCAATTGTGTGATGCAATGAGCCGACCGTTTGATTCCACTCTGCTGCCAGGCCTGTCAATTCGGGACAAAAGTGAGGTAATTATCATGGCTGACAGTGAGACATAAATTCAAATATTGTCTATTGATGTTTTATGTATAATTTAATATGGACTGGTATACCAATTTTTTTTCATGAATAGATTCTTAGGCTATGTTCACACAACAGGTCTTAATGCTCAATTCAGATTTTTTTTTAAAAATCTGATTTTTTTTGTGTAAGCGTTCTTATTACATTTTGAATGCGACCTCGGTCTTGCCTGCTGTATGAACACGTGCGTCACGAAAGTGACCCGCATGCGCAGAAGAAGTGTTTGCGGAAGTAAATATGGTCCAGCGTGTCGGGGCATTTATACAGTGAAGCGATTAGTTAGGATCACGAGGCGACGCTTTAATATCTTATTTCATGGAGACATCACTAACGATGACGTCACGTCACAACCGTGCGTAAAAAAATGAATCGATCTGAGTCGTGGCTGAATTACTACGATCGCCATAAATGTCCACTTTATGCTTCATGTTTCAAGCGGGATTAAATTAAAGTCAAATATAAAGTCAATAGTGTTACTCAAAACAACTTTGCAGATTCGATCCCCCTGCTGCCAGCACTGTAACTCCGCCTGCACGGAGCGCATTTTGGGCTCCGGATGACTTCAATGGCGGATATATGTGACCTGGCCATTCAGACCGCGAACGCATTGGAAAAGATCTGATATGTATCCAATCTAGGACCACATACGAAAGCGACCCAGGTCGCATTTGAAAAAATCGGAATTGAGCCGTTCAGACTGTCATAAAAAAATCAGATACAGGTCGCATATGGGCAAAAAAAATCCGATCTGGGTCGTATTTGCCTGCGGTGTGAACCTAGCCTTTGATTTTCGCCATGACATTACACTCGACTAGTGAGCATAGGTCACTTGACAGTGCCTAAACCACACACACGAAAAAAACATGTCATGAGAACTGTCCATTATAGAGCTTCCTCGGTTTGGAATATAATCCCACCTAATGTTAGAAACGCCAGCAGCAAATATCTTTGAAAAAGTTATTAAAACACAAGGCAATCAGTTCCATATCATTCGGCTGAATGTAATGTCATTGTTTTTATTACTAATCTTAGCACTTGTAATTTTTAATCATTTTGTGATTCTTTTTTTTGTATGATTGTTTGCTTGATTTATTTTTACAGTAGTTGTTGACTGTACAGTGGTACCTCTACTTAGTTTTACGTGAATTAGAAACAAGGAAAAGATAAAAAGGAGAAAATCTTTGTTTTGTCCATACAAACAAGCAAGAGATAATAGGAAAGTATGAAAGGGGGGTGCGCTTGTTTGATCTCGCCAAAAAATATGACTGTAATGTATCGACAGTCGTCACGTTATTAAATCAGTTGTTTACAAAACGCCAGGCAAAAAACACTTCTGAGAGAGAACATGAACCAAAGAGGGCAAAACGCGATGAGGACAGCAATTAAAAGGTAAACGAGCATCATTTTTATTCCTTATTCTATTCTTAGTTTTTTTACATTATGCACAACTGTAATTTATTGCGCAATAATTTAATTGTAACATGCATTTGTAACACGTTTTCATGCATTTTTATGCATTATTAAACATTTATGTCTGAATATTGGGGGGCTTGGAACGGATTAGGGCATTTACATAGAAAACACGTCTCTACTTACAAAATGTTCTACTTAAGAAATTTCTTCCAGAACCAATTAATTTGTAAGTAGAGGTACCAGTGTAGTTTGGTTTGTGTTTTTACATTTAATTCTATAAAGTCATTTTAATCAATGCATGTCTTTGTTGTATTGATTTGAGGACCCCAGGAAGACTCGCGACCACTTTGTGGAAGCTAATGGGGATTTTAATAAAGAATAAAGTTGCACTTACTCTAGGTCTTATCTCTGGTCAGCATCTGGTGTTTTATAACGTTTTTGTAATGTTTTTTGTCATGTTATAGGATAAATATTGATTCTGTCCTGCTCCAAATGTGGCACAGTTATGTGCCGTCATATTGTTGTTGTTGTTGTTTTTTTGTACAAATGGCTTATATAATTGCAATAATGGTGAGAGTGATACATTGATAGTGGCAGTATAAAGAGTTGGATTAAGTCCCCACTGAAAGCCTAAGGGATCAAATGTACGACCCGCCACTGAAATATTGATGATATAGTCTCCGTCCCAGAAACACGAAGCAAAAGCGTCAAGCTGCGTTTGAAGTTTTGTGAGAAGCAAAATGGTTTGTTTCATTCCTAGATGAAACTGCAGATGATTCCTGGCAGTGCAAGGCAAGGTTACTCGCCGCTCCCAATCTGCTGGTCACAGAGAAAGTAACTGTAAATAAATCCTCCGCAGCCCCCGAGCAAGGTTGGTGACGTTCCAGCGTCCTTCTTAGCGTCGGCTCATCTCCAATTCAAAACACACATAAATAACATAGCCGTGATTAGCAATCCCATCAAAGTGAAAACGGGCCACTTTGTGCAACATGGAGAGCTTTGGCGATTGGAGTAAACATTTTCAATTGCCTCAGCATCCCGCTCATGATTGGGTGCAAATGAGGAGAGACAGTCATTAATCCTGGATGGTGGGTGGTTGTGGTGGCGGTGGTGGGTGGGTGGGTGGGGGGGATGATTTGGGCACAGATGACTGGCTGGTAAATGCGCACTCATTCCAGCAGCTGTCTGGAAGAGTAAAGCGCCTGTATCTCTACACATGGCTGCCTGCCTCTTGCCGCATCACAACATACTGAGCGAGGCCAATGCACAGCCAAAGAGGATGCACAATCTGCCATCGAGGGGTCTGGCACTCAAATGTCAAGAGAGCTAAGACCCAACTATTTAAGCAAAAGTGGAGACAATTTAAGGTTCAGGCCCGATCGGTAGTGCTCATATTGGCGTCAGCCACCTGTTCATCTGATTGAATGACTGAATACAATCAAGAGCCTGCATGGAAAAATGTACAGGTAGTCAACATTTTGGTTTAAAGGTGCCGTTTCCAGCAGCTGTACCTGAATGAACTCCTCCTGAGTGGTAAACCTGATCGCCACCAATATGGAACTGGCTATACAGCTAGGTACATGAAATTCTAGTTTCTAGCAAGGACATTTGGAGCAAAGTTTGATGGTTCACCACGAAAAACAAACCCTGCTAAGTGTGGAAAAATGAAGGATGCACCACTTTTTCTTAGAGCGGTCATGAGTATAAACACTTATATTTGAGTGCTCGTACTGTGACTACAAAATGCCATTATGTCTTGCGATTGTGTTGAATATTGTAAACTTTTTTATTTTTTGACAGGTCACACATTTTTGTTGTAATCAGGGTTTTGCGCTGTTGATTCCGATACAATCATCCACAAATGAGATCACCCGATACCTATTCTGATACCGATAACATTTTCAAGCTAACTCACTAACGATTTTTTCCATAATACTGGTCAACAGAAAATTTTAATCAGAGATCGTTTAATGAGTCTCTAAACATATTACAAATAAAAAAAATCCACCTGATTCTGAACCTAACACTTGATTCATAAATATTACTAACTAGATAATTATACATCATTATTATTATTATTATTATTATTATTATCGCTCGGTGGCCGATCTACCGGAGCACAACTAATTTACCCAACACTGACACAAACACTTTTTATAGTAACAACTTGTCACTACTGACATTTGAACAGCCAACTGCATGTTGTTCTAGCAGCCTCGCTTGTACCACAAACCATTTCGGTTACAAGGGTTTATTATCCATCATCTTTCATCATCCATGTTTACTTTAAAGTATCTCCTGACATGCCTACGCCACCTACCCGAAAGAAACATTTCAGGCTGGTTAACTGGTATCGGTCTTGTAGTATCGGAGCATTTTTTGGAGTCAGAATACGAGTACGGATGAACAGTATTGGCACCAATAGTGCAATCGGCATCGGCGCATCCACACCAAAAAATATTTGCTGTCCACCCACTTGACAGGATATCTAGCATACATGTTGATCATGGCACATGAAAATCTATCAAGAACCCCATTGTCGCCTTTGTTAATTCGGGAATTTCAAAGGGTTTGGCTCCCATTGGTCAGCGATTATTTCATAACCTTATAGTTGTACCCTGTCCTCCGTCAAACGCACCGCTCTATCTTATTTTGTTGTGTTTTTCAACATCTAAAGGAGGTTGGCTCACAGATCTAATTGCCTGTGTCGAGAAATGCATGCTTTTCATTTGATAGAAAAAGTAAACTAGACCAATTTTTTGCAAAAGTTCTGGGTTTCAGGCACCTCATAGATGACGCTTGCTTGGATTCATTTTTTTGTTGTTGCATTTGTCAACATCAAAGGCAGGACGGATGAGCGTCCAATTGAGTCAGCGCGTCCGGCAGCAACAAGCAGCACTACAGAACATCATTAACAATAAAACTTTTCTGTCTCTGATGTTCCCTCTTTCTCCCCGCTGTGTCTCTTCATACCGCTCAGTCATTAGAGCCCGATCCTCATGATGAAACTCTCCTTGACAAGCAACAGGGATTTGGGCTTTAAAGGGTATAATTCCAACTTCTGGAACCTTTGCACGAGGAGGTTTCAATCAGTGTCAGACCGACTAATTTGACCAAGTTGATTCTCTAAGTGTAAAACTCTTGTTTAATGAGTGGTAGACACAAAAAGGGATTAACCCATTAAATCCTGAAGCCCCTCATGAGACATCTCTCTAAACCCTACGGTCATCTTTGGAGTCACCCTTGAAAAGCTGACATTTTTGCCACCTAATAATATAGGTGTATGATATATATCGAAAATAATTCATATCTCAGCCCCTGTAGCAGATAGAAACATCAGTCCAAAATTATTTGAGAGTTTAGACGTGGCTTTCACACAGGCCTGAGTGTACTAATCTTTAATGTTTCAATCGAAGATGCAAGTCACTATTTTTAATTTTAAGAAAAAATCGAGAGGCGGCACGGTGGTCGACTGGTTAGCACATCCGCCTCACAGTTCAGAGGTCGTGGGTTCGATCCCGGCTCCGGCCTCCCTGTGTGGAGTTTGCATGTTCTCCCCGTGCCTGCGTGGGTTTTCTCCGGGCACTCCGGTTTCCTCCCACATTCCAAAAACATGCATGGTAAGTTAATTGGATACTCTAAATTGCCCCTAGGTGTGATTGTGAGTGCGGATGTTTGTCTCTGTGTGCCCTGCGATTGGCTGGCAACCAGTTCAGGGTGTCCCCCGCCTACTGCCCAAAGACAGCTGGGATAGGCTCCAGCACGCCCCGCGACCCTTGTGAGGAGAAGCGGTACAGAAAATGGATGGATGGATGGAAAAAATCGAGTGGTAATTACCATGCTGTATTCTCTTACAATGACGTTGAAATCGTCATTGTCTACAAACATATATCTTAACCATACATCCCGTTCGGATGGTTTCACGGCTTTAAAGTCCACGAGCGTGTCGTCTATATCACTGCCGTGACTTATAGCAGAGCTCTCACGATCGACTGTGCCGCCTTCACTCCTCGAATTCTGGATATCCTCTGACAACTCACGACACCGTCACATGTATATTCTGATGCATTTCATTGGCTAAGAGACTGGCTGGTAACCAGTGCAGGGTGTCCCCCGCCTACTGCCCAAAGTCAGCAGGGATGGGCTCCAGCACGGTGGTCGACTGGTTAGCACGTCCGCTTCACAGTTCAGAGGTTGTGGGTTCGATCCCGGCTCCGGCCTCCCTGTGTGGAGTTTGCATGTTCACCCCGTGCCTGCGTGGGTTTTCTTCGGGTACACCGGTTTTCTCCCACATTCCAAAAACATGCATGCATGCATGGTAAGTTGATTGGACTCTCTAAATTGGCCCTAGGTGTGATTGTGAGTGCGGATGTTTGTCTCTGTGTGCCCTGCGATTGGCTGGCAACCAATTCATGGTGTCCCCCGCCTACTGCCCGAAGACAGCTGGGAGAGGCTCCAGCACGCCCCGCGACCTTTGTGAGGATAAGCGGTATCGATAATGGATGGATGGATGCATCCACATTTTTTGGTGTTGATGCACCGATGCCGATTGCATTATTGGTGCCATTGCACTATTGGTGCCAATACTGTGACACATGATATATATATCAAGCTAGTGACCTTTTGTAAGAAAATTATGTAGTTTGGTTAAATAGAAACATGCAAATCGTTGGCTTGGGTTTAATTTCATAGTAAACTTCAACTGTGAGTGGCAATAAAATTTCCTTGTTACGAAGAATTCTTTCTTTATCTCCGAAATGCTACTTTTCTGAAATTTGCTGGCCCTATCTCGCGCCCATAACACAAATATTTGCCCACAACACTCGTAAAACCCGTCAGTTGGTTCACCACTGTATTTAGCAACGCTGCTTTGCAGTGACTACATTATATTGAGAGCTAATATAAAAATAACGCTAAACTATGACCAAAATAACATAAGTTGATAAATTGAACAATTTGGCTGCTGAATTGGATGGACATGCATTCCACGGGTTTACCAAATTTTGTAGCTGTTAAGCGTTTGTATATATTTGGTTGGCTTAGGCCCAAATTTACAAGTAGGTGACAATCAACCGCACACCCATTAAACGACTGAGTGCTTTTGTGACTTCTTTGACTTTGTAAGGAGCTCTCTCTCTCTCTCTCTCTCTCTCTCTCTCTCTCGCTCTCTCGCTCTCTCTCTCTCTCTCTCTCTCTCTCTCTATATATATATATATATATATATATATATATATATATAGTCTCAGAACAACAAACGAATAGGGCAAACAATTAACCTTGTAAAGACAAAGAAATATTGACTGATAGAATCAAAAATGAAAGCAACTCCATCTCCATCTCCATCAATACACATGTATTGTGTGTCTTTCTCCACCTTTTTCAATCAAAAAAGGTCCAATGTTAATCAGCAGAGATGAGCAGATGAGCAGCATGTACAACTGAGGAGAGGGTAGCAAAAAGGGAAGAGTAGTACCTGTGATGGTTTCAGCAGCTCCTGATGCAGCAGGCCAGGAATAAAAGAAGAGAAGACAGTTTATGAGTAAAAGTAAAGGAAGCAGAAAGACATATTGCATGGCAGATTATCGAAAGCAAGTCATTTACAATAGAAACCGTGTAGTTTCCCCCACTTATAACAAATATAAGGCAACATATTGAGCGAAATGTATTATCATTTTTAGTTCCTGGGTTTTATTCAAGTGAAAAAGAGCTATTTCACACGCTTGGCCGGTCTCCATCAGCACTCATATGGGACACGGTATGTATGCTGGGGAAGTGTGGGAACCTTCTCAGAACAATGCCCACCCAGCCTGGCACCTCGCACACAGCACTGGAGGCAGGCACACACTCAAGTCCCCGCAGCAGAGCTCGGGAGGGATTGCTAGTATAATATAACCTCTCGCTCGCTCTCTCTCTCTTTCGCTCTTTCTCTCTCTCTCTTTCGCTCTTTCTCTCTCTCTCTCTCTCTCTCTCTCTCTCTCTCTCTCTATATATATATATATATATATATATATATATATATATATATATATATATATATATATATATATATATATATATATATACACACATATATATATATATATATATATTTATGTATTATTTGGCTATAGTATGAAGGCTTTAATTGTGTAAATGGTTATACCAGGCTATAGCTATAGGTGCAATATTTACAACAGGCTGGGGAACTATAATTATGTCCTATGGGATGGCTAACTATGCAGTATTTACAGTAGTGCGGTTGAGATAATTTACAGATGAATTGCGACGGGATAGTTCGCTATTTCAGTTATGGGTGATGTGAGTAGGTGTGGAGCAACAGTCCATAAGTGTTAATGTGGGTCAGGAGGCAGAATTCAGGAGTCTGACAGTTATCTTTAAAACACTAGAACGCCCAAGGGTTTTTACAACTTTTTTTGCAACAACTATTGAACGACAAATCTGGGTGATATTTGACAAACAACTCTGCTGGCTACAAGTAGATGACTTTACTTTGTAAATTGGCCATTCCCTGCCAAAATAGCAGGTGATATGGCGGGGTGACATCGTCAAATGTAAAGCATAAGTAGCCAAATGACCGCCTTCTGGGCATTCTATTGTGTTAGTTGAAGTTTAATCATCAGACAAATTTGAAATGTGCAAAATTATCAACTGAAGTAACACCAACTCCCTTGTGTACAAAATGTTACTTGTGTACAAAACCTTACTTTAATAAAATCACCTGTTTTGCCCACCTGTAGTTATTTCACAGTACAGGCTGATGATGTGATATTACATTTTATCGAGGCACACAGTTGGGGAAAAAAGTCATGTAAAGAGTGCTAAATGTTTTCGCTTTCTTGTCAGATCTGTGAAGCTATCAACATCCCACTGTCTGTTAGTGACCCAGCTATGAGAAGATCCCCGAGAGAGAAAGTCATTAATGGAGGAGCCATTCTGGCTTATCATCAGCTTGAAAAAAATATTTAGCTGCAGTGTACCAGAAAGAAGAAGCACTGAGGAGCCACATTCAGAAAAAGACTGTTGCCATCAAATGTGATTTAACTCCAGATGCTGAGAGGAGAAATGTGCTAAATACTGTATGCTTTTTCAATAATATACACATTTGTAAATATCTGTTGCGGTTTCAAACATCTTTTGTAAAAATCCACTTCAAATTTGGAGAAAAAGTTTGCTTGATTGTAAAGAAATTAGGTTTTGAGCCCCCCAAAATTGCAACTTTTATTGCAACCTTTAGGAAAATTGCCCGCAAAATCAGGCATTTTAGACCGCAACAATCATAAAAAATGCCCGCAAAGTCCTTGAGGGACTGAAAAGGGGTAGGAGTAATCATACCAGTATTATAGCACTAGCTGTAGTAGAAACAGTTGCAGAGGTAGTCGTAGTAGTAGTAATATTGTTTTATTTCTATTGTAATGACATTTGTTATACTGAAAGCAGAAAATTCAACTTACGCTAGAAGGAGTCACACGCAATAGTAGTAGCAGTCTTTTTTTTAAAATTATATTCTAATTCATTGTGCTACAATGGTCATTATGCATCAAGGGGAAATTCAACTTATGCTTTAGTAGTACTGTAGTAGGACTACACTACACTACACTACACTACACATGACAATGCAGTATCATTGTAGAAGCAGTTGAAAATACTGTATTGTATTGGGAGTAGCAGTTTTTTATGAATGTTACTCATTTCTTTCATACTTATCATTAGTATTCCGAATGGGGAAATTCAACAACTCAACAATGATAGTTGTAGCAGTAGTAGCATCAGGATCAGGATCTAGATAAACTGTGTCCCCACAGGTAAATTTCTTTTAGACAACAGTGAAACACTCACAACTAGTATACATGAACTGTTCTGCACACAATCATTACAGTACATAGTGTACATAGAAAATAGAAATAGAAATGACCACATACAGTACATATATGTGCATACAGAAAGGGACACACAAAACAATAGGGGGGGGGGGGGGGGTTAAATAGTAGTTGTCCTAGCAATGGGAGTATTATATACATTTCAAGTGAAACATTACTCTGTATGAAATGTGAAATAACTGTTGGGGAAACGCCTCTCCATATACAGCACTCTAACCTCCTCCACCCCTCTGCACACCCGCCCGTCTCCAGCATATTTGATGTGTGTGCCACCCCCGACCCAGCATGTTGTGGCAGCGCAATGCACACAGACAAGTGAGCCTGGATGGAGCAATAGACGCGTCCGTGCAGCACAAATGTTGAGCAGACGGCTTGTCTCACTTGTCATTGGCGGCGTAATAAGGGTGTAAGGTGTGACACATGTCCTTGTTCCACGTCTTTGTGCACTGCCAGCGTGTCAACAATTCCCCTCGTGTTTGGGAGGGTTGTTACATAGAGTCGAGACTGACAAATCACACATGATGGACAGGAAACAAAGTGTGAATTGACGCCGTGCAGGACGCTCCGACACTCTGGGCGTCAGTAACAACTTTATCCTGATTGTGTGAGGATTCAACAGAAAGAGCTTATGCTGAAATTAGCCTGTTAGCCACTGCTCTGGGGCAACTACTTGTTGAAGCCCTGAGCCTAAATGACAACACTCGTGGAGTCAGGATGATGTCATCAAACTGCCAAATTACACTTGTCAGACTACTTGCCAAAAAATAATTTCTAATATTGAATTAAAAAAAAAAGCCGCTGACACCATTTTCAACAGTCGACACAAAAGTGGGGGATCATAACAGAACGCACGAAAAAGTCTCAAGGACCTCGACTAAGATGGTATAAGATGGCATCAGAAAACTACATGGCACTCCTCACTTCACCTCAACATAGGTCCCTTGCACCAAGATGCCACAAGATGGCAGCAAAGTACTACACGAACCTCCGAAACGCCTTCAACATACTGTAGTTCCTTGGCACTAAAATGCCCCAAAACTGCCTGCGGAAAAAGCAACACATGAATTTCCTCAACTCCTTCAACATACAGTCGTTCCAAGGTGCCACAAGATGGTGGCAAAGCACCACATGAAGCTCCTCGACTCACTTCAACATAGTTCCTAGAATCCAAGGTGCCACAGGATGGCGGTAAAGCACGACATGACGACTCACTCACTCACACGACTCACTTCAAAAAGGTTCCTGGGCATTAAGATGGCACAAGACTTTGGCAAAATAAAGCATGACTCTCCTCAACTCACTGCAACATATCAATATGGATTTTATGAGACAGATGCCGATTTTGGTGTTTGACAATACAATTCTGATAAGCAATTACAGTAATGGTCCAATTGATTTGAAAAAGTATATATGAATGTGTATGAATATTGAATAAAATCATAGATTTTTAGGTCCCTTAATGCATACAACTATCAATATATGAATTACAGGCGGAATATTTTACTGTTTTACAAGACTTGTCCTTTAGTATTTGTTTAACTTTACAACAGCAAGAAAAATCTGCAGAAATTGGTACGTTGTTTTTTCCAATACTTTTTAAGTGCGGAATGTTTGAGCGTCATTATCCTTGTGTCTTATGTGAAAAAAAAAAAAAAAAAATCTGGAAAAAAATGACTGATTTTAAAAGAGCTAATTTGGGCCAATGAAATCATCTAACCGATTAATGGGTCCGGCCATAATAATTCCCCTCAACACACCTGATGATCGCTCATGTGACACAGTGATTCGAGAATAACTGCTTTAAAAGAGCCACACAAGTGCTACTATACACCTCCAGCCTGTGCTTGGGTACTTTAAGGTGAGGCAGCCAAAGTGACAGCAAGGAAATAAAACGTTAGGCTCCAGTCACTTTGTGAGGTCAAATGCACGGACACAGTTGAGTTTGATGAGACTTAAACCCAAACAGACTTGTGATATAGTCTAGCGACACCTTCCCTTGCCATCAGAGCGATCCACTTCCTGTCAGCTGCCACCATCCAGACTATTAATAGTGCCTAGGCGGCGGCGTGTCTCCCCCTGCGTTACCTGCAGCGCATTAGCCACGAGTTATGAGGCGCCGGCTGGACTGTGATTAGATGTCATGGCTGTCGCTCTGCTGAGACAAGCGCTGATGGACAGATTTCGGGGCGGGAAAATGCCTCGGCGAGAGTGCGGCCGATGCACCCATCTGTCAATCACGCCGGATGAGAGCGGGCAGGCCAAGTGTCCTCCCAATGATGTCTGTCCTTGCCTCCTCACCTCTTTTTCATCCCAATCTACACACCTTCTCTCTCTCTGTTCCACAGCATTGTGTTCAAGGAGACGGCATTTGCTGCGAGAAACACATGTTGGACATGAGAGGCATTTGCAAATTTCTTTGCTTGTAATGGGGAATGTTATCGTCAGAAAATCTGTGAAATTTCTTTGACCTAAGATACTTTCGTATGCACATTTTTGTACTCTTTTGATGACACTCTATTGCCAAAAGATGGAACCAGAGCCCTGGCTAATAGGAAAGTAGTAATTTCTCTCAAGGATGGACATTCCATTGAAGTGATGCAAGACTCGACTGAAAGACTAACCCATGTGCTAAGGAAGTTGCGGAATACACAAGTGCACTTCTAGCGCATTTTTATCGAAATCAAATCATCTGTAAGACATTTATTTTTAAGGGCAAGGCTGTAAATTGAGTTTGAAATTATATTACCATGATGTCTCAGTCTTATAGTCGGTGGTATAGTTACAGTTTAAACGTTTTTAGGGAGGCGTCAATCAAGTTTTTCTGCAACGTGGATAATAGAAACAGAGTAGAGAAAACAGTCATCCCTTGTTTATCGTGGATAATGGGGACCAGAACCCCCGCAAAAAGTGAAAAATCGCGAAGTAAAGGTTGACTTTCTTTACATTATTATTATTATTATTATTTCAAATTTTTCTTTTGGGGGGGGTTATGCCTCTATTAACCCATCGCAAACCCGCCAACATGATTCCCACCCTTCTAAATACTTATTACACAAATGTAACTTTAAAAATGCAAAATGAAGAATAAATACCAAGTTGCAGGATGTGAGAGGAACGCGATCTACAAGCCCGGCAGCGGACGATTACGACGGAATGTTGGCTAACAACTACATTAAAGTTTTAATTTCTATCCTAAAATTGGCTTACCTTAACTAGAATTCCGTGGAGCGTTTTAGCCAAAAGTGCAGTCCTGGTGGATAAATTCCCTTTTAAACCCTTGTTGTTGTTGTGCAAAATGAAAGTTTGTGTCATTACATCTGCTCTTGTTGCTGCTGCTTCTTCTTCTTTTAGGACCACAAAGAAGCACTGACACCAGAAGTAATCATGGAAACTAACTTTCACTTTGCACAATAACATCAACACCTTTGGATGAAATGCAACGCGGGATTCTAGTGAAGGTAATCTGTTTTAAAGACAAACTTCAACAAAGACTTTAACATTTTATTTGCAGATGTTTCGTCGTCCTTGTCGTGCTGTCGGTGGCTGAGTGTGCTTCGCTCGCAACTTCTGAACACAGTTGTTTACAATCCGCTTATCCGGCTCGACTCTAACTGAACGGTACATATGAATAACGTTAGGAGTTTCCGAACAGAACGTTGTTCAAAAGTGCAGTTCGTTCATTCAGAGTGCTCCAAATGCTTCAGTGTGTCAGGCAGTCCAAATGGAAACAGTTGAAGCGCGAGCTGCTGATTGGTTGGCTGCCTTTGGAAACTAATAAGAGGGGAGCGCACTCTGCCTCTCCGAACATAAAGACTCACAGAGTATTGCGCGGGCGCCAGAGTAAAGTACCGAACGCGACCCTAATGTTCATTCCTTGACTGGTCCGACGGAAGAAAAATAGCAAGAAAACATGCCAAAATAGCAAGGTAAAACTGTAACACAAAGTTGAGTTCACAAATGGAAATCTGTGAAAGAGTGAATCGGCAATAAATGAACCGCAAAGTAGCAAGAAATTACAGGAACAGGGATTTAACATCTCCTTTAAAAATACAAAACAACACATTGGAGTGAACAAATGAGAAATTAGAAGAAGGTCACAGAAAAGTCACAACAAAAATAAAGGATACATTCTGGGAAATATTAATGGCTTGCCCTGCAGAGAATTTTCAGTACATGAACTTGCCATGAACTTGATTGCAGAACATGGACCTTTGAAAAAGCATTGCTATTCCGAAACTTTTGAAAAGTTTACCGGCACTTCAGACAATGCAATCTCTGTATACTAAACGTATGGCAACCAATCAGGAGAAAAAAGTCAAACATCATCATCATCATCACCTTCCATTGCAACATTTGACGCTAAATCCTTTAACTACAAGACGCTTTAAGCCGATAAACAGCCTGACGGGAAGATGAAGAAACAACCCAGAAGAGGAGCCACTCATAAAGATCACACTTGAACGTGGACAGACCAACAACATCAATATTTCAGCAAATCAGAGACCTGAAGAAAATCATCTTTGAAAAATGTGCAATAACATGCAAGGTAAATGGAATCATAAAAATGCCCTAGTTGAGGGGAGTTATTCCTTATTGCACATTCACATTTGACATTCCAAGATATTAAATATGTCAGGGATGTGCAACTTAAATGCTGGAGGGGGCCGCATGTTTTCATCAGTGCTACTGGGGGGCCACACACTTCCTGACCACATTTATGACAAAATGCTATTTTAAATATCGACAAAGTAGGTGCATATGTTCAAAATGCGTGCTCTTTATATATTTCATTTGGATACATTTCCAATACACGTATAAAAGAGCAACTATCCTGACCCAACAACAAAACGTTTGAAGCAAACAGCAAGTACATACTGTATTTTTTTCCATTCAAGGATGGCCGAAAAACTGCGGAACGTGAAACCGACATTAAGTGAGACAAGTGCAAGAACTCATTTTCTATATTTTTCCCCCCCAAAAAAATCACTAAAAATGTAAATATACTTGATACTACACAAGTCAATACCCCCTTGTTTTTAGCATTTAGCGTACATTAGATCAATCAATATGTTTGACGCACTATGCAAATATGTTCAACGAAACGAGTTTGCCAGTCAAAAAAGTTTACTCCACACTGGCAGTTCCACGCTTCTATACCTATGCTTGTGGTGTGTTTCATACTTCTATTGAAAAAATGAGAGAACCTCTCAAGTAAGTGAAGTAATGAAAATCAACCTACACACACACACACACACACACACGCACGCACACACGCACACCCCCACCACACCACCACCACATATCGGTCAAGCCTTAGCCCCAGAAGAGGAAAAAATCCGGGCGCCTTGCCTGGATCCAAACTTACAATGTATTGCAATCATGCTGACATACTGCACTGTACATACACAACAAAGGAAAAGATTTACAATGAACATCAAACCCCTTTGCGAATAGATTGTGTGTCGTTGAGTTATTGCTGATTGCCCCCCGCCCCCACCGAAAAGGCTAGAAAGTGAATGGAGTAAGGTTCCTATGGCTATGCATGTGTATTTCACATTGCACTTTGTATCATTATTTGTTTCTTTCTATATAACTGAACTGAAACAATCCTCCATTCCACTTAGCTTCTTTTCTTTGAATACCATTTCACCAGCGTTTCCTATGTAGCAGGAAACACTCCAGTGTAATCAGCAGCGAGAACATACTGATTAGTTCTCTCTAGAGTGGATGTAAACGTACTTACTCAACCAATCAGGCGGATTTACAGGAGCTGTAAATGCATGTTGGAAACATCCAGTCTATGACCTTCTCTGATGCCTCATAGCATAGAGTTGCCGGCTGAAGGGCATCCATTAAAAAAATAATCTATTTATATTCAGGCCTGCCACAGTGTTTTAAGGCCTTGATAGACCAAACCGACGTCGTGGCGTCTGAATGCGCCGTCTGGTTAGTGTAGTGACCACCGTCGTAGTGTCGTAACCCGTCAGGAAGCGTCTGGTGGGTGTTTACGCATGTTGAATCGGCGTCGCCAGTCGTGACATTTGGTCACTCTGATTGCTAGCTGTTAGCTAGCAAATCAGTGCTTTGGAGCACCAACGGAAAAATGCCAAATGCGGATAAACAGTAAGCACGCCTTCGCTGCCTGAATCTTCTTACAAGTACAAGAGCGAGTGTTGACAATTTAACTACCGGGTATTTCATAATACCGTGTCAAGAACGTGAGAGTTTACTTCGCGTGGGAGTTCATTGTGAGCGAAGAATATAGCTGAATGCATTGTTTACGTTTTTATAACCCGCCCCCGGCCAACAGCTTTCCGGTTGGATTTTTCTAACAATGAAAAATAGTGACTACCGCCGCCGATGGTATGGAAGGGTATTACATCTCACGCATGCGCAGAAGGTACTTGAATACTGTATTTTCCGGACTATACGTCGCTCCGTAGTACAAGTCGCACCAGCCATAAAATGCATAATACAGAAGAAAAAAAGCATACATAAGTAGCACTGGAGCATAAGTCGCACCCCCGGCCAAACTATGAAAAAAAAAAAGGGGCGATTTATAGTCCGGAAAATACGGTAGTCCGCATCGCTGTCTGTCGTTGCGGTGTATTTTTCCAGCGTGACGTGCCGACAGCCGGCCGGACGCCACAGGGGGTAAGCGTCTGTCACTGTTGGTCAACATCGGATTGGTCTATCTATAGGCCTTTAGGTACACCCGCATAATAACGAGGTCCAATACAAAAACTGTATCAACAAAAAGACCGACAGAGAGAATGACAAACATAATGACAGACCAAGCAACTGTTTAGGCCCACAAAAGTATTAAGTAAACCTGTACAATCTGATGAGATACTATACAACGAATGTACCGTCAGACCAAGAGGCAGCCTGACTGACCCACCAAGAGACTCATAGAATGACTGACGAACCTACAAACACAGAGCGACAGAGAGCCGCCAACCTATAGAAATTCACTTCCTAAACAATTGATCAGAATTTTCATATTTTTAAAGTTCTGTCAATATGACAACCTCATTTTTCATGGTCTGCTCCCAGATTCAATGTTGTCTGTCCCATTGGTCCCTGTTATCAAGGATAAAGCTGGTAAAATGGGCAGCCGTGATAATGATAGGTAATTATGAAAATGTTGTTGCTCAGACTAACAGACTTTATAAAGATGACAGACAACCAATTTGGATTTAAAAGTAAACATAGTACAGGCGTGCGTATTTATGCCCTGAAGGAAATGGTGACTCAATATAGAATCAAGAATTATCTGTTTTGCTGTGTTTCATTGACACTTCAAAAACATTTGATCACGTTAACCATAGGAAACTGTTTGAAAAGTTGGCTCAGAGAGGGGTGCCTAAATACTTGGTGAGGATCTCGGTTTATTGGTACAGCCATCAAAAAATGCAAGTCAAATGGGGGAACAATATCTCAGCCCCGTTTGGTGTTGGCAATGGGGTTCGACAAGGAGGAATTGTGTCCCTGCTATTATTTAATGTATATATGGATGAGCTCTCTGAACATTGCGGGCCTGTAGAACTGGTTGCATGGTTGGGAATTATTTAGTGAACCACATCATATATGCAGATGCACAGACACACACACACTGAGAGCTGGAGCACAAACACGGCAACAGAAAGTTTTTAATGTTTTTCAACTTAAGTGAATAAATAAACATAGCTTTGGGGGGGTGGGCGTCTGGTTGGTTTTGGGGGGATTGGGGGGGCGGGTGGGGGGGTGGGGGTGTCTGGTTGGTTGCTTAACGGTTGCGAGACAGAATTCTGACAAGGCTATAGTACCTTCTAGCCCTGGTGCAGCGACAAACATGTTTGGATCACAGTTTGGACACAAATTTGACATTTTTGGTTTTGATCTGCAAGACTTAGATACATGAAATATTGCCGTATTGGGTCCTATCCCATTGGGCGAGAGGCGGGGTACACCCTGGACTGGTTGACAGCCAATCACTGTCGTGTAGCTCCCAAAGAAAAAAAAAATATTAGAAACAACTGTCAGTATGATTCGCTGCAGGGCTACACTAAACAGTCTGTGAAATGAATCCCTCTCTGACAGTATCAATCAAAACTGAGCATTATTACCTTTGTAAGGGCATTTTCTTTTATTCAGCTCTTGGGTGGAATCCTATTTGATTGTGCAGGTGTACAAAACAAAGTGAATGGTGGAATAAAGATGGAGAGGAAATGAATCCAAGGTGCATTTGCAGTTTTTCGTATTTGCACCGTGTGGTAATCAAAGTGTTGCATCCCTGACGACAGACAGATTGATTATCATTTCAGCTCGCTAGGTTGTCATGGAGATGGTCCATGAACTGGATGCTGTGGTTGAAGGCTGTGCAAAAAAAAAAAAAGCAGCAGCAACAATAGTAATAATAATAATAACTCAACAACACCTGCAGACATACTTTAGTTGGAATCATGGGATCACAAGCCTTGGCTTGAACCACAACGTATAAGGTGTGTGTGCGTGTGTAACAATATTTTTGTTTATTTTTGGAAATCGAAACTCCTTCATTGGTCAAGAGTTCACTTCTCCATCTGATTTCCATGGAGAGGAACAAGTCTGATCCATCTAATTAAATGAGAAGACAATGGACAGCGCACTGTGGGGTTGCACTGAAGTACACACACACACACATAGGTGCTACAACATCACAAGCAATGTTTTACCGGCGAGGAAGAACATTAAATTGAAATGTGTCGCACCAGTGCTGAGAAGACATGTGGCTCATTAGTGTTTTGACTGAATAGCACAAACAGAGAGCCATGATGGCGGGTGGTGATAGTGATGTTTGTAGGGGGCCTGCGCTACATCACACACAAACATTGAAGCCATGTCAGCACAAATGTGTAAAAACTCAACAATTAGCACCTATGCATCACAGTTCTGACATTCTGGGTGCTTATTTTCCCTGCATGAATTTTAGGTTCACTGAAGACTAAATTGTCCATTGGTGTGAGTGTGAGATTGAATAGTAGTTTGTGCCCTGCAATGTGGACCTTAAAGTGGAAGTCAACCCAAACTTTTTTTTTTCAAAAATATGTTCTATGCAGGCCCACTAGTTCATTATGTTTGTGGAATAAGAGTTAATCCAGCCAGTTTTAGCCATCTCTAGGGCGGCCATTTTGTCACTTCTGTTGACTGAAAATGACATCACAGTTGCTCTGGGCTCAGGTAACGACCAATCACAGCTGACCTGTTTTCTGAAGCTGAACCGTGATTGGTCGTTACCTGAGCCTTGAGTAGTTGTGATGTAATTTTCAGTCGACAAAATGGCCGCCCCCTGTGATGGCTAAAAAAGGGTGGATTTTACTGCTTCACTCATATTCCACAAACGCAATATTAATCTGAATGCTGTGTTTAAACTAGTGGGCCTGCTGGGAACATATTCTTGAAAAAAATCTGTTTGGGTTGATTTCCACTTTGATGACAATAAGCACAATAGCAAACGAACCGCTTGTTCTTTTTCCTTCTCAGCAAGTGACTGTCTTCAGGATTCTGATTGGTTAAAAGTTAGAGTTTGTTAACGTCAAGTGTGATATTTAGGAGTGACAGTCAACATGTAACAAAAATTCTTCTTCTTTCCCTTTGTTTGCCATTGTTGTTTTTGTGTCATTTCCCAGAGTAAAAATGCAGGGGTCGACTGTGGTTTTAAGTTGCTGAAACAAAGACATAGATGTGACTATTTTTAAATCTGGAAAAAAAATGCATTGATTGCATTTCACTAATAAACAGTAGAAAAAAATGTACCTGGCCAGAACTGCACAGACCAAAAGATAAAAGTGCCATTTTAAGATTTTTTTTTCAGAACTGCATTGGCTTTAAATGGTTTCTGAAAGGCAATTTAAAAGTTTTGTCGAATCTGTTATTTGTAGCACGTTTTCAAACCCTTTATCTTCTGCCACTAATAATGCATACCTGTCAACCCCGGGGTGTACTGAATCTTATGAAAGTTGCAATTTGCCCTTTCATTGCCCTTCCATCCATCCATTCATCCATTACAGTAGTACCTCTACTTACGAACGTCTCTTCATATGAAATGTTCAAGTTACGAAACGCCTCAACAGGAAAATATTGCCTCTAATTACGAAAGAAATTTCAGAACACGAAAGGCGAAAGTATGGGCTGATACTCGCAGTATGGGCTGCTACTAGCAGTATTGGCTGCGACTCACAGCTCCAGAGTTTCCTGAACGCAACATACTCATAGCTGCTCTGCTAGCCTAGCATCTTCCTGGCATCCCATTGGCTAAGAGGGACCTCTACCGTATGTGTCTATTAGGGATGGGAATTTCGACTAATTTGCCTGCCAACTAGTCTCAAATTTTCTTTTGCGATTTTTATTCTGGTGTAATTTCTTAGAATATCACCCGAATGTTTCACTTTTATTTATTTTGTTGAAAAAAAGTACAGTTTACTTGACATCTTTTCAAAACAAAAATATCAAAAAAATAAAATAAATCTGTTTTTTTTGTACCGAAAGTATACCGAACCGAAGTTTCCCCAAAAATGAACCGAAACGCGATTTAGCGTACCGTTACACCCCTACTTAACACGCATGTTTTTGGAATGTGTGGGCGGAAACCGGAGAACCCGGAGAAAACCCACGCAGGCATGGGGAGAACATGCAAACTCCACACAGGGAGGCCGGAGCCAGGATCGAACCCACGACCTCCGAACTGTGAGGCAGACGTGCTAACCAGTCAACCACCTTGTCCTTTCATATCTGTATATAATCTTACACATTACACATTATTTTCGAATGGCTGCTGTTCTGTGAACGGAAATCAGCGATGTACGGCGTACATGTTTGAAAAGGTGTTTCCAAGTAGACAAATTACGCTAAAAGTGTACAGCTTGGCAGGTATGATAATAGTCCGGCGTGATCTACTTTGCAAGACAATTTGTGAGTTTGTCTGACGTTGACGTAATAGTTTTGGTCCTGTAGCCAGTCCTATAATTGAGTTTGCTTTGCTTCAAACTCATACTGGGACGGCTCCACTAACAGCTCCGGCATTGGTTTCTGTGCTCACTCCAAGGTGATTTACATGTAGTTTTTACCGGTCACAGATTGAGAGATACTGGCTGTGGTAGTCAGGGGAAATAGTCAGAGGTGGGCATGTTACAAAATTTTGCGGGTCCGTCATTCCTCATCCGTCAGCGGCCAGGGTACCCGTCCGTCATTCATCAGTCTGTCATTTTACATGACGAACTTCATTGTAATCATCAGCCCGTCAATCCGTCAGTCAGTCTGTCATTTGATTCCATCAATTAGTCCGTCACAAGCCTGTTGGTCCATCAGTCGGTCACCCCAAAAAAGGTCAGAAAAACGGGCGTCCGCCAGTGACCGACTAATGTCACTGACGGACGTGGTTTGTGACGATAACATTGACGGATGAAAACCCGTCATTCGTCAGTCCGTCTATTTTAAAAGGTGTCCCGTCATTTGCCAGCAAAACGAGCGTCCATCAGTGGGGGGGGATACCCACCTCTGGATATATTCCCATCAAAGGCATGCCTGAATATTGAAGATAAGTCACAACTTGAACATGACTTTCACAGGGGTTACTTTTTGTAGCTAACGTTATCATGTGCTATTAAATTGGTATGTTTGAAAAAGACAGGGAAAAATTAATCATACCTATTAAAAAATAATATTCTCAATGTCCTCATTGTGGTTGTATAGCATTGTGTGCACCAATGCGCACGCATCCTTGTCATTTTGGTATTCGTGAAGTCCACAAGCGTGAAACGCGCTCACACTGGGGATAGACCGATATGGGTTTTCCAGGGCCGATACCGATTATTAGTAGTCCAGGAGGCCGATAACCGATATTTGAAGCCGATATTAATATGCATAAAAAAAGGAAAAAAATGGCGTATAATTTTGGAATAATAAAAACTCCAGCTTGTCACTGTTTATATGACTTAAAGCACATGTTCGCCAGCGACTGTCTTCTCTCCGTTTCGTTTTGTGGGGTTCCTTTATTCTTGTGTATCTCATATGCAGCTGCCGTCTTCGTCATCCTGGCTTTCTGTGGCAGAAAGTCGTGACACAAGCACAGCCATTACTGACTTTCATTCGCAGTGCTTTACTATGAACTTCTGCATCAGCTTTAATGTGGCTTACAAACACAGACACATACACTCACATGCATTCACTCACTTCTTATTTTCTATCAATTTTATCAGCAACCTTATTTCAAGTGGTTCAGCCTTTCCTCGCAGCCATGGGGTTGACGCGGCAATGGCTAGTTGGGAGTTATCCTGCGAGTTAACTACTAGCGGGGGGAGGCAGTTTTATTTATATAGCAAATTTAATACACAAGGTAACTTGATGTGTTTTGCACGGAAATCAAATTGCTCTAAACTCAAGTGATTCAAACTTAAGGCATGTGTAGAGTGACTGATAGTGAGCAGAGCTGCTGCTTCACTTGTGTTTATATAATGTTAATGGGCTCAGAGTAATGTTACAAGTAGTTGTGAGTTGTAGAAGAGATTTACTGTATTACAATTTTGCCAACGTCTGTAGCCTTAACTTACTTTCACTCACTGGAGCGTTTGCAATATTTTCTCCTCTTATGGTGCGTGCGTGAGTCTTGAAACGCAGTGCTTTGACTGCTGATTGGCTGTTACTCACTGCACGATTAACCAATCAGACGGTGCTGTGGGCGCGTCAATGCCGGACACATTCACTGCCTCAGGAGACAGCAGACAGACAGACGTGCGCTGCGGCTATGAGAGCCAAAATAACTGAGTTTTTAATTGATCGCATATCGGCCACCAAATTAATGAAAAAGGCCGATGCCGATAATCGCCAAAATGCCAAATATCGGCCCTGATAATCTCTAGCTCACACTCTCCATATTTTTTTCGGAAATCCCGTGGAATTGGAATCAACTTTTAAAGTTCAAGGGAGCAGATGAGAGCAGGATTATTCAATCGGGAAAAAAAATCCATGAGTGCATGAGAAGAAAGGGGGCAACAAACTGTTCAATAAATGAGTAAAATGCAACTTTTGTTGTTTGTTTTTTAATCAGTCATTCTGAATGGGAGCGGACAGGATGTAAGTCATTTTGACCGGGATGTGACGGGACTGGATAGGATTCTTTTATTTTATTTTATTTGACCTTTTTTTACTTAGGGTCCGGGACTTCGATGGTACAGAATGTTTTCTGTTGGGAGTGTTGTGGGATGGAAGTGAAAATCAGGCGGTAGCTCAAGGAGGTATGTCTTATCTACTTATACTTCATGTCTTTGGTATCGGAGTATTGAAGGGCTTCAGTGGTATGCAAACTAATTTTTGTACAATTTGCACAAAATGACTCTTTTATCAAGGCTTCCATCAGGTAGTTGAAATGAAATCTGCCTCCCATTAATCTTAGCAATGCGGTTTTATCTGATTCCTCTGTTTAAGTAGCCGCTAGTCGCATGGTTAGCTAAGGACTGCCGTGTGTGTCAGTGTAATTAGTGTACCAGGAAATTGTGCACTGACAGAGGTCAATTAAAATATGTTAATTTTTTAAATGCATTCATTCTTTTGTAATTAACCATAACCATAATTAACGCGCTAAAGTCCCACCCCTAATACACATACAGTGCAATACAATACAACTTTATTTGTATAGGGCATTTCATAACAGCTGCAGCGGTAAAAAGCACTTTACAATAATACAACAACAAAGACAGTGAAAGCAAAAAATTAAAACACAAATGAATGATTCTTACATACAATATAGACACTGGAAAACAGCGGAAACATATCAGTCTCACGTCGGGTCAAAAGCCAAAGAATAAAAATGTGTCTTCAAACGAGTTTCAAAAATGGACAGAGAGGGGGGCTTGCCTAACATTTAATGGAAGGTCATTCCAGAGAAAAGGATGGGCAGCAGAAAAGGCCCGATGCCCTCCGAGGGTCTGCTCAGCCCTCGGCACTTCGAGCAGTGTCTGGTCTGCAGACCTGCGGCACCGGCCAAGTGCGTAGGGTGGAGAGATACGCAGTATTAAATATTTGAAAACAAATAGAAGAATCTTAAAATGAACCCTAAAATGCAGTGGGAGCCAATGGAGGGAGGCCAGAATTGGGGTTATGTCGTCCCTCTTCCGATCTCCAGTTAGGAGGCGAGCGGCAGCATTTTGGACCAACTGGATCAACTTGAGGGAGGACTGGCCGACTCCAAAATAAAGTGCATTACAGTAATCTAGCCGAGCTGTAACAAAGGCATGGGTGACTGTTTCTAAGTGCTGATGGGAAAGGAGGGGCTTTACCCTAGCCAGCTGTCTAGGGTGAAAGAAGCTCGACTTTACAACAGCCTTGATTTGCTGGTCTAATTTAAGATCACTGTCCATTTTAAAACCCAAGTTTAAGACTGTTGGCTTTAGATATGAAGCCAGGGGGCCCAGGTCAACAAGGTGGCATGTAAATGAGCCACTGGGACAGAACATCATAACTCCTGTTTTCTTTTCGTTGAAGTTTAAGAAATTCAGTGTCTCTACGGACGGAAAGACTGATTGCAAGCCAGAATGACCGTCAGATGATGCCTCATGATAAAGGCACAAAGTATCAAAATGAAAACACAAACTGATCTTAACATAAGGAAAGAAAAGCTCTCTTGCAGACAGGATGTCTCCCACTTTGATAAGAAGCCGACAGTGAATTATAGCAACACATTAAGAGTGCTGATTGTGACAAATGCAGTGACTTCAGAGCTCCAAAATCACAGAGCGAGCGCATTCCCTACAAAATGCAATGATTTCTTCTTGCCGCCGGCCGCAGTCACGCCACTCTCTTGTGTTAACAAGAACGGCTGACTGAGTGCCGTCTTAAAAGCCATCACCACGCCACCATCCACAACGGAGTGAGTCATCACATTTCATTCATGTTGTCTATCCCAGGCCATGGCTCTATCTTTTGAAAATTCTCGTTGCAAATGCTTCTTTTCTGCCAGTTTGTTCTTTTTTTTAAAGGCAAGAAGTGACAGGAGTGTTTGCGACTGAAGGAGAAGAAGTCAGTTCAAAGTAGAGCAGCAAGTGACTAGAGCGCAGACCTTCTCCAAGGCTTAGTGTGATGTCAGCACAACAACAACAACAACAACAAAATTCCGTATTTTCCGGACTATAAGTCGCTCCGGAGTACAAGTCGCACCAGCCATAAAATGCATAATAAAGTGGAAAAAAACATATAAGTCGCACTGGAGTATAAGTCGCATTTCGGGAGGAAATTGTGCGCTTAGTACACATCATTTCCACTGAGCTACGATGGTAACATGTAGCATACAAGAAAGTTACGGTAGGATAACTTTAAACCCACCAAAACAATTGTAGATCGCTTAAATAAGTCTTTTATTCATTCATATATATATATATATATATATATATATATATATATATATATATATATATATATATATATAATGGGGGAACTGACAGAAAGAGCTGGGCATTTTAGTAAAAATTTGTGGTCCGTTTATCCCCTACAGCCGTGGTACCCTTCCACCGTCCATTTATCTGCCAATAAATTGACCGACTGGACCAAATAGTAATCGCCGGTTCGACTATCATTTTAAAGATAAGATAAGATAAGATAAGATAAGAATGCCTTTATTGATCCCACAGTGGGGAAATTTTCATTGTTACAGCAGCAAAGATATAGGTCACTCAGGGCACACGGCAGCATAATGTGGCCATTAATGTATAACATTGACGGCAAACATTTAGGATCAAACCTATGTAAATATACGCAGTAACATGTGTATATACACATGTATATACACACTAACCTACATCTACATAAAAAGTATGAGGAACACTCATTTCGGCCTGTACATAGTACAGAGGAAAAAATACTCTAAGTAAGTGACAGTGCTGCAGCGCTGTAATGAAATGTAAGGGACAGCATTGGATAAAAATAAAACTAGACTAACAGTAGTGGGGAATGTTGAGTATTGCACGGTATTACAGTAGTGGGGAATATTGGGTATTGCACGATATGAGCTCAGGTGCAAAGAAACTTCCATTAGCGTTTCCGACTACCAACTTGAACAAACTACCACGAGAAGCCACACACGCCAATCCCCCCTTAGCTTGTTTTCTGTGTGTCATGTGACACCTATGGTAAACTTAACAGCAACTGATTGTAGTTGACTGTCTATAAATAAACATCGGGAAAAAAAATCTAGATCAGCCTCAAACAAATCCTTATCGGTTGGGGCCTACTAAAAAAAGATGGGTCAAAAATAACCTAAATTAAGTGAAATACGGTTCAATGAATGAATGAGTAAACGACCAATCACGGCTGACCTGTTTTCTGAATCGGAGCTGTGATTGGTCGTCGTGAGCAGTTGTGATGTGATTTTCAGTCGACAGAAGACAAAATGGCCACCCCCGGGGATGGCTAAAAACGAATGGATTAACACTTATTCCAATATTTATCAGAATGTCCTGTTTCAACTAATGAGCTTGCAAAGAACATATTCTTTTTAAAAAATATGTTTGCTTTGACTTCCACTTTAAAGGAAATATTCACTTTACGACTGCGGGGATGCATTAATAGCGTGTCATCGTCTCTCTGGAGGGAGAACTCACAGGGCCTGCAAGCTTGCCCGCCAGCATCTCTGCTTACTCACGAAGAACGTGCACAATCGTCTCGGTGTACACAAACAGATAGATTAAAAAAAAGAGAGCGAGGGGGAGAGAGAAAAGAGAGAGCTGTAATTAGGACATTAGGAGAGGCGTGTGACAGTGCCTGTCATCGCCACAGCCGGCCCGGTGGAAAGGAGGCCGGTCAGAGGGGCTAAGTGGAGGAGGAGGGGTCCAAAAGCCGAGTTCAAGAGACAGCTGCTGCACGGCCACTCGCTGTCTGCAAGCACTCGCAGAATATTAAACCAGCGGGGCCTCGGCCAAGACTCGTTTGTGAGACGCAACAGAGGTTTTTTTCCCCCTCCCACGAGCAGGTAGCGGCTAATTTATGCCACACTTGTGTTTCACAAATTGTCCTCATTTTCAGCCACCAAAGAGGCTCTATTATTACACTACCAGCAGCGCTGGGCCGGTTTACAACCCAAATGTAATATATGTAAGGGCCGGGACAACATAGCTACACTGCCCTTCCAAAGTATTGGAACAGTGAGGCAAATTATTTTGTTGTTTCAAAGACTGTAAACATTTAGGTGCCGGTCCCTTGTAAATGTACATGATTTGTGTGTTATTTTAAATCTTGTATGGAAATGAGGAAGCAGCGTGTGACTCATATCCTAAGGTTACTTTTGAACACACTTATTCCATTGGTAAACCATTGCACGTTTGTGATCACAAGATCGCTAAATGTTTAGCTAAGTGTTCACTTCAGCTGTCTTAAGAAGACAACTTCCTTAGAGTGTAGAATGCATATTTTATTCCTTTTAACTCATTCACTGCCATGGATCTTTATTACTTTCTAACACATCAGGTTTTGAGATATTTTCTTTTTTTATTATTTTAAGTTTAACCTACAAAAGTTTATGCAAAATGGATTTTACCATGCGTTGTGATTCATAGCTATGACGTTTCAGAAAAAAAAATCCACCTATTGCTGAATGTAACTCTTAATTTCATTAATACTACTACTATTTACTGTGTACTATATTGCATAGAATATTATTATTGTTATTATTATTATTATTATTATTATTATTAGTAGTAGTAGTAGTAGTAGTAGTAGTAGTAGTAGTAGTAGTAGTATATGAAAAAACAAGGGCACATTCAGAATCAGAAAAAAAATCTAGAAAAGTTTACTTACATCTGTGATTGAAAAAAAATGTAAAGCATCGTCAAACAGTATAATCATCAAGTACATGTTTAAATGGTTAGGTGGTTGAAGAGTGTCTCACCCAGTTTGTCTTTGAAATTCAGGTTTGTAGCGGTCTCTTTGGACTTGACATTAGCACAGCTTTTGAGTAGAAGATAATTAGGCGGTGAATCTTGGCTTGTCACATTGAGGATGAGGGAGACAATTGCCAACAAATTGGAGGTCTGTCAACTATAATCACCTGACATTCAAACTGAGTATGTATACCTGTGCTATAAACAGAGCATGTGTCGCAGTAGGTGGTAGAAAGTGTGTGTTGTGATCATGAGAAGAAGTTGAAGCCATGTAAACTCAAACTATGCGATGACTCTACATCAGTCAGGGTGCATTTGTTAGTTGTATCTGTAAAATACATGATTATTTTGCCACTAAAAGCCCGTTGTTTTACAGTTTGAGGTGTCACAAGGGCAAAAAAAAAAATATGTGTGCTACATTAGTGCTACATTTGGTGCACCAGTGCAGACGAACGCTTCAATCTTTCCAGCAAGAAATCAACTAAAAGGACAACTCTTGGCGTTGAAATGATCCCAAATTATTAGTAATGCTTGAATTACTGCAAAAATGATTCATTCATTTGCTGTCAACACTGACGACAAGACATCATAAGCAGACGGTTAATTGTAAGGACGGGTTAGTGTCATCATGACACAAACTCGCCTCCTCCTCCTTCTCCTCCTTCCAACACCTGTGCCCATTCTCTGCCCCGCCTCTGCTCATACGCTCATAATCACCTCTATCAGCTCAAAACGCATCCGGGGACGCTAACCACGTCCATTTGTTTGCGCTCGTAATGTCTTTTTGTGCAGCTCAATCAGGCACCTGTGTGACACACACCTGCTGCCTCGCCGCCGCCGCCAAAGACGAGAAGCGAGACGGAGGGGAGGCCTTTTGTTCCCTCGCCCTGTTTATAATCAGCACGTTGTTTCCAATCTTCCCACACCATTTTTCAATTTCCCATTTCCCTTTTTCGCAGTCAAATCGCTGCTATCAATCAGGTGTGCGTCGGAGAGCCCGCCGAGCGTGTGGGAGAGGAGGGAAACACGGCGGTGGTGGGATGTGGACTTCCTTGATGGAACCGTCTCCAGCCCCAGGCCTCATTAGTCAGACTGCGAGAGGGAAAATGTGTGTGTGTGAACGTTAGCGCGTGTGTATGAGAGGCTGTCAGGGACATCGTTTACCTCACCACACCAGTACTGAAACACACTCGCACACTAATGAATCATGTATATCAGAATCTATTCTGTGAAATTATTTCAGATTTACACTTGCGAGCATTTCACTAGTGTGCGTGAGTGTTTCAGTTGTGTGTATTGGAGTCTTACAATAGTTTGTGTGAGATTTCAGTTGTGTGAATGAAAGTGTTCTAGTAGTGTGTAAGTGTAGAAGTGCTTGCGTGAGCATTTCAGTAGTGTGTGAGTCAAACAAAAATCTGCAGTGTGTGTGAGTGTGCTTCAGTTGTGAGTGTGAGAGTCAAAATCAACAGCGTGCGAGTGTTCCAGTAATAAGTGTTACAACATTAAATTTGTGTCCCTGAATGCATTTTGTTGGTGTATGTGAGAAGGGAAAACAAATCTTGTCTGAAATATAGCCTTTAGTGTACCTTTAATGCGCTTGACTATCATTTTTTCTAGTCTCCCCACACAACTCTCTCCTTTGCTTCGTCTGGTGAATTTTAGTGTGGTAAACATCATATAACCAAACAGCTCAATAACTACTTGTCACACTTTATATAGGCTGATTGACTGATTACAAGTTTGAAGACACTGTGATGCTAATTAGAGGACACACCTTGGTGGAACATGTCCCTGTGGTATGAGAGCGAGTGTAAATGAGTGGGAAAATGCAATATTGCGAGTGAGAGCGTTTCATTAGGGTATGTGAGAGTGCAGTAGTGGTGTGTGAGTGTTTCAGTTGTGTGCATGAGAATGTTCCGGTTCTGTGCGTACTCATTCGTGAGTGAGTGAGTGAGTGAGTGAGTGAGTGAGTGAGTGAGAGAAAAAAATCAGTAGTCTGTTTGAGTGACTTTTAGTAGTTTAAGTGAGAAAAAATATCAGTAGAGTGAGATCTTTTTGTAAGTGTGCTTAAGCATTTCAATAGTGTGTGTGAGAGTGCTTCAGTCGTAAATGTGAGAGGGTTTTAGTCGTGTATATGAGCAAATAAAGTCACGTGTGTTAGGACATTTCAACTGTGTTCATGAGAGCATTTTAGTCGTGTGGGTGGGAAAAAAAAGTGTGTTTCAGTAGTGCGTGACAGTGTTTCAATTGTAAGTGTGAGAGCATTTTAATTGTTTCTTTGGCTCTTTGGAGCAATTTAGTGGAGTACTGTATGTGAGCAAAAGGACTTTCAGTCATGAGTTTGACAGCTTTTCAGTAGTTTGTGAGTTTCAAAGTGTGTGTGTACACGCGTGGGGGTGTGCATGTGTGTGAAGTGAAAACATGGCAGTAGTTTGCGCATTTCAGTGGTGAATGTGACGGTGTTTTACTAAAACTGCCACTAGTGAAATTGAGAGATAATTCGGAATTATGTCCCTCATGCAGACGTGTGTGTCTATCAAAATGAAGCCATTTACGCGACCAAGTACCCCCACCCTCCACCACCACCCCCTTCATCCCATCCCCACGATGCTCTCTACTGGAGACCCTCCAGCCACTCACTTCTATTATGCGCTGCCCTTTTCCCTCCACTGTGCTTTCTGATATCACGACAGGGTGACCTATAAACGCCTGGAAAACAATCTCGCCACGGCGGTGACGCCGACAGCGTCATTTCATGATCCGACGCAGTGGCCCAATGTCTGGCGATCGATGCGTATCAAACCGTTAACCATGATCCGTATCGATCCGGTGTGACACAAAGAGCCGGCGAGGCATTGACGTTTGAGAGCAGAGTGGTCTTTGATATTGGGCCACCATGCGCGAACAATGAGAGAATAGTCTCCTGTTGACAGTTGAAGTGGCAGTACAAAACAGGTATGTGTAAGGCAAGGCAAGTTTATTTGTATAACACATTTCATGTACAAGACAATTCCAAGTGCTTTAATAAAACATTAAAATCATTACAGAAAGAGAAACAAAATATTAAGACATAAGTATCAGCAAAGATAAAGGAAAAGATAGCATGCAAATGGGGTTTAAATCAAGAGAATTAAGGATAGATTCATGAGAATGCTGGAGTAAGCAAAAATGTTTTCAGCCCTGATTAAAATTAAATGTGCGGCATAAAACAATTTACAGTGATTTCCCGATTATCGCTGGGGAGATTTTCAGTTTTACCTGTCCCACGTTATAAACTAGGGCTGCATGATATTGGAACAACAAGCGATATGCAATTTAGATGTTGACTATAGCGATATAGATATAATTGCGATGTTTAATATATAGCTACCCATCCGTCCTCATCCTTTAAAAGCACTTCTGTCCTTACATTTCCTCAGTATGCCCCACCACCACCACCCCCAAAAAAGCGGAAAGACCCACTTACCAGCTGGGAGCATCGTGAGTGGATTGAACTGTTTAGGTTCCAAAATGGGCATCAGGCCAGAACGGACGGTCGGACCACTATTAATACATATATATATATATATATAACTACTTGGGCTCAAAATGACCCCTTATGATGAGAAAAATTAACGGACCACGTTTTCCCTCGCCCGGACGCGGGTCACCGGGGCCCCCTTCTGGAGCCAGGCCTGGAGGTGGGGCTCGACGGCGAGCGCCTGGTGGCCGGGCCTGCACCCATGGGGCCCGGCCGGGCTCAGCCCGAAAAGGATACGTGGGTCCCCCTTCCCATGGGCTCACCACTGGTGGGAGGGGCCAAAGGGGTCGGGTGCCGTGTGAGCTGGGCGGCGGCGGAAGACGGGGACCTTGGCGGTCCGATCCCCGGCGGCAAAAACTAGCTCTTGGGACATGGAATGTCACCTCTCTGGCAGGGAAGGAGCCTGAGCTGGTGTGTGAGGCTGAGAGGTTCCGATTAGATATAGTCGGGCTCACCTCCACGCACAGCTTGGGTTCTGGTCCCAGTCCTCTCGAGAGGGGTTGGACACTCTTCCACTCTGGAGTTGCCCAGGGTGAGAGGCGCCGAGCAGGTGTGGGCATACTTATTGCCCCCCGGCTTGGCGCCTGTACATTGGGGTTTACCCCGGTGGACGAGAGGGTAGCCTCCCTCCGCCTGAGGGTGGGGGGACGGGTCCTGACTGTTGTTTGTGCTTATGCACCAAACGGCAGCGCAGAGTACCCACCCTTTTTGGAGTCCTTGGAGGGTGTGCTGGAGGGCGCTCCACCTGGGGACTCCATCGTTCTGCTGGGGGACTTCAATGCTCACGTGGGCAATGACAGTGAGACCTGGAGAGGTGTGATTGGGAGGAACGGCCCCCCCGATCTGAACCCGAGCGGTGTTCGGTTACTGGACTTCTGTGCTCATCACGGATTGTCCATAACGAACACCATGTTCAAGCATAAGGGTGTCCATATGTGCACTTGGCACCAGGATACCCTAGGCCGCAGTTCGATGATCGACTTTGTAGTCGTATCATCGGACTTGCGGCCGCATGTTTTGGACACTCGGGTGAAGAGAGGGGCGGAGCTGTCAACTGATCACCATCTGGTGGTGAGTTGGCTCCGATGGTGGGGGAAGATGCCGGTCCGACCTGGCAGACCCAAACGTATTGTGAGGGTTTGCTGGGAACGTCTGGCAGAATCCCCTGTCAGAAGGAGTTTCAACTCCCACCTCCGGCAGAACTTTTCCCACGTCCCGGGGGAGGCGGGGGACATCGAGTCCGAGTGGACCATGTTTTGTGCCTCCATTGTTGAGGCGGCCGATCGGAGCTGCGGCCGCAAGGTGGTCGGTGCCTGTCGTGGCGGCAATCCACGAACCCGCTGGTGGACACCAGCGGTAAGGGATGCTGTCCAGCTGAAGAAGGAGTCCTATCGGGCCTTTTTGGCCTGCGGGACCCCGGAGGCAGCTGACGGGTACCGGCTGGCCAAGCGGAATGCGGCTCTGGCGGTTGCTGAGGCAAAAACCCGGGTGTGGGAGGAGTTCGGGGAGGCCATGGAAAATGACTTCCGGACGGCTTCGAGGAAATTCTGGTCCACCATCCGGCGTCTCAGGAGGGGGAAGCAGTGCACCATTAACACTGTTTATAGTGGAGATGGGGTGCTGCTGACCTCAACTCGGGACGTTGTGGGTCGGTGGGGAGAGTACTTCGAAGACCTCCTCAATTCCACCGACACGCCTTCCACTGAGGAAGCAGAGCCTGGAGACTCTGAGGTGGGCTCTCCTATCTCTGGGGTTGAAGTCACCGAGGTAGTCAAAAAGCTCCTCGGTGGCAAAGCCCCGGGGGTGGATGAGATCCGCCCGGAGTTCATAAAGGCTCTGGATGTTGAGGGGCTGTCATGGTTGACACGTCTCTTCAACATCGCGTGGACATCGGGGACAGTGCCTCTGGATTGGCAGACCGGGGTGGTGGTCCCCCTTTTTAAGAAGGGGGACCGGAGGGTGTGCTCCAATTACAGAGGGATCACACTCCTCAGCCTCCCCGGCAAGGTCTATTCAGGGGTGCTGGAGAGGAGGGTCCGTCGGAAGGTCGAATCCCGGATTCAGGAGGAGCAATGTGGTTTTCGTCCTGGCCGTGGAACAGTGGACCAGCTCTACACCCTCAGCAGGGTCCTCGAGGGTGCATGGGAGTTTGCCCAACCGGTCTACATGTGTTTTGTGGACTTGGAGAAGGCGTTCGACCGTGTCCCTCGGGGAGTTCTGTGGGGGGTGCTTCGGGAGTACGGGGTACCGAGCCCCCTGATAAGGGCTGTCCGGTCCCTGTACCACCGATGCCAGAGTTTGGTCCGAATTGCCGGCAGTAAGTCGGATTCGTTTCCTGTGGGGGTTGGACTCCGCCAAGGCTGCCCTTTGTCACCGATTCTGTTCATAACCTTTATGGACAGAATTTCTAGGCGCAGCCGAGGTGTCGAGGGGGTCCGGTTTGGTGGCCTCAGTATTGCATCTCTGCTTTTTGCAGATGATGTAGTACTGTTGGCTTCTTCAAGCCGCGATCTCCAACTCTCGCTGGAGCGGTTCGCAGCCGAGTGTGAAACGGTCGGAATGAAGATCAGCACCTCCAAATCTGAGACCATGGTCCTCAGTCGGAAAAGGGTGGCGTGCCCTCTCCAGGTCGGGGATGAGATTCTGCCCCAAGTGGAGGAGTTCAAGTATCTTGGGGTCTTGTTCACGAGTGAGGGTAAAATGGAACGGGAGATCGACAGGCGGATCGGTGCAGCGTCTGCTGTGATGCGGACCCTGTATCGGTCTGTCGTGGTGAAGAAGGAGCTTCGCCGAAAGGCGAAGCTCTCAATTTACCGGTCGATCTACGTTCCTACTCTCACCTATGGTCATGAGCTGTGGGTCATGACCGAAAGAACAAGATCTCGGATACAAGCGGCCGAAATGGGTTTCCTTCGCAGGGTGTCTGGGCTCTCCCTTAGAGATAGGGTGAGAAGTTCGGCCATCCGGGAGGGACTCAGAGTCGAGCCGCTGCTCCTCCGCGTCGAGAGGAGCCAGTTGAGGTGGCTCGGGCATCTGATTAGGATGCCTCCTGGACGCCTCCCTGGTGAGGTGTTCCGGGCATGTCCCACCGGCAGGAGACCCCGAGGACGACCCAGAACACGCTGGAGAGACTATGTCTCCCGGCTTGCCTGGGAACGCCTTGGGATCCTTCCGGAAGAGCTGGAGGATGTTGCTGGGGAGAGGGAAGTCTGGGCTTCCCTGCTGAAGCTGCTGCCTCCGCGACCCGACTTCGGATAAGCGGGAGATAATGGATGGATGGATGGATATATATATATATATATATGTGTGTGTGTGTGTGTGTGTGGCGTAATATACACAATATATACACAAATACACATATTGGTCATTTTGCCATCAAATGGTTCAAAAGTAAACATAAATAAATAGGGACATTTTTATGAGCACTCCAGCGCAAAATGCCGCCTACCGTGAATTCACATGGTCACGGTAATCTACCACTTCCCTGCTTTCATTTATTCACATCTTGACATTTCCTCCCTTCCGGAGAGTGTACTCTTACAGCGTGCCAATGGCCACATCATTTAGACTGGACCTGCATGAATATTTAACATTAGCGGTTGCCTCCTCACGCTGGTGGGAAATGAATTATTTTTGAGTGGGTCCTCCGCAGTGGCGCCGTGAAAAACAGCCTTCTCTCAGGTGATAAATCGGCTGCCCAGTTTATGTTGTATTAGGCAAGCAAAACAAACGACTATCAATCACTCTCCCAGCTTCCCCAGCTTTGCATCCCGATCCTCTGTCAGGAATACTGTTGACTTGCAAGGAATCAGATGCCAATCTGTGAAAGGGTCCGTTTTGGGCTGATAAATGACAGTACATTTGAGTATAGTAAACTCCTGCAGCAGAAATCCACAAATAATTGACACACTCTCATTTAAAAAAAAAAATTGCCTACATTAATATTTGAAAGTGTACATTCCCGCACAACTATTATCTTAAAAGCCTTTAATGGAGGTAAACAATTTTCTTGTCAATATGTGGTATATGCCCCCACTAGTCTGAATGTGCTATTTTGATTAATATTGTGTTTGTGGAATAAAGTACTATCCATTCATTTTCATCAATCGCAGAGAGCTGCTATTTTGTCCAATAGCACTCTGTGCTGTCAACTGACACTGTTGTCAAACTGCCCTCGGGCTAGCATGCAAACATAATGTGACTAAACCCAGAAACCGGGTGAGCTCTGACATTTTTAATGTGAGTCCGATATTGTAGCCTGCTAGATTGTCCGCATAATACTTAAAGTGATCAAAAATGCTGTTGTTTTTTTTTTTTTACTTAAAATGCTTTATCACTTTATAACTCGCCAGAACATCTACCCTCAATAGATTGGCAGGTAACAGGAGTCTACCCCAGTCAGTGATGACTAGAGGTGGGGGAAAATTCAGATTTTTAGATGCATCCCAATTCAGACATGGACGAACCTGCTTCGATTCACTAAGATCCATATTTCGATTATTTAAATATGTTACTTTAAGTAATACAGAATGTTCAAAATAATGCGGAACCAAGAAGAGCGCCAATTGTAATTTCCGGGAAATTTTGGGATACGCAACACAAACACAAACACACAGAGAAAAAAAAACATGGATGACCGCTACCCACCTCGCCGTGAGATCCAAAATCTCCTTCTTGCACTTTGGCTTCTACAATGTCGACAGTGAAAGAGAACTGGACAAGAACCACGTTATATGTAAGCTGTGGCGCAGTAAAATAAAATACTTTGGCAACACAACAACCATGAGAAGTCATGTAAGTTGATTGCACCCTACGGATGAGTCTGGGAGACGGCTGGCTGTTGTTGCTGCGGCTTCAAGTGGTGCTACAGCAAATGACGAAGGCCATCTCGGCATTTATTTCCAAGGATTTGCGTCCATATTCCCTCGTGGAAAATGAGGGATTTCGAGCACTGCTACATACATTGTAGCCCAGGTACATCATACCATCCCGACGCTATTTTACTGACACGGCGACGCTCTACAACTAAACCAAAACAGAAGTCATGGCCGCGCTGTCAAAGGCGAATACAATTGCAGTTACATGTGATGCGTGGACGTCTGTCACCACCGAATCATTTGTTACTCTAACTGCGCATTTCGTCACCGCTGAGTGGAAGCTAAGGTTATATGTCCTCCAAACAAGAGCAATGAATGAAAGACACACAGGTGCTAATGTGGCTGAGCTGTTAAGCAGTGCCCTAAATGAATGGAACATCGCAAAGAAAGACGAGCTTTTAGTTACAGATAATGCCGCTAAAATGATTGTCACCGCCGAGCTGGGTGGCTTCGTTCAACTGAAATGCTGAAATGTTACAGAATTATACATTTATGCAACTCAGGACAGCCTTTTTATTTAGTCAAATATTGAATGTACTGCTGAGCTGCGGATACAGAAGGAGTATTTTATTTGTAACTCAGGGAAACAATTTCATGTTTCCAAACATTTAAAATCAGCAGAGCACTTTTTTGAGCTGCTGGTACTGAAGTACATGCACATTTGTAACTAATTAGTAGTTTTTGTGTTCATTTATCTAATTTTAAGAGCCTCAACAGAAGTTTTTTTTTTTTTTTTACAAAACGCTGATATTTATTTTGGTATAGCAATTTATTTTGTCAATATTCAATGACTACAGCATTGCACAAACTTTGTAACTTTCCAGTTAACACGCATTTCCATCAGTTTAATAAAATAATGGAAATGAAATAATCTCGTTTCTTCTTACAAAGAATGCTTTTAAAAATTGCAAGTGAACCTTTGCTCAGTGAGATAAAAAATGTGTGTTGTGAAAAGGTTAAAACGAGTCAAAACAGCTAAATTAAAGATGCCTCAATAATCGTTTTATAATCGAATCGTAGTCCCTGAATCGTAATCGTAATAGAATCGCGAAGTGCGGAAAGATTCCCATCTCTAGTGATGACAGTATCGTGTTACTGAGTCACACAATACTTTATAACGTATCATTTTGAGTAACTGTTAATCTAACCCGTTACTACTGTATATATAATATAGTAGCCTGATTAACGTTACTATTCAAAGTTATTTTGTGACGAACAAATTTACAATTGTAGAATGTCTACCTTCAGGGAAGATTATGTCAGACAAATACCACTAGGCTGCAAAAGTGAGTAACATGAGGCGCAAGTCACTGATTGCATCACCAAATTCAGCCACAGTCTGATACATGCATAGTTTAACACCCTACACTACAAAGGTTTATTATAGAACAAAAAAGTAATTAAGGGAAAAGATTTACATCTTCAACCGTGAAGCATTATAGGATGAGGTCGTCTAAGCCCTATTGCCTGATGGGAGTGATGTCAGAAACAAGAAGACCATATATGTTCAGTGAAATCCAGAAAGAATCTTGTGTGAAGGCACTATGAGTATTCTCCGTGTTCAAAGATACTACCACTTTCAATCAACTTTATTTGATCACCTAGCTCACTGCGCTTAACATTGGTTAATTACTAGTTAATGCAAAGCAATCACATGCCTTTGGTTGGCCAATTGGGAACTGAACCATCAAGTCTTAATTCAAAGAGCAGCAGCAACATGCGCACTAGCACACTCTTGCACCTTTAACGGCGGTGTGACAAACTCGAGTGTAAAGATCCTCAGCTTACTTGACCCTTTCATTAAAAGCCATTGCACTGATCCTGAAGTTTAAATCTACTGGCAAGCCTGTTTTTCTTTTTCTTTTTTTTAGAGCCGCTCTTCATTCCTGGGAAGGAAAAAAAAACATCCCACCTGAAATGAGATGTGGCCCCTCTCAAACACAATTGGGATTGCTCCGATTGACTGAACAGGCTGAAGAGATCAGGTGAGGGAGTAGGAGGAGTCCGTATGGCTGTTGGCCATTGTGGACACAAGATGGAGGCTGAGATACGCGGGCCAGGCTAAGCACCTGAGTTGATGAGATTGTCTGGCCCACGAGGATTGAGGTTGGCGAGGGTAAACCGACAGACTGACAGCCATCCTGACTTGGGTGGCTTTGCCTGTCTTTTCCCCGGTGGGGGGTTTGATATTTTAGGGATGTGCCATGCAGCTCAGAAGGCGGTTTTGCCAAGACTCAAGAGTCAGGACGCACACAGTGAGAGTTCAGCATCTTATTAGACGGGAGGGAAGTGTGGTAGTGGCAGATGACAACTGAAACCGAGAGGTGTGTTAGTGGCTGTCAAACGTGACGGTTAAGCACGTGTGTTTTGGGCGAGGGAGCCATCACGAGCGGCAAGAAGATGCAACTCTCAGAGGCAGACATGAAACACGGGGAAAAGGTCTTTTTGATCACTTCCTACCTGTCAGTCCGCCTTCCACGGGGACCGCCAGTTACCCACCAACAATTCGGGAGGGGAGGGAGAGGGAAGAAGAGTAGCACCGCAATGAGTGAGGCTGGTGTCGGCAATGAGACTCAGCCCCCCAAGGAGGTACATAACCATGGCGACCAGTAGTGTGGGCAAAGTACGTTTAATATGCTATATTTGGATTCCAATTAGCCTCAGTGACGGGGATGCTTGCTGTGGTTTTCAGTCACATCTTTAGCAGTGAACGAGGTAGCCTTGAGTTCTCCTGCAGGATCCTCAATGTGCATCCCAGGTGATTAAATGCTGTGCAGTGAGCACATATAGAAATAGCAGGTGGCGGCTAGAGTCTCTTTGGAGACATTGGGCCTGATTTTCTAAGACCCCGATAGCGGACATTCACTTCACTCAGACGCTCACTTCACTCAAACAAACTGATTGCCTATGCTGTTTGAAACAGGTGTAAAGCAGGTGGCGTTAAGGTTTTTCACTATGAAACATTTGGGAGAACACTGGTTGGGGGCGTTAGCTTAGGCGATGTTGCTACTATTTGCCAATTGAGGGCTTGTGAAGTTCAGACTTTTAATGAGCTAATTTACTGCCATTGATGTAAAAAAGATCATTTTTTACTAGGCTGGAAGTGAATGAGTTAAGGTTAATACAAATAAACTTGACTCACTGCAAGTGCAACATGAAGTTTCAAGTGATGGAATTGGAAGTGTTAGTGCAAGAGGAAAGCAAACATATTACTGAGTTACAGAAAATAACTCTCTCTTTGATAATTTTCGGAATGCCAGCAATGGTGTAAAAGACATTTACGTTTAGTTTAACTCACCTTGAGTTAGTGAGAATTGGATCTACTCATCCTTCATAAAGCTGCATTTAAAAAAAGGGACCAAGGGACACCAATTGTCGCAGAACACTGAAAAGACCCAGGTGCATGAAAATACAGAGTTGAAAGGAGTCATAGGTGACGTTGCATGAGTCCTTTATGTGACTGGGTACAAGGCAGCCCTTAAGATCACTCAGAAGATCTAAACCTGCAATGCTGACAAGACCATTTGTTGAAATAATTTTTGCCTCTGGCATTTCAAAAATGTTTTGCCCAGCGGAAAAGATCTGTTCTCCTCAAAGCCTCTCCTTAGTACGCATTTGTACAACTTGAGTTCGCTCTTCTGCGAGACCCCGTTTGCCATTGTGCTGCCACGTCTGTAAAATCCATTCCCTCTCATTTCCAATCTTTTCAGGATGCTAGTGACTTGAGCAGTCTGCAGAAAGCACATCTGATTATTGGTGTGTTGAATGCATTAAAACTAACCCAAAATGAAGATGCTTGCCAAACAGCCGAGAGCTGAATTTTCTAATGGCCACAACTAACTCAAGATAAGTTAACTTTATTACCGTTCTGGCCCTTGAAGGCCACCGTATTTCTCTTGGAGTTCGAGAAAGTCGAAGATCATTGCTTGCCGGAGATTATGGCAGGGGGCCAAAGACATACAGGAGAGAATCAGATAACCTAGAGAAACTTAAACTTAGCAACAAACGTATAGCGATAAGGAAGTCAAAATATTTAGCCACATGCGGGTGCGCCTTTCGCAGCACTCAACTTTGGGTGGTAACGTGTCATCTTTGTTGGGTTCCTGAAATATTTTGATCAACGTCTCACACAATAAAGAAACGAAACGTCTCCAAACCGATGCTTTTTTAACGAGGATTGCGCCGCTCATGTGAGGTTTTGTTTGTCCCGCCATCTTGTCACGTAAGCCTCGGCACAGACATCTGATGTACAAATGCACGTAATCCCTTGCACATATTTTTCCATCCATCCATCCATTATCTGTACCGCTTCTCCTCACAAGGGTCGCGGGGCGTGCTGGAGCCTATCCCAGCTGTCTTTGGGCAGTAGGCGGGGGACACCCTGAACTGGTTGCCAGCCAATCGCAGGGCACACAGAGACAAACATCCGCACTCACAATCACACCTAGGGGCAATTTAGAGTATCCAATCAACTTACCATGCATGTTTTTGGACTGTGGGAGGAAACCGGAGTGCCCGGAGAAAACCCACGCAGGCACGGGGAGAACATGCAAACTCCACACAGGGAGGCCGGAGCCGGGATCGAACCCGCGACCTCTGAACTGTGAGGCGGACGTGCTAACCAGTCGCCCACCGTGCCGCCGCACATATTTTTAGTTTTTTTTATTTTATTTTATGCTTTAAACATCGATTATGAATACTTCTGATTCGATGCAGAATAATTTCAATAAAACATACGATGCGTCAAAAAAACAATTATCGCTCCCACCCCTAATATATATATATATATATATATATATATATATATATATATATATACATTTTATGCTGGCAACTTTGCGTATATGTGCATTCAAATCCATTCACAATGTGTTTATAAAAAAATTGTTTTAAAAATTAACCGTAGTACAAATCTCAACCAGATCAGGATGGTACCTTTGACTTTGTGTTACCCGCCGTTGGTCCACCATTTTATAAACACGAAAGCTAAACCTAGTACCTCCATCCGTGCAATCAGTCTCTTAGATGCACCTTGGTCTGTTTCCTCCACCGTTTCCACCGTGTTTATTCTTTGGTTTATGACAAGCTTTCATCGGCCAACGTAACCTCTGTAATCTTTATGCGTGGGTTCATGCGGGGAGCGACATAACACAACAAAAAGTATACAAAATGTTTTTACACAGCCTCGGTTTCATTTCACTTTGTTTTTATGGTGACGCACACACACACACACGACTCGGGTTGGTCCCAGTGGACTACAGCAATTTGCACCGTCCAAAAGTGTAATGGCTTTTCTACATCTTCGGCAAACCCATGACACCTCTCTAACTACTTTTGGAGCGCCGCTGTTAGCATGCATTGCACTGTCAATTTAAAGTCAACACGGCCATGATTATTCCAACAGGAGTCCATTTGTTTACTTGTGAGAGGAGGATGAGAGCGCTGTGCGGGCGGAGGCGACGCACGGTCGGGGATGTCGTGCGGCGTTTTGTTGTTGTACATGCTAAGTCTTTTGACGGGGGCTCGCGTAATGTCATCATCTGTGTTGAGCTCTACATCAGAGCGTCAGATCTGGCTCCGCCGCATCAAAGTCTCCTCGCCAATCAAGCGGACCAACCAGCAGTCCAAACGACCGCCGCGCTCATATTGGCGACAAGCCGCGCCTATACCTTCAGTCGGCGAACAGCGTGTGATCAAAACAAACTGTTCTCCCAGCAAAAGATAACAAGGCTGTGTGTCGACGTCTGTGTGACTTGAACATAATGCGATCTCCCTGACAACATGAATAATGCAGTTTGTCCACAGTGATGGAAGATCCTCTGCTTAAAGCTCAGCATTGATCAATATTTTATATTAACAATGGACGTGACAAATGACTGCATGTAATGCGAGTCACTCCCACTGAACAAACAGTTAATTCTCATTGAGTTATTAAACCATTAGAGGCTTTTAAAGGGGGCCTATTATGCATTTCGTAATTCAATGTCACACATAATGTTGGGATTACCCAGATAATGAAGGGTTAACGTTTTAAAGACGGTTCAGGCCGCTCCAAACAGTAAAGGCTTCAAAGAAACAGAACAGACAGGCAGAGCAAAAAACAGACAACTGCTTTTTCTACTGCACTCCTTAAAATAATTCATTAAATTAAATGAATGCAACAGTTTCTCTCGCTAGTTATAACTGATCACCACAGGCACTTTGCACAACACGGTACGCCTCTGTTAAGGAAAGAAAAACACAACAGTGGTCACAGAAGTACCTTGAATCTGACAAAAGAATAATACAAAATGAAATTTAACCAATGAAAATAAGGCATTATTTTGGATTGTGGTTCTACAGAATTACTCAAAAAATAAAAATAAAAATAATAATAAAGAAACAGGCCGCCCTGCGATTGGCTGGCAACCAGTTCAGGGTGTACCCCGCCTACTGCCCGACGACCCTTGTGAGGAGAAGCTGTATAGATAATGGATGGATGGATGGAAACAGGCCTAGACAAAAATGAAGGTACCCCTAGAAAACAATTAGAGGGAAATGGTCCACTGAGTTTTGTCCTCTAATGAGCATCACAGGTGTCTCCAAACTCGTAATCGGTCAGTCAGCCTTTTTCAAGGATGACACGCGTTACAGTGCTTGGCTTGAGCCCGGCTACATCTCCACTCCCTGTTGTATTGTTAATATTTTTATATTACATGTTGTGTAAAGCACTTAGCTACAGCTGCAGCTGTTGTGAAAGCAATATATGCAGTAAATAAAGATGTATTGTATTGTACTGTGTGTTTGAATCTTGTTTTGCATATGCAAATCTAGCTGTTAGAAACCCTGCACCTGATTGATGAAATGGTTTCATTTCAGTTCCTGGTTGGCTGCTGTCCCCGCCTTTGAGGATCTATTTCGATTGGTGCAGCATCTGACATCCCATGTGCAAAACCGGCTGTGAGAACTTCTGCCCCTCATTGGTGGACTGGCTTCACGCTCATTCCTGGTTAGCTGGCCAATCATCCACCCCCAAAAGTGCCGCTTTTGGGCGGGACTTGTTATTGCAGCTCGCCTTTGTATGAAGCCGGTCTTATTTGGTGTGCTTTTGTGACATTTGTCTGTCAAGACATTCGGTTTTGTAAACACTTTGTAAAAGATCTACATTTTCCTAATTAAATTGTTAAACCTTTCATTCAAACAATTCAAACCTTGGTTTGTGTTTCTTCCCTCCTGCCCTGTAACGAGTAGTCACTGCACTGTTTGGTGACATGGTGTGTACCACACTAAAACTGCACCAGAGGAAGCGAAGGAGAAAGCTGTCTCAGGAGATTAGGAAGAAAATCATAATTTTAAAAGAAAATGCTATAATATGATCTCCAAGCAACTTGATGATACATCGGTTTTTCTTTCATTAACAGAGCGGTACCAACAAATTTGTCTAAATCTTGACCAAAGCTATAATAATTCTGGTGCATGAATGGACACAAGACACAGGTTACGAGACCTTCTGTCATCCGGTAGGGGAGCATTTAAATATTCACTTGATGATCTCTAAAGGCACGTTAGTCGGGAATCACAGCCCCAATATATATTTTGGTGTTTACGTTCTGTCAAATCTGTATACAAACTTCATGTTTACCCACAGCGCATAAGTATTAATGCGCATAGACCTCGTACGGTTGCCGAGAGGGACAGCAAGGCTTGACACCCAACATGGCGTGTCATGAAGTCTGTCTGTTTGAGGAAGATCAGGGCTGTGTCGGTGCTGCTCGGGATCAGCATCAGAGAAGGTTTTCATCCCTCGGCTTACTGGAGTGCAACCCCACACAGCCCCTCACGACTCCCAGCCCCGCAGAACTGCTTCTCACAGTTGATTTGTCAACAAGATGAAAGGCAGCACACTTCATTGGCAAGTCTGGAACTTGGCTGCTTTTGCTGCAGCATTAGGGAATTATTTAAAAAAAAAATACTTCTGCCAGCTAGGGGCCTAATAAAACACAATGACAGGAGGATATTTGATTTTCTCTGTCAATTCAGGTCCACTGACTCCAGCCAAAATACTCGCACACATAGCAATTCAAAAAGCAATCTGCTTAAATTTCACCACTCTGCTTTGTATTCCAGGGTCGCGCAAGAAGCGGGGGGATGACTTTTTATTTTACATGAAATTACAGTGTCAATTCCATCAATCCAAAACACCTCACACACAACCTGGCGACAATGGAGGCTTTGCATAATGACGTAAAATAAGTGCTAAACGGATCCAAATCAGAGGAGTCGAGGGACAGCGTGGGGGGGGGGGGGGGGGGGGGGGGGGGCGTGGGGGGATGGCGTGCGCAGGCCAGCAATTAGGCGGGCACGCGCCGCATACCAATCAGCTGCCGACACATACTGTAAAGCTCATTAGTGCTGCAGAACACACAAGCGCTCAGTCAAACCCGGACACATGCCCGCTCAGTCAGGATGCCGACGCCATTCGAGTCGTTAACGCCACCGTTCGTTAACCCTAATCGACCGGCTCATGCTGAGTTGCGCAGTAATGCATGTGCACCACTAGCCCCCCGACAAGCACTTTTTCATATTTTTCTGCTCTTTGATGGGTGTTCAGATGCTTTCATCTCAAAGAAATAGCTGCTCGCCCGTGGTTGTACATTAGAGGGCTGCGATGTCTTCAAACTGACAAGGCTTCAAAAAGAGAAGAGATGCAAAAGGCCTTCCCAGTCACCTGTAAGCCAGCTTCTAATGCTAATGAAAGTAGACCTGCCCAGCATGCATTGTAGGACTGTGAGAGGGCCACTGCTGATTGGTTCACTCCGAATGTGCGCATTTCTCGTGCGATGTCGCATTTAATGTCACTGAAATTGAAGATTATACTGTAAGGTAGAGGTTTTTTTTTATCTTATGTACGATATTGTTATATCACACATATCTGATTTTCATACAGTATCTATTACTGCTGAAATAAATACTACAGACTTCCTCCCAAGGTAGATAACTATATAGCTATATAGCTAACTAGCTAGGCTAACATCAGCTTGTTTCCAGTCTGACGCTACTTGAGAAGCTGCTTGTCATTTTTGGAGGAATGAAGACCCTATTTTCTGGACTATAAACCACATCTTTATACAAGCCGCACCTTTCTGTGTTGAACAATTAGATATTTACTGCAGTTACAGAACGATTTTGAACTTTAAATGTACAGTACATGTATGTACCTGAACACATTCTTTCCTAACAGTGCCTTTTCACACGGCAGCAACATTGCTGATTAAAACGGAACCGTACCAAGAGAAAATAAACAGTAGTTATCTTCATTTCACTGCCCGCCGCCACTCCACTTTGTCAGTTAACGTCCACCTTTTATGTACTGGGGTGTGCTGTACTTCCGCATAACACCTCATTCATAGCCTAGTGCATAGCGCCCTTGCCTGTTGAACTCCTCCACTTGCAGTCACATCCTGTTAATGGCAATTGTATTGTATTGTGTTGTATTGTAATTCGGATTAGACTGCCCCTAGCAGTGGAAGAAAAATCCATAGAATAGCTGCACCTTTACATAAGCCGCATGGTTCAAAACCTAGGAAAAAAGTAGCGGCTTATAGTCCGGAAAATACAGTACTTTGACTGTTGTACGACACTCTGTTTTCAGTTTAAAAATTCAATTGTTTATTTTCTTCACAAACATAGCAAATTTTAGTGCTGTAATTGCAATAGTGTGATATAGTAAAACCACAACATTTGTGCTCGTAGCTTTCACACTGCCAGAATGTGATACCGGCCCATGCTTACCTATCAAGTACCTATTAAAGTAAAATGTAATACTTCGGAATTCCATGAGTTTTTGGGTGGAATTAACTCACAAGTATCGCAGAACTCTGATGTTGTTTGTAAACGCTTTGTAGTGATTCAGGCGAATGTACACTCATTTAGGGATTATCCAATGCATAAATCAGTGTCATCAAAGATCAGCAGCAGCTCGGCCGTGATAACGTGGCTGTCTCACTCTTTCATCACTGCACCTCTTTGGATCTCTTGCCTCAGCCGCTCGTGTTGAAAGTTCTAACTAACACCTAACGTTATCCCTAAATAACCTATTGAAGAAGTTGTACCTTCAAAGTGTTTTTTTTCCCAGCTCCTTGCTTTGGCAGGGAAGTTCAAAGTTTAAGGAAACAACATTAACTCCTTGATGCAGCACAAACAAGCATTTGACAGACGTCTTTGTCGTCACGGTATCAAACTTTTTTTAACGGTGGAAAACTTATAAACTGTTACACTTTCTTTCCCCCTGTCACACATGAACACACAAAAAACTTCACTAAAACAAAAAAGAGGTTATGATTTAGTCAATTGATCTCTGAGTTGGTTACCTCATTGGGAAAGAAAACATGTCGTTTAAAGAGCGGTAAATCAAGTTATCACATGGCACGAAGAGTATTATTGGAAAGAGTCTTATAAAATAGGCTACTACATTTGTTGGTTAATTAATGGAGCAAATGGGATCGACTTAATTAAAAATACACTCCAGTTTCCAAGAAATTATTCACCAGTAAAAAGCTAAATTATTTTTTCAGGTACTTTAAAACGATCCGTTAGATCCATTAGAACAATTTGTAATTGTCTATTCCACGTGTAGCAACCAAATAAAGATTAAATAATGAAACTTATTTAAAGTAAAACAAAGCAGTATAAAGTAAATGTTGGTTCATGATCAAAATAATTACAAACATACAAATAATCGGGTGCTGTTTGCAAAATAACATTTGTGATTAGCGTGTCTTCAAAGCATACTCACTAACTTGACTGTAAATATCACATAAGGCAGCAGAACCATTCTAGGTTGGCTAACGATAAAAGTTATGAATAGAAAAACAATTTAGACATAGTATATACTTCTTATACACATAATTCATCCTTTTAAAAAAAAGAGCCCTGTATTAACTTTCTGTTTTCTTTTTTGTTTGTTAGTGATCATTTCAGGCCAGATGCTGAGTAGGCATATCATTGATTGTGCTCTGGTTTTCTTCTTGGTTACACCTTTACCTGTAAATGGCGTCTGCACAGGCAAAAGGAATGCGATATTGGTTGAATATCCACCGTATCAGGACTGTCAGTAATGTCCTATTACTTTTGTTCAAGAAAAAGATGAGTCACAAAATGGTCATATCCGAAGTCTAAGTTTATGTCAAAACGTAAAAATAATGCCTTCAAAATTGACCTATGTAATCCCATTCTGATTCACTTTAGAAGTCTTGTAAGTGGTAAAATAATGTGAACATGGAGTGTAGTCGAAGAGTGTGGCAGCCGTGAGTTTGAAACTCAGCCATGTGCCATCGAGAATTAAATGGAACCAGACTTTTTATTAATTATTGGCAAAAACTCTCAAGCTCTTGAGGGAGGAAGGAAAAATAGGCTTAATCTTTAAAACACTAAAATTTCCATTTTCATGTGATTGCTCTTTCTCCTTGATGTGCACCAGCAGCATATGAGTTTGGCTAAGGCAGAGTGTGTAAAACCACTTTGTTTCAGGGGTTGACCCCCTAAAATCATCAGGTTGTGCAAACAGAGAAGTGAAGGAAAAATGGGGTAAATGAAGAGATAATGGCTAGAGAGGCATATGGTTCAGTCACATTGCAGTGCGCTATTGCAACATTTTCAGGAAAAATGCACTTAGAAGTCTGATGAAACCTCATTGTTTTTACACGATATATGAGATGTTTTATATATATATATATATATATATATATATATATATATATATATATATATATATATATATATATGAGCCATTCTACCGAATTGGTTGAAGTTGCTGTCCCACAATGAAAATCAAATTTTAAAAAACAATGAAGTGTCCAGACCTTGCATATTTAGTCATATCTTGTTATGATCTATTTTACCACAAGACATTAACTGAATGTATAAATAGTCACCTTTTATATGTCACTTCCTATTGGGAGGTGGCTGTCCCAATCTCTAACTCCTAAATTTCAATTCATGAAAAAAAAATGTAGAAGATTTTTGCCAATTTAAAAAGTACTTTACTTTAATTGAACATTTTGGTTGCTTTTAAATGTACGGTGAAAGATTTACACAGATTATGTAGATTTTTTTCAAATGAGAAGTTTTTATGAAAGAAAAAACTGTCCCAACTTTTCATGTCACTACGCGAAGAGTATTTGTCTGTAGGCAAGGCTTGGTTTTAGCCACATCCCCAGAAATTTCACCAGTAAGAGACATTACCTTCATGTTCATCACTGGGCACATGGCGAGTAATTAGTTGACAGCATTATTAAGTATGTGCCCTCCAAAGTCTGAAAATCAGCATGTGGTTTTAAGGACCGTCACTACCGAACACCTCATTTCTGCAATAAAATGAGCACTTTTGATTTTAATTCTAAAAGTTGTGTTTTCTATCTCTGTACACATGCTCAAAACTGTGTGTGGTCACCACATTGTTGATTAGCATTGTTATTGTTGATTATTGTCAACAACTATCATAAAACGTCACTACCGAAACGTTTCGGTAGCCAATGAGAATAATTCTGATTCGGTTTTCATTTCTGATTGAAGAACAACTTGCCATTTTAAACCAAAATGGCAGACTTTATATGTCTTTTCTTGGGATTTCATTTTTGGTCAACTCCTCTGTTGATAAGTGAAAATGGTTTCAGGGGTAGAACACGCCTGTAAAAGTTGGTGAGTTTTTGAGTATGGGAGCGTTCTATTGTGCTAAACTCTGTCAGATCAGATGTAGTACTGTATGCCATGCATGTGTGCATATACAGTAGGAGACAGTCAATAAGGAGCCCTTAAACACATTCTCGCAGGGTCAAGTAGGCTCCATAAATAATCCCAGAGTGTGCAACTCCTCCACTAAGCGTTCTTCAAAGTGGATCGATAAGGATTCAATGCAGAATTCTATTCTTTTGCTTATCAGCAATGCTCTCTCACGGCACTTTTCTGTGATCAATTATTAAAATCAACTTTTATTCGTCAAAAAAAAGAACGAAAAGAAAAGTCTGATTTATTCTACAGGAGATGACTTTCGAGAGGCAATTTTTCATCCGAGCGGCCTTTAGCATTTCTTATTAAAATACATTATTGTTGCAGTGGATTTATTTATGCGACGTGATAGCTCATTAGTCAGATTAATGTAATGCGCTCTCTCCTCGCCGCAACCGACGGCCCGCAAAGAGAGCTAGGCTACGTTGATACTGTATGCAAATAAATGACGCGCACTAAAGTTCAAGTCTCACAAGTTTGTCGAAATAACAGCTGTTTAATATGCATCTATTTTTAAAGGAGGCTCAATTTAAGGTTGCGGAGGCTCAGTTAACAGAATGGATTAGCCTCATTCTCCAAAGTTTGGTTGTAAACAGTAAAAGAGAGAAGCCTTTTGGAGCCTGTCCCTTTAAATAAAGTTCTGAACCTTTGGATTCCATATTCAAGCACTTCTTACTATGTTTTGTGCCACAGTGATTTTCTGGAGGTTGTATATGATTTGAATTGAAGCCACAAACAAACAGACAAGCGTCACAAAGTCTTCATTGAAATGATGGCGTAAACATGCATGTTCAGTGTCAGGTGTCAGGCATGAGGGATGCACATGTGCATTTAATTAATCCCAGGGAACCTTTCGACATGAAACTGAGGGTGAACGCTTTCATATGATAATTTATGATAATATGAATATACATCTCAAATAGCAACAACTCTGGGAGGTGGAAGATATCACTAGCATGTGTCATTTAAGATGATGATATTTGGTATGTTATTGTTATTATTGTTATTATTATTAATAATAATAAAAATTTGAGCCACTAATATTTGGGTGACTGTATTCATCTGTATATGATGATGATTATCATCATTATTGCTATTATTATGTATAATACAGTATTGTGCATAGTATACGGCAATTGTAAAATTGTTTCATTTGAGAATGTACCCAACCAAACTCATGCTTTCAAACACTAATATTGTGGGCATTTAGCTATAGGAGACGGTCAGAATTATTACTCGATGAATCTGTTGATTATTATTTTGAGATTAAAAAAAATAATAATCCTTTTAGTAAAACAACAGGATATTATTTCAAATGGACCATGCAGAAAATGCACAAGCAAATATTCCAATAGTGGCTCTTACAGATGATGTGGATTCAGTGTTTGATTAGAACCCCGAGGCCATCTCTCAAAACGGTGATAGACAATACATTTACCGCACTCTGATTATGGATGATCATTACCAGCCCGTCAACAAACATCTGTTATGTCAACAGCTCGAGCTACGAGTGACGTTCTCCACGGCCATCCTGAATCATCACAATTCTTATGTATTACTCTTAAAACATTGCAGGTTGACTGGAGCGCTTTTGCATGTCATCTCTTTTCTTCCCCTACATATTTTGTCCTGTCATTCTCGGTTCCCCACCGCTCCGTCGATGCATGGGCGACAGAAATGTGATTACTTCTTCAATCTGACACACACACACGCGCACACCCCCACGCACACACACACACACACGGATTGTTGACCTTCAGCGTGAGAATGCTGAAGCCAAAGCATGCTGTTTTGTGATGATTCAGGGGGAAAACAACAAGCTATTTACTGTGGTAAATATGTTTGTAGATGAGCACAACATATCCCAGTGGACATTCTCCAATTTGTTCATGTGCACCAATAATCACATTTTAGCATTACTCATCTCTGTCTTGTAAATTTGGTTGTAAGTGGGCAACAACTCTAGGACAAGAGTGTCTTTAAAGGACACCTGGAAAAATTGCCCAAAAAAAGTCTTTTTCGAAGCAAAACGTCTGACTTCCCGTGTCTTTTCCAGTGTAGCGTCTTCACTTTTTTGTGGGTCTACTCATAACAGACATACCCACCAAATGTTTCTGTTTCTAAAGGAAAACTGTCATTGGGCAATACATTTTCAAATATTTGAAAACAGATATATGTTCTACATTCAATATCAATGTGCCAGAACAGAAAGTTTTATAAAAATAAGACCCAAATTGGAAAGTTCAGTACTAGCCAAAAAGGTAGATAAACAACTTCACAGTAATGGAACACCGGGCTATTACATCGTATCCTTGTTCAGTCGGAGTCACTGGAGGAACCGGTTACAAACTCTCCATTTGAAATCATTGTACTTTCATTGCTTATAACGTCCAAAAACGGTGATGTATTGGCACCAAAATTTATGTAGACATCCTTACTAATGACCACTTCAACACATCAAAAGGATTAACCTCTCCGTGGCTGATTTATGAGAATGAGGAAATGTGGAAGTGAGCAGAGCTACATAGATTTATGCTGGGAGCTTGTGTAAGTGTGTGTGTGTGTGTGTGGGGGGGGGGGGGTCAATCGCCACGGCATTTTTGATTTTGTGGAGGGGATCATGATGAGATCACGTTTTAAGACAATAAATCCAAACTATTGTGCAGAACACTTTTATACTTTAACAGGTTGAAGTGGACAAGAGTAGTATTGTGCATTTGCATTTTGGTGGCGATCGGTCACCGTGTTAGACAACAGAACTGACAAAGCGAGCGATATTACCACCTTGCCTCCCTCCTGTGACGTAGACCGCTGAGACCGAAAACATAACATAAGCCGCGGCCAAAAGGGGGCGAGGCAATTTGTCGTAAATCTAATCACAAAAATAGTCACGACAGAGTCTTTTGGGGGGGGGCACTTTAGTAAGGATGTCATTTTTACACGCAAACCTATTATGGTATTAGTAGTATATATATATATAAGTGCCAATGTTAAGCTCACCCGAGTGTCCCTTTAATAAACAACACTTTCACAGACCAAAGTAATGGAACACCAGGCCACTCCACAAAATCTCTCATCAGCCTTGTCCTTCCATCTCTTGGAAAATAAATGACCCTAACATGTCCGCCGCCCGAAGTAAATACTTTAAATTCCTTCGGCCACAATTTACACAAATATTCATTCATTCATTCATTATCCCTATTGCTTATCCTCACAAGGGTCGCTCGCGGGCGTGCTGGAGCCTATCCCAGCTGTCTTTGGGCAGTAGGCGGGGGACACCCTGAATTGGTTGCCAGCCAATCGCAGGGCACACAGAGACAAACATCCGCACTCACAATCACACCTAGGGGCAATTTAGACAGTCCAATCAACTTACCATGCATGTTTTTGGAATGTGGGAGGAAACCGGAGTACCCGGAGGAAACCCACGCAGGCACGGGGAGAACATGCAAACTCCACACAGGGAGGCCGGAGCCGGGATCGAACCCACGACCTCTGAACTGTGAGGCGGACGTGCTAACCAGTCGTCCACCGTGCCGCCCTCACACAAATATGATACATTAAAATAAAATGAACTTCAAGAGCTTTCTAGATTTATTGTCTGTAAATTTGGTTGCAGGTCAGGACTTTGGGTGTGATTTACTTCCCAATGCCACAAAACTTTTTTGTTAAGCTAAACGTGGGCAGGAGACCAGTGCACATTAAGTTTCAGACAAACAATGCATTATCATATTCCAAAAATAATATCTGGCAGCGTTAACAATACGACCAGACAGACAGAGATAGATAACTTATGCAAAACAAAACATCCCTTCGGATTAATTTTATGGAGTATCAACTACGCATTTGAACTTGAGAAGCTAAATGAGAAAAGTTGAATGTTCTCCCCCAGGGCGAGTCAGGTTCAATCAACACAATGAAGGTTTCAACCACACACTAAGACTGACCCTCATGTCACTGCTTCATAATGACTGGAAAGTTATTGTAATTAACGAAGAACCTCACAACCTTAGAGTGGCTTGCGGTTCTAATGATCAGGAATTTATGAGTGATTTTTTCAGAATTGTTTAATTTGATTGTGCCATTGCTGATTGTGTATTGTTGGATGCACTTCCATATGTTTGTGTTTAAGTAACAAAATACATTGACTCAAATTCCAAACTTAAGCCATTGAAAAACAACAATTGATGATATTTAAGACAATTACTAAACAGTAAGTATAAAGTACAACTTGTAATATCATTTATAATGTGTTAACTTGTGAAGTGTACTGTGTTTTAGTTGTTATGGTAGAAATTACAAAAGGTTAGCATTAGCATGGAACCACTGAGCATATTTATAGCGAAGTAGCTCGTCTCACAATCTATCATACTTAGGACTGGCAGTAAATATTACGTATGTATAAAGGTGTTCTCATAAAACCTCTCATATAATTTATTTTGTTACCTTAAACATTGTGTTGTGTATAAATGATAGTGAAAAAGTATGTGACTTAGCAGTAACACAAAAGGACTGTGATCATGCCGTAAACAAATTAGCGTAACTCAATGTTTAATATTTAATGAATGAAATATCATTCATTCCAATGATTTAAAATTTTAATTGTGATTGCAAAAAGTATCCGGCGGATTACCATTAGCAAGACAGCAATGTGTGCTTATGCTTAGCCACTTAGTTAAATGTATTCACAAACTATAATATTTAACACCGTCACTATATAATTTGCATAAAGGAATCGTTTATCAAACCTCTAATATTATGTCATTTATGTTAATGCCACCATTGTGCCTTGCATTTTATGTTTAAATTGTGCTACCTTTCTAATATTACGATAAATTTAATATTGGATTAACATTAGCATGGCAGCACTGTTAGCAGCATGTGATTAGCATTTTTTACTTGTCATACAAATGGCCACATCTATTTATCATTATTTATTAGGGGTGTAACGGTTTTTTTTATTCGTCCCGAACTGTCTCGGTACAGGCTTCACCACATTTGTTGTTTTAAGAAGAAATAGACCAAAACAAATGTAGAAGAAAAATGGTGAGTGTGGGAGAAAGACCCCCCCCCCCCCCCGCGACCCCGTATAGGATAAGCGGTTTGGAAGATGACATGACATATTTATATATATATATATATATATGTATAATATTTATACTACAATGTTTTTATTAGCAGGGCGGCACGGTGGTCGACTGGTTAGCACGTCCGCCTCACAGTTCAGAGGTCGTGGGTTCGATCCCGGCTCCGGCCTCCCTGTGTGGAGTTTGCATGTTCTCCCCGTGCCTGCGTGGGTTTTCTCCGGGCACTCCGGTTTCCTCCCACATTCCAAAAACATGCATGGTAAGTTGATTGGATACTCTAAATTGCCCCTAGGTGTGATTGTGAGTGCGGATGTTTGTCTCTGTGTGCCCTGCGATTGGCTGGCAACCAGTTCAGGGTGTCCCCCGCCTACTGCCCAAAGACAGCTGGGATAGGCTCCAGCACGCCCCGCGACCCTTGTGAGGAGAAGCGGTACAGATAATGGATGGATGGATGGATGTTTTTATTAGCCATAAAAAGTGACAATGTCAATGATTTAATCTGTTAGATTGTAGAAAATGTACATAAAATATTTTTGTTCATTATTTGTAAGACAAAAATATGAGTACAGACAGAGCATGTGTAACTTTGAAGAGACTTTTTATTGGCAAACTGATTTCCCACAACAACTCGGGGGTCGTCAAAGCTCGCTTAGTGTAGATGCGGTCATAAAGCCTTCATAACTCCACTCTATTGAGGTTGCTACTCGTGGTGTTCCCTGTTGTAGCCATTTACCAAGATAAATGATGTGCACTTCACGATGTTGCAATGTTGCAGGGTAGTTGGCGGCTGCTCTCCCGAATGTGTTTTGTACTATTTTGTATGCTGTTCTATATCTAAACTTCATTGTAATGTGTGTTTTTACTTCTGCTGTGGTCTTTGACAATCAATATTAATTGCGAGTAGGACAAAATAGAGAGCTTTGACCCTGATATTTAAATATTTTTTCCCTTGGAAATAAACTGCAGAATCACTCAGCAAGCCGGGGCCGACGGACAGGGCATGCAGTGCTCGAGGCCACAGAAATGCAGTTTAATACTTTGCTTTTGCTCCAGCACCAATATATATTCCCCCCCGCTGACTTTCTAATTCAATACATGACCTCTCGCCGCAGACTTTTAAAAAGTCTGCAGGCAAAGATCCGCTAGATTTTGGCTCCGGCCAATGACAGACGAGCCAGCGAGGTGGGGAGCGTGACAGCTTGGCCCCAGGCGAATCGCAGAGCTTTGGTCCGCCTGCAGGGGGTGTAACCTGTGATGCCGGTGGAATGAAGAGCGAACGTAGTCACTTTCATTTTAAAATGTGTCCTTTCAAAAGCCCTAAAACGCTGCCCTGGCGTGCATTGCGGGCGACAACAGGCGGCAGCTGGGATTATAGCAGTGCTTTATCTTGTCGGAATCGCATTGAGGGCAGACTGGATTTACACAAGGGCTGGGACAAAATATCGATATGTATCATATTGTTTTTTAAACAAAATAGTGTCCGTCTATCCCTTTTTCTATAGCTCTCATCCTCATTATGGTGAGCTGAAGCTTATCCCAGCTGACTTTGGGCAAGGGGGACAGGCATGTATTTTGGATTGTGGGAGGAAGCCGGAGCCCTATGAGAAAACCCACACAAGCAAGGGTAGAAAATAAAAACTCCACACAGGCAGGCCGGAGCCGAGATTCAAACCTAGGGCTGGGCCGATGATTCGATATCGATATGTATCGCGATTGACACGGGATCGATACCAATAGAAAATGCCTTCGATAAAACGTTCGATAGAAAAAAAGAAAAACAACCCCGATTGCAGCATGGTGCGTGATGTAGGCAGTGCGCTTCCGCCTCCAAACATGAAGAAGTGTTTAAACCAAGGAAGAAGAAGCGTTCAAACCAACAAAGAAGAACCATTTAAACCAAAGAAGAAGCAGCTTTTAAACCAACGAGGAAGAAGCTGTTAACTCAATGTGTGTCAACAACTGCTTTGGGGTAGACCTAATGCAAATAAGCATTTACAATGCACTGATGGAGGACAAACTGCACATTACACTACATAGCGATGTACAAAAAACAGTTAACTGTTATTCAAAGAAAAGGTCTAAAACAAAATCAATAATTATCAATATTGACTGATATGAAATACTTAGATTGTGACAGTTTTCAAACATTTCTCAGCCCTTCTAAGCACATTACCTTTAAAATGGAGATTATTGAATCTTTATATCAACCAGTTTATTTCACTCTTTCATAGTTACATTGACCTCTTATTAAAGGTTAAGTACTATGTTAGAATAAAATAACCTAAATGTATTTTTCTTCGGGTCATTATTTTCAATAGTTGAAAAAAAAAGGAAAATTAATAAATATATATTGCTATCGACCAATATGAAACACTTGTGTCATGTGTCATCTTCCAAACCGCTTATCCTATACAGGGTCGCGGGGAGGTGCTGGAACCTATTCCAGCCATCAACGGGCGAAGGCAGAGTACACCCCGAACTGGTCGCCAGCCAGTCGCAGGGCACACACAGACACCATCACTGAGCGGGAATCGATCCCACGCTGCCCGCGCACAACTCAGGCGTGTGTACCACTACACTATCAGTCACCCAATATGAAACACTTATATCGTGATATACGATAGGCCCAGCCCTATTCAAACCTCAAACTCAAAACTCTGTGGCAGATCTACGAACCACAAGGCTAAATTGGTTAGCTAAAATTTAAATGATACAAATATTAAACCAGCACTGGCCTGGACTGAGTCTCCCTCATTGGTTTAAATGTGTAATGGCAGAAATTCTGTCTTAAGGTCAGCCTATGTTCATCAATGTGGGCAGTCGAAGGTGGTTCTGACTCATCCGTAGCGGCACCTCTTTTTATCTTTAGCTTTGAATTTCATTCTAGTACTCACACGGACTCAAAGGAACTTTTGATCTTCTTGTATTGAAGGTTTTGCAATCCAACAATGTCGTTCAGTACAATGGGTGGATAACATGTACTTAAACTATGGGAGCGGTCAAAAGTTGTTTTGCTTCCTTGACTACCCGCACACTATCTTCCACTCCTTGTGTCTGCACAGGGGTACAATGCATGCGCAGTAAATCTCTAATCAGAATGATCAAACTAGCTAAACAATCATCCATCCATCCATTATCGATACCGCTTCTCCTCACAAGGGTCGCGGGGCGTGCTGGAGTCTATCCTAGCTGTCTTCGGGCAGTAGGCGGGGGACACCCTGAATTGGTTGCCAGCCAATCGCAGGGCACACAGAGACAAACAAACATCCGCACTCACAATCACACCAAGGGGCAATTTAGACAGTCCAATCAACTTACCATGCATGTTTTTGGAATGTGGGAGGAAACCGGAGTACCCGGAGAAAACTCACGCAGGCACGGGGAGAACATGCAAACTCCACACAGGGAGGCCGAAGCCGGGATCGAACCCACGACCTCTGAACTATTAGGCGGACGTGCTAACCAGTCGCCCACCGTGCCGCCCTAAACAATCATTTGCAACACAAATGTCTAAATCCCTTTTACTTATAGGCACAAAATCTCTATACATTTCTAACTATGAAATACAAATACATAAAAAATATACTACTTTAAAGCACTGGCTCTCACAAATTGTATGTAACATTGGATTTAGTCACATTTGGAGGGAGCCTAATTCCAATCTGAGGATATTATATGTGTTTTCTCACCATATCCCAATTGGAAGTATTTAGAAAAAAATGGAATTGTGTCACTCGAACCATGTAGTATAAGTGACAGCTGTGTACCGCGTTTTACTTCTTAGACAAAAAAACAGCTCTAAATTTAACTGGATGCTGGTCACGGATCACAGTCCACAGATTTTGTGATTAATGGCACCAAAGGGAGACAAAATGAGACACGAGACAAGGAGCAGTGTTGTTGTCTCAATGCGACTAATTGTCGCCATCATTTTTTTTGTCTTTTGTTTCCGTGTGGACTTATTTTGGAATTGTTTGAATGAGCCAAAGCTCATTTGGCAATGGGCTTTGCAAACAAGAAGCTGAATAATAGATCTTCAAGAGTAAAAGGGCTGCTTTGCATATGAGAAGCTATTCTTCTGTAGACTGGTATGAGATCAGCGCTGAATGTGCATTAACGCTTGCACAACGAAGCGCATGAAAACACCTGTTTGAGGATTAAAAGACACAGCTTTGCCCACAAATGTGTCTGCCCTATGTCTTCTTTGAGCTCACAATGTATCATGATGCTGGATGTTTACACTTAGGCAGCGTAAATGAGGGCTCATGTTCCTTGTGTCACTTTAAGATCAAAACCACAAAGCATTAAAAGCTAATTACATCAAACCATTATGAGCCTTATTCCCTCATCATCCACTATGTATTTATTCATGAGGATGCAAAAGCATTACACTCTCATCACTGTTGTGGTAGGACCACATTAACTGAGAACAAAAGACCAAAACTGAGACAGTACAGTATGAGACAGTCAAGAAAAAGATCATGAAAAGTTTAGACAAAGTCAAGACTGAAGAATAAACATTATGCCAAGACTAAGAACAAACCAATGTGAGGATGAGTAAAGAATAAATGAAGCAATGCAAGATTGAATCAAGACCGAAACTGAGCAATTGTGAGGCAGTCCAGACCATTAACAAGGCAACGTGAGCCATAGTCAAGACCAAGATTGAAGTAATGTGAGACCAAGTGAAGAACAAAAGCAAGGCAATGCGAGGCCAAGTCAAGACTGAAGCAATGTGAGGTCATATCAAGACCAAGGCAAATATCATATGAGACCAAAAAGAACAAAACAGGAACAATGTGAGGCTGAATGAAGACTGAAGCTCTGTGAGATCAAGTCAAGACTGAGGTAATGTGACCAGGCAACGTGAAAGACAGGTCCAAGATTAAGGCTGGGGCAATGTGACAACATAAAGGTAATGTGATTGTGATTTGGACCCAAATTGGGACAATGTGAGGAAGAGTCAAGATATGACCTTTGGTGAGGTCATGGCATGAACAAGGCAAGAACAAGACAAAGACAATGTAATGCAATGTGAGACAGATTCCGGTTCCTATCGATTCTCGGTTCTTAACAAAAAAGGAGTTATTTTTGGACAAATCACATGAATTTATCTTTTCTTCAATTTCATGAAACTTTTTGCTATTTGTGAACTTTACCATGGATTACTCAAAGGGCAGTTTTAACCAGTATATTTATTTTAATACATTTTTTGCATTATTTAGTATTATTTTTCGCAAGAGCTTTTTTTGAGAAGTTCAAGACAATACAATAATGCAGCTGTTACTGAAAGCATGCGACTGAAAACCAAATGATTAGCTAACCTTGTCTTGGTTTGGAAAGAAAATATACATGACACAACGCTGCATTTTAAGGGCAGGCAAGGAAAGTCTATCAAATCTAACCAGTCTATGTAACCATACGATGTATCTATATGTACAGTATTTATGTATATGCTGCAGCTGCGAATGCTATAAGCTAAATATTAGCTGGATATGTGCATTTGTGTGTTGAACTTGTTGGCTCAATGTTGTCATTAGACGTAATTAGCCGATTGTGACTTTTGGGTCATAAGCTGCATCGCGTCAGTTCTATGGCTAGGCGTTGGCCGAATGAGCCAGCCGGGCCGACCCGGGCCGGATCACCGACTCCGCGAAGGGCGACTGCTGCCACCGCGCTGTCCCGCGCCGCTATGGATATCCGTGGGAAGGGCCGGGCTCGCGGCCGGAGTTGCCGCCACCGCTGCCCGCGCTTGCCGGCCGGTACGAAGCGAGCGGAGGGGCTGACCGAGGACCACGGCAGCTCGAGTTGGGGCGAGCTTCCGTACTATTGCGGGGCTGCACGCAGTGCGCGCACACACTCTTTTTTCTGCCTTTTTTTATCGGTCGTACTTCGTTCATAGCTTTTCCACGTGGCTAACAAGGAATCGGAACTTAGCACCAACACTCTAAAATCTGAACGGTTCCGGGAGAACCGGAATGATGGACCCGGTTCCACTCGATTCCGATTTCTCGATGCCCAACCCTAGTTATGACCAATACTGAGGCGATGTAAGGGCAGGGTCAAGACTAAGACTGAAGAAATGCGAGACAGAGTGAAGACCGAGTCAGAGACAATTTTGATGTGAAGTAAGACCAAAACCAAGACTCTGTGAAGCTTAGTCAAGACGCGAAACAAGGCAGGGTGCGACACCATGTCAACTCCAAGGCATTAAGGAATTAAGAGAATGTCAGGACAAAGGCAGTGCAATAAGAATCAAGACCAATACAATGTGAGGCTGACTATGAAGCAAGATAAAGGCAATGTCAGGCTGAGTCATGACTACAAGCATTATGAGGCTCATTCAATAAGACTATATCAAGTAGTGTGAGACCGAGTCAAGACTATGGAAATTCGAGATTAAGTCAAAAACAAGACAATATGAAGCAGCGATGGAGCAAGACATCAGGCAAGGTGAGGCCAAATCCAGACCAAGACAATGTGAGGCCAAGGCAAGCCCGAGGAAATGTGTGGCCCGGTCAAGACCAAACCTCAGGCGATGTCAAACAGATTCAGGACCAAGGCTGAGGTAATATGAAGTTGAGTCAAGACCAAGACCAGAGCAATGCGAGGGACAAGTCAAAGCCAACATCGATGCAATGTTTGTACTAATACACTAATTATCATATACCACCATGTGCCAGGCACCAGTACATGTGGCGCGGCAATCTTGCCATACGCGTTCCGCGTTCTGTGCGCGAGAGGGGCTGCCCTCCAGTAAGGCCACCATCAGACGGCTGATTACACGTTTACAAAGACGACATTAGAAAGCAAATGGGAGACAGCTGGTGCAATCTTAGCACAGTGGAACAGCAGTGGAGATGTCAGACAGACATTCTGAGTCACTGCCAAAAGCCACAATATGGTTGCTAAAATTGGGCTCGCATGGTCAATTTGCTGCTTTGTTCCACAAAACCTATTGAAGGCTCTCAAAGACTTCATACAACATACTGTATGTGATGAGTTCTTTTTATGAATGCGTACGTGGGACAAAAGGTTTGCCTTAGCTTTGGATGAACAGAACCGTAAGGCTGCTGAAACTTTATTTATAATGGAATAATCTCGAGCTTCACAAGACTCCCCTCGGTACAGACGTATGTGTACTTGTGAAATACACTCGTAATCACCTTGAACATCTCTCAAGATCCAGATGTTTCAACAAGCCAAGGGTGAATCAAATATTCAAGCCTTACAAAAAAAAAGCATGTGAGAGGTGAAAGATGTTAAATATGCAGCTTGATCAGTTGTTTGGCGCTCTTTGTATTAGGAGGGAATACTCTGAAAGCCCATAGTCGTTCAAGCTCATGGAGCAAATGGATGAAAATGTCATGCCTATAAATCACATATTCAACGAACAATCAATTTTCCTTTGATGTTCATTTTCCGATATTGGCTTAAAGAACTGCGTCCTCTCTGCAGGTGCTGTTTTTTTGCATTGGCCCATTTTGTTTATCAACAGGAGCACATGCAGCGACTGCCATATAATGCCACCGGCACACTCTGCACATTTGTCACCTTCGACTACAGGCGAGAGTATTAAAACAGTATTTACACTTGTCTTTTGACAAGGAAACACAATGCATGCTGACAATGAGGACATTATCCCTGGAATAAAGCTTGTGACTCGTGACTACATAATTCTCTGTCCCAAGAAACGGACCTCCAGTATGTCTATAAAAAGTTTGAAGTTTGCAGTCAGAATCGCTGACGGAAGCCCGTGTAAAATCAGAGGTGGACTGGCCTATAGGCGCGTACTATTACCCCAGAAAAAAAGGCGAATGACAGACGACGGAAGGCTACGCATGATGAAAACAGACGCTCAATTTTTTGATAAATGCCCAGCACTGGTAAGGACTGGATCACAGTAATGTGCATACATGTCAACATCAACATGCGGAGGGAGTGGTCCAATGACAGTCTTCTGTGGCTTAGTATGTTTCATTCATCAAACTTCGCTGACCTCTCGCCGGTGCCCTTAGCCGCAGAGTGCAGCTATGATGGATACCTTGTTAGAGTCCTTTTATTAGTGTACTTTAGCTGGGAGATAAACGTTGTAATTAATGTCTCAGTTTGAGTACATCCCATTTATTTCAATTGGATAAAGGTGACTCTTCCAGCAGACCGGAGAACAATGGTCGTCCCGACGAGACAGTGGCTTGGCACCGGGGCGGCGCCGAATGCTGATTCACAATCTGGCTATCCATCATGGTATGCAACTCCGAGGAAGAGTCCAAACTATGAAGGATAGCGAGACTGAAAACACCTCACCCTTTTCCCTTTTCATCCAGCATCGCGCACACAGTCCAAGAAAAGCTTCAGAGGAAAATAAAATTGGCTTTTATTTCACCGGCTCCCTCGGCAACGGACTCCAATTAGACCTCAAAGCATTTGAGCAACCGGGGGTGCCAATAGGCTCAACTGGCCTACTGCTATAAGTGTTACCCACGCATCATTAAAATCAGAGCTGATGAATGACACGAGTGCACCACCAGCGTTGCTCAGCGATGATCTGTGATGATGGAGGGAGGTAGTCATTTTCCAGTTAGGCTTGCTCCTCCTGTTAACTTAACCTTTCCACAGTGCTCATTAACTCACCAGCACCGGCCGCTGTGTTGGGCTTACAAGGGCAAACACAACGGACAGATGGAGCTGAGTGAGTGGACCCGGCAGACACAATAACCCGCTGCTCTTTACTCCTCAGTAGGTTAGTCCATTCGTGGCTCCGCTCTATTGAGGTTGCTACTCGCGGTGTTCCCTGTTTCGGGGTGTGATCGGGACAGAGTTGTGTGCTGTACTTTGGATTTACTTCCTCTTCTTCAAAGTCAAGTGCAGTAAAGCCGTTTGTGACACGCGTCTCCTTTCCGTCGGCTGACATGCACGTCGCATGGCACAAAACAGGCGCTCCACCCATTCTCATTCATTCATATGACATAATTTACATACAATTATACTCACAACAGAATTTTAATGAACAAAATACCTTTATTAGACACTCAAGCAGGGAGTAATAATCATTTTAGTCAATGATGTCATTGCTAGAGCCCACCAGAGCGCATTCCGTCAAATTGACGGGAAGGACAGCAGTCTGATTACACAGACAGCAATAAAAGAAGTCGCGAAACACATCTAGATATAGCTGAACGCAGCACTATGAGCAATAGGTAGAAATCCAGCCATGAGGTCTTATCTCACCAGGATTTAGTTGGAAGTTGTTTGAAAGGAAAACCTAAGCACTAATACGCTACCTTTTATTTACATGTGACAAGCATTGTAGCAGCTAATCAGTCGCCGGCTGGCGATTTAATGTTGAAGTATGTCTTTACACGGTGATCCTTCTCGTCAAAGATCACAGATACTGAACCCCTAGTTGCTCCTGATGCTGCTTCATCACTAGGAATGGAAGACAGTATTAAAGTACTTTGAGTACCTAGAAGGTAGAAAAGCACTATACGTGTGAAAGTCCATTTACCATTTAGCCCACCGCATCAACAAAATATAACTGCTATTATGTGTTGTAAAATGTTAAAACAAATGCACCTATGCAAAAGAGAAGCTCAAGGAAGAGTTCTTTGAAAAAACACTATGTAGGCCTATGCTGCTTTTGTGGTATGGTTGCTTTTTCTTCTTGCAAAAATGTTAAATCATCTTCAAGCTTTTCCAGATCCTAACTATCATTTAAAGGGAAGTCAACCCAAACATAACATTTTTCAGGATATGTTCTATGCAGGCACACTAGTCTAAACACGGCATTCTGATTAAGCCTTGTATTATGTTGAAAAAAAAATTCACATTGATTATGTTGTGGGTCATATTGACCCGTACTGTGGAAATCCACACAAAACAGTCAAAAAAACAGGTTACACCAACTTTATTTTAGATGATGTAAACATTCAGAAGAAAAGTGACAGATAATAAATTTTTAATCCCAACACTATATTTACGAACCGTTTGGTTAAAGTTTTTCTCCTTAACATTTTTTTTTTTCATTGAACTTGCCCCATTTTCTGAGATTTTCAGTGTTCAGCATCTTCAGTGGTCTTCCGCATGATGGACAGAATGTGAATGTGTGCTTTCTGCAGATATAAGTGTTGCATTTCACACAAGAGGTGCTTGTCTTACTGTCCTCTCGGGATGGACAGACCTGGCATCTTTTCCGTTTTTTTACACCTGCGTCCACTGGATCCATTGTAGATTGGTTGGATGACCTATTCTTGACCTTTTCAATGACAGGTGCAGGGGATCGAGCTGGCCTGGCTCGCATCTGGATTTTGGGAGTGACGAGTGATTTGCCGAGTTCTCCCAGGAAAAGCCGACGTCTGTACAATTTGCCAGCATTCCATTGCTGGTTGATTTCAGCCCACAGGACATAGGCATTATAAGCAGACACATCCACAATGTTGTAGACGGGCAGTCTTACGCTGGCAGCTGTATGTTGCTGTGGCTTTGTCCAGATTGTCAACTCCTCCTTTGGTGGAGTTGTAGTCTAGGATCATTTGTGGCTTCATGTCTTCTCTTGTGCTCAGAGATGCATCTGTGTGCATTGTAGGGCTGTGCAATTAATCGAAATTCACTTACAATTTCAATTATTATACTCCACCATTACAAAATTGGCATAATCGTATTAAAACGATTATTAATAATCATTTTGAGTTGTTTTGAGGCATGCGCACACGAGTTACTCCGCTGCGCCGCCCTCTCCAAGCTAGCTAGCTAGCCAGCCAGCCAGCCAGCCAGCAAGCCAGCCAGCCAGCCAGCTCGCACCCAGCTCGCAGCTCTGAATTATTTCTTCTGACTGTTCCCAACATAGTCAGCATTCTCTTCTGAAGTTCAACGCCAAGCCGGTAAGATGTAAAGAAGTTGTCACATGGAATGTTATGACCTTGCAGTCCTTCACTCATCTCCAGCAGCACACGCATCCCCTGATTCTTCTCAAATGCTCCTCCAGGTAGCTTTCCAGTATACACTTGCATATTCCATGCATAACTAGATTTTGCATCACAGGCTGCCCATATTTTGATGTCATACTTGCCAGGCTTGTTGGGCTGTCTGAAAGGACAGCGGCCCCTAAATGGAACGAGGCGCTCGTCTACAGTAACATGAGTACCAGGATTGTACAACAACGGTAGAATTTCAACCCGTTTATCCCATACATCTCTGATCGCAGCTAGTTTGTCTCTTTCACGTCGACCAGCTCTGGTGTCACGGTTGTCAAATCGGATCATACGAGAGATCATGTGGAATTTCTCCAGAGACATTGTTGCTCGAAAGATTGGTCTTCCATACTCTTCATCCCACAGACTTGCAGTTTCTTCTCCACGTGACCTGGACACTCCAAGTAATATCCAAATTCCAAGGTAAGCATGCAAGTCAGTCTGATCCAGTGGCTTCCATTTCTCTTGAAATACACACTTCCCCTCCAAGTTGCTCGTCTCCAGTATAATCTCTATTGGTGGGGATATGAACAGCTGAAATGCTGACTAAATATCGTCAACTTATGTGACAGCAAATCTTGTAGGACCAGGAGTCATTTTGACGACATACGAAGATGACTGTCTGCCTTGGCTTTGGTGTGATGATGTTGACCATTTTATCTTAGCATCTTTAGATGCCCATGTCCCCTCTGTGGATGATGATTGCTGCATTCCTTGGTTTTCATCCAATGGAAAGACAGCGGCAGACTCGTCCTCTGAATCCTTTTCATCGTTCGAATACTGACAATCTGGATCATCAATAACATTGTCCTCGGTCCCTGTTTTTTAAGGTTCCCGTCTTCCGTTTATCGCCTACAAAATGGCCATCCGTCATAGGCGGATAGACGGGCCGGTCCGTTACATAGGCGGAATGCACAGCTCTTTGAGCTACAACACTACATCATTAGTGAGTCAACACAAGGTTATTCCGGATTAATAATTAATCATTGCTGTTATTTATAAATACAAAAATGACACTGTAACTGTAACAGAGTGAGAGTAATGGAAAAGGGTAAGGCGGTGCGATTGGAAAAAGAAAATTGTGCCTCAAGTGGAGTAATTAAATATTCCTGGCTGTGACTTATCATTTTAAGCCTTGGTTACTGTCTATTGTACGCCAGCCTCCCTGTTGGTCGGTTCTAACAGATGGTCAACTTCCTTCTTCGTCAGCTCCCGGCAGTGACTTGAAAGGCTGACTGGCGGAAGGTCACGTCTGCCGTGTTGGACCTGTGTTTTGTCTCTGTTACACTCTCAGCGGGACGGCACACGGCACTCTGCTTTGTTTAAGTGGGGCTTCAGCTAAGTCAACAGAAGCCATTAGAAGCAGTGATGGGTGAAGTGGGGTTGGCAGGGCTCGAACCCTTTGGCGAGCGATAAGAGACTCCGTTCTACAGATGTCTACTGGAGTGACATTGGTGCACATAAGGTGAAAGAGGGAAAGTGCGCTGATGGCTACAGAACTGGAAATGGCACATGCCGACAAAACAACACAGATCAATTCAAATCAATGCGAGCAATAGCTACAACGGAGCCAAACGGGTTTGAAAATATGCTCACAATGGCACGTACACACAAGGTAAAAAGTGGACACACAATGTAGGATAAAGTACCTTGTATCATTGCGGTCTGTGGGCACCGAGACTTGTACCACACAGCCAGCTTCCAATACGAGCCAAAAAGGAGCAGGCGTAGGCTACTTGGCGTAGCTGGTGAGTAAAAGTGTGGACTGAATGACTAGCAAAGTCTATGCATTGTTTTTAATAATGTCAGAGAAAGAGATGTAGTAATCATGTAAACATTATATGTTATATTGAACGTTTATCATCTTTTTTTTCCCAACATTCTGATCGCTGATTGACCCCAAAATCCCTGATCGCGTGTACAGAGCTCTGGTGACATGAATGGGAAAACTCTCACTCATCCAAAATATTGACATGTTTTCAAACATTATTATGGCCACCCTGAACTGACATGCCACAATGACAGACTTTCCAGCAATTTAACATGAAAAGATAAACAAGCGTGCACTAAATAGGCTCCCCCCAGTCCATCAGGGATAAAGAGCGGTGACTTTCATGCCATCTGCTGACCTCCTCAAGAGTCGCTTCTCCTCATACCTTCTTACGCCACATTCCTGCTTTCAGTATCACCGTGGGTGTCCTTCAGCCCAATTTTCGGCTGCTCCGTTCGCTATGTTATACAAATAAGATTACACACAAATTGCTATTTCTCCCACCTTGGCACATTGCTAAAAGAGAAGGTAGGGAGCAGAAATTGAAAAAGCTGGCAAGGTCTACGGTACCTGACAGGGACCGTGACTATGACGAAGTATCCCCCTGTTACCGTCGCCGGTGACTTTGCCAAATATTAAGAGATCTCCATATTTTCTCATCCCTTCTCTGCGCTCAGGAGCTGCCAGCTCAGGATAAATTGGGAAGAACTGGTGCCAATATTAATGTAAGCAATAGTAACAGATGAGACGGTAAGAGCGCGCATCTGCATTCCTCTTGCTCACAGACAATGTTATATGCTAGTTGGAACAACGTCCAGCACTAGTTGTCACACGAGCTAAGATCCACTCCACTCAGTTGACCACTTAAGGCTGGGGTGGGCCAACCTTTTTGCTAAAAGGCCGTATTTTATTTTTTCAAATGGAGCATGGACGAGCGGATGGATATATGTTGTACTGTGTAACTGTCATTAGCAAGGTGCATAACGCACAGCTGTAAGCTACAAACTGGTTGTAACCCTCTGCGACGGAAAACCGATGCGGACGTTCCGCCCCTTCGATCATTAGGGATGTAACGATTAATCGAAAATCTATTTATAATTGGTTTCAACTACTTAAAATATGCACCAATGCCAAAAAATGATTACTAGAATGATTGATTCGAGTCAAGACACACCGAGTGTTGGGTTTATAAACTCGGACGTCTCAGCACTCACAAGCCCTATACAGCAACACCTAACAAAAGACATAGCATACCTAAGTCATTAGAATATACTAATTTAATGTGCTAAAAGATTATGTTCCTCATAAAGTTTTTTACATTCTATATGAATACCACATTTTTAATGTGTAGATCAAATTATGCACTTGCGCCAAACGTCATTGTGTATTTCATTTGTGGATGGTTGCAGCCCCGCACAAGAGCACAGCATGGTAGCGATTTTTAAAAAAATCGAATCAAATCAAAAATCGGCAACTGAAAATCGCAAATCGAATCGAATCAGGGCTTGAGTCCTTACATTGAATCGTTACATCCCAAATCACAAATGATTAACGTGGTAGCCTAAAAGAAGTCCGAAAATCATTTTTCATCTCAAAATTAGTATTTACAGTGTGTATGCTATTTACTGAAATGTAGCGTCTCTTTAATTAAGACAACGGATGGTTACTGTCGGTGTAGTCACGTCAAAATAGCTGTCCACACATGTTGTCGTGAGGTGCGTGAAGTTCCACCTATGTACATACAATACATTCAACAAATCATTGTTTATTTAATGTGCGCGATCGGGAAGACAGTCAAGACAGCCACAGCAACATTTATTCAAGCTATGCATGATAGTTACATGCCCCCTAAGAAGACCAACTTTGAAACATAATCTTACCAAATAATATATGGACACCACCACAACATGCCTTGGTACGCTTTTATTTTGAAGTTGCTCCTGGTACAGCATGGTAGCTGACTAGACTTGTCTTCCCACGGAGGAGGCTCGGTAGTCGGAGCCCAGTTTACATTGCCGTCACAAACTGTTGCCACCAACATCAACACATCATCCTGAAATCATGTTCAATCGCTAATTAAGGATGCTAAAAAACTATACATATATTTTTTCATTTGACTAATATTTTTTTTACAAAAACAGTACATGTGAAGTACTTTATTTTAAAATTAAAATAATTCTCATTGTTGAATACCATTCATTTGAATTAATTGAATTATAATCAATCAAGTGTTTTAAAAATGAAAAATGTATAAACTATATAAATAACGTTGAGTTTAGTCATATTTTTTCACTTCCAAAAATTAAGAAACCAACTATTTAATAATCTAATTAAAAAAATGAATACATACATTTTAATTACACATTTTATGGGGAAAATGGCTAAATTAATGCAACAAATTTTACAGGACTGTTGACTTAGTGGGCCAGATTAAAGTCCTAATGTAAAATAATTTCAGAAAATGCCAAATGAAATCTAAGTAAAATAATTAACATTATACATGAATAAAGAATGAAAAAAATCATTTCTATTTCGTATATTTGACAAAGTAACTGTTTTTCCGAAATGACAGCCTGGCAGCGATGAAACCGGAAGTGTGACGTCATTAGACGAACAACAAGGTTGTTGGCATAATGCATGTTGGACCGCACATGTACGAGCCAGATGGTCAAGATGATGAAAATATTGTGGAGTGGAAACGAGACCCACTGACAATGGAAGAACGGTAAGCTAAATAGGCTATGATTATTAGCCTAGAATTATTGTTTGAAATTCGGTGCAGTGCCGTGCTGTAAATTACGCACGATAAGATGACTTATTTGTTCCATATATCCTACGTACGTCATAGTGGGTCGGTGTCCCATACTGTCAAATTAGCATTATTTCTTGTCACATTGTGATAGTACTAGTAGGCACGACTAAGGCATGTTTTATAAATTAATAAATCATAAAATGCAAATGAATCTATAGTAAGATTGACTTGATTGGCAGTTCTCCAGGAGGACGTGGCATGTTCATTCATCCACAGGCATGCGACTCGATCTCTTCTAGTGACGTCGATCGCCGAAGATTACCAGAGATTGCCGAACATTTGCATTTTTGTTGTTTGGTGCATTGCTATGGGTGTAATTATGAATCTGGGTGAGTTGCGTCATAAAAACTAAGTATGCTTAAATGAGTTTTAGCCGTCAAAAGATGGTTGGCCAAGTTTACTTCACACAAGGTCTTGAAAGAAAGGAGTGGGCTATAAGAGGGCCCTCGACCCATATTTTGACCACCACTTAATCATGGGTACTAATAAGACAGACAGTTCACATGAAATTGTAAATGGTCAATCTAGTGTAAGAAACTTCATAATTACAACAAATGTTGAACTCACTATGCTAAAACTCAATGACAAGTCATTCGAATAAAGTCCTCCCGATAAAACATAAGGCGTAAAGCACACAGCACCACATCATGCCGTCATCTACAAATAGCAACGTTCTATCACAGATGCTCGAGCAAAATTAATGCAATCCACGGGGAATGTATTGCTTCGCTAAGGTCAGAAGCAACCTGACAATTTGGCAGCGAAAGGAATCAGATTTCAATTCCAAAGATAGATAGAGCAGGATTCATATAAACAAAAGACATGTTGCTTTAAATACAGGGTGCCCAACCCAAGCGGTTTGAAATGATTACAAGTGAAGTGTACGTTGTGGACTCACTTGGATGACCCCATGACTTGAGCAGACAACAGCACATTGTGGATTGCAGTCGTTTGTATCACCATCTGGAAGACCATTTGACTTTTAGCCACAAGCGGTTCATTCAGGTGGGATTCTTTAATCATGCACAGCGGTGTCCCCTGCCGTGGATCTAAAAGGATATTGGCACCAATGTCCCCTCGCGTGGCCCGGCGCCGTCCGTTCGACTCATTATTGCCACAGGTGGCCCTCGCAGATAAAAACTTTGAGTGGGAAATGTGATTTCCAGTTGAAGGATAGACATTTCTTATCTGAGATAACCACTTTACCTCTGCCACATCCGCCGGAGTTGTTTAAAAAAAAAAAAAAACGTTGACTGAGTGCGTCATTGTTTGACAAGCAGGATGTGTGTGTATGTTGAGGCATGTCAGCTCCTCTGGGAAATCGGTACAAATAAGTCTGAAGTCAATGTGGGATGTTATTCAATTTGGTGAATGAAAGGCCACCATTTGAAGTCTGTCGCTAACCAGATTAGCAACACCTAAACTGTCTCGCCAATGAATTCGAGTGTGGAATCTTAGCATATGTTGTAAAAAAGTTAACCGGAGACGATCTCTAGTTATGTATGTGCTGACGGCATCACAGTAGACTTCGATGTAGCCTGCTACAGTATAATGTAATGTTGTCACCCCGCAAGTTCAAGTTCAGTCCAAACTTCAACCAATTCAGCTTCTATAGAACTTAGTCCTCATTCGGGTCATGGGTGAGCTGGAACCTATCCCAACTGACTTTGATGGAAGGTGGAGTTCACCCTGGGGCGGTCGCCAGTCAGTTGCACAGCACACAGAGGCAAGCAAACATTGACACTCACACCCCCACAAAGACACGCACACGCACACCCACTAATGGCCGACTTAGAGATTAAGATGTCAAACTCATTTTTTGGAGAGGGCCACATCGTAGTTCTGGTTTCCCTCAGAGAGCCGTTATGACTGTGAAACCATAGAAATATCTAAACGCCTCACATCATTCAAAATACACAACAAATTTGTGCATCACTAATTTCCAAATCAAAAGATGATGATACGTGTTCAACTATTATTTTATTTCGAAAGAACGGTAAACAAAAATGTTTACAATTCTCCCTTATATCAAAGGTGAAGACAATTTTTCGTATTTTAGCAAGAAACACGAACTCAATGTACATGATTGAGCCACATTATACGATGTGGTGGGCTGCATTCGGCACCTGGGCCTTGAGTTTGACACTTCGAATCTACAAAGGGAGAATATGCAAACCAGGGCTGGAAAATATGGGCTTAAAATGAAATCTCTTTTTTGTTTTTGTTTTTTGTTTTTTTTGTTTTTTTTGTTTTTCCACAAAAATTGGATTGGAGTTTTGTTGTTTCGATTAGTTTAATCCTTCTGGGATAAACTTTATTCCTCCTGAATATAAACACTGTTTTTTTAATCGTGTAAGCAGCGCACGTCATCAAGGATGTGCTTTCAACTATGCTTTTTTTTACATTTTAAATGGTCTGATCCCATCACTCAATTAATCGCCAAACTCTAACGCAATCTCCACACAGAAACCTCAGAACTATGATGCTGACATGCCAACCACTTATCCACAGTGTTTTAATAACTCGAGCTGCATAAACCTATAGCAGAATTCTTTTTCCCACCCAACCAAGTGTACTTTCAGTGTTTCTTATGAGACTGCTTAAAGACATCTGTCCCTTTTATAGCACTGAGCATTTGTGGAACACCCGGCATGCTATTCGCCTTGTATTTTACTCCGATAGTTGAGGCTTACGAGCTTTACACTGCACATGAAGCCTGCCAGCACGAGCGCCCAAAATGGGCTTCAAAAAGACACACTTGCACACCAGAAATGTCTCAGGGAGAGGATCCAACAATAACTGCTGGGATAAATTTAAATTGGGGGTTTTCATGGGTGACCACACACTGACATTAGCTAGCTTTCCAGACATGGTTTATGAAGTCAGACGGTGGTCAAGATGTCACTCATTATACACACCTCTCTCTTCACACACGGGCAAATGGGTCCTGTTTGAATTCCTTTGCCAACCAAAACATGCGTTCAACCGGGGACCAGTAGAGGGTTTACCCATCTTTTGCCCAAAGACAGCTAGGAGAGGCTCTAGCTCCAAATGGATGGATGGATGGATGGATGCATGGATAGTAACTAAAACAGCAGCACCGACCAAGGTAGATAAAAAGTCTCGGTAGAGTGGAGCCCAACTGCATGCGGTTATCAAGTTCCCAGCACAGCGTTTATTACGTTACGTTGAGACTTGGTGTTTATTTTGACAAAGCATTCCAGTAGACTGTCAGGAGCTCGCTTGTGTGTTCCACTCGTCCATAAGTACCAGTGGACTGTCAAAAAACTAAAATTTCCCCATTATAATTTTGATTGCAATATGGTCCAAAAGTCAAACAAAAATCCAAAGCCCAGGTTTTTTTGTGCCTTTCAAAAGACCAACAGTAGTAATGACAAGACTTAATGAAAAAGCACTCAACTCTGACTGTAGCATTTTTTTTTTTAGTTTTACTTGACAGGTCAGAATGTCACCCGGTATGTATGCAGATCATGACTGCCAAAACCTGCAGCTCTACCCAAACCTCAATGGACGACATACAGCAATGGCACACAATCACTGATCAACATGACAAACATTTTTGCCATTTACCATGCATGCATTAGCATCATACCGCAGTGTGTACAGTATTTGGATGCATCTAAGCTACCGAATTGTTTCCTAACTGAACATGTAAATCCTTTTTACCCTTACATATGCTGGCGGTTCTGTGCGTAAATGCTTGTTGCAGTTCAATTACGCTGCTTTTTTTGGCTCTAAATGATGTTTGCATTAAAATGTGCTTAGGCCAATAACACTCTAAGGGTGAATTTTGATGCTATCAGAAGGCTCATCTGCACACTGAGGTCTTAATAAACAACTCTGCACTGCAGATTGACACAAGCATTACATTCTGTACTAATATGATCATCGCCGCGACGCACGCAACATGTCAGGACAGGGCAAAACCCTTTGAGCAGAATGTTGATGTTATCCATGCATGACATGAATTGGAAAGAGAACAATTAGGAGGAGAGAAAATGAAAATAACTTCTTTTTTTTTTTTTTTAAGGGTTAAGGCGAGGAATGGTTGGCAAAAGGATTTGGGCTTCATTCGTCAACAAGACATTTCCAGACTTTATAAACTCTGACAGCAAAAGGTTTAAGTTAAGTTAAGTTTAAGTTCAGTTTCCTAAAGCACTGCATATTGACACAAGCCTATTTAGCAAAATAGTGGACATGTTGGTACAGATCCGCTTCTAAGGTAGAATGTTTAATTACCTGTTATCATCACGTCTCTATAGAAGCAGCAAGGAGCCTTCCCATTGCTATGAAGACAAGCTGAGACTATAATCCTCAATGCTTTTATTTACAAACTAAAACATTCGATTGGCTGACGATCAGTCAGGGGTACAATCCGCCTATCGGCGAGTGCCAACTGGGATAGACTCCAGCTCACTGGCTAATAAGGACAAGGACCATAAAAAATGGTGGATGGACACAAGGACGATTGGACGGATACAAATTGTAATAGGCTGGTAATATTGTTGAATATCATTACATAAACACGCTTCCAAATCTGCAGTAAAGTAAACGTACGTAAATAAATGTTGGTTATGAACGTTCTGAAGAAAGAGACATTTGTGACTTAAGAGTCCAAAGCACAAAGAAGATCATTAATATGCACATCATGGACTTATAACGTATTAGTTTTCAAGCTGAAGGCATTTTCGGCACAGGTGTCCCATTTGATTAGTGGACCTCCACATGTGCGGAACCTTGGATCTCTGCCATGCAGGTTTAATTAAGTCTCAGATTTCATAGAGGGGCGGTATGTAATTTTATATCAGGAAAAAACTGATGCGAAAGGTACGCCAGACATCCCGAGCGCCACCAGACCTTGCACAGACAGTTTTGATGGAGCGCCGTCTGCTCAGTCCATCCATCTTACTTCCAACGTTAACCCAAATATGACAATGTGCTGCTTCAGTCACAGTTCAGACACCACAACACAAAGCCTCCGGTTATAAGCTCTGTTTCATAGAAAGCGACACAACTTCGCCGAACAGTCGAAAATCACATCCGTATAGGGTTATCCAAACTATGGCCCGTCGACCTGCCTTTGTATGCCCGTAAAGGTCAAGATGGAACTACCACATGTCATGCGTCAATGATTTTAAATCCAGTGGACTAGTTTAGATTATAGTTCCTCATTGCTCCTCTTGTACAGCAGCCAGCAAATATTTCTCCCTTCTTGAGTTACTATATTTGAGAGTTTTGAAGTTCACCAAAGATTTTTACAAGTATGCCTATTACCGCTAAGAATGTGATTCCAACTAAAATAGTAAAATGAAAAAAATGCTATTGCTAACAGATTAGAGTTAATTAAAGGGAAGTCAACCCAACCATATTTTCTTTCAAGAATATGTTCTATGCAAGCCGTGATTGGTCGTTACCTGAGCCCTGATTAGTTGTGCTGTCATTTTCAGTCGACAGAAATGACAAAATGGCCACCCCCTGAGATGGCGAAAACTGGTTGGATTTTGCTGCTTCACTCGTATTCCCACAAACGCAATATTAATCAGAATGTCGTGTTTCAACTAGTGGGCCTGCTGGGAACATATTGTTGAAAAAAATATGTTTGACTGCTTGATTTCCTCTTTAAGTTTCATAAACAAAACTGATTCCTCCACTTCTTTTCGTTGTCATGTTCAATTTGTGTACACACATCAAATTAATGTCCCTCATGTAAACACTGCTTCGAAAACTGTCTACTTGCTACAGATTGCTCTTGTTTTGCTTTCAAATGTGAAGATCTGTCCAGCGCCGTTGCAGATTTATTCTACTGGGATACAGGGGCCACCTGATAACACTGAAAAGTTATACGCTATTTGCCTGCTCACCTCCAAGAGAAAGCTGTGACATAGCATTTTTATCCAAGTAAGTACAGCCATACTTTTGGATTGGTTTTGGCAAAGTTGAAGAATCTCAAAGTAGCCCCTTTTTTCTTTTTTTTTTGTATGGGCCCCTCGTAGAAAAAGTTTTGGAATGCCAAAGTGTGTTTGACAAGTTCCAGGACTGGTAACACAAAAGATATATTTCAAATCCAAACTACAACTTTGAGGGAGTTGGGGTAGGTTTAAATCATACTTCTTCCTACCCCTTTTCGGGCATGTTGAAAATGTATATAAGTGTATATGTTGTATTGATAGGTATGCATACCTATATTGTAATGTTTTGATTACAGTATATGGCTCTAGACATGTCTGGACTCAATTAACCCATTAAAGCCTGAAGCCCCTCGTGAGACATCTCTCTAAAATCTACGGTCGTCTTTGGAGTCACCCTTGAGGACCTGACATTTTCGCCACCTAGAAAATAATTAATCTCAGCCCCTGTAGCAGAAAGAAACATAATTCCAAAAGACTTTGAAATCTTAGACGTGGCTTTCACGCAGGCCCGAGTTTATTAATCTTTACTGTTTCAATCGGAGATGCAAGTGAAGCACTATTTTTAATTTAAAAAATCGGTAATTACCATCCTGTATTCTCTTACAAAAACATTGAAATCGTCATTGACTACGAACATATATCTTAACCATACATCACGTTTGGATGGTTTCACGGCTTTAAAGTCCGCGAGAGTGTTGTCTATCACTGCCGTGATTTATAGCAGAGCTCCCACGATCGACTGTGCCGCCATTACTCCTCGAAAAAATTCTGGATATTCTGCGACAACTCACAACACCGTCACATGTAAATTCTGGTGCATTTCATTGGCTAAGAAACTGAGAATTGAATTAAAAAAACAAAAATACGCTCTCTGGCTTTAAAGGGAGAAACACGCAACAGCACTCCCGGCTTTAGTGGTAGAGTCGCGGTTATGCGCTGCCGTCCTTAATGGGTTAAAGAAAGCTTTTCCATTTGAAAAAAAAGAAATCTCCCCGGAGCCTAACGCAATTTCCCATCCTTCTCCATGACACCTTCATGCACTTGAAAGGATTCTTCCAGGAACCTATACAGTTCATGGCCATATTGTCATCGACATCTTCAAACGTGTGCCCTTGATGAAACTCTTGAGCTTGGAAAAGAAACAACCTCACACGGAGCCAGGTCATGTGAGTACAGTACGATGTTCTTCTCGATCAGGAACTGTCAGATGCTCAGGGCATTTTGAGCAAGCGCATAGTCATGGCGAAGCAGCCACAACAATGTTGTGTTTTTATGTTCGGAGTGACTAAATAAAAAATAAACTAAAGTACATTACTGCTACTTTTGCGAGGCAGCTTGTGCGTCACTTCCACTTATGACCCGAGAAGAAGCTGCTGCCCGTCTTGTGAAACAAGATCAGCGGAACGTTTGCGTTTCTCCTGCCAAACTGGAAACAATTTTCTTGTTGACTCGGGCTGCAAGATTGTATGAACTGTGCATAATGTGAAGTGAAATGGAGATGCTCATATGATTGGTATGATGTCTCCAGCTGACTCTATTTTAGAGTGGCAAGTTATGGATGTGGGTGCTCCTGTCAGAGAACACAGGCCCGTATTCCACTTGGCACGTCTATTTATTGTGGTCCGCAAAAACACAGACAAAGAATAAGATAATAAGTAATAACTAATAAGAATTAGTTAACAATATGCCTAAACATTACAATTCACTGTATTACGCAATTAAACAGCCAAACAATACATACAATGTACAATTGTTCAATGCCTGCTCACAGTGTGGGACATCTCAGCACTACATCGAAACTCAATTAATTTATCAAATGCCAACAATTACTAAAAGTAAAACAACGTGAGCTTTCTAACATGAAGTATTTCTTAATAAAACGTGTTTTACTCCGAATAACCTTTCACCACAATCTGATCCTGAAAGCCACGAAACAGTGACGTTAAGTCTTCAGTCGGCACGTAGACGACCGAAGGACGATCCTCGCAAAAGTAGCGGTAATGTTCGTTATTTTATTTTATATTTAGCAAACACAACAGCCAGGGACTGGCAAACATAGGTGGAAAGAAATATATTACAGAAATAGTGTAACGAATTGGGTTATCTGTGTTGTGGTCGAATTTGTGGTTTGCCGGGTTGTGTTGTTTCCGAGGTTAGTGAATGCATCGCGCGGCTCGCTGCATGGGAGGAGATGCGAGCGAGAGGAGCGGAGGACGAAGAGGAGAGTCGTTGTACTTTTTTGACTGAACGGTTGTCGTACTGTATTGGCGTCGGCTGCGGCCCCCAGTAGCCAGTTGGCCTAATAAAAACGTGATAATTAAACTACGTCTGTGTTCTTGGAAGACGCTACAATATATTTTAAAGCGTGGCGTCATCCACAGGCGCGAAGGACCCGATCACATCTGCTACCCACACCGGCTTGCTGCGGTCTGTGGGCCGGATCTAATAATAAAGCAATATCATCCCAGGGGCCATAGGAAACCTTCTCGTGGGCCTTGACTTTGACATATGTGCTCTACTACATACGTATGTAGTACTACATGCCATATACCACCTAATTCAGAACCTAGTGCATGGCGCCCTCGCCTGTTGAACTCCTCCACCTACAGTCACATCCTGTTAATGGTAATTGTATTGTATTGTATTGTAAATCAGGTTAGAGCACCCCTAGCGGGGGAAGAAAAATCGGCAGAAAATAGCCGCACCTTTATATAAGCCGCATGGCTCACAACCTAGGAAAATAAGTAGCGCTTATAGTCCGGAAAATACTGTACTTTATGCATATAGCAACAATACCAGCTAGCTGCAGATATCAGAAAAAGTAATCCCCTCTCATTCTTATTCCTACTTCCATCAACTTTCAATATGGACATATCTGATCGACTTTGGGCAACTACGCCAGGTCATTACGAGTGATTAAAATCCTCTGCAATCATCTGTGTCCCCGCTCGCTGTTAGAAGTGTGAGAAGGAGCCGGGCAGCTGAAGAGCAGCATTGTGATTTACATTCCTCAATGCTGATGATGGAGGGGGTCGTCATGAGATGAGAGAGGCTTGCGGGAAGAGTGGACCTTCATCAAGTCCTCGTGTGTTTTCTCAAAAACACGATTGGCACCAAATACTGTATATTTCTGGGATTACAAATATAAGTTTTTATGATCTAAAACCGTGTCATTAATAAAATGTCATTGACATGGTTGATATAGTCTAAAAGTTAAAATCTGTGAAAAACATCTTCACTTCAATGTATATATGTTGTGACTGAGCAAAATTGTATGGCTTGACTTAAAATTGCTTAACCTTTGGTTTGACTTGTTTGGAATATATCGGTAACTCGATTTTTGCGACAGATTTTGTTTGAAACTTGGAGGTTAAGAGTTGAGACATACTTGTGACTTGCACATACTGTATGTGACTTATTCCCACCTCTGGTTTTAAGAAATCGGTGCAGGTTTATGAAGCTAGCTGTAATTACTTCTTTTCAGAAAGCTCAACATGAAACCTTTCCTGCCCTTTTTTTTCTTGTTTTGAAGCCCTGTTTTTGCAGCGCACACCAAACTTTCTCATAATTTACCCAATCACATGTAATGTGTCCAAGTAGCTCTCAAACACCTACGTCAACAGTCTAACCAATCATATGCCCCTGTAAATAATTGTGCAAGTTTCTGTATTTGCTTTTGGACAAAAACTCTCATGTAGCATTTTTTGCAGAAACTTAGTGAAAGAGGCTACTGATTAAAACCTTAGCCAACATAACTGTACAATGGGACATGGGACAAGCGTCCCTGAAATGCTCGCCAGCTGACTGAACCTTGGTCCGCCCAGCAATAAGCATCACTTCGTGCCCTGCATATCAAATTCTTATCAACTCAAATGCAAATATGACCTTTAATATTGCAAAGAAAATGAGGAATAGGGATTCAAATTGAAATCGCTGGCAGACAGATGACATATGCAGAGACTTGGTGACGGACTCTTGACTGTCACTCGACACAGCTTCGTCAAAGACGGTCACTTGATTACCTCATCAATCCATAAATGCAAAAATGTGCATTCCGGTCCATCCCTTTGTTGCAGGAGCACTGAATGAAGACGCTAGACGGCTAGGTTAAGTTTCTCACGCTAAGTTTTTGGTTTGCTTTAATAGTACATTACTGGTTGATTTCAAGATATACTTGCTTGACAATGTTAAAAAAAATGCCACTTTCAGTTGGTATTAAGCAGCCTTTTGTGAACTAAGGACTTATATTTGCAAAGAGGGAGCACTAAACATTTACCCAGACATTAGCTTCTCATGTTAGCTTCATTCCCAGTAGTTTTTTGTGGATTATGTTTTGAATCTTATTGTGACTGGTGTGTTACATTTAAGTCCACCTGTTTGTGCTGTTTCACAAGAAGGACAACTGAGAGACGATATAGATCTTTATGTTACCTCTTCATGCTACATTACTTTGAATTCACTTTCATGTTATGGTGTGTAACAACTAATAACAAAAAAATTGTGACATTTACTACCCTGCCTAATGTATCATTAAAGTTAAGAGAGTATTTTCCTGTTCTTAACTAATTGATATTACACTGATCAACTTTTGCTTGTACTCATATGACAATTAATAATGTAAAATGTTACTTAAACCACTGCCTGTACACCTAATGAGGGTTTTATGATTGCTCTGGAACACATTATCCCAAATATGATTGATCTCCCATTTTATAATCCTGATGAAAATGAGTGCAATTTGGCCTGTAATGCATTATTTAGACTGCAGTTGTTTACCATTTTCTAAGAGCTCTTTAGCATCGGGTGTGCAATTTTGGAGCGCAAACACATCACTACATAGACTGCAGGCTTGTTTCAACTCCATCAACAGTCTTCATCAACATTACAGCAAACTAAATACAAATTCCACTACTTGCAAGCACAGCAACAACAGTATGTTATCAACACAGTTGCGTAATCAATCCATTACAGCAGGATACATGCAAAAAGGTAGACCCATGTGTTCGACTAAATACTTTTCTGATAAAAAATGGGCAAAAACGTAATTGAGATATTCTTCGGCGGAACTGGCTACACATGTAATCAGCTTCACAGCTGCGGTGCTGTTGCAATAAATGACTCCCCTTCAATTTCCTTTAATCAGATGCTTCAGCACAAAGGCTTTTTTTCAAATAAGGGTTCTTTTGCGACTGACTGTGCGTGTGGGTGGGTGTGAATGTGTGTGTGCAAGACGGGCAGCTATAGAGGGCGCTTATAAGCATTAATCTATAGGCTTCCTGACTACTTAAGCTATGTCACCCTAAATCGACTCAAAGGAGATCCGCACTTCCTCCTTGCTGAGATCCGCTCTGAATGTACAGTTAAAAGATGGACACGCCCACCGTGACATTCTGTTGGATTGTCTTTCAAAAAAGAATTTCCCATTGAAAAAAGTACAGGCAGTCCTCGAATTACGACGTACCCGACCTACAACGTTTCGAGTTTACGACGCCCGTGCCTCCTCGTCCACTTTGTCCCCAGCACCATAGTGACTACGTTTACATGCAGTCAATATGCGTGTTAAAGTCAAAATTCCCATTCCTGAAACATTCTGAATATCCCGTTTACATGATTGAGCGGACAGAGTTGCTCCGGCATTTGAATAAGCCACTGTGTATGGCGACACACGACGTCATGACTCCAATGGACATCATTTCTACGTGTTACTTTCAACTGTCAATAAAACACTTGATATTCATGTCACTCACCACAGGAATGAAGCAGCCGGTTTCCTCGTCGCTCCAAAAGTGTGCTTTTGTGCTGCGTCGCTGAGCTTGTTTACCTCTGCTTGTGTATTGGCGATGGGTTTCGTGCCAAACAACGCACCTCCGCACACAAGCACTTCCTGTACTACAAAGACCAGCATTTCCTGCGGTTGATCAATGAGCGTGCGCTCATTGTGTCTCGATCATGTCGGCGCACCGGCAGTATCTTTGCCTTTTTCGCCCTCCTCTCCTCTTTGTCCATCCACTTCTCAGCAGTAATGCTAAGTACAGCATATTATGCTTTTTATTTTAATGTATTTTCATTTTTTATACAAAGTATTTTGACGTAAATGTTGACTTTAACGGTGAAATCCGACATACGCGGAAATTCATGTTACATCGCCAGTGTGGGAACACAACTCGTTCGTAAAATGTGGACTCCCTGTATACATTAGCATAATTAGTTTCAGAAGAACAGTGTCGTCATCCAAAAACAAAAACATTCGTAAAATTAGGCACTCCGATGTTAGTCCTTTGAAAATAAATAAAACATTGTCTTGTTGCTTGATAGTTGCTTGAAGCTAAGGCTAATACTTTTGTGTTTGGAGAAAGTTTGTTTTTATTAGATTGTATTTTTTCAAAAATGCTTCATTTTAGTTTGGGTTTTACTCGTATTTTTAATATGAGTATTTGTCGAGTGCAAGATAAAATTAAAAAAAAGGTCACTAATTATTTTGGTGTTTGACCCTCCTTCTTGTAGATGGATGTAAAGCAATAGTGAAATAAATTCACTGAAAATGAAGCTTGAAATGTCACGTATGATGGATGAGGGAAATTTCCCTATAATTATAGTAGTTTATAGTAGGTCTTATATATATTCAAAATAAAGGCAAACAAGCTAGGATTTTTTTTTTGGGGGGGTGGGAATTGTACAATTTTTGGGGCATTTAAGGTAGCACTGTAGGGTCAAATGTTTACAGCATTAGGATTGTCGCAAGACTGCAGCCTATTGTGTGTTTTTTAGTCTGTTCGCCTTGAGCAAAACTCTATACCACTCCATCCAGGGAGTGATGAGCCCTGCTGTCCAGATTGAGGTGAGACAAGGGTTGGTCTCCTGCCTCCAGCACCATCTGCTCCAACGGGCCACTTTTAGATGCACTGGATAGACTATAAAGTCAGCATTATCCGTGGGGTGACATCATCAGTACAGACAAGGGATGTGTGAAGGGGGAAAAAAAGTCTCTAACGCATCATCATAATTGGCTTTGCTGTCGGATACAATGATCTGATTAGGAACCCTGTCATGGATATACAGTAGAAGCAACCCTCCAACTGTCATGTCAACATTAAAAGTAAGTCTGTATACTTAAAAATATGCCAATCACTTGTAAGCAAAAATGTCCTATCAAAATCATCTGCGTTGTCAGTGACCAAATTTCGACAGGGTTAGCCAAATCTTGCGTTATTGTGATTCACAAATGCAGTACATCATGACAAAGGTAGCACAGGTGGCTGTACTTGACTATTTACTTTTCTGATCATGTCAAAAAGATGGAAAAGTTGCACATTACATACAATTACATACAATAACCAATCGGCAAGATTTTTGGGACAATTACAATTAGCCCGCCCCCCCAACAAATAAAATCTGTAACGATAGAGATACCTTCAATATGGGACGCGCGGGCAAAAGAAGTTTATGCTTTGTGAGAGAAAACACAACTGAGTTTGACTATCAGAGCAAATTTGTCCCCAAATTTTGTTTGAAAACCAATTGAATTGACATTTCGCTAAAGGGTTCCAACTTAACTGCTCCATTTGTTTTCGCTTCACTCAAGCGGTAGAGCATCTGAAGCGCACGCGAAAGTCAACTTTTTGCTCTTAACGCAAAACAAAACAATCGATCAAGCAACAGCTCATATCTGGAAAAAACTTGTAAGTTAGGTCACTTGTATCTGAAGTCACAACTGCGTACAATAGGAGAAAGACCTCAGTCGTGGAGATGCTCATCTCCCCCTACTGTAGAAGATTCAGCATGTGTGCTATCTTCTTAAAGCATGTCTAAGTCACCTTGAATATCCTTGTACAATTATATCTTAAAAAGCTTGCCTCTCATTACGAGTACGTCAAGACGAATCAGAGCCTTAAAATAGGAGTGATGCTTCCTATCCTTCCCCCGTCACGTCAATTCTGGTGCACGGCGAGAGAGGAGATCAGAGAGCCTTTGAGGAGCGACGAGAGGGAGCCAAAGCGAGCTCCGGCGTTATTGACCGACGAGGGGTTACTTTGTAAGCCGAGCCGGGAGTTTCCAAGCCAGTGGACTCAACTTACAGCATCCCCGACGGACCACGGTGACCCCAAGGGTGCGGGCGGGTTTCTGCGGTCTGCTCAGTGACAGCTGGTGACGGCTGGTCAGGGCCCATGCATAATGGAGGTTCGGCCAACCACTGTGTGAAAGCAGTCCCCCCTCAACCCGCCACCCTCACTCTCTCTGAGTGTCAAGACCGCCAGTGAAATAGAAACTGCTGCTTTTACGTTGATAGTCCAACACAAGGGCAGATGCCACTTGAGAATTAGCGCCAAAACTAGGGCTCGACGGCCGATGCTGATTCTGATATTTGGAAAAATGAAATTCAAATACCTGATTAATCAACCGATTCTCCATCCATCTATTTTAATCTAAAAAATATATAATGACAAATAACATATTTTTTGGTCTCTTGACGCTTACAACAATTAAGATATGAATTACAAGCAGAACATTGACTGTTTTGCAATATTTCGTCCTTTGGTATATTTTCTTCTTCTTTCTTCTCAAGATATTTTTGTGCGGGGGCAGGTGTTTGAACGTTCTTTATCTTTGTCTTATCACGTAATGTGTTAATGTGTTAAAAAAAAAGTCTGTAAAAATGAGTAAAAATAAAGTGAAAATAAAAATCCTCAAAAATACACCACAATTTTCTTCAAAAATGTGCATCTTTAAAAAATATATGTACTACTTATCCTACTTTTTTCCATTTTTTTCCTTAAATATAGAATTTTTTTTCACAAATGTTACTTTTTCCAATTCAAAAATATATTTTTTCTCACCTACGAATATAAAACTTCCTCTTAAAATATATATTTTAAAATTGACAAAAAAATATACTACTTTTTGAGTTGTCTCAAACTATACACATTGGGCTTTTTGCCTTGAAAATACTTCAATTTCTCTCAAACTTAAATGAGTTTCTCAAAAAATGCACCTTTTTGTCTCAGTAATACTATTTTCTTCTTTTGTCAAAAATGTAGGGCTTTTACCATTAAATTTCCTACGAAAAATATTCGACTGTTTTACTAAAAAAAAGGGAAAAAAAGGCTTTTCTTCTCAAAATATTCCACAAATGTTGCATATACTTGTGAGGACACAAATATACATGTTTTTTCTTGAAAATATAAAAGCAATTTCATAAATGCAATGGCTGTCATTTCAAAACGCTTCGATCAAAAAGACAAATTCAATTTCAAAAGGTTTCCTGCAGTAAATGCCCCATAGAAGCCTGTCCATCTCTTCTGTCATTTCTAGCTATTACAAATCCATCAAGAGGAAATACGTCAGGATGAGGTGAAAAAATACAATTTTCAATATGAATTCCCATAAAAAAATCTATACGAAGTGATACAATTTAAATCCAGCAAATTATACATGGCCCTTTGTGAAACATTGTCATTGTACTTATTCATGTGTTCCATGTGCTTTATTTTACCCATTATACACTCATGCACAAAGACCGTGTCAACGAGATGACAAGGCTTTGGCAGGGTTCACACAAAACCATTTGTCACCAATAAAATTAGAACCCATCGACTCGCTGTGAGCGTTACATTTGCACTAGCGGGCTGTGAGTCAGTTGTGAGTCCCCCAGAAAAAACACCATCACCGCCCCTCCAGCAATTGTGTTGTTCCGCAATACATCACCTCAATCAGTCATGTTGCCGCCGAAGCAGAGACAAGCGAGCGGGCCGCGGCGCCACACACACACACACACAACACCCAGAGACACAGCAGCTGGAAAATGCTTACCTAGGAGAAAAAGACAAGAGAGGACATTAAATCAGTAAGCACAATATCCAGCGTGCTCACTTTCAACAGATTAGCCAATCTCGCCTTCTGTGAGTGTCGCACCAACATGAAGTTTTAACCCTTTGGAGTGTAATTGAAACGGTGCGACGGCATATTAGCCAATATGTTACGCTGCTCAGCATCTTATTTGGAGGCAGCACTGTCGACGTCACGGTAGCATGGCGCCCGTATGGATTATCATGACCCACAAGATATGCACTTGAATATTTTCTTTTTAAACATACACTTCCCTCCAAAAGTATTGGAACAGTGAGGCTAATTCCTGCATTCGTGGCTGTGACATTAAACGATGAGTATGAGACCAGAGATCAGCTTTCACCTACAGTGGCCAACAGGGGGCAGTATAATACAGACATGCAGAAAGATGAAGAAGAGTTTCACCACTTGTGTAAGTGAATCCGCCGTAGTAACAGTATCTCAGAGGATCCATATCGCCCAGCACTACCTGTGCGTATTGTTATATTCTCTGTCTCCGTGTAGATACACCATTTGTGTTCAAATATCCATAGCTTGCTTAAAACAAGCAAGGTAAAAAATTAAATCATGCTCTGCAGGGTTTAAGTCTCAAGATTGATTTGGCCAGTGTAAAAACGTCTCCTTGTTAGCCCTAATGAACTCCTTTTTTTTTGTTTTGTGTGTTTGGTTGTACAGTATCTTTCTTTAAATCTGCAAACAAAATGCTTTTATAGACGTCTGTGAGGATAAGCGGTATAGATAATGGATGGATGGATGGATGTGTTCATTTTTGCTGCCTTCACCATGTTTTTCATTCATGAAGATTAATGAGCTCGTCCCAGAAGAAGCCATGGAAGCGCAATCCGTTTTTGACATTTTCATGCAAATAAGAAAAACAGTATTCTTTTGTGTTTGTTTGGACTATTTTATGTTAAGTCAATTTTATTTGTATATTTATACTCTGCCAACAGGATTTCGATGGGACTATATTTTATGGCAACAGTATGGGAGAGAAGTCTAGTTCACCTACAATGTATCACTTTTCCATTACCTGTTTTTTTCCTTCAACCGTTAAATAAATGCATTATTATTATTTTTCTCATTCCAAAAATTCACAATATTACCTAAATTCAACATTTTCAACCAAAAATTACCTATTCATTCCCAGTGGGGCATTCAAGATAACAGATTCACATCAATCCTATTTGAAATTGAAAACAATCAGCTTCACTTCACCTCTGGAACAATTTTCAACTTGCCAAAATTTACCATTGACCACAAATTCAAAATTTTCACCCTTAAAATTCCCAGAGAAAAATCATTTTTCATTCCCAATGAAATCATTCTCAGTTGAAATTGTAAATATTCAGCACATTTAATTCACCTTGGTAACCATTTTCAACATGCCAAAACTGTCATCATTTGTTCCCATCATTCATTCATTTAATGTCATTTCATATTATTCCATATAATTCAATATCATTCCACATGCATCTATATTTTTTCATTCAGCATTTACACACAATATCTCCCAAAATGTGAAAACTCTAGGTGATATGGTTATTGCAGGCAAAATATTGCAATAATATCCATCCATGCATTATCGAAATCCCCAAAAACAATGTATTAATTAAAGAATAAATCAAAACAGGATTTTATATTTGTTACATTTAACTATCATCACCATTCATATTTCAACACCGGGGAACTCTCTTTTTATACGGTTTTACAGTCGTAACCTGAGGGAAATCATCACAACAATATGGCCCACGACAAAAATGAGCTTGACACCCCTCCTTTAAGGGTTATGCTTGGCTTTGGCACCCAGTGATTAAAAAAATAAAAAAACACAACAATGAATTCGTACAAGCTGATCCTGCTAATTATTGCCCCTTCCTCAGCTAGCAGCTGCTGTGCCAAGCCAGGAACAAAAACGGAGGAAGAAAAATGCAGTTTGTGTCTCTTAAGAAGAGCAGCATTCAACGCGCAGCTCGGCGTGAAGCGTTATCCGCTGGTCTTCAAAGGACAAGGATGTCCTCCAGTGCCGGATGTTACATCACACAGCTTGATTCTTCGCACCCTCTTGTCTCGCTCTCACCGCCTGTTTGTAGCTGTTTAAGTGCAAGGACCTCACAAGGCAACCGCCAGCCAAGCGGCCGCACAAACAAGACTAATCAACAACACAGGGAAAGGATGCTAAAAGACTACTGAGACTCATGTTGAATGGGCTCTTGATCAATCATCTGCTTTTGATGTTAAATAGTGGGAAACAAATGGATAAGTGGGTAATTATGCGGGAAACCTACACCAAGTAAGTGAAGCCAAAGCTGTGGAAATGTAATTCAAAGGCCATTTAACACATTTATTTTTAAATTCGTCCGTGCTATTTCAAGGTTGCCATTAGCCATCCATCAATATTTACAGTCGACCCCTGTACATTTGCGGTTTGGCAGTCGAAAATCACAGATTTTTTTTTTTTTTTTTTTTTTTTCAGATCCGCAAAAATCTTTGCCTACACGCCTCTTTCTATGACATGGCAAAAAAGTCTGCAATTTCTAAAATTTTTGTGTCAAAATGCTGTTAAGAAAATAATCTAATTGCAATTTTCTTTCTCCCCTCAATATTGCGATTTAATATGCAATTATTTTTCAAGGTCCTCTTCCCATGTATTTTTAAAAAACAAGCAACAAATGAATCTGTATTACAAAACAAGCAACAAATTAACCTTTATTACAATAATCAATATCAGATTGTCCGCTGATAGTGTAGTGGTACACACGCCTGAGTTGTGTGCGGGCAGCGTGGGATCGATTCCCGCTCAGTGACAGTGTCTAGGTGTGCCCTGCGACTGGCTGGCGACCAGTTCGGGGTGTAGTCTGCCTTCGCCCATTGACGGCTGGGATAGGCTCCAGCAACTCCCCGCGACCCTATATAGGATAAGCGGTTTGGAAGATGACATGACATGACAATATCAGATTTATTAAACTCAAATGTTTTGGTCTTAACACTAGAATGCCTGTCATTTGACGATTTCCGCTTTACATTTGACTATGTCCCCCCGCCCCCCCTTTTGCTTTTGCAGGTAATGGCCAATTTAAGAATGAAATGTGGCTAATTGTAGCCAGCAGAGTTGTTTGTCAAATATCACCCAGATTTGTAGTTCAATAGTTTTTGCAAAAAAAGTTGTAAAAACCCTTGGGCTTCTTGTTGCAAGAAGTCAATTGTGGGGAGAGACAAAATATGTGGAGACATCTTTGGATTCAAGGATGAGGGTTTTGATGAAACCGGGAAAAAGACAAAAACAACATGCAAGGTCTGAAACTCAAAGGTTTGAAAGACAATTTCTACTAAGTTTCAAAGTTTTTATAAGTTTCATTTCATCTGTCGGGCGCATCTTTGATAGGTCTGTTGAACCTATTTAGGTTAGGTCGACAGTTTAGCTCGCCAATCGCTGGTCAGATACTTCCTGTTGGTTGTGCATTTAACTGAGAAGACAAAAAAAGCGATAGATGAGACACCACGGGCAGTGTAATCTTGAACCCGGACCAAAAACAGCAGTCGTTCTGCAAGCATAGATGTTGATACATATAGTCTAACATAGAGTACTACATCAATAAATAGAGTACTTTTCTGGTCGGGGGCGTGTCATATTTGATGTGGCGGCACCACGGGTAACAAATGCACGTCAACTTCACTCAACTTCAAAAAGTGACAACCTACACAGTGCACAAAGTCAATGCCTTTGTTCACGCATTTACACATACTAATTACTGTGGATTTGGGTAACAGATTGGCACCAGAAAAAAAACACTGTAGTTTTTAAATCTGGTGATTATACGTTTACCCCCTCATTCAGCATATTTCAGTATTCATCACATTAACAGTGTGCCACTCATATAAACGTTGGTATGAAAAAATAACATGCATTTCTTGAAATAATTTAAGCGTCGACATTTATTTATTTGTAATTGTTTTTCATTTCATTTTTAGAGTTGCAAATATTCATTAAAATTTTAGAGGGAATGCACTTTTTGTAATGAAATCACTGAAAAAAAAATAGTGTATTGAACTCCAACAGATGTTTGACTGAAGATTTTATTACTTGACTTCCAACTTGCTTGAACCAAGTAATTGTTTTGACATGAAATTTGATGGCGACTCAACTTGACTTGTTTTTTTTTTTTCCATAGTGACTTGGGACTTGCAGGTTATGACTTGAGACTTACGGTACTTGTGACTTGCACAAGTGAGTTATTCTCACCTCTCATCTCTAACTCACTAATCTGGTGCCGGTCAGCAGTCTTTTTAAAATCCTGGCGGGCGAAACAAATGTTTTCAGAATGCACAGTGCATACACAAGGAATGAAATTGTGCAAAAAGAGCACAGTAGAAGATAGCTGTTAGCCGTACAATGGTTAGCGTTAGCGCTATTAGGCTATTATCATCAATACATGGCTGCACTTTGCAAAAAACATGAGAAAAAGAGAAAAAGAGTTGCATGTGCACAAGACATTGTGCAATTTGTGAGTGCTGACTCCCACAGCGGCAAACAAGTTGAGATAGCAGAGAGAAGGAGCAGTGCCAGTGAATGATGATGACGTAGATAAACAAACACGCATGCAAATGGCCATTTATCGAGTCCCAAAAAACTACAGTGTCCATTTTTTGTCATCAAATGTTAAGGTGATGTTTGTCCTTTTGCTAAAAATACTAACATATCCCACAATCCCATGCGTTCGAAAATTAGCGATAGGTTGCATCGCCTTTTCATTGCAAACGCCGGTACTTAAATGTAAATATCTAGATTAGTTTACACGACTAGAAGTTTTTAGTGGCCAATCTGTAGCGATGGAGAACTACAGTACATGGAGACTTTACATAGGCAGGCGAGTGTGCAGTATATTGCGCTTGATTGGATATTTGGATCCTTATAAACTTCCAACGGCAAGACTAGATTGCTGTCTCGTAAGTAGGTACTGCCCATCGATCTTGTCAATTATTATATACCGTTAATGTGTATATACTGTATACAAGTGTGTACACCAGGGGTGGGCGATTCCGGCCCTCGAGGGCCAGTATCCTGGATGTTTTCTATTTCACCTTGGTGCAACCCACCTCATTCAAATGATCTGGATAGTTATCCAGCTTCTGGAGACCTTGCTGATTATATGATCATTTGAATCAGGTGTGTTCCAGCAGGGAGAGTTGGAAAACAGGCAGGATACTGGCCCCCGAGGGCCGGAATTGCTTGCCCACCACTGCTGTACACAATAGTTTTACGGTAAGAGTCAACCGAAGTCAGTTTAACAGTGTTGTGACGTAGGAGGTAAATTACAGTAACTTGTTCTCATTTAATGTACATTGAAGACTATATTGTTATGGTCGGGCACTTGACAACCACTTTTGCAAGAGGCAAAACGTTCTTATTTCTAGTTGTTTATTTGTCACTCCATCCTTTTGTTCCATGCAAAACTGGCATATGAAACGATTGATTAAACAACGAACGTCGGCTAGCTAAATGCTATCGTTCAGTAAAAGGCAGAGATGCTAATCAATACTAGCACTAATGCTAACCGTAAATCATAAACCTTCAAACAACATGCAGGGAGTTGTCCAGCGTGTTGTATACTTTTCTTCTTGTATGATAACTATTAACGAAGACACGGGGAACAACAGGTCAGGGAGATGACTAAAATTTAAATCAACATTAATGTTTATGTTCAATCAAAGAATTGATTCCTGAATCAAATATTTAAAACTTGATGACTTTCTACTTCTAAAAACGTCTTCAACTTGATATTCCAAATTATCAGAGGTGGGCATTCCGTCGGAATGACAGACCAGTCTGTCAATCCGTCACCATCGGATGCCCGGTTTTGCTTAGGGGACATTTTTTTAAAATGACGGACTAAGCACTGACGGAAGTGAATTTTCGCCCGTCGGTGTAATCGTCACTAACCGCGTCTGTCAGTGACGGACCTCTCACTGACTCACTGATGGACTGACCGGCAGACTTCTGACAGACTACCTGACCGACTTAACTGACGGACTGACCTACTGACAATTGTTGCTTCAGCTTGAAAAAAATGACGGACTGACGAATGACGGACAGGTAACCCGGCCACTGATGGATAATGAATGACGGACCAGCAAAATGTAGGAAAATGCCCACCTCTGCTAATTATATTATTATGTTATCTTGCAAAAATGTCTACTTTCGGCAAAACTAAATGTCCATATTTATGCTATCATATTTATCTGACAACCTTTCCAAAATTCCAAAGTTTAACTTCTCATCAAATATATCAGAAAGGTTCCACGCCATTGCAACACTATGTAGCTTCCAAAAACAAATGCTGCTGGACTTGAGTGGTTCCACTGTATATGATTTTAAAAATACCTGTTAAAAAATCAAACAAACATTGCGAGTGAATTATTGTTTTGGCACTCACTAGACTGGTCACCATTAAAACAGTGGCGTTTGCTACTTTCTCGCCGTTGGACTGTGGGTCACAGGTGCTCCATGGAAGGCTTTCACTCCTGTCTTTTAAATTGGCTGCAAGGTAACAGCCACTAGAACACGACACGGACAGGCTAGCCCACACAATGCCAGCGAGGCATGAGGCCAAAGCACTCGCGTCTAGACAACTACTGATAATCAATCAGAAGGCTTCGGTCTGTCAGCCACCAGGAGAAAGTAGGAGGAGGCAGAGGAGTGCGGTTCAAGGTTGTCCACCTGAGCGGGTCTCACTTTGCTAAGAACTGCCAGCTTCTCATTCGAGTGGTGTGACAATTTTTTTGCAGCAAACAAGAGTTGAACATTCACATTGTGTTTGGCGGCTTATGAGCTGATAGCTGCAGCGTAAGTAAGATGTGCGGTTTTTGTGTACACCGTTACGTCGTGTAATGTGCAGTTTCTACTCCACCAGTGCATTGTAAATGCTTATTTGCATTAGGTCTATCCCAAAACAGTTGTTTACACGCATTTAGCCTTCATTCAATGTTCATCCAATGTCAGTGAATGAATACTCTCTTGCACTGCATACATTATCGTTGACCAACCGTCTTAGGACTACTTTATCTTTTTAGCGGACTCATTATTGCCATAGTCCATTCATATTTTACTTGCTTGATTTTAGCTTGAGTGCAATGCCGTTGTTGGATAAGGCTAACTGGCGCTAGCATGTCAAAGACAAGAACTCCTCTACTTGTACACCACGGCTCCGTCCGGGGGTGTTTAATAGGTTCTCATGCATAATATCATTTAATTCACTGTTTTTCAAATTGTGTGCCGCGGCACAGTGGTGTGCCACGAGATATTGTCAGGTGTGCCGTTGGAAATTATCTCATTTGTGTACGTGTGCGGTCTAGTGCCTGGCAGCATAATCATGTCTTTACTGATGGATAACGAATGACGGACCTACAAAAGTACTCTTCCATACCAGCAGGTGGCAGCAGCAGCAGGTAGCTAATTGTCTCTGTTTAGAGACAAGCGAATTAGTGACGCATGTTTATCCAAACAGGCCCATGTTTCACACTAAGTATCAATATGAAACATTATAAAATACTTTTTTCTTTGTGTTCATTTGATTCCTATTCAAGACGTTATAATATAACGTCATTCTTCAATGTTAAAAAAATGCTTATTTAAACAATATAATACTTATATTGTTAAAATAAGCTTTTTTTTTTTTTTTTTTTTTTTACAATTTCAGCTGCTCTTGTGCCGTGGGATTTTTCAGAAAAGTTTGAAAAATACTGATTTAATTGTAAAAGTTGTACTAAGTCGAGTGGTCACTTATTTGAGCGAAGTTACGGCACTCGCTTGCTGGACGTGAGCATAGCGCACGGTCAACCGGGCCCGCGAGCATGCTCCGTTGAGTTAAGAGCTTCTTCTTTGTTGGTTTAAATGCTTCTTCTTAATTGGTTTAAATGGTTCTTCTTTGTTGGTTTAAATGCTTCTTCTTCCTTGGTTTAAACACTTCTTCATATTTGGAGGCGGAAGCGTGCTGCCTACATCACGCAACATGCTGCGATCGGATTTGTTTTCTCTTTTTTTTTTCTCTATCGAAGGCATTTTCTATTGATATCGATCACGTGTCAATCGCGATACATATTGATATCGAATTATCGGCCCAGGCCTACCGGGAGTATATGCAAACTCCACACAGGAATGTCGGGGCCAGAATCGAACCCACAACCGCTAAACTGTGAGGCGGACATGCTAAGCAGTCGCCCATGCATAAAGCGGCCAATTCTGCAAATAATCATGCTAAACAAAATCCAAATGGGACTAGGACCGCATAATGATATCGGTAATAGTCTTTGTAGTTCAAAAGTTTGCACATTTAGCTCATGTCACAATGACACTGACAAATTTGTTTGATTCCGTAATGTGCAGACCTTGTCCTTGAATGTTATTTCTGTCACGGCATGTTTGCTGAATAACAGGCTTTCATTCTCATGATCTCAACATACTTCTTTTACAGTTTCATCACTTTTTTTTTTCCTTTGCTTGTTGCCAGAAATGAAGTGCACTTTGCCTGTGGTTGTCAATCTTTTTGTCAACCAAACATGAGAGAAAAACAACAACCCAAACGGAGGTGTATCATTTCAGAGAGAGGGCGAGAGAGAAAAACAAGGGCATGGAAAATGATACAGAGCAGCACAAACAAGATGGCGGTGTGCTTTTTAAGCAGCTCAGGATTTATTAAACTAAAAGGGCTCCGCTCTCAAATATGGTCGCAGTGCCCAATGGATCATGTCATGCTATCATCTGGGACAGCACACAGCTAAACAGGCTCCTTGCCAAAAGACTCAGGCGGCAGTCTGATGTATGTTTAGAGGACAACTATATGGTTTCAAGCTTATTAAGGTTTCAATCAAAGGTTGGGTTTTATGCATGTGTTAGGGTTTCCAAACAAGGGTTGGAGTTTTAAATTAGGCTTTGACAACAAGGTTAGGGTTTCAAGTTTGGGTGTCAAGTATGAGTTAGGTTTTGGAACAAGTGTAAGGATTTCAAATTAAGGTTTAAAGCCAAGGATAGGTTTTCAGACACAGTTAGGCTTTTTAATTAGGGTTTCAATACAAATTTGGAGTTTAAACTCTGAGTTAGGGTTTCAAACAAGGGTTAGGGATGGGGTTACATGTCAAGGTTAGGATTACAAATTAGGGTTTCAATCCAAGATTGGAATGGATTGGAGTTCCAAACAAGGGCTACAGTGCTAAACTGAGGTTTCAAGCCAACAATAGGGTTTTAAATTGAGTTTTCAAGTAGGGCTGTCACAAATCATTTTGGAAGCGATTATCCTAACGACTCTTTTGTCGAATAATAGAATAATTAGAGGTCTTCTGATTATTTGTCGACCAATTTTTTAGTGATCAACCCCCAGCCCCACTGTAATTTCAATCCTGATTTAGAGTTTCAAACAACGGTTAGGGTTTCAAATTGGGCTTTTAAAACAGGGTTAGGGTTTAAAGTTCAGAGTTTAAGCCTGAGTTTAGGGTTCCAATTAAGAATTAGGATTTGAAATTAGGGTTTGAAGCCAGGCTAAGTGTTTCAATCCAAAATTGGGGTTTCATGTCTGGGCTAAAGGGGTGGTGATGAAATGCTGCCTCCATGAGGGAAAAAAATACTGTATTTTCCGGACTATAAGTCACGTATTTTTCATAGTTTGGCCGGGGGAGCGACTTATACTCCGGATCGACTTATGTGTGAAATTATTAACACATTATATTGTATCCCTTTCCTTTTCAACGTCAGCAAACAATACACCAAACAACCACAGGGCTGCATATAAACCTGCATTACATATTGACTTTACAATAACCTGTAGTGTACAGTATATCATTTCAAATGTTATTGTAACCCACATAAAGAAACATAAAGTTAAAACCTAAAAGCAATTAAAATGCATGAATAATTTAAACGGTTAAAGTCTAATAGTGTGTTAAATAAGTAGTTAAAATAGTATGATAAAAAGACAATTTGACTGTCTATCAATCCATCTATACAAAATAGTGTACTGTTCCTTTAAAATGCGCTGTGCCTGTCGGTGGTATTGCATCATCAGCCAGCCACAGACTTATACTCCAGTGCGACTTATAAAAAGTTTTTTTTTTCTTCTGTATTATGCATTTTATGGCTGGTGCGACTTGTACTCCGGAGCGATGTATAGTCCGGAAAATACGGTATAATCAATGCTTGTGTGCACATTACAGCTCAGGTTTGCTATTTTACACTCGGGGACTCAACAAGTCGCAACTTCTGAGCTCCATCCTTGGTCGTCGTGGCAACGAAAGCCGAAATTGGCCTCGTACTAGAAAGGGGCTGGGTGAGCAGGACTATACCCTTAAAACAAAAACTAGGCTATTTGCGAGCCGTTGTGGTTTTTACAAAAACATGCCATAGAAAGGTTATGACACTTGTAAACGGTTTTTAATTGTAAAAAAAAAAAAAAAAAAAAAAAAAAGACATTATTTCCCTTTATGACCTTCCACCGAGATATTGATTATTTCTATAAAACATAACTGAATGAACATATTTAAAAGAATGGTGTCAAACTCTTCGGGCAGAGGTATTGTGTTTCTTGGCAGCCGCGTTCTATTCATTCATCATTGACGTAAAGGTAATAGGACTTCAGAGCTGTGCTAATGACCAACGACAGGCTCTCTGTAAAATAGATGAAAGGTGTGCCATTATGGGGTGGGCTCATGAGAAGAAGAGGCCATGCGGCTAATGACTCATTAGAGACATCCATAGCCAGACAGGCTGGAAGCCAAAAGGCCAGGAGTCCTTTTTAAAGACTCAATACCCTAGCTGACACTAATTGTAGCCGTCAGGACAGCATGGATTTTCATGGCGCATTGTCTGCTCCCCTGACACGCCTCGGCGTAAATGCTGGCAATGCCATGGAGCCCCCGCCGTCCCCGTGACTTGATGCCTGACAGCTTGACCGCCGTTCTCGCCATAAAAAGCGCAGTGTGATCTTGGCACTGGTGTGGCAATTCAATTCAAATGGCCTAGGAGTGCGTCCAAACACCAACGCAGGAGTCGTTCTTTTTAATATTCGTGCAGGCATTAACTGCATTTTGCATTAACTGCAGGTTGAATTGAATTTGAGACTTCAGCGCTGTGATCACTGATAGTGTAGTGGTACACACGCCTGAGTCATGTGCGGGCAGCGTGGGATCGATTCCAGCTCAGTGACGGTGTCTGTGTGTGCCCTGCGACTGGCTGGCGACCAGTTCGGGGTGGAGTCTGCCTTCGCCCGTTGACGGCTGGGATAGGCTCCAGCGCCTCCCCGTGACCCTGCATAGGATAAGCGGTTTGGAAGATGACTTCAGCGCAGTAAGCAGGGCATGCTGGAGCCTATCCCAGCTGTCTTCGGGCAGTAGGCGGGCAACACCCTGAATTGGTTGCCAGTCAATCGCAGGGCACACAGAGACAAACATCCGCACCCACAATCACACCTAGGGGCAATTTAAAGAGTCCAATCAACTTACCATGAATGATTTTAGAGTGTGGGAGGAAACCAAGTACCCGGAGAAAACCCACACAGGCACGGGGAGAACATGCAAACGCCACACAGGGAAGCTGGAGCCGGGATCGAACCCACGACCTCTGAACTGTGAGGCGGACATGCTAACCAGTCGACCACCGTGCCATATATATATATATATATATATATATATATATATATATATATGTGTATACTTTTTGCTGTATGTATTCCATTTACACATACACATACATTAGGGATGTAATGATTCATGATGAATTTAATCAAAAAACGATGGATTTGCCCCAATTCATCGATTAATCGATCGATTAATCGAAAATCAAGTTGATTAAATTAATCTAAAAACTGATGTCTTGAAACATTTTTTCTTTCCAGATGCATAGCACATTTTGAATGTGTAGATTAAATTATGCTTTTGCGCCAAACATGATTGCCAAAATCGAGTTGATTAAATTCATCAAGAAAATTAAGTCTTGAAACGTTTTTTCATTCCAGATGCATAGCACATTTTGAATATGTAGATCAAATTATGCTTTTGCGCCAAACAACATTCATCATGCGTTTGTGGATGGCTGCAGAACCACATTAGTGCACAGAGACAAGCATGGTAGCAATTTTTAAAAAATTGAATCGAAAATTGTGAACTGAAAATCGAAAATAGAATCGAATCTGGGCTTGAATGAATCGTTACATCCCTAATATACATAATAGTGCTGTCAAACCTATCAGGTTATAATGGACTTACTTGACCGTTATATTTAATATTTAACCATTATATTTAATGGTCAAGTAAGTCGGTATTTGACCATTGACGTAAAAAACAACATCCACTACCCTCGCAAACACTCGCAAGACCTTCACCACTCTTGAAAATGCACAGCTGTGAACTGAGTCACAAAGCATCATCCACATCACCGGTGCCTACTTTGAAGAATCTAAGTTATAAAACATTTTGTGTTTTGATTCATGAAAAAAAAAAATCCCATTAATATTTCTTCATAATGTTGATTACTTAAAGTGGGAAATCAACCCAAACATATTTTTTTCAAGCATATGTTCTATGCAAGCCCACTAGTTGAAACAAGGCATTCTGATAAATATTGCGTTTGTGGAAGAAGAGTTAATCCACTCATTTTTAAACTTCGCTGGCTAGAACTGGGTGGATTTTGCTGCTTAACTCATATTCCACAAACGCAATATTAATCAGAATTCCCTGTTTCAACTAGTGGGACAGCTGGGAACATATTCTTGAAAAAAATATGTTTCGGTTGATTTCCCCTTTAAGTAATCGAAATTATGAAGAAATATTGATGTTTTTTTTTCATTATTAATCAAAACAGAACATGTTTTATAATTTAGATTCTTCAAAGTAGGCACCGATGATGTGGATGATGCTTTGTGACTTGGGATTGACGTTCAGTTCACAGCTGTGCATTTTCAAGATTTAATAGCTCGAATTTCTTAACCTCCTCATTTATGTATTAAAATCCTCAACTCAGCAAGTAACTAACTAAATGTTTTATGTTATTTGGATTTCCTGTGACGCTACCGCAATATTGTACAAGTGATGAAAAAGACAAAAAAAATAATTCTATTCAAATCATACTACTGGAAATTAAACAATCATATAAACTCCAATTTCATATTTAGCTTTTTCTTGGGCTGTTTTTGTGAAGCCAATAATAAAAAAAAGGCACCAATGACCACAGAACCATAAATTATTTCTACGTAGGAAAGTGGTACACAACACGTGATGTACAACAGCTTGACGGCCGTAAACCAGTGAGTGCTTTGGCGCCGCTGTGACAAAAGTGATAAAACGGGAGCGTGTGTCTAAACTCCAACGCGGGACTCATTTTCAATATTCCCGTCGCATCGTTAGGCATCTGCAGCGGTGGCGTCGGCGCTTTCCTCATTTGGACTGCACTGAAGCTGGGATGTTCTACTGGTCTCGCCGTACGCTGCCCGCCACGCGAATGTGGTTCACTTTGAAAAAACAGTGAGAGGAAATGAGAAAAGCTACTCTTTGCCACCCCTTTTCGCGACACACAATACACACAGTTGGGCTTCACGCTTTGATTTTAGAACGAAGCGTTTGTGATATATTGAAACAAGAGGTGTCCAAGCTACCTATTTGCAGTCCTGTATCCATTTTTGGGTGGCCTGTAGCATCTACTGGCCCCAAAACCACATAGGAAAGGAGGAATTGGTGTCAAAGAAGTATGTTGAAGTGATGCATCTTGACTGGGTGACCATTGTATTTTGGGGAGGAGCTAAATTTAGCCTGTTTTTTTTGCCGTAAATTACGGAGTCTTTACCGCGTGTGATGAGGGGCTATTAGCTCAACAAGTATACGGTCTAATTTTGAAATGAGGTAAGAAGTAAATCACTCAAGAGGCAATAAAAGGGAGAGAAAGTGGCAACGAAATGAAACAGACAAGTTTCTGTATGAATTACTGTTTAGATAAAGATAAAGACAAAAATAAACCATAGAAACTCAAGCGGAGTTTCCCTGTGTGGAGTTTGCATGTTTTCCCCGTGCCTGCGTGGGTTTTCTCCGGGTACTCCGGTTTCCTCCCATGTTCCAAAAACATGCATGGTAAGTTGATTGGACTCTCTAAATTGCCCCTAGGTGTGATTGTGAGTGGGGATGTTGGTTTATGTTTGTGTGCCCTGCGGTTGGCTGGCAACCAATTCAGGGTGTCGCCCGCCTACTGCACGAAGACAGCTGGGATAGGCTCCAGCACGCCCGCGACCCTTGTGAGGATAATGGATGGATGGAAACAACAGGCAATACACTTCCATATCCACTACTGATTACTATATTAATAAATGCTCTTAAGCGTAGTTCACTATTCGATTATACTAGATTCTGTTAATACGGATTGGTACACCTATTATTAGAAATATGGGCAAATGGGTAAATGGGTTTACATAATGGCACAAGAACAATAGTAATAATAGCAATAATGATAATATAACCAGACTGTAATGACCATAATATATATATATATATATATATATATATATATATATATATATATATATATATATATATATATATATATATATATATATGTCTACAACTCTATCAGCCCCTCTTCATCTTTATATCTCTCTAAAATATGTTTAAAAATTCAAAGTCGAATAACTTCAAAGTGACCCTTGGATCCTTCCATTTTTCTGTATGAGTTCCTCAGAGGAAAAAGTGAAGTGCTGGAAAAATGAAAGATCTGTGAGATTCTTGATGCTGGATTTGAAGGTAATGGCAGACGGTGCGAAGGAAAGATTGGCTCTTCATTTCACTTCAAACTGGAAATGACTGGCAGCAACTCTCCCCTGGGCCTCAAGCAAAGAGCTGGATGATGTCTCCATATACACACACAAACATACACATACAGATTACACAAAGCGTTTCACAGAAAATAGCAAAATTAATTGATGGCTGCGTCTGCACTATTGATCATTTAATAAACAACTGCTGACTATCAAATGCAAGACAACATCCGGAGTGGGACAGAAATTCAATTCACGTCACCAAGTGGATATTCAGTACGGCTGACGTGATTTCACTGGTACCATGTTGCACAATAAGCCTAGCAAGAGCTCAGCTCGGTAGTGATGAAATGTTTAAAAATGTGCACTTTTTTATTGCGATGTGAAGAGGAAATGTGTGATGATAACCATAGAACACCAAAATGTACTTATCGTGAAATATGTCTACTGGTGCATCTGCTCAGTGCAAGTACCAACAAGGAATAAATGATTAAATAGAAGGATTAACTCCACAAATGCATTTCGAATTGTCTAGTTGTTGGGTTTTTTTGGTCGCCAGGGATGGCAAAAAGGTGTGATGTTAACCCTAGAACAGGCAGATGCACTTATGTGTCTCAAATGTCCGAGCGGCTCAGTAAAAGTACCAACAAGGAATAAAGGGATGAATGAATTAAGGATTAATTGAAGGATTAACTCTGAAGTGCATTTACATGTTTGCGTGCGTGATTTCACCATTGGAATCAAAGCGGAAACGTGATGATAACCATAGAACATGAAACTGCTCTCATTATGAGACGTCTCTGTCCTGGCTTTTCAGTACAACTGGCTTTTCAGTACAAAAGGATTTAACGGCTAATACATTAAGAATGTGCGCTTTTGAAGGACTTTGTTTGTGTTGTGATGTCACCAATGAGGATGTTGTTTTTAAGAGTGTAAAGCTGCTGTAAGCCATGATTGATTTTGTGTTATTTTTAGAATTGCTCGAGTTCATGGAAACTCTTTCAACACGGACAGATTCAACGGAACTAACCAGGATGTCAGTGTTTCGCAGTCACAAGTCCCATGTTAACAACATGCAACTTAAATTTAACGTGCCCGTTAAATAAGACAGTCGACAAAATATGGGTAGGATAAACACACTTTAACAATGAAGTTTAACAACCTTATGATGGAAAAAGTTCAGCATTGCGAGCCGCAACGTATCCATGCGACCGGTGAGTAGATGGAAAATACAAAGGTACACAAACGAGTGATATTTTTAAATTACAAGAACCGTTGACAGTTCGTTTAAAGTGTTTAAAGTACTTTAAGTTGCCCAGGCCTGTTCAACCTGTGTTTATTTCTTGAAACTGCATTCTGTACAACAGTGGGCTCTTTCAAAAAGCATTCACATTGGCCTAACACTTGTTGTACCATTACATGTAACTATGGGTGTAACGGTAAGGTAAATCACATTTCGGTTCAGTTTGTTTTTTTGCTAACTAATTACAACTATTTTTCAATGAAAACAATACAGTAACTTTAAAAAGTCTTCATCAAATTGTATACACTTTTTAGGCGTTGAAATCGCTGAATGTTCAACAGCATATTGTAACGAATTGGGTTATCTGTGTTGTGATGTTTCCGAGGTTCATGAATGCATCGTACGGCAAGCGAGTGGAGCAGCGGAGAAAGAAGAGCGCGAGCAGTTGTACTTGGATTAATAAAAACGTGATAGTTAAACTACGCCTGACAGCGTGTTCCTGGAAGACGCTACAATATGATAAATCTCGCTATTTACGGTTGATGTTTTGGGCTAAAAAGACTGCTTGCTTCCTTGTCTAAGAAACATTCACAGTCAGATGATGCCGTGCATGTTAAGGCCCTGATACACCAAACCGACGTCGGAGGTCGTGAAGCGTCACGGCGTCTTTAAGCGCCGTCTGATTGGTGTAGTGCCCACCGTCGTAGTGTCGTAACCCATCTCTAAGCGTCTTGGGGGCATTTACGTATGTTGAATCGGCGTCGCCAGTCGTGACATTTGGTCACTCTCTTTGGCTGTTAGCTAGCAAATCAGCGCTTGGAGCACCAACGGGATGTGACAAATGCAGATAAACCGTGAGCACGCCTTCTCTGCCTTGATCTTCTTACAGTACCCTTCTTAAAAGTACAAGAGTGAGGGTTGACAATGTAAGTATTTCACAATACCGTGTCAAGAACGTGAGGGTTTACTTCACGTGGGAGTTCATCGTGAGCGAAGAATATAGCCGAATGCATTGTTGTTATAATCCGCCCCCGGCCAACAGCTTTCCGGTTGGATTTTTCTAACAATGAGAAATAGTGACTACCGCCGGCGATGGTATGGAAGGGTATTACATCTTATGCATGCCCAGGAGGTACTTTAATGGTCAGCGCCGCTGTCTGTTGTTGCGGTGTGTTTTGCCAGCGTGACATGCCGACAGCCGGCCGGACGCCACAGGGGGTAAGCGTCTGTCACTGTTGGTGAATGTCGTTTTGGTGTATCGGGGCCTTTAGACGTACTACCTGCAACAGAACCGCCGATCTCAAATAGCAATGCCGGCACACAACTTTCGGACTTATCCACGTACCTTTCCCCATCGGCGATTTTAACAGGAGAGCTAGAATGTTCCCAAACAGGAGACCGCAGTGTACGGGGGGAACCTTCGAGCTCTGGCTCTTTTCTGGCTCTTTTGTGCCGCCACTCTCCTCTCCCGCGTGCAGCAGTCAATAGCACCAGTGTGTAAGCTCGGGCTAATAATAAAAATTGATCAGAAACGGTACGTAAGTGGACCGAACCGAACATGCCATCCCGAAACGTATTAATACACCCACGTGTACCGTTACACCCCTACATGTAACAGTACTTAGATGCACCTGGCGGTTCAATTGTGAACAAAAGTTGTACCCCGGAGAACATAAAAGGACCTCTACAGTACCCTTATTTCTAAGGGTGTATTTAAGATTATGAGGTGGTCCATGGACTGTTGTCTCCCCTGTAAGGTTTGGGTAACCCTGTTCTGCTGTATGAAGTGTGAAATAGGCTTTAAGTAAAAACTTGCCATTAGTGAGCAAAAGGAATCCCTTCCAGTTGAGCATGTCAAATAGAAGTCAAGTGACACCACAGTGTTGTTGCAACACTCCCGTAAAGCAAGAGAAAGGGGATGCTTTGTGTGTCTATTAATCTGCCTGTGTTTCCTTCTGAGTGCTTCCAACAGCTGAATTAAAAAAAGAAAGAAAGAAAGAAAGAAAGAAAGAAAGAAAGAAAGAAAGAAAGAAAGAAAGAAAGAAAGTGCGAGCCACCTCAGTGAGGGAAAATAAATCCATAAGCATGGCTTTTAAAAGCCAACAGGACCAACAAACCTTTAAAAGAACCCCAGCAAGAAAAAAAAAGAACTCCCAGAGACAAAAAGGTCAATGAAAAATTGACTTCTTCAACAATAGTTTGACCAACACCCGTAGACAAGAAGAAAGCGGCTGCTCAGCCAGAGCTTTGAGTTCTTAACCACACGCTCTCCTCACGCACGCAGCATCGAGATGCGAGAGAGAATTAAAGAGCGAGATTGAAGATGTTCTCAAAGTAAAGATTCAAGCGCCACTCCAGGGTAATGTTGACAATTTTCATAAATATTTCAAGGTAATGATAGCAAGGGCACGGCCGGACCCGCCTCGTGTCCGCTATTACTAGGCTAATCTGAGCTCCCCCCCCAGAGAATTTCTAGATTTAATTTAGGCATTTGGGGGATGATACTCAGCGCTGACAAGGGCCATCCATCTTCTCTTAACAGTCCTAATCTTTATAGAGGCTCCAGACTTCAGGTAGTGTGTGTGATGGATAGCACCTCTGGCTGAGGACAGTCCATTAGCGAGGTGGGGGTAAGTGGAGGCGGGTGGGATGAAACCACAAATCCAAAAGGCCGCTTTACACTGTCTCTGGTGCAATACAGACAGGTCTGGCAGCGGCGTCTTGCACTTTAGCAGAGGAGGAAAACACGGTATGGAGTCTGGACGTGCGGCCCGGTTAAGTCCTGTAACTGCTCACAGGCTCTTTTCCTTGATGACTAATGGACGCATCAAATTCCGCATTTAGGTTACGAGGCGTGCTACCTTCCGGTCGCTAGTGTCACGCATAGAAACAGCATCAGACGCTTTTAAATACACTCGCAGTCTGCTGAAATGACGACGAGTTACCAGAAATGACGTATTAGCTGATTATTTGCTCCAGTTATTCAAGCGATCAAAGCACCATATCAAATTTAATGAGCATTTTGCTGTTTCATAGTATTGCAAGTCCGTGTGAAAATGGACTTGCACGGCTTACTTTGAAACGCTCAACCGAAAATATGTTTAGAGGGCACGAAAACAACCACAAAATAGAATAGAAAGCCTTTACTGTCACGTTCTATGATGCAGATGCCAAAACATTGAGCTTATGAAAATATAAAAGACAGCCAATAATAAAATACTAATAATGACATGCATGAACTACTAACTACAGGATGAGGATGAGGATGTTCACATGTGATGAGGGATCGCTTATAGCCGGGACGGTAGTGAGAAACAGAGGTGGGCATTTTACAAAATTTTGCTGGTCCGTCATCCATCATCCGTCAGCGGGCTGGGTACCCATCCGTCATTCGTCAATCTGTCGTTTTTAAAATGTGTCAATGTATTTGTCAGTCGACAGCAAAACACCACTCGGGTGAGAAAGAGCGCATGTCCGTGACTCGCCGGGGAGCCGAGCATTGAGAAACAAAGGCAAAGATGGACAGGCTACCTTCGTCAAACTGTCTCGCTGCATGTATAAACTCCTTTGCTGTCCCGGCTAATTGGAAAACGTATTCAATCAAAAAACTGAACATAATGGCCGGCACACCACAGTAGGCTGGTGGAGCTATTCCTTCATCTTTAAAAGTCACAACTTTGGAGGACATTTGCACCTTGAAAAACACCAACATGCCAATTACAAAAACCCGGATTTACACAATTTTAATGAATGAGGTTAGTTTTCCACCAGATGGTATCTCGGTAGCTTGGAATAAACAGAAACCAGAAGCTAGAACACCTGAGAATCTTTCCACCGGAAATACCTCATGAGCTGCCGCGCATAGGCCCATTGAGGAGTAGCCACGCCACAGGAACATCATAAGAATGGATGGAGATGGAAATAATCCAGGCTGTTTCAGGATCGAACTATAGCCATCATAAAATTATTATGAAATGTGAAGGCAATGTTTGAAGTTAAAACATTTTTTTAGTCAACCACTCTGAACTTTGAACTCTGACAGACAACCTATTGACTGCCAGTCAATTAAGAGCATTCTGAGTGATCTTTCAAGGTTCACAGAATATTGTGTTTTATGACAATGCTACCAAATAAAAGATTAGACTTTCTCCTTTGTTTCTACCTTATTCAATTCTTTAGTAATCGGATGTAGATATGTGTTGGTTTCACCCAAAATACCCATTTTGGATGCAAAAATGCATAAAACAAGCTTTTTGTGAAAAGATATATTTTACGTATACAGTCATTTTCTTTTAGAACATACCAATAGCAACAGTGAAAATGTGCTTTGATGGCAAAATAATGTATTTAGAAATGTCACCAGTGTAACAATTTTGGCAAATCTTAGAAACATCTGCACGTCATTTAGTAGTAGAAGTATTTAGTCGTGTGTGGGCATGTATCATGCCATGCATGTGTGTGTGTGTGTGTGTGTGTATGCGTGTGCCTTTGTGTCTGTAAATTTCATCATTGCTTCTACTCGAGAATATGTTCCCAGCAGGCCCACAAGTTGAAACACGGCATTCTGGTTAATATTGCGTTTGTGGAATACGAGTTAAGGAGCAAAATCCACCCTGTTTTAGCCATCTCAGGGGGCGGCCATTTTGTCACTTCTGTCGACTGAAAATGACACCACAACTGCTCAAGGTTCAGGTAATGACCAATCACGACTCAGCTTCAGAAAACAGGTCAGCCATTTTTGGAAACTTTCAGTTTATTTTACTCATTTGCTAGCTTATATATTACCATTACACGACCGAGACAACTTGGCATGCGTTAAGAGTCAGTCATAGATGGATGTAACGGAGAGAATCCGGTCACTTTTCAAAATAAAATGTTTTTCAGCCTCGGATAATAAATAAACCGGAAGTACTGTACTTCTTTTTTTTTCTTTCTTTCATCTGTGAGGCCCACCACGGCCCGGTCCAAAGTGGCCTGCAGCCCGGTAGTTGGGGACCCCTGATCTTAATGATCACTCCAGAGTTGGCCAAGACTATTCTCCACTAATTCGCATGAAAAAACTTTGTTGACAGAGCTAGAGCTATGTGGTGGCTATCCGGCCACCCTCACATCTTGGAGAAGATTTTGATGAACATGATTCTGTGGTGCATATAATTAGTTCCACCTCACTTTCGGTTCCACACAGTCACATTACACTTAGGCACCCTACACTGACACTGCCAGACATTTTCAGACTCTCTTTTACCCTAACATTTGGGAACATTTGAAAAGATGTATATAAATAAGTTCTAAGGATTGAACGGCTGGACTGTGAAAAAAAAAAATTGTCCTGTCTTAACTCATTCACTGCCATTTAAACACAATTTAAAGTGTTGGTACTATTGAGCTTCACACAGAATATGAAAAAATATTTTATAACAGGAAAATGATTGTTACCTGTAGTGAGCATTAATCAAGATGATTCCTTTTAGCACCTTTGCACACCACCATGATACTGCCTCCACCATGCTTCATTGCAGGTATGGTGTTATTTAGATGATGTGTAATGTGTTTTCACCATGCATACCTGATGCAACTTATGACTAAAAAGTCCAATCTTGCTTTCAAAGTTTTGCAAAAACACACTTCTGTGAAAATGTGTTGTTGTCTGATGAAACCAATGTTTATGCTTTTGTTTCATGTTTGTTCATTTGATGCACAATAACAGTATCACCCTGGAAGAGGTAAAAGGGGGGGGGGAAATGATCCAATCTTGATTGGCATTATTCCAAAGGGGTGTTTGTGTGTGTGTGTGTGCGTGTGTGTGTGTGTGTGCGTAGGAAGGCTAAACACTTTATGCCTACAGCTGCTAACCTTGAAGATATACCGTACACAGCACCAGCATTTAAAATACAAAAGTTAAACCACGGGCATTAAATCAGGCTCCAGCTCAGAATCTTTTGCTGATGCTAATTTGTTTATCCAGGAAAAAAAATCAGTGACCTTGTACTCGAGTGGCATTATGGGGACAATGTTACATAAAACAGAAAAGATTGCTCGTTAATCTGCCAAAGTGAAGAAGATCTCGGATTTGCATCCGCCGTGATGTCCAATTAAGAGCTGTGTTTGTCACAGTGGAGCTTTCTTATGTTTTTGTTTTTTTTTCGTAACAGGTTCCTGCGGCTGCAGCCACTACTTTCATCTATGCAGACAGCGTGGCGCCAGTTCAAAACAAAAACATGGATTATGTATAAAGTACACAAGGAGGGGGCCTTTGAAAAAAAACTGCATCAATATTTGCAGAGCCGCTTGTTAAATATTTTTTATTTTTTTCAAACCACCTTTCAATTTGGCAGTATAGCCGGCGTCATTGCAGCGGAAGATAAAAACGCAACAATCCATGGACTAATCATTGCAGGGCCTACTTTAACATTACGACGCAGCACGCTAGTCCATCTTTGCTTTAATTAAATGATGGTGCAATTGTCGACAACAAACTAAATGGAGATTCTGGAAAGGGAGGGGCGGAGTGCAGTGTGGCCAGTTACTCTGGTGATCCCAACTTTGGCTTGTTAGCAACAATCACACTCATTTTTTTGTACTCACTCACTCTAGTTAATCAATAGATGTCTATTGGAACAGTGAGGATAGTTCCTTTACTTTACATTCTGGGTTGGACAGCAAAAGAGCACCTCAGCTACAGTGATGCCTTGCAATCTGAGGGACCCAATTTACGGGTTTTGAAATATATGAGTCATGTTGATTTTTTTTTTTTTTTTTTTTGCCTTGACTTGCGGGCAAAACTTTGATGTGAGCGTGCTGTGAATAATCCTTCAAAAAAGAGGCTTCAAGCAGTTTAATGCCTCCACCACTTGGAGCTAATAGTCAAACTCAACAAATTAAATAAAAATAAACAAAATAAAGACAATCACACAATATGTGCATCTAAAACAATCACAGCAATGCCTTGGAAAATATCATCTTAGCTAACAACTAGAGATGGGTGAGTACCGATACCAGGAATCGGTATGGGGTCGATACTGGCCTTATTTTAAAGTATCGGGTACTGGTGGAGGTTGCCGACACCAGGCAACAATACTTAAAGTGGAAGTCAACCCATACATATTTTTTTTCAAGAATATGTTCCCAGCAGGTCCACTAGTTGAAACACGGCATTCTGATTAATTTTGTGGTTGTGGAATATAAGTTAAGCAGCAAAATGCACTCGTTCTTAGCCATCTCTGGGAGCGGCCATTTTGTCTTCTGTTGACAGAAAATGACATCACAACTGCTCACAACGACCAATCACGGCTGACCTGTTTTCTGAATCTGCGCCGTGATTGGTCGTTGTGAGCAGTTGCGATGTCATTTTCAGTCGACAGAAGCCAAAATGGCCGCCCCCGGAGATGGCTAAAAATGAGTGGAATTAACGCTTATTCCACAAACGCAATATTTATCAGAAAGCCATGTTTCAACTAGTGGGCTTGCATAGAACATATTCTTGAAAAAAAGTTTGGCGCTACACCAATCATTGCCTGCGTCAGAAAAAAAGGTCATTGTTCATATTTTTTTTTTTGCCATTGTGTTAAATGAAATTTTATACATCAAAAGTACTTGCGCTATCAGTACTCAGTAACTCAAAGGAGGAATACTCATGCTGGTATCAGTCTTAAAAATAAGTGGCATCGAACATCCCTACAAACAACATTAATTTTACCTGCCAAACAGAAGATAAACAGTAAGGAGAAAACGTGTAAAAGGTACCGACAGACTACATCACGCATCCTCTATTCTTGAGCTCCAACAAAAACAGGCACAAGTGGCATTAAAAGTGACATTAAAAATGCAGTAGTACTTTTTCCCTCAAAATATTAATTATTGCATGGACACTAGCCGTGATTCAATTTGGAAAAATCTGAAAAAGTCATGGTTTAACTATTAAAAAAGAAAAATGTTCCGTCGCTCAGTCTCAATTTGGACCCGGAGGAAGCAAGAAGGGCGCTTTCAGCCCCAGGCTTATTTCAAAGCAGACTTGCTGGTGTGAAAGCATCCCCTCAAATGAGACAGAGGGTCTTGAAACATGGTTGAACTTTGTGCTTGTCCCAAAGGGAAAGCCAACACAAACGTGAAATAAATGTTGGCCATCGGCAAAAGTGGAACTCGGGAGGACAGAATTAAGTTCATTTATCACCTTGTAGGACTTTCACTGATACCTCTTTTTATCAAAGCAACTTGGTACTAGTGTTAGTGTCCTTGCTCAACCCAGAGCTACATGATTACGTCACCGTTATAAAAAGAGCTCTCTGTATACGGCTCTTTTTTACAAAGCTATCCCCAGACCTAAACCCCAAAAAGCAGCTAAGAACTGGTGTTCATCTACATGTCTGAGCCAGCAAACAGTACTCATAGTCAAGCGTAGTGCCAACCTAAGGCAACATTAGAACAAACTCTTTAATCAATGCAATTTTTAAAAATTGTATTAAAATTACCGTAATGGCTTATCATTAATAAAAAAAAAAATAGAGGCAAAACAGAAACTTGTTTTAAAATCTAACTGCATGCGCTCAAATTAAGGTTTCCACTGTATACAACGGAGCTTAGTTGTATTGCTTTGGAATCGTGAAATGTGTACTTTTCCTGAATAATGTGAAAACATAACTCCAAATGGTGAGAGAGCTACATTCAAAATACAATAAAAGATTTATTTGTAATTGATTTGATTCATATATGACACACCTTGCAAAAATGGAATCCAAGGTAATTCTAATTGAGAAACCTACACCCTCAAGACATTCAATTAAGTATCAAAATCATGAGTTCCAGACGGTACATAAGTGAACAAAAAAAGTTAAAGGGAAAGGTCAACAATGGTCACAAAAAGTATACGTATATTTTTTTAATATCTGATAAATATACGTACATTGCCAAATGAAAAACCTTGCATTGCTTTATTTTTGTGGTCCAACAGATTTCTAAATAAATAAATACATACAGTACATACATACATTACATACATATATACGTAAAACGAATGGGCAAAAAATGATGGCACCCTCAATTTAATATTTTGTTGCACACGATTTGTTGAATCTTGTTGGTTGACTAATTTTGGAATGATGCAAATATACATTGGAAAACCTTTGAATCACTTTTATTTTTTAAAAAACTTGTTCGCAAAGCTATTTTGGAAAGTGCAGAGAAAGATTTAGATGATGATGATTATCTATTGCTATTTTGTTTTGTCTTGTGTTTGCATAAAATGTAAATAGGTAAATGCAGTTTTACATTGCCTTAAGGGGGAGGAAAGGCCAGACTTAAATAAGCTTTAGCTTCTACCTGTGCCATTCTGTCATGGGACATATGAATGCAACTGTTATGTTGTGCATATATTATGGAATGTAATTATGACTGATGACAGAATCAACAATCTACTACTACTACTATGACCTGTGGCTGAGAGCAATCTGTCTGACACCGGGCAGCAAATTTTGCACTCTGCACAGATTCAAGGCGTCCTTGTGCTGGATGCAGCAAAGCACCCACTGAATGTAACCAAATGTCCTCCATGATTCAAGCTTTCTGACGCTTAGTAGCAAAACTGACCCCAGAATGCCTTAATACTCTTCAGATTTCATTGTACCATGCAACTGGCTCAAGACACCTAGTGCCAGATGTAGCAAAACAGCCCCAGAACATTACCAAACCTCATCTTTGTTTCAAACTTTCTAATACCGAGAAGCATATTTTGCCCTAGGGGGCTTGCTGGTCTTGAGATCTCCAGATCTCCAGCATATAACCATGTCTTTTTCCATGTATACAGCTTTATGACACTAGGCAGAAAATTTCTTGATAGTATTCAAATTTCATTGTGGCCTGTAACCTTTCAAGACACACAGTGCCATGTGTAGCAAAGTCCCCAAAACATAAAGTAGCCACCTACTTGTTTCAAACTTTCTAATAATACTTTTATATATATTTTGTCCCAGAGTGCATTGATGGCCTTGAGGTTGCAGGTAGCACAGATTTAAGGCACCCAGTGCTGGATGTAGCTAAGCAGCCCCAGAACATATATCTTTGCTGCTGTAACACTGAAAATTTCCCCACCGTGGGATCAATAAAGGCCTTCTTATCTTATCTTATCTTATAATTAAGACACTTTCATATTTCAGTCAAGGCCACCACTCACAAAATAATGGGCCTGAATAAGATTTAGAGTCCTAGATACCAGATCAAGAGCTCCCTTCTTTTTTTTTTTTTTTCGAACAAATAAAATTCAACAACCATACACAGTATAAAATATCACCCCATCAAAATACAACTGCACTGCTAATAGATTTTGAGTCATAGGATTATTTTTGTATTTGTTTCTTTAGTTTCTACTTGGGGTACCAGCCATCATATTTCTATCTCTTCCCACTCATATAGCTTTAAAACACAAAACAACAAATGGTTTCCGAACCGAGTGCTTTAGAACCATATTTGGACAGGGGCAGGTCCCCTAAGTGGCCCCAGTTGATGAGAAAACTCACAGTCTTGGTGCTACTGGATCTAAGCGCTGCTTTTGATACAGTAGATCACCAAATTTTATCAAATAGACTTAAAAATCTAGTGGGCATCTCTGGTACTGTTTTTGACTGGTTTTATTCCATGACATCCCTGAGGGGAAGCATATAAAGATTAAAAAGTAGGGGGCCTAAAATCGAACCTTGAGGAACCCCACATTTAATTTCATGAGTTTTAGAGGAACAAGTATCCATACTTACAAAGAAATATCGGTCTGTGAGATAGGAATAAAACGTGACGGCATCAGCTTTCACAGCTATGCTGATGACACGCAGCTGTATATTGCCGTGTCTCCTGATGACACAGGACCCATTGATACCCTTTTAAATTGCATTTTAGATATCAAGTCATGGATGGCAGATAATTTCCTACAGCTCAATCAGGACAAGACTGAGGTTTTAGTCATCGGTCCCGAAGGTCAGAGAGAGAAGCTTTTACCAAAACTACACATTTTTAATCCCTCACATTGTGTGAAGAACCTTGGCGTCATTTTTGACTCTGAGCTCAGTTTTATTCCTCATATTAAAAATGTAACCAAGATTGGTTTTTATCACCTTAAGAATATCGCCAGAGTCCGCCCGTTTCTCTCTCAGGCTAACACGGAAGTGCTGATGCATGCCTTTATTTCCTGTCGTTTAGATTACTGTAATGCCCTGATCTCTGGCCTCCCGAAAAAGAGCATTTCACCACTGCAACTACTGCAAAATTCAGCCGCTCGGGTGCTGACGAGAACCAGAGGGCGGGAGCACATTACGCCAGTTTTGAAATTGCTGCATTGGCTCCCTGTGTGTTTCAGGATCGATTTTAAAGTACTTTTATTAGTTTATAAATGTGTTAATGGTCTTGGGCCATCTTATTTATCTGATTTGCTTTTATCATACCAGCCCTCGCGGATCCTGAGGTCCTCTGGCGCCGGCCTTTTATTTATTCCAAGGGTGAGGACCAAAATGCATGGCGAGGCTGCATTCAGCCGTTTTGGTCCTCACCTTTGGAATAGCCTGCCAGAGGACGTCAGGTCTGCAGAGACTGTTGATATTTTTAAGAGGAAGCTCAAGACACACCTTTTTAGTTTGGCTTTCAACAACTTTTAAATAATTTATCTTTTCTTTTGATTGAAGATAATTCTATGTTTTGCTTTGAATGTTTTAAAGCACTTTGAGTTGCATTTTTATGTATGAAAAGTGCTATATAAATAAAATGTGATTGATTGATTGATTGATTGATTGAAAAATCCCAATTTTCAACACTTTTCTCCCAGCCGACCTCCAGGCGGGTCGCCCCACAAATGTGCCCACGCAAGGTGCGCTGTCAGCGGATAGCCCTGCCAAGGAGTCGGTCTCTCCGGCTGGAGCTCGGCACTTTGGAATAGCAGCTACCAAATCCAAATCAAAGGTTGTAGATGCATATTTTCACATATATGTAGCATTAAGAGAGGTCCTGAAGCCGAAAATGATGTTAATTTTACTGTACAATTCACCCCAATTAAGATAACGTCAGACACAGACAAAGTGTACAACACAGCCTCACAAGGTGTTTTAATGGCTGCAGTTTAACATTCATTCCCTACTCAAGCCATTCAAGACATTCCAGATGAAGATATATTAGGTGGCGTTCGCATGCACAATGGTTAATTCGAGGTGTATAGAAGGCAAATAAGGTCTTTCATGAGAGTGATATGAGAGGCCACTTTGGCAGATTTGATTTTTCAAGCAAGATCAAGTGGAATGTCGGATTTCCTCGCGGGGAGGTGAAATCTCATCCGGCTCTATTGTGTAGCTGGCCATTATTTTTTCCTCCAGCGCCTCTTTAACACAGGGATAATCTACTTCAAATGACACCATATTGGTGATAGCAGAGTGGCGTATTGTCCTGCTTTCATGTGTCTGATAAAAGACACAGAGTCCCAGTGTTCCAGCCGCAGGAATTGAGAGGGGAGTACCACTACACTTCCCCATCTCCATAAAGCCCCCATTCATCCATTGACCGCTCAGGACTCCTGACTCCGGCAGCCTCAAGGCAGAAGCAGTCGAGCGCAGAAGGTCACTTTATTCGAACTCAGCAGACTGATGTGTCGAGTCGTGGCAGTCAGCGGATTCGCTTTGTTGTCGCCAACAAGGAGCCCGCTCACGTTAAACTCGCCGCCGTGAAAGAATTACAGCTAGCGTTAGTTTTACTTCGTCATTTTGAAATCCAAAAGCCATAACCATCTGTCTATCTCGCGCTAGAAGTTCCCGCTAGCAGAACCAGGGATGGATTTGTCTTTTTTTTTTTTTCCATTTCGAGTCCAACAGTGTGCACTGAAGTTAGTGTGGGCTTATCTCTGCGGCACTCATGCAGAAACTGGACAGGCTGGCGGTTATCGCGGCTGAATATTAATGTTCCTTAATTATCCTGCAGGGGAGATATCAGCTCCAAACATCACTGATGGGAACGCTAGACTTGCTGGAGCGTTTGGCGGAGTATTTTAACAGCTCATCCTTCATGGCGGGCGAGCTCGGGAAGAAAAAAAAAAAGGGGGACGGGGGGGGGGGGGGGCTATTTGGGGGCACTAAAAGCCACAGCTTCCACTAAGTACAGTGGTACATTGAACTTCAATTTGGTCAACTTTCAGAATAGGGGTGGGCGATATCACGATATTAGATCGTTAAGGGGTTTAATGTGTTGACGATTTCATAAAGCCGAAGGATCGTCTACATGGCAAATTCTAAACAGTTTAGCTCTATGGCGGTGCAAAGCCGCTGACGCGTATACCCAACCAACCAATCACAGCACGCACAGTGCACCGTACGTGACACTCCCCGCCTCCCTGTTTGTTTGTATAGCGGGAAGCTATCACGGAAAGTCACCACGAAGTAGAGTTGGTCCCGAAAAAAAACTCCACATCCACAGTGTTGATTTGGTTTGGCTTTTCCTCGGAGGAGAAAGCGCAAACCAGTTATTTGCAAAGTTTGCAGGGACTCGGTTCGGACGTCAGATGGCAACACGACAAACCTGTTTAATCACTTGTGGCGACAGCACCCAAAAAACGATGCCTACAGGCAGCCAAAGCAACCAGAGATCAGACATATGGTATCCAGAGGCAGCCGCTAGCTAAATAACACAGTCATTTAACAAGGGCACTTCATATGAAAAAACAAGCAAGCAGTGTAAAGAAGTAACTGAGGCAGTGATTTATTACCTTTCTGAAGACATGATTAAAACCGTGGAAAACGAGGGGTTTAAAAGACTCTTCAAAATACGAGACCCGCGTTACGAGCTGTGTTTTGATGTTTACGTTACGTTACCTTTTATGTTTACATTCACTGCACATTTTGATCAAAATTGGCACTATTCAAATTAAAATCTGCTCAGAAAGCTTTGCTGACTTAAAATGTCTTTTTTTTCTTTTAGGGTTGTATCCATCCATCCATACTATACCGCTTGTTCTCACAAGGGTCGCGGGTGTGCTGGAGACATCCCAGCTGTCTTCGGGCAGTAGGCGGGGGACACCCTGAATTGGTTGCCAGCCAATCGCAGAGCACACAGAGACAAACAAACATCCGCACTCACAATCACACCTAGGGGCAATTTAGAGAGTCCAATCAACTTACCATGCATGATTTTGGAATGTGGGAGGAAACCGGAGTACCCGGAGAAAAACCCACGCAGGCACGGGGAGAACATGCAAACTCCACACAGGAAGGCCGCAGCCGGGATCAAACCCATGACCTCTGAACTGTGAGGCGGACGTGCTAACCAGTCGACCACCGAGCCACCCCTTTTAGGGCTATATATACATTTAAATGTTTCATATGTTTAACATGAGGGAAAGAGTAAAAAATGTGCAAATTAGTCTAAAAAAACGATGTAAAAAAAGAATAATTCTGAGTATCAAGCATATGGCCCTAACCATCAAGAGAATCTAGCTTAGCAAACTAATTGCATGGCATAAGTCACAGCAAAATCAAAAAGTAATAACGGCTTCTTTGAAAAACCAACGGCAGAGAAACAAAATAGGAAATAGCAACCTGCCGATCAAAACATCAAGTGCACACAATTACTAACCAGGACACACACACAGTGTATTTGTCAAATAAGAGTGTTCTAACTCTAAATTGGACAATGATTGACCTGTCGTACGCATTCCAGCTTTATTGCTCCCTCTTAGCAGGTGAGGCAACAGAGATTAAATTATCAACAGGAAACACAATCGGCCTTAAAAAATAATAATCGAAAATGTTAAAAATTGGTCAAATACTGGACCAAATTGATTTTTTTTTTCTCTTTTGCATTCTAGTTTCAGGGCTGCACTTTAGCAGGCGAGGATGGCTACATTCAATTCAAAAATCCAAAACCATACACACAAGTAATATGTTTGCAAACTAGGCCGGGATGAGCATAATGGCTGAGAAAAGGAAAGCTTTTGTATGTTTTGAAAGGACAGGGAGGATGACCCCTCCCCACTTAGGCATCTTCATGAAAGCCTCGGCAAGAGCACAGAGAGCTGCCGGCCAATAAGGAGGCTATCCAAAAAAATCTCCTCTAAGTACAAAAGAGTGAGCAACACACACAATCAAAACACACACATCTTATCTCCCACAATAAAGGTCATATAACGATTGTCTAATTGCTCATTTCATACAGTCATGAGCCTCTGAAAGGAAACTACAAATGCTTAGCTAAAGATCAAAAAGCAATACGAGAGTGCACAATATTGTGTTTTCCCCGCAAATGCGGCGGAACCATTGGCATTCAAATGACGTGAGTGTATTTTCCAGCTGATGTACCTTAAACAAGATAATCATCAGCAGAGGGAAGTGGGGTATACATTTCATTGAGCCCAGCGATGATTGTTTTATTCATTACCCGGAGCAAAAAGAAACCAAATACCAGATGGCATTATCTTCAAAATTCATATGCTGTGTAAAACGTTTCTTTTATTTTTCAAAATTCTGGATTCACCTACAGCCCTCTAATTATAGTTGAACCTTAATTTCATGGACTCAATCAACAGAATCAACAGACTCCAGATTTAATGGGCAGAAATAGTGTCCCGTTCACTCAAAACGCCCCTTGGTAGAGTATCAATCAATCAATCAATCACATTTTATTTATATAGCACTTTTCATACATAAAAATGCAACTCAAAGTGCTTTAAAACATTCAAAGCAAAACATAGATAATTAGAAAAAAAAAAAAAAAAATCCGTTCATGCCCTCCCTCCCAACAAACCCAAGACAGATATCCATTAGTACATCAGCAATCATTCACACACACCCACACAAAGTGCACAACCTGATAAAATGTGTTAAAAAGACATGACAAGGCACAGAGAAACCATATGAGGAACGGGTACCCAAGTAGGGGAGTAGGGGTGCATTCGGAAATACACTCGGAGCACGCACTAGATCACTGCGACCTTTCGGAAATTTAGTGCGTTGCTCGGATTTGCCGTTTGGAAATTCAGAGTGCACCAAAAACGGAGTGCCAATGCGCGCTAGGCGCTCCAACTGGGGACATGTCGCACCAGTGCGTCAAGTGGCACAGATCGGAGCAGTTCAAGCACGAGCTTCTGATTGGTTTAGAACATAGGTGGCATTGGGAAATACTGGGAGCAGAGCGCACTCTGCCTCTCCAAATACACACACACTCAAGAGTAGTGCCCCAACCCTAACCCTGAACGTGAGTTTCCAAATACACCCTAGCTGTTAAAGTCTGTTAGTTCCAGAATTGGTGGAATTGTGTCGCAATCAACCGACACTGCTGTCACAGATATATAGTACAGACTCAAACCGGCTACCAGACGTGACAAGGTTATTTGGCAGCCATATTGACAGGGGGCAATGTTTCCATCTAAGGTAATGTATGGACATACGTGGCGGCCATGTTGGCAGTACCATCAAAGGGAAGCAATGGCAAACACGGACGTTAACTTAGCATCAGCGTAGGCAAGCAGCTCAAACGCGTGTCCTATCGACATATTCATATCTATTGCTCTTGTTCTTTTGAGGCGGGCCCTGATCTTGTAGTACGTGTACACATCTGTACAACATGTTATTTTTGGTGCAGTATACTGTTCTTTTTTTGTCAAGTCTCTCTTTGGCATCCAATCGTAACTGAGGTGGAAAATTAAAACACGCCAACTTCTCGGCTCATGAGAACGACCGGAGAAGTAGGTTTGGATAAACTTTAAAAGTTTTGGAACAGTTTCAAGATATTTTTTTATTGGTTTAAAATCATTCTATACGGTACTGGGCATTTTTATGCCACAACAGCTGTATAAAACAATTTTGGACTGTATAGGTTGTTTTTAGGCTATGAAAAAAAAAGCTTAAATGAAAGGACAATTGGCTTTAAAGGACGACCCCTTCCCCCTAGTAGTCAAGTTAAATTGAGGTTCCACTGTATAATGAAATTATCAACAGTAGATATGGCCTCTTTTTGAGACCTAAGAAAATCCTAATATCACCACGTCAGTCCATTTCTTCATCCACCCCAATGTGACTTGCGTTTCTGTTTAATTCAAAATAAATTAAATAAAAGGCGTTGACATCATTGACCAGATTTATTTGTAATCACTACTCTGTTTACGAGTGAATGATTCTAACAGCTTTTCTGACTGCTGGTGAAGTCATCGGCTGTCATATAAATTAAGTAAGTGATGAAAACCTTCGATAAAACTTTATGTGGCTCCTTCCTATCAATTTCCCCAAATGGATTCCGCCAAGTTCTCTGCATCTCTACCGCAGTTTATTCAACCTCACACACTGTTAACAAAACTCCTTTCCTCCCCAATTTGAGGAGAAGCCAACTTCTATTTACTGCGGTTCATGTTTTACCATATCAGGCGTCCAGCTGCTGCTTCAACGCCTCACCTGCCAACGAAGAGCCTCTTTGGGAAAGGATTAGGACTTCTGCACGGATTGCTTTAAGATGTTGTGTTCTTGTTATTTAGACACCGCTAAGTTTCCCATCCAATTCCAGTCTTCTTTATTCGGTCGGGCAGGTAAATTGTGTCCGGCTGGTTTGTGCTAATCTGGGTGAATGTGTTTTTTCACATTTGGGGTTATTTCCTCAAGTGTCAATCACATACATTCGCTCGGCTGCTCCCCATGCAGCTTTTGAAAGAAACACTGCTGCTATTACACATGTTAGGCCACTAGTTGACGATGTCCTTTTATGAAGAAACACTATGTAAATCATTAAACGTGAACTTAGAGACAGGTTTTCAAAATATTATAGTCACCTGTTTTTTGGTTGGGTTTTTTTTCAGTTCTTGTTTTCCTTTTGGTAGCAAAAATCAGGCTATTCTGTTCTAAATACATTAATAATGTTTGAAGAGAATTGCTGAAAACGTGTAAAGACTGAAAACTATGTAGTACTCCAATATCGAGATATAGGATTACGTAATCTATTCGCCATTTCAGTTTTCCTGAATTTATTTAATATTTAATGAGAGATAATGTGAACAATTTGCCAACTCCATGTTGTCTTTAATTACCAAATCTTTGGTGGCTGGGTTAATTTGCATATTGCCCCTATGCACTCCCACTTCTATGCCCATGCATCATTTTGAAGCATTTTTTGATATAAGAATATTTTCATATTGAACTGAATAAATGATACTTTTGGCTTTTGAAAATCGTGCACAAAATTTGTTCAATTCCCCTCCCACTCATACCGACTGCTATGTGACTTGTTCTGGAGAATAAATAGAGGCTGAACCCAAATGAGATCATATTTTTCCCACTCACTTACCCTTTGTGACCCTTCTCTCCTATTTTAATATGTTTTTATCGACGCTGTGAAAACGAACACATCTCAGTATTAATAAACGCTAGCACGGAAAAGAGAAAGATAATAAATGTTTGGTACCGGCAGACTAGAGGCTAATGTGGTGGACAACAATCAATTACATTTACAAGACAGCGAGTCATTAAAACCCACCTAGCCAGTTACATCACTGATAGACAAATCTATGAATGTATTTGATTTAAATGTTCGTATAAATCTCCCCAACTGCTTCATGAACATGGAAAAAGACTTATGAATCGGACCTTTCTAAGCTACTTTAGTTTCTGTTTTAGTAATGCATATTGAACGGCAACAGGGGGAAACAGGCCACTTTATAGATCTTACCCCAGGAATTCATCAGCATTCTGTCAGGGAAATGTTTTTTGGTGTCACGAATGAAGTACAAACAAAAAAAAAAAAAAGAAAGAAATTGGGACAGACTAATGATCAACTGCACTCCGACAGCACAATGAAGCCAAACTATTCTTAGATAGGAGAGCGTCAGATGTACAAATGGGAAATCCACTAAAATAAACTTGAAGTGCCAATTCCTCACTGGCGAAGATGGCTAAATCTCTTTGCAGTGTTACGTGCTATCATCAGCCTTTGTTTTGTCTTTTGGTGTTTGCACAGCAGATCGTGGGATTAAAGCACCAAGTGTGAGATTTGATGAAATTATACTGTACTGCATTCGTGCTTCATAAACATTGCTTTAAATACAGAACGCTCAAAAAGAAGCATAAATTACGATGCAGTTGCCATCCAAATGACCCTGCTACCACAAACGTTGTTGTTTCAATGAACTTGTTCACTGCAGTCCTTTAGACATAGTACAACAGTAGTCTCAAATAGAGACCTTTACTAAATTGGGAGATGTGTAAATAAGCGTCTCACCCTAAATAGACAGCTCCTTTTTATAATACCTACGACTGATATTACTTGGACTGATGCCTCCATACACAAACATCGCTCACTTATGTTTTACAAACCACACACACACACACACACGCACACCCCCACACGCACAAGCCCACACCTGAACACGCACACAAACATAAGACCGCAGCTAAATTCTGGCACTAAATTGTCAGATGCATAGATAAGCAGTAAGCGCCTTACTCTAATAGCTGCCTCCTTTTCTTTTAATATCTTACTTAATATGATTGTTAAACCCATACACTTCCAGTCAACAAACACTATGCCAAACCAAAACAGAAACCAAAATATGTATATATATATATATATATATATATATATATATATATATTAGCCAAACCGCATATCATCATGATTGAATTATTTAATGATTTAATTTGCAGAAATAAATGCCTCCCTGTTAATATGGCTGATATAAATTTAGAAAAAAAACCATTATTATTTACACAAAATTTAGTAGAGTATGGCGCACAGGCCGAGGGAGAAGCTTCTACATGTTGTTAAGAATCTGAATAAAAGTGCAGATACTGTCATGTGCTTTTATCGTCCAGAGACTGCTAACTAAAAAACACAAATGGGTTGTGCTACCACATTTTCTCAATCGTAGAGGATTGGGAAAATGCGCTCCACTTTGTGACTTTCTAGTTTGAAGTGGTTATTAAGTAAACCAATCTAAAGACTTTTGTTGGTGTGAGAAAGAAATGTAAATCTGTACAAACTTCCTTTGTGAAAGTTCTTAAATATGGAATAAAACAAAACTGAAACAAAACAAAAAAAGACAAAACCGACAGATGTGCATGAAAGGAAAAGTTCAAAGGAGCGTAGACTTGCTGCGCATTGCGTCATGCGGGGGCGCTCTACATGGTCGCCGGGCTCATCTCAGACTAAAAAAACCTGCAGCCAGCTCAGCGTACGTGTGCGTGTGAAATTGCCCATCGACCTATCACCTTATTTTAAACACGTCTCCCCGCTCGATAGTTATCAAGTCAAAGCTAATTTGTTTCAATGTTGCAAAAAACACACAATAAGAAGCAAACAATTGGAAGTTGCACAAAAGCAACGTGGCTGCCCGCTCTAATTCAACATGTTTTTCTAAGCAAAATGTGATGCATGAACACACCCACGGATTGCCACATGACCTCCGGCAAGAGCTAAAACATAGGGTGTTTTCCCTCAATGCAAGCCATAATGATACATTACTATTTCTGGTGGTAGGCGGCTGCGACCGGAAAGTCAAAGTTATTCTGCCTCCTTCATTTGCCCACTGAATCATTGGCGTTTTCGCTGGAGACCAGCAATCACTTTGCAAAATGATTATCAGGGATTTGATTGAGAAATACTTGAAGGAAGTGTGAATGGTTGAAAACAACGCTTAGCGCTAAAATGACACCAGTCAAAAAGTGTCACATTCCTGTATTTGGTGTTTATTGGGGATAGCGTGGTGCTATCAGAGGTTAAATTCCATTGAATAAAAGCCAACACGGGAAGAGTGCTAGTATCAGTGAAATGAGGCTAGCTCATAGCTAGGGTTGGCCGACCTGACTGCCTTCAACTAGGGATGGGCGCATCGATACCAGAATATCGATATTCCGATCCAGAGTCCTCAATTTTAAGTATCGATCCTCAAGATAAAGTAGTGATATTTGCATTTAATTCATATATATATATAACACATTTATTAATCTATTATTTAGAAGGTTGTATTGTCATCCGATCAGAATTTCTACTATGTGTTGCCAAGGGCAACAATCTTTCTGCCTTGGCAGAAATGTCTTCAGTAGGGTAAAACAGACCTGTCTCACGACGGTCTAAACCCACTTACTCTTCATAAAAGGGAAAAACGTAAACATCACATAATGTAAACATTTATTTTTACATTTGTTTTACTATATTTATAGTTAAAGTGTAGTTTATCAACTACCTGTACAGTAAAAATTATGCATATCTATTTGAACTTGTAATAAACGTAAGGCTGTGTGGGTATTCTTTATCTATTATTCATCAATGTATTACTTTTAAGTATTATTAATCAATTTAATGTACTTGTCAATCAATTGTACTTGTTTATTCCACCCCCAAATTATTATACAATACAATACAATGCAATTTTATTTATATCGCGCATTTCATAACAGCTAGAGCTGGAACAAAGCACTTTACATACAATACAATAAAAAAAGCTAACAGGTCTTAACACAGTTCGAAAAGAGGACAATATTGCTACTTTTATACGCTAACATTTAAATACTGTTTAGTGGAACACATAGACGGCTTTAATGTGACCATAAAGTACTAATAAAAAAAATCAAAAATCAAACATTATTTGGTTGAGTGGTGTGGGCTCTTTAGTTGAGCTGAAGCTGTGGTGGGTGACAAAGTCACAATTTGCCAGGAAATTGAGTGGTGGAGTTTTGGCTAATTCACTGAACAACCAAGGGTGATGGCTGGTAAAATGGGACATCTGGTAATTTGTTAGAGGTTTGTTGTTTTCACACAAAATATATCCCCCAAAATGTTGGTGCATTTTGCAAACATACTTGATGAGGAAAATAGTCGCACAAGTAGCGCATACTCTAACACTTTTAGTCAATCAGCTGCCCCGCTTCCTGTTGCTTTATTCATTCAGCATTATAATTGCATATGTAATTGATCATTCTTCATGTATCCACTTGTCGCCTGCGTTGTTTTTGTTAGTACGTTTTTTAACCAGGAGAGGCTAGCCTGAGTGTGTTAGCACACATTCTGACCATTTTTAGAAGCACATAATGTGAAAAACTGTGATTACCTTGACTTTTCTATTTCAGTTAAACGTCATTAAGTGTAAGATGTAATTTTAGTGTAAACAGTCATCGATTCAAGGAATAAAACATACAACATTTTGATAACTATGCTCCGTGAATTTCAGCGGTGGGCATTCCGCCGGACTGATGGACCAGTCCGTCACTGATGGACACCCGTTTTGTTGACGACTGACGGATGACGGGGCCCTTTTGAAAAATGACGGATGGTATTTTCATACTTGAAGGATAAATATTGTCATTGCTGAACGCCTAAATGATGGACGGGTAATCCTGGCCGCCGACGGATGGAGAATGACAGACCAGCGAAATTTACAATAATGCCCACCTCTGGTGAATATTTAGCACTCAAAAGCTTATAAGATGCTTATTATCACCTATTTGGCTTATTCACCCAGCATGAACAGTATGTAAAGGAGTGACAACTTTTGATTTTTTTTCCAACATAGAAAGTGGAATTTTCATAATAGATGCTAACAAAAACTGGCTGCAGGGCACACTATTATTCAGAGTTATCAAATGCTTTTTTAGTTGTCTTTTTAAAAAAATCTCAAGATACAGTATTATATATATATATTTTTTAAGATAAGCAACACTCCTCCAGTTCAATATGTAACCAGAATATCTGCATAGTTCTTACTTATTTAGTATTTTCATACTTGAAAGATAAATATTGTCATTGCTGAACGCCTAAATGACACATCAATTACGTTTCTTGTGCGGCATGCAGACATGCTGTGCACTCAAAGGAAAGTAGGATATTTTCTTTAGGAATTAAATACAGCACACATGCACTCAAAGGTGAAATGAGTGCTTTCTGGCTTATTAAATCCCGAGGTGGGAGTCATTTGATTATTTTCGCTCCTTCACTTGCACTTCTAACTGCTGTCACACCTCAAACTACAAATTAATTTGCTAAAAGATGCAAAACCGTATTGTCCTCCAGGTTCTACTCTGGCAAAAATATGTATTTTCAGCTATTTAACTGTTTTCAACAAATATATTAAAATTGTACTGAATCCCTCTTGAAGTCAGCCACTTAACATTGAACACCTCCCTTGAGTAGGCGACTTTTCTTTTCTTACTATAGGAGAAACAAACAGAATTAACCAGTTCAGACGCAATCCTTCACGCAAGTACATTACAAAACTGCTGAGCTCATTTGCACTATGTTGCTAACCAAAACACCAGAACCTATCCAGACAGCATAGGTTCTTGCCGATGTGCTGATTATGCCAGTCCATACACTCTTGTTCACACACGAACACCATAGAGGTCATTGCTGAGCCCATTTGAAGTGTTGCTAACCAATACAGCAGCACCAAAATAGTTCCACGGATGAAAATGTTGTAAAGGAGTTCACAATGCAGTAATAAAGATGGTCTCAGATTACATGGAGACCGATGCTTTAGCAACAGTAGGCTCACTCCATAATATTTATTGTATGGAGTCTATCCCATCTGAGAGGTGGACTACATCCCTGATTGGACGCCAACTCTCCACCCTGCCCGGTCTATAATTAATTCTTCATAATGTATTTAATGGCTTTGGGAGAGATGCGTCAAAATTGAAGTGGTCCTTCTGGCAGCTTTATTAGATTAAACGATTTAAAAAAAACAACAGATAATTAGATTCTAATCAAATAAAACCTTTTTTGTTGAAAACATTGAGATTGGTTCCCTTTCTTTGTGTTGTTCTTCCCTTCCAGAAATAATTTGGCTAGTTATCTGCTCACACTGAGAGCCTTTGTCAAATATGATCAAGGTACTGCAAATAGCTTGCCTAAGTCCAATATTGATTTTAAGCTGCCACAGCGCTCAAGTCAACGTGATCCAATTGTGATGCTTTTGAGGACCCCAGCTCTGTTCTGTCCTGCTCCACTTTACAAGCTCAAGTCGGGAGAAAAGATTCTAGTATTCATAACAAAACTTTTTTTTTTTACTTAAGCGATATGATTCAAAAATGACTTTTGTGTTAGCTAGCTCGCTAGAAAGAGCCAGTGCCTCTGAATGAACGTAAATTTAGATATTTTGCTGTTGTGTTCACAGACTAACTATAAAATTTCAAGGTAGCATTTTATGATTTATTCGAACCCTACGACATTCATCCTCAATGATTGTTTTAAATGATTTTGATTTTTGTCTCCAAATTATACCTACAGCCGCAAATCTAGACACACAGTGAGCGAAATTGTTTTGATAAGTGGCTCTGAAGGTTCTAGAATGCCTTTTAACTTCACAAAGCCAAGCCCTGTTAAAACCTCTTGTCAGGATTAACGGTGGCTGCTAGCTTCTCTTTGCCAGCATGAAAATGATTTGTATGACGGCATTCACTGGATTGGCCAATTCTCAGCGCAATGAGAAAGCACAATGCTACAAGCTTACCACATATACAAATTGACTTGTCTAACGGGAGTTGCTCTTACTGAAAAACGACACACAGCTCCATTTTCTAGTGGCTATTATCATTAAAAAGGTGAGGTACTGTATGTTCACTGACTATGAAGGTGGCCCCCCTCCCAGAACTCCAAATTTAATAGACTGGTTGTATTGGAATCTGATCAAAACTACTATGCAATGGCTATGTGTGCATGCACAATGATTTTTTAGATTTTATTCAGAGCTCAGCTAAATCTGTCCACTGTGAAGCTCCAGATAAGAGGTATAAATAAATTATGCATTGATGGATTGATTTCGTTTAGTTGTTGTGGCAGCCCATTAAGGTGCCCTACTTATCATAAATACGCTATTTATATTTCCTTCCCAGTGCACCTGAAAATAAACGTTCCTCAGGTCATAAAATTTTAAACGTGTGGACAGATGCGACGGGGTCACGATTTAGGTGGCCCAGAAAATCAGAGCGGGAATATTCATGTTGCCGTCCCACTGGGAGTTTTCGGAGCCTTTTTGCTCTTTCATGACCGTCACACGACTCCTGCAATAGTGCGCACGTGGGCACGATGCCTGAACGCCAACACTCCAAAAGAAAAAGTGCAACCAGATGGCCTCCATATCCTTTTACCCTGTGGTTAGGGGTTAACTGGGTGACGCCCACTCGGAGATTTTCACTCCAGAGCTGCTGCTGTTTGGACACAAAAAGCCCTTCAGCCGGCAAAAAAAATCCCCGACAGGACTGTACTTCTTACAACTATAGACTGACTTGTCATTGAATGGGATCAGAATTCTGTGGAAAAAAAATGGCTACAAAGATGTTTAAGTTGAACACAATCCATTATGGGAGTGTGGCTATTGATCAAACACCCCTTTGATTGGATTTTAAAAAGATCCCATAGGACTTGATGGAAATAGTCTGTCCTCATCATAAAACTCAATATTCATTTTTGATTGTCAGACATGTAAAAAGAGGAAGCCGCTTTAAAGTATCAGGATGTTAAAAATAACACAAAAGTCTTTCGGTAGGTCCTATATAGGTAGGTACTTAAGTTGCCAGTGGGCACAACTGAAGATGGAGGGGAGGCATCTAGCAGAAGAGAGGTCTTTAGTAACACAGTTTTGGAGTAAATGTTAAGGCTGCAGCTAACAATTATCTTAATAATCAATCAATTTGTTGATTATTAAAACGGGACATTATTTCAAACCACACAAACATAAATTAAGATTTAGTTACTGGATTGGTCCGTAACATGTCTGCAAATAGGGAAAAAAATTATTTCTAAAGTAAACGCAGATGTTTGCAGTTTTTCGACTTAGAACGCGCCGTCCAATTTGGATGGTAACAGCCGAAATGGCACGTTCCAATGCGGCCACACTCGTCTGTGCAGTCAGCCTCGCCGAAACTTTTTGTTCGCTGTTCAATGAGGGCTTTCGTCACTCTTGCGCCACTTCACTCAGGCAGGTCACGGCTGCAAGCAAGCAAGTAGGGACCCTGCACGCGACTGCTTGCGAGGCGACATGAAGACACAGGCTCATCTTCACCTCCACACGGTGGGCGGACAGTAAGGAGCTAATGTTGGTGTGCTAACCGGCCTGTTTTACCGGCCTGAAGCAAGTTGCTGTTGCTGCTATTAGCCGTCCCAATCCTACCTTTAGCCGGGGAGGGAAGCGGGGTGCTCCAATCTGCCTGCTGCTGCTGCATGCCGCCGTCCCTCTCCCTCCTGAGACACGAGTTTAGCGCCGCTACATGTCCGAAATATAACCAGTCAGGGTTTGTGTGCGCATTCCTGCTCTTGTCCGCTTCAGCTTGTGAAAGTGGAGGAGCAGTCGCCACGGTATTTTTGATTTTGTGGAGGTGATCATGATGAGATCAAGTTTTATGTCAATAAATCCAAACTATTGTGCAGAACATTTTTATACTTTCACAGTTTGAAGTGGCCAAGAGTAATAATGTGCATTTGCATTTTGGTGGCAATCAGTCACCGTTTTAGTCAACAGAACTGACAAAGCGAGCAATATTACCAAGCATGTCTTCCTCGCGTGACGTAGACTGCTGAGACCGAAAAAATTCGTCGTTAACCTAATCACAAAAAAAGACCTTAAATCACTACAGAGTCTTTTGAGGTGGGCATTTTAGTATTAATGTCATTATTACATGCAAACCTATTATATAAGTGCCAATGTTAAGCTCACCCAAGTGTCCCTTTTTTAATTTTTCTTTCTTTGAACTCCAGTTGGAGGGGATCGGCTGGCTAAAATGTAGCCTCCTACATGCCCGACCAGAGCGGGGTTGGTTCAGAATGGTTCAGTTAAGATAAGAATGCCTTTATTGATCCCACAGTGGGGAAATTTTCGTTGTTACAGTAGCAAAGATATAGGTCACACAGGGGCGGCGGCATAATGTGGCCATTAATGTATAACATTGACGGCAAGCATTTAGAATCAAACCTATGTAGATATACGCAGTAACATGTGTATATACACATGTGTATACACACCAACCTACATCTACATAAAAAATATGAGGAACACTCATTTCGGCCTGTACATAGTACAGAGGAAAAAATACTCTAAGTGACAGTGCTGCAGTGCTGTAGTGAAATGTAAGGAACAGCATTGGATAAAAATAAAACTAGACTAACAGTAGTGGGGAATGTTGAGTATTGCACGGTATTACAGTAGTGGGGAATATTGGGTATTGCACGATACGAGCTCAGGTGCAGGACTGCACAATTGCACTAATGACCGCCAGTTTGTAGAGACTACACAATGTTCTTGTTAAAGAGTCTGACAGCAGCAGGCAAGAAGGAACGGCGGAATCTCTCCTTTGCACAGCGAGGGTGTAACAGTCTGTCACTGAAGGTGCTATGGAGTGCTGTTAGGGTGCCCTGGAGGGGGTGGTCCGGGTTGCCCAGCATTGATGACAGCTTGGCCAACATCCTCCTGTCCCCCACCGAGTCCACAGAGTCCAGGGAGCAGCCCAGGACAGAGCCGGCCCTCTTGACCAGTTTGTCCAGCCGCTTCTTGTCCCGGGCCGAGACGCCGCCTGCCCAGGTGACCACTCCCTGGAAGATGACCGATGCAACCACCGAGTCATAAAAGTTCCTGAGGAGTGTCCCCTGAACCCCAAAAGACCTCAGTCTCCTGAGTAGGAAGAGTCTGCTCTGACTCTCTTCCTATAGAGGGCAAACTATTCTACTCCAGGCGATTTGCAAGTCTCAATCCTGGACTCCTAGCTCACCATCGACGTGGCCAATTCCGTCAGTTGAGCATACGCTCCACTTCACTTCCTCACTCACTCAGCAGTCGGCTCAGATAGTCGGCTCCTGCAGCAAACAATCCCCCACATGTATCACTTTCCTCGGCCAGCGGGCAATCGCTTCCGCATTCAAGCAATTGGATTGAACGCGCTCCTCACGTGACCGCATGACAAACACGGAAGTAACCACCAGAAAACAGAGATCTTAATACGAAGAGAAGAGTAACAGAAAGTACAAATACGAAGAGAATGTACAAACAGAACACAATACAGAAAGTACAAATGGGCTATACACCAAAAATAACAAAATCGAACGTGCCGCTTTGAACGTTTTTAACATCGTTTTATCCAGAAAATTCGGTTTCGGTTCAAAACCGCTTAAACGAGCAGCCCTACCACAAACAAACAGCCAAGATAAACATTTCTTTGGGAACCTTCCAAAAAGCTTCACAGAACTCACATTCAAATGGACATTGGATGAAGTCGTCGAGGCGTAACACTGCTAACAAGCAAACGTCAACAAAGACCTAACCCTCATAACACCGCCATCGACTTGAAAGCTATCTCCGACGACCCATTTCGAGGCATTGATGGTGGAGCAATATTGTACAGTTTTATAAATATCTGGTGTTCCCATCTTTGTGTCTAGTCTTGTACTTGCCAAAAAAGGCACGCCCACAACCCCCTTGGTTAATTTCAATGCAAGGCACCAGTCGTTGACTGGGCCTTCCGTCGCACTCACTTGTTGCTATTGAGTGATAGTCCTGATCCCTGTTATTGTCATATATTGTGCTTAGAGACTCAAACCTCAAATCCACCATCACTGTTCGTTAACCATTTAAGCACCAAATCCCGAATCCATCCATCCATCCGTTATCCATACCGCTTATCCTCACAAGGGTCACGGGCGTGCTGGAGCCTATCCCAGCTGTCTTCGGGCAGTAGGCGGGGGACACCCTGAATTGATTGCCAGCCAATCGCAGAGCACACAGAGACAAACAAACATCCACACTCACACCTAGGAGCAATTTAGAGTGTCCAATCAACCTACCATGCATGTTTTTGGAAGGTGGGAGGAAACCGTAGTACCCGGAGAAAACCCACGCAAACACGGGGAGAACATGCAAACTCCACACAGGATCGAACCCACAACCTCTGAACTGTGAGGCGGACGTGCTAACCAGTCGATCACGGAGCCGCCAATCCTGAATCAATTCAAATGAATTACCAATTGTACTTTAACTGAAAAACAAAAAGTGCACTTTTATAGTGCTTCAGCTACTTTTATAATGCTTCAGCTACACCGTATGTTGTCCAAACCTCTTTTGAAAACATAGAGTAAACACGTGCGCTGACGGCAATCAATCTTAACTTTTTTGTAATGTATTCATTTAAAGGGGACAGCGCATATTAATGAACATTTACATGTAAATATGCTAGTATTAGCTAATTTCCATCTGCAGTCCCTGGCAGGTCAGAAGAAGTAACATTAGCATATCAACACCAATGAAGAGAAGAAAAAAATCAACACATAGAAGAACTTGACAACTGACACACCAACGACAAACAAAAAAAAAAGAGTAGTGGTAGACTCTTATTTAAATTGGAATCTCATTCCAAACCACAGTAAACTGAAACACCTAAACTGAAAGTGGTTTGTCTGTGGGTGTGCACTGTGACTTCTAGTGAAGGCTCTGGTTATTTTCCCACGGATGCTGGATCTTAACATAATGAACTCACTCAAAGACAGTGGAGCAAGCCCATGCAAAATCTTACATATAGAGCAAGCCAGTTGAAACTTTTTTAAAGTGATGGCAGTGAAACAGGTGATGAAGTGATGGATGGAAAAGGATTTCCTATCCAATACTTTACAGCTTTTTTGAAGAGAGATTCTATTGGTTTTAGTGTACTTAAACTTGTCAGTGACCAGTTGGTGATACAATATTCAATGTGAGAAAAAAAAACAAACACACAATACAATACAATACAATTTCATTTATATAGCGCATTTCATAACAGCTAGAGCTGTAATAAAGCATTTTACAACATGATACAACAAAATGGAATCAGGTACATAAAACACGATAAATACAATAGACACCGGAAAAGAGCCGTAAATTTCAGGTCGGCTCAAAAGCCAGAGAATAGAAATGTGTCTTCAATCGGGTTTTAAAAGTGGACAGCGATGGGGGCTTGCCTAACATCCAATGGGAGGTCATTCCAAAGGGAAGGACCAGCGGCCGAAAAGGCGCACTTGGTGTTGCAAACAAGTCAAAAGAATACTGTGGTCTACCGTATCGAATGCTGCAGTCAAACCCAACAAAACGAGACATGCATACTCTCCAGTGTCATTTGCCAGGAGGATGTCATTAAAAACACGTAACAGGGCTGACTCTGTCCTATGCTAAAAAAAAACATACAATGAAGAAATATTTTAGGAACCCTGTCTGGGAGTAACAATCGTATTTGTCTAAAATTATTCCGATTTAAATGAACAGTTTTACATAAATTTGACTTTGACTTGTAGATAGTTACTTACTTTAACCACCAGGATTACCCGCCGTACACTGTCGAACGGCGGAACCCAGTGTGCTCTTCCATCCATCCATCCACTCATCCATCCATTCTGTTAGTGCTTATCCTTTTGGACTCATTTTAAATCCATCCGTGTTGTACAAGCTGGTACAGTAGCTAGCGCTAGGCTAATCGGTATATTTCGGTGGACTCTCTGGCGTGCAAGCGACTCAATTCACTTCGTCTGCTGCTGTAACACCACGAGGCAATTAATGAACAAAGACAAACGCTTCATTGACTGTTTAACAGTTACATACACACGCAAAACACGTTTGTGTTTTGTTTTCGAATGCAGCGGGTTGTCGCGGCGTATGCGCTTCTCCCACATACAATACGTCACACATAGACCTGAGAAGTGTGTGTGATGTCACTCAAATCTGGAAATGCTCATTCTGCGCTTGTTTTTAACAACCAATTACTGCTTGAGATGATTTCTTTCTTGCTTCTTAGTTAGACATCCATACGCTTTGCATTCCGCCATGAGCGCTTTTTCATAGACCAGAATCCTGCGCAAGCAAATACTGCCTGTGGCAGCCAAGAACAATCCAGACTCGTCTTTCAATGACGCTACATCACGGCTCCATTTCCAGTAGCCAAGAAGGAGCAAGTACACGAGTCTACACGCTGCCATCGCGCTTCGGACAGAAAGGTCCCACAAACTATTATGAGCTCGTTATAATACAACCAGTGTAACCAAAACACATTTGGATGCAATTTTTCTTGATAAAGCATATACAGTGTATTTTTCCTTCTGACCACCACAGGTACACTTTCACAAGTTTCCTTGCACTTAATATGTACTAATATGAACGGTGAGCTTCCTTTTCCCGGAAACGGCCACCCCGTCGCAGTTTTGCCCCCACCTCGTCTAGCCGGGCGAGCTCCACCCCAGGCTACGAGGGCATCAGAGGACAGCCGAGGATAAATTACAGCCTCCCAACCACCGGCTCTCTCTCATGCTTTCATTTGCGCCGGCAATTAATCAGCCATCACTGGAGAGCTCTTGCATGTCAGGATGAGAATTTTATTAGGGATGTCCTTTATGGGTCTTAATGAGACTTATGTCTTCCTTGAGTATTTCATTTGACACACAAAGCCTCGCCGCTCACAACCTTGAGGTGAGGAGTTCTTTTTTGAACGGCAGGGCTTTTTGTTACTCTGGATTATCATGACTCACTCTTTGAACCGAAGGTCAACGTTCCTCGCGTAATTGCAAATCACGCCGTCCCGCGCTTGTCTCGCTTTAGGTGCAATTAAGGTTCAAAGTGTTTTAGGTCATCCTGACACCGTTTGGAAAGCTGAATGAAGTTTGACTATTTGAAAGACAAAAGTGAATCTATTCATGCTGTATTTGTCTATGTGTCATCCGCTGTAACGAGACGTACAAGATGTCCATGTAGTCTCTTTACAATTGTTACAATTTAACATATTCAATAATAAAATAGACACGGTGGACGACTGGTTAGCACGTCCGCCTCACAGTTCAGAGGTCGTGAGTTCGATCCCGGCCCCGGCCTCCCTGTGTGGAGTTTGCATGTTCTCCCCGTGTCTGCGCGGGTTTTCTCCGGGTACTCCGGTTTCCTCCCACATTTCAAAAACATGCATGGTAGGTTTATTGAACACTCTAAATTGCCCCTAGGTATGAGTGTGTATGTTTGTTTGTGCCCTGCGATTGGCTGGCAACCAGTTCAGGGTGTACCCCGCCTACTGCCCAAAGACAGCTGGGATAGGCTCCAGCACCCCCGTGACCCTTGTGAGGAGAAGCGGTACAGATAATGGATGGATGGATGGATGGATGGATGGATGTGGAAATTATAATAAAATATGTTATAGATATCAATGGTTATTTTTGCCTCATTAATACATTAATATAGCTCTATACAGTTGCTATATGGGAACCATTTATCCAACAATGTCCCTGGTTCATTCATTTCTGCTAATTTCATTTTCCATACTTTCGCTGAGTATGCTTTAGGGTCCAACCGATTAATGGACAACATAAGCTCTTTTGAACACAGCTTTCTTTTTTTTTTTTTTTTTACACAATTAACACATCACAGCATAAGGCAAAAAATTAGGGATGCACCGATTAGAGATAGACCGATATGCTTTTTTCAGGGCCGATACCGATTATTAGAAGTCAAGGAGGCCGATAACTGATAATGATTTTTCAGATGATCCTGTCAGGCCTGCAGCCTCTGCACTTTGAGCCTCGCCCTGTGTGTGCGTGCGTGTGTGCGTGCGTGTGTGTGTGCGTGCGTGCGTGCGTGCGTGCGTGCGTGCGTAAGAGTTAACAGGTATGCTGATGGGCAGCAGCTGAACCTAATCAGCTGCTGTCCTCTTAAGCTGACCGTGAACTCCCCAGCACCGCCAGAACGTCTGCGTTTGTCATCGAGTCTGTTTCGTCTAGCCAGTTATAGTAATATACAGTAATACAGTAGTTTTTGGGAAGCTCATAGTAAACCTTGCCTTTCCTCAACAGCTCCAGCCACTGCCTTCCCATGCTTGTCACCTGTGTGCTCCTCGAACTGGACTCAGCCTTGCTTGTTCTCTCCTCCCTCTGATCAAGACCCATTCTGTCCAGCCAGCAACTCACCTGCATTCTACAAAGAACTTGTCATCATACTTTGTTTCCTCCCTGCACTTGGGTCCTCCTCACAACAGCTCCAGATTAGGGTGAAAAAGATCTGTTTTATTATTTCCTGAACATTTAAAGGTCACAATGTTACAAAATAACCCAAATGTGCAAATGTATTGCCAAATAGAATAGTAGTAGCATCATTTTATATTACACAATGTTACTTTGTTGCTTTTTTTCCGTCGCAATGTCGTTAGTGTTCACACCCACCCACAGGCACGTCTCCAGCTCTGCATACAGCTCTCCTGCAGGCAGACACAGAGCGGTGGGTTTGTCTTCATAGCTTGTTTGGAGGGAGAGGCAAGCCAAAAGATCTCAAATATATCTGCCTGTCCTGATATAAAGAAGCCTCACTAAACTGCATCGTCTAAGAGATCGAAACATATTTCTCCAGTCCTAAAGGCTTTACACTGGCTCCCAATTAACTGTAGAATAGATTTTAAAATTTTGCTACTGGTCTATAAATCACCATGAATGGTTTGGGTCCTGAATACATGAATGAAATGCTGATTGAATATAAACCCTGTAGGGCTCTGAGATCTGCAGACTTGGGTCGATTAGTGGAACTGAGAGTTCAAGGTAAACATGGTGAAGCTGCATTTAGCTGTTACGCTGCACACAAATGGAATAAGCTGCCAACAGAAGTGAAGTCAGCCCCAAGTGTAAATGCTTTTAAATCCATGTTAAAAATTTTGCTTTTTTTCTCATACCTTTTGATTAAGGTCCTCTAGACAATTTTAAAATCGTTTTTTTTTAATGTTCAAACTTCAAATGTGTACTTTGGCTCAATAAAGACTGGGAAGCACTGCTATAGATAGCATTTTTTTTTCTGTCCTAAAATGTTCCTGTTTTGAGGGAGCAGCCCTGTCTCATGCAAAGTAGTGATTAAGTCAAAGCCCCTCCCCCCCGATTTTATTAGACAATGAGCAACAATGAAGCGCACGCAAGCCCGCACAGAGACAGCATAGATTGTATTTCCGCTCATAGAGGCAGCACTTCCTCACCAGGCCTTCAAATCGATTAATGTGCAGATCAGTGAATGTGGCTCATGCATCGGACGAATCACCAAATACCCAGATTACCACCACCAATGCATTGACAACTCCACCAAGCAATGTATCCGAGTGATGAAAAAGTAAATTTTCCAAAATGTCCCTTTTCGCCTCAAATAGACACCTCCCTTTTCCCTTTAGGATACAGATGCTTTTATCCCCTTCCCATTACAATGTTTCTTGTTCTTTGGCATGGGCCCGGTGTAAAAAAATAAATAAAAATCCCATATCGCGTCAGGACTGATAAGGATGACTGGAACATCGTGAGTGAAGAAATATGGCGGCCTGAAAAGTGACCCAAAAATATATTCTTGGCAGTCATAGATCAAGTTAAGGCTGCTATTTTCTGACGTCCCGCTCTGCCATCCATCAATAATATCACATAATCTTCCGTCAGGATATATATTTCATCGTTTCATTATCTCCTTTTGTCACACTGCTGTTTGTGATTAATCGTGAGCGTTCCCAATGCCAGGAGGGCAAACTTGTCAAACATATGCGTAATGAGTGTGTAATTGTCTCAATAAAACGCGGTGACGCCTTACCGTCGATCATGTCAAAATCGGATTAGAGCGCTATTCACGGCGCACGGCAGAAAATGCCTTAAGAGCAGGAGATGATCTATGGCGGCGGCTGCAAACCGGCTTATAACGTAGACGTGGGGGTCCAAGGACAATCTGGGCGCAGATAATGCCCAGCTGAGACCACACACACACACACATGCACATGCACAGGCAAAATTGCACACACGCACACGCAAAATCACACGCACAAAAGACACACAGACACACACGCACACACACACATCTGCCCACAAACAGAACTAAGTGGCTGAGACAGACAAAAATCATCACAGGAAGAAATAAAGCATGTGCAGTGAATACAGTACTTTTTGTCCATATTGTTTTTGCTATATGTCAAAATCTGTTATTATTCACATTAGAAGCAAATCCTTTTCCACAGTTGGTGACTCATTGCAAAAAAAATAAAAAAATAGAATTGTTGCTACACTGACAGTATGTTGCCCTTCTTGTCTAGTAAGCATATACAGTGCCATGAAAAAGTATTTGCCCCCTCCTAAATTTCTTATTCTTTATGCATAGTTTCCCCACTTTAATGTTTACGTTCATCAAACAAATGTAAAGTGCAGATAAAGATACTTTAACTGACAGTTTTTAAATCATGATTTGATTTATGAAGGGAAAAAAAAACTTTTTAGAGCTAGCAGACCCTGTGTGTTAAATCATGAATTTACTGTGGCTGAAAGGGCTGTACAATATATTGAAAAAATATCGATATCGTGATAATGGCCTATACAATATGAGATATGAGATAACATATACTCTATTAGACCCACAATGATGACAGTTGCTAAATAATTATGTTAATTATAGGATTAATTTTGATATGCTAGTTATGATTAGATGACATCCGGCTGTAGAACAACAATAGCTAATCACACGTTGAGCTGAAAAAGCAGTCAGTCGAGCGCAAACCTACACCAAGGCCAAAAGAAATAAAACTGGATGGCCTGTTTTCTCATTGATGCAGGATGAAGTATTGTGCAAGATGCTAAGAATGAATGAATGTTGTCATCCTGCGACTATTCTATTCCCAACGTAATTAGATGGGTTTTCCTTAGCCTCTCTACAATGCTGTGTGGAAATCAGATAAGGTTATGTCCACATTTTGACATCACTCCTGGTAAGCAATTTAACAAGAATCATGATCTTCCATGATGCTACCCGCATTGACTTTGATAGCTCTAAGCTAGCGCTAACTTTCCGCTTTCCATACGATGCCTTGAAGGACGTCCATGACTTTGGAGCTGACCAAAGCATTCAGTAACTTTTCAGTTACTATTTTCAGTAGTTAGACACAAGATTATGAATGGAAAAATTGGTCACCCGTCACCTCAAAAACCCCAATTCAATTCAAGTTTATCGAAACTTTGTGGAATATAGGAAGCAAATTCCCGTCTGTGGCTGTTTAAACAAGCGGTGGCGCAGTGCCACTATACCAGTGGTGATGCATCACGACAACCATCATACAGCTGGCTGGAGTGATGATGATTTAAAAGGCTGGCTGAGAGGAGACAGCTTGTCTGAAAGCCTCTTGTGTGTCTGACAGCACAAGAGTCACCTTCACATCTCCTCGTTTGACGGAAAAGGAAGCCTCAATGGCTCTCGTAAATAAATGGCAACGGTGATTATGATTCGGTGGCAAACAAACCAACTCGCAGGCCATCCCGACTAGGGCGTCAACGTGACGCTTTAATACTCGGTAATTACGCTGTTGATGGTCGAACCGTTCAGGGTAGGCCAACAGTAAATGGCTTTTGTTTTGCCGTAAACTGCATCATAAGAGGCAATGAATATGCAGAGGTGACCGACGCTTGGCTAAACACTTGCAATTGCCTTGTCTGACATGTGTCTATGAGAGCGTTTAACAAGACACTTGTCACACTAAAAGTTTGTTTACCGGCAATGAAGGCATAATCGCAGGCGTCATCGTGTACACATACGCAAGGGGGACGACAGCAGGCTGTTAATAGTTCATCAGCAATTAGACTAAAGTCTTGACAGACAGGTGCCGACCCGCCGGCTGCTATCTGCGTAGCCGTGAAGGCTCCTTCTGTTTCATCCACTTATCGCCAAAATTATGAGTCAAAGGTGCCACAATTATATCTCTTTTAAGGGGCAATCCAGCACAAAAATTCCCCATTCACGTTCAGTAAGAATAACGACCCACTTGTGTTGTCTCTTTTTCACTGTACATAAATCAATGGGTGTCGATTAACTCATTCACTAAGGGCTTTTGATTGCAAAATAATCATTTATTTAATTATGTTGCAACAAGTACCGTTACGAATACTGAACTGAAATTTTTAGCCGGCAAAAATTAACTGGTACCATCATTTTTATGTGCAGACATTTTACCAGTATTTTAAAATTCACACATATTCAAGGACAAACTTATTGATGAATCACAAATGTGCGTATAATGTGTGTACGCACAATTTAAGCGCACGTTTGTACGTATGTACTGTTAGGGAATGAGGCCCATTGACATCTGATCATATGTAGAAGTCTGTTCTGTTTAGTCTAGTGCTGCGACACAAAAGCACAAAAAATATCGGCATTTGAGATCTCAAAGCCACTGAGGTCGCATTTAAGGACTGTTGGTTTTATCAGCTACAACCAGAGATCAATTAAGGGTAAAAGTTCTGACCTTAACTAAAAAAATGCTGCTTGATTCATTTTTCCACTCTGATCCCTCACTGGACCTTGAGACTGCATGCCAAATTGTGCTTCCAGTCTTACTAACACATACACACAAGGTCAAAATTTGAGCTATGAATGAAAACATCAGGAAACAGGTTGGACCGAAACCTCCTCAACTGCAAAATCAGCCTTCTGGCAAAGCTATAATTGCTTGTTTTCACTTTAACTTGCACATTATTTTTGCCAAGGTTGGGCAAATGACAAATACAACGCCGTCTTGCATGGGATTATATAGCATTTAAAGTTCCGTGTTGTTCTAAATTTCACAAAAGGTGAGCATATTGCTAATCAAAGCATTTGTGGCTAATTGGAGGCATTTCCATGAGCACAGTGGATTGGCTATATTAGCTATTTTAAAATCAGCAAATTTTTGCCCATTTGTGATTTTTACACCTTAACACATTAAAGCATAAGATATTGTCATTCAAATATCCCCCCCACACACACACAATAATGGCAAAAGAAAAAAGTTCTGCTGAATTTCGGAGATTTTTCTCTCTGGTGTTAAATACTAATGGACAAAGTAAAGCAGTCCAATGTTCTGATTATAATTCACAGTGTTATTGTTGTAAGCATTAAGGTACTAAAAATACGTTATTTCATTCATTATACGTATGTTTTATTAACCGGCTGATAAATCGGTTATCTGAATTTTATTCTGCCAATATTGGATTCAGCCTCAGAAGATCCATATTGGTTGAGCCCTATTGTGTGGTTAGGGGCAAACAGAACACGATAACTTCAATGTTATGTCGGTGCTAATGCAACAAACAATGCAAAGAATGACTGGTAATTTGTAACAAGACTAGTAATAGATTCATAATTTCATTCATAATTACAGTAAACGTACGTACCAATCAAAACAGTAAGTACGGCGGCATACTAGTTCACTGTGTACTATTTGTAATGGCGAAATCTCAAATGTCCAAACGATCATAAACTGATGAGCTCCTGTGCAGATATTAAAAAGATGGACACGGACTCACACGGTGCACTTTACGCCATTAAAATGAGGCAGTGAAAAGCATCTGTCTTCTTTCAGCTCAATATTTCACAGCGACAAATGGAGACTAGTGAGACCACATCCATTTTTTTGATTAATTGCTCAACCTATTTTTTATATAAAAGCAGACATTGAGGGCAGAAGGAAATGATTCATTTCAATATTGTCTACTTATTTTAGCTTGGGTTTTATGCATATCTATTAAACTCAAGTATTTTAACATTAAACACCAATAAAAGACATTGTAAATATAATGACAGGGGCACCGAAAGCAGGTTCTGCATTGTGAAATCATAACTAGCGTGAAGATTATTTATTATGGTGTACAAATGTAGCTAAAATGTAATGGAAAAAAAACAAACTGAAACACCAATCCATATGGATTGGTTGCACTATGTAATACACCTTAGCACTCTCATTTCATGCCTTCTATTGGAAGACAATTCGTTATTTATTTAAATTATTTTTCAAAATCATCCATCCCAACTCCAAACACATTTGGGAAAAAAAAACCATTCCCAAACCCTCTCTATCTGAAATCAAACATTTTGACGGATTACACAGTGTTAACCTCCACTGGGCCGAGGCCGCTATTTAAATAAATGGTAGATGAGACACAGTCAAAGAAGATGGGGGACCGATGTGTCAAAATGATACACAGCTGCATGCAAATACAGCGGAGCGAGAGCCGTAGCGAGAGTCGAAGCATCTTCGCGGAACGCCAGCAAAGGGATTTCACCCACTTTCCCCTGGCACTGAATCAGAATGGATTATGCTGTTAATTGGGAGGATTCGGGTTGCTGTCACACCTTGTTAAAAACTTGTACATTTACTGTCATTTGCAATTCAATGTCACGTCATTCTGAAGGGGAAGTTAAACTGGCAAGGAACGTGATTGGAGAATAAAAGCACGTTTTGCGCTCCCCCGGTGAGAAACAATCAGCTCAAATGTTATGAGATGTTTTGATGAAGGTGGCAAATAGAAATAGTGTAGTACATTTTTATACGTGCAAATCTTAAATCATCCTAAAGTGGATCAGCAGGCAAGGCAAGGCATCTTTTTAAATAAAGCGCATTTCATACACAAAGGTAACTCAATTTGCATGACATGAAAATACAATATTTAAAAGCATTTACAAACAAAATAGTTAAAGACATATAAAAGTAAGTTCAAGAAATAAAAGTAGGGTACTAAAATTATTAATAGAACATACAGCGCAAGAACATGATTTTGGAGAGCATGATTTTTGAAAGACTTTAATCATAAGCATGGGAAAAGGGTATAGTTTTTAACCTGGATTGAAAAGAATTTACACTTGACTTTACTTCTGTTGGGAGCTTATTCCATTTACGTGCAACATAACAGCTAAATGCTGCTTCATCATGTTTGCTTTAAACTCTGGGATACATTAACTGCCCCTACCTAGTCTGCTGACCCCAGAGCCCTACTGGGGCTGCACGATATTGAAAAAACATTCGATATGCGATATGGGTGCCGAATATTGTGAGATCGATAGTATTTTTAACATGTACCTAAAGAAATGACATTTTTATTATCTAATGAATTAACAAATGTGTTTTTCACCTGGCAAAATAAGCAGTTTCAATGTATTCTTAGCTAACTTAGAAGGTTTGTACAAAAATACATATTTTTAAGTTATTTAGTGTTACGCCACGCGATAATGTTCTCCTATTGAACAGCAATGTGCATTTAAGGTTACACTTGATAGGTCAAAGTCAGATAAAAGCATACAACTCCATATGAAACTTGATATGCATATTGTGCCGGCCATTATCGTGAAGATGTTGACGATATTTTTTTAGATCTATTGTTTGTATTTCTCTAGTTTATATTCCATCAGTATTTCTTTTATGTAATCAGAACCATTCAGAGATTTATAGAACAGAAGCAGAATTTTAAAATCTATTCTACATCTGACAAGGAGCCAGTGTAAAGCCTTTAGAACTGGAGTAATACAGTATATCTTTGTTCTGGTCAGAACCTGAGCTGCAAAGTTCTGAAAAACACACTTTCATAGTTAACCACCTCTTGCATATACCTGGATTTTGTTATTAAAGAGGCACTTGGATGATCTTAACATTGGCACTTATATAATAGGTCTGCATGTAAAAATGACATCAGTACTAAAATGCACCCCCTAAAGACTCTGTAGTGATTTAATGGCATTTTTTGTTATTAGATTTACGACAAATTAGCATGCCCCCTTTTGGAGCTCGGCTTGTTATTTTTTCGGTCTCAGCGGTCTACGTCACAGGAGGGAGCCAAGCGTGGTAATATTGCTTGCTTTGTCAGTTCTGTTGTCTAAAACGGCGACCGGTCACCACCAAAATGCAAATGCACATTACTACTCTTGTCCACTTCAACCTGTGAAAGTATAAAAGTGTTCTGCACAATAGTTTGGATTTACTGACATCAAACGTGATCTCATCATGATCACCTCCACAAAATCAAAAATACCATTGCGATCGCTTCTCAAATTACATAGGCTGAAGCGGACAAGAGCATGAATGTGCACACGAACCCAGACTGGTTATATATCGGACATTTAGCAACGGTAAACTCGTGTCAACTCTCAGGAGGCAGACGGCGACTGGCAGCGAGCAAGCAATCAGGCAAGCATGGATCTTTATTCCCCCCACTCCCCTCCCCGGCTAACAGCTAATAGCAACAACTAGCTTCAAGCCATTAAAACAAAAGGCGTTAGCACAACAACATTAGCTCCTTACTGTCTGCCCAGCCTCCGTCTTTATTCATGTCTGACAGGCTGACTGCACAGCTGAGTGTGGACGCATTGGAACATAACGTTTTGGCTGTTACGTTCCAAATTGTACGGCGTGTAGTAGGTCGAAAAACTGTGGCTATTCCTCATCCAAATAAATGTGCACGTCTATTCATTCCCACTTCAGTCTCTGTAAATACCCTGACTGGTGTTTAATGCCTCGCGATCATATCCGTGATCAGCAAAGAAGCAATGTTTTTTGTTTTTTATTTTTTTTAGCAAAGAAGCAGTGTGCTCTCGTCCCAGTATAAATCTATGTAGCTATGCTCACTTCCACATTTCCTCATTCACATATAGATCAGCCACGGAGAGGTTAATCCTTTTGATATGTTGAAGTGTTCATTAGTAGAGATGTCCACATAAATTCTGGTGCCAATTGATCACCGTTTTTGGACATTATAAGTTTGTAATCGGTTCCTCCAGTGACTCCGACCAAACATGGGTAGAATGGTAGGGGGCGCGGCCTTTCTCCTCATTAATAAGGGGTGTTATTCATGGTGTCACTTATTTTCTAATTTCTCCAAAATGAATGGATAAAATAGAAAATGACAACTCTTTTCATTTTCCTGATCAAAAAATATATAAAATGAACTTGTTAGTGAAAACATGGCCATCCCGGCCGGCCCAACCATCCCTTTAAGATTCATTATTTATTGACTGGAAAAAAAAATCAAGGGAAATATTTAGCTTATGGGAGACCACAAACTTTGGAAACCACTTATAAGGCCACTCTGATCAAATGTAAGACCTCAAATCAAGGATCGACACTTTCTGAGACTTCATGAAATATTGAAGGACATTTTATTTTTCTCCCGATACTACCACCTTTGCTTGACAAAAACTTTCCTTAACAGTACACGGTTTTTCATGAAGTATCCTTGTTTTTCATTCTTTTCACTTTGGCCATTTCACACGTTTTAAGAGATAAGTTATTGAAACCCACTGATCCCGATCAGCCAGCAGATATTTGAAGCGGATACTGTCTCTGTAGTCCCAAGATCCTCTTGATACTGAATCCTGCATTGGCTTGCAGTCATGCATAAATCTATATTCGAGCCAATTCTTACCAATCTCACAAAGAGAAACATTTGCGGTTTGGAAATACATGAACACGCATTTGAAAACAGTGATAAATGCCGTGATACTTTGGATGGTCTGGCTGGATAGAGTTCTGGACAGTTGGTCGATAGCCACCATGTCCCGACATGGGTGCGGTGTCAGCATGGAGGTGGAAGAATTATGTTTTGGGCTGAAAAATTGGGAATGAGATAGTAGGCCTCTTTAGGGTGCCTGAAGGCATGAGAGTATAAATATACTGTGTGTTAGGCTCTAAGTGACAATTTCCTGCCATGGTATAAATGTGTCTTGTGCACCATCCCAGATTGAAAAAAATAAATAAATAAAAAATAGCTCTGCGAACTGTGGGTATAAATTGAGGAAAACCACATCAATCCGCTGACCTCAACCATACTGAGGATTTTCAATCAGAAGGGCCAATAAAACCTCCAAACAGAAATTCTGTGGGGCAATACTTGAATCCTCAAATGAGAGATATAGGCAGAATTCATGGTGCAGCCAGTATCATCCTCTGACCCCAACCCCATTGAGAACCCTTCGAACAGGGGTGGGCAATTCCGGCCCTTGAGGGCCAGTATCCGACATGTTTTATATGTCACCCTGGTGCAACCCACCTGATTCCAATGATCAGGATTGTTACCCAGCTTCTGCAGACCTTGCTGATTATATGATCACTTGAATCTGGTGTGTTTCAGTTTGGGACACATGGAAAACAGGCAGGATACCTGCCCTCGAGGGCCGGAATTGCTCGCCGCTGCCTTAGAACATCCTTAAAACAAAGACCTCAGACAATTCTTGTATCCTCAAACTTCAAACAGGCAGAAATGGAGGAAACACCAGTGGTCTCACCAGGGTCACCATCATCGCTTGACCTCAACCCTATCGAGAACCTGTCACACTCCTTTAAAACCACAATCTGTGAGGCGGCAGCATTCCTCAAAACACAGACTCTGGGTGTCAATTCTTGTGTCCTCAAATGAGGTACAAGCAGAGACTATTCCTGGACTTTGACTGACTGCCAAATTTGTTAAGTTGATACCGCTAGGCAAAATTGGGAAAAACAAATCTAAAATAAAATATACAATGAATATCACTGTCTTAACTAGATAGAGAAACTTTCCCACGAATCCCGAGTGCTATGTTGACTGATATTTTGATATAGAGCAATACAGCATCCTCCAGGTCAAACCCATTCCTTCTGTCACACTGCACCTCCAGGCCCGTCCAAGCGTAGCCGTCCGCTAACAAAACCATTTACATTTCCCGAACAGCCCATCCACCATTTCCAATAAAACGTCTGAATTGATGGATGCCATCTCAGTGCTCATAGGCATTAACTCCACTTGCGGGCTTCCTCACAATAACAATATGCTGCGACTTTATGCGATCTGGACAAGCTACTCTTTTTAATGAGGCTTGTTTACATGTATTGATGTGTTTTACACTTGGTGGGTCTTCATGAGTCAGACGAGAGAATTGTGATTCCCTCACTGAAGTTGTAAAATTATTCTATACTTGTCTTTATTTATTTTTTTAAAAGAACATTCATAGCTTGTATGTAAGCTCTTCTTTGTGTCAACCAAAATTGTGGAGGGGCGAACTTGCGAAGTAGAGAATACGCGTAACTCTGTAACTGATTTTTTTTTCCCCTTTGGGATTGTTTATGCGGTGCCATTCAAGAGGGGCACCACAGAATGAGAAATTGAAATCACCTCTAGGAAAGAGTTTGAGCAAAGAACTTGTTTTTATCCCAGCAATGAGTACAGTAGCAAGTAACTTTATTTACATTTTATGATATTGTGGTTAAAGTGGGAGTTTGAGAATTAGAAAAAAATAAATAAATCACAAATTTGCTAAAGTAGGAAGTAGCTTTATTTTAGTTTTATGATACTGTGGTTCAAGTGGGAATTTGAGTATTAGAAAAAAATATCACAAATTTGTTAAAACTGTCAGTATACAGTAGTAGGATGTATAGATGAAATGATCTGCGGAAAAATACAACCCTCTCTGGCACCATCTTGTACCTGCAATTAGATTTTTAAGAAAAACAACCAAATCAGAGTTAGAGGAAGGTGTGACTGGCGAGTTGCCAATCATTTGGCAACTCGTGGGTGCACGCACTCACAGTGAGTCTATCGCCGCTGCTGACCTGTTACTTTTGACTTCAGGAAGAACGCCTTGCAATCTCTTGTTTTTCAATGACATATTAAATATTATTGAAATTAATGAGAAAATAGCTTGAATAAGGCCATCCCATTAATTTCAAAACCAAATTATTTTGTAAACCCGATAAAAGAATATCAAAGATTATTTAAACAAAAAAAAGTTTGTGTAGTGCTTGTTTGGGGCTTTTTGTTCACTTATTCTATGTGTATGACATTTGAATGAATGCCAAAATGAGAAAAGACTGAATGGTCGGTTAATAAAGGTTTTGTAACTATGAATTTCTATTGTGCAAGGTGTTATCTAGTGGAAGAGCATTTCATTGTTCTGACTGTCACTGTCTATCGCAGGCATAGATAGATGAACAAAGAGCCTATTTGCAGTGAATAATTTTGGGACCAATTGAATGAAATTGACTCATTCCTTGTGACACACCTGACGATCTCGTCCGACACGGGAATGCGCAGCAGCACAGTGGTTGGGAATCACTGTTGTATCATGAATATTATAGCTATTGTCCACTCAGTGTTTTTTTAATGAGCTATGCTATCTTAACCCATTAAAACAGGGAGTGCATAACCGCGTTTCTACCACTAGAGCTGGGAGCGCTGTTGCTTCTTTCTACCTTTGAAGCCGGGTTAGCGTATATGTCATTGATACATAATATAACAATACTCACAGGCATATATCCTGTATTCTGTGTGAAAAACTACCAATATTAGTACTGCAGTTTACTGAGACGCTGTGGCCGTCTCCATGTACCTGTATATCTTTATTTCTGTGTTATTCTGCTCGCAGGTAAGCAACGGAAGAAGCAGCACATTGTTCATTGAATTGAAGCAAAAGGTGTGGCACTAACTGCTTAATTCTACACATTCTATTTAATTGCCATTATTGTACGTTTTGATGTAGAGTGATATAGAGTGCTATTTATCTTTTTAAAAATATCCAACTATTTGTACACTGGAGTTCAAAAAGCACACAATGAACTACTTTGCAAACTGATGGACGAATACTGTTTGAATTTTTGTCTCATACTGTGACATTTGTGGCCTACATTTTTGTACAAGTATTTGCTGTAATTATGACAGTGAAAATCAGCATATAATTGAAAAAAATACATTTTTATTTCTTTGGCGAACCTCAAAAAGGCTGTGTTCAAAAAGGCTGATAAACAGTGAATGTATGTACAATTTCAAATGGTGAAAAAATCCCAGAAAAAAATGTTAAGAAATAAATAAATAAATAAAAAATCGGTGAATATGCGATTCCCCGTGTACCGAACTGCAAGTATGACTGTACTGCATTGGGTTGCAAAGGGGTGGAAAATTTCTTGTAAATGGGTTTGTTTTAGTCAGAATTATGCTCCGATCCATTTCCACTAACTATATTTAAGCTTCCTATTAAAATGACGAACTTTCTCTTTGTAGATTCATGGTTTATTCCAGTTTCTTATTCCTGCAAAATAACAACTTTGAAAATTCCCAGAAATTTCCCCTACCTCTGCATAGCATAAGTTAGTGACGGCTCATTGTGACTTGGGTAAAAAAAATTGGTAATGTCACCGCTGTAGCAACTGAACCCCACCATAAACTGAGCCACCCCTGTACGAGCAATTAAAAAGTCACTTTGCCATAATATGTCCCCTTAAACAGGTTTTGCGCCGCCTGCCTCGGGGACGTCATGCCCCTGATTTCATCCGCATGACGACAGACCATCTTAATTACTTACGGACGTGGCGCTCCAATCCGTCTTTGTCAGGCCGATCGGGAGTGTGCGGACCAAGCACAACGGCCCCGACCGGAGCCTATTGATTATTTTTCATACTTGAGTCGTTGCACTACTCACACACCCACACACACACCCCTACACACATGGGAGGCAATAGAGCTAATGGAAGGGGAAAGTCAAAGTCACATTGTTTACATCGCAGATGACAGCTAAATGTATTTGGAAGGAAATATGTGCTTGATGTGCTTGCTCTCAAATGGCAATGTGTTTTGTATACAACAAGACACTGCTGAACCATTAAACAGTGAACTCAAAGCATGTCATGTTTCATCCATAATATGGATCAGTTCATCGTCCATCCGTTTAGAAAAATCTAAAAATATCGAAGAACGTGTTTACAACATCGGGTTGTCAGACTGAGCACATAGAGAGCAGCAGTCCGAGGCAACCAGACACAATTCAATACGGTACTATACATGTGGACTGTAAATACTATATAGGCAAAGCAAGACGGCTTTATTAATAGCACACTAGGTAACTCATTGTGCTTCACATAGTTACGAAACATTGTACGGCCAAATGCAACATTTAACGACAAACAAATTTAAGACATTAAAAAAGAGAATCATTTAAAGTGGAAATCAACCCATCAACCCAGGATATATTCCCAGCAGGCCCACTAGTTGAAACACGGCATTCTGATAAATATTGCATTTGTGGAGAGTTAAGCAGCAAAATCCCTTTTTAGCCATCTTAGGGGCAGCCATTTTGTCACTTCTGTTGACTGAAAATGACATCACAACTGTTCAGGGCTCAGGTAACACCCAATCACGGCTCAGCTTCAGAAAACAGGTCAGTCGTGATTGGTCGTTACCTGAGCCTTGAGTAGTTGTGATGTCATTTTCAGTCGACAGAAGTGACAAAATGGCTGCCCCCAGAGCTGGCTAACAACGGGTGGATTAACTCTTATTCCGCAAACGTAATATTTATCAGAATGCTGTGTTTCAACTAGTGGGCTTGCATAGAACATACTCTAAAAATATGTTTGGGTAGACTTCCCCTTTAAGACATTTAAAATCAACGTAGATAAATTAAAAGTAGTTTACTGAAATTACTAAAAGAACAGAGTGAAAGAGCATGGTCTAGGAAAAACTGATAACAGAAATGCTCTACAAGACATTAATTGTAGGTATGGGGAAAGCCTAATTTTAACCTGGATTTAAACACATTTACACTTGTGGCTAACTTCAGTTGTTTTTGCAACTTATTCCATTTGCGTGCAGCAAAACAGCAAAATGCTGATGCACCACGTTTGCTTTGAGCTCTGTGCTACACTAATTGACCCGAGTCTGCTGGCCTCAGAACCCCGCTGGGTTTGCACAAAGCAGGGGTCACCAACTCTGGTCCTCGAGGCCCTATATCCTGCATGTTTTAGTTGTTTCACTCCTCCAACACACCTGATTCAAATGATCAACTTATCAGCAAGCTCTGCTTAGTCTTGATTAACGATCCTGATCATTTGAATGAGGTGTGTTAGAAGAGGGATACATCGAAAACATGCAGGATAGGTGCCATTTAGGACCCCTAGTTGGTGGCCCCTGATATAAACCATACTATCAATATAAATATCATATTCTGACTTACAAGTTGAATTTGTTTCGTGATCAAGCTTGTAACTACATTTTCTCATATCAACTCATTGAGCCATCCAAGATTTTCTAAGAATGTTACGTTCAATTTACTTTAACTTCAGTTAACTGCAACCAGCTTCAGTTCTTCAGCATGCCTAAATCCAATAATTAACCCAATCTGCTGGGTCAAAATAATCAACCCAATCTTGGGTAAAAGTAACCCGAGCCGCTCAAAATCCACAGCTACCCAGGCAGTGGGTTATGAAAACAACCCAGCGTTTTTAGTGTATATAAGTATGAATAGGGGTGGGTGATATGGCAAAAATATAATATCACGATTTTTTCAAAATAAAATCATGATCACGATTTTATCATGATCGTTTTTTTTAAGACTAATTCGCACATTTCTGACCATTTTCCTCATGTTGAAATATATAAAATATGTTTAAAATGTATATAAAACTCGAAAAGGAAAAAAGGATATTTTAAGCCAGCTAAGCTTTCTGAACAGGTTTTAATTTGAATAGTGTAAATTTTTTTCAAAATGTGCAGTGAAGGCTAAACACCTATCATAAAAGGTAACATAACGTAAACATAAAAACGCAGCTCGTACTTTGAAGAGTCTTTTAAAGCCCTCGTTTTCCACTGTTTTAATGGGAATCATGTCTTCAGCAAGGTAATAAGTCACTGCCCCAGTTACTTCTTTACACGGCTTGCTTGTTTTTTCATATGGAGCGCTCTTGTTAAATGACTGTGTTACCGTGGGTTGCGTTAGCTTGGAGCTAGCGACTGCCTCTGGCTATCAATGGCCCGATCTCCGTTTGCTTTGGCTGTCGGTCCGAACCGAGTCCCTGCAAACTTTGCAAAACAACTGGTGTGCGCTTTCTCGTCTGAGGAATAGCCAAACCAAATGGACACTGTGGATGTGGAGTTTCTTTTCGGGGCCGACTCTGCTTCGTGGTGACTTTCCGCTATAGCTCCCCGCTATACAAACAAACAGGGAGTGTCACATACAGTGCACTGTGCGTGCTATGATTGGTTGGTCGGGTATACGCGTCAGCGGCTTTGCGTCGCCATAGAGCTAAACTGTTTGGAATGTGCCATGTAGACGATCAAACGATCTTTCGGCTTTATGAGATCGTGAACACGTTAAACCGCTTAACGATCTAATATCGTCATATCGCCCACCCCTAGGTATAAACATAAGAACACTCAATAGCAATAGTCAGTAGCATCTTAAGTAGAGAAACAATAAATTACTCATGTATGAATAAACAGTTAGCATGACATAATGGCAACGAATAAATAACATACACATACTTAGCATACTACTATAATGCAGATGTGAATGATCTCAATGCTTACCCAGACCTAACCTAGTGTTGCTCCTGCTGTTTTACACAACAGTTGATTGTTCTCTTTGTTACACGGCATGCTTCTAAAATTAGACGAAACCCCACAGTGGTTTGGCAATTAATTAGAGGCTAATACTATCCTAAAATCATCACCAGTTTTTGTTCCTTTTTCCTTTCTTTCTTCACTCTAGGGGTGTTTTTGTTGGGTCCTCCTTAATGAGCTCTGTGTTTTATACCACACTTGACTGAAACTATTTTTTGTTTGTTTCTTTTGTGTTTTTTCTGGTGTGGAAGCTCGATGCACTTGTACAAGAAATAATTTAACTGGATGCAAAGGGATAAACTGTTAGAGTGACACGTGAGTTACGTTTGGCTCACAGGGATGGGAGGGCACTATTTTTACGATTAGTCGATTAGTCCAACAATTCATTTTTCGACTAATCTAGCAATTCTTTTTTACTTGACGATTATTAATCAAAAAAGAAAAACACTTCTGAAAGCTTATTTAAATTCTTTGTTTATTAAAGTAAAAAAAACTTTTGAAATTGAATGAACAGTCACATCTCTATTAGGAAGGCATCATGACGTGTGAACATGAATGAGGTATTTATCGATACATAACGATGAAACAATGTGTGTGTGCCAGGGGCGCCCAGAACGTGGCTAATGGGTGGGCCTGGAAAAATCAGGGTGGGCCTGAATATTTCTCTCACTGAACACAATCCTCCTGTCCCAACACATGGTATATTCAAATGGTAAACTGAATAATATGAAGTTCAGATCTTCTTTAGACAACCACAATTATGCCATTCTTAATATTCAATCAAATAAAAAAAACAACAACAAAACACAAATTCAAAATTAATTTCCTAATTTACAAAAAAATTAAAAATATTTTTTTCGTGAATCTGACAGGGTGAGCAGTCTGTCAAACTGGGTGGGCCTGTGCACACCCAGGCCCACCCATAGCTCCGCCCCTGGTGGGTGCATGTGTGAACAGCCCAAGTAAAAGAATTAACAAAAATACATAACTAAAAGATAAATATCAGTTTGCTTAAACCTGAAACAGATAAAGCAGTGCATACTTAAATATTATAACAATGAAAAAGCACACATTATATATTAGATTAGTACAGTCATGGACTATGGTTAGCAGGCCAGTGTTTCCTCTAGGTTTTTTGGGGTGTTTTTTTTTTAACAAGCGGGAGCAGGACATCATCCTAAATATACGATCTGCATGCTGCGCTGCGCCCAGCGCCCACAGAGAGATTTCCGGAGCAGATAACTGATGTCGCGTGTTACTGTTTATAGGTACATAAAGCAGCGGAACCAATCCGAATTACCTACAAGCACTAACACAATATGACTGGAGTGAAATAGCTCCGCGAACGTCAGCTACATTATGCACAAAGTTGAAACACAGCACGGCGTAACTTTGACCGCAAACCGCTGCTTCGAGAAATGAAACATAACGATGCACGTTAATACGTCGAACACAACAGCAATTTCAGTAAAATCGGGGGATATTAGTTCGTTAGATGGACTTAGGATACTCCAGCTTTCTGCTTTCTCTCGTCTTCCAGTAGTACTCCTGAGTGACGTCGCTTAAGGTGTTCGTTTATGGCTGATGTGCTTTCTTTGACGTATGTCCATACTTTGGACGTTTTTGTCCGCTTTTTTAGCGGTATCCGGCGCCTCTGCCATTTCTACTGTGCGCGCCTTGTTTACAACTGACGCAATGCATGTGTTGACGTATTTACGTCATCGACACTCGAGCGTACGTACGTGCCGATGTATTTTACGTCATTGACACTTGACGTCGACGGTATGTTGTGCGTCCCGACGTATTTACGTCATCGGCCATGTCGACTATGCCGACTGGCCGGGACAGCTCTAGTCCGTACCTTTATCTTTTGGGCCACGGTTTGGGTACGTTTCCTGTTATCTCATAACTTGCCTGTTCATCACCATTATTTGACGTTTGATTGACACGTTCAGAGAGGTATTCATTTTTGCTGATTTTACTCTCATGCTGTGAAGTTCAAGAACAAAGTATTGTAAAACAGTCAACTTTCCTGCCTGTCATTCATATCTTTATTGTTGTAAGCATTGAGGGTCAGAGAACAGTTATGTTATTCATTTTATTCTGCCAAATATCAGAATTGGCCCAAAAAAAAATCCATATAGTTGGAGCTCTACTTATAGACATGAACCGCATCAGACCTGCTGTATCACGCCTAGTGTAAAGTATCAGCTCAGTGTTCTCAACTCTGGAAGTGCATAAAATGAACTTTGCTCAGCCCTCATGCTGTTTATCGAGCGTATGGATTTTTTTGCCTGTGAGGCTCTTTGTCTGGGGTGAAAAAAAAGTTCCACCTCTGGTGTAAGCTGCCTGTCCCGTTCGTTGTAAGCGCTCTACGCTACTGCCACTCACTTGTGTTCAGGTATGAAAGCCTGTCATTTGTGCACTGGTTATTCACTCCCACTTTGGTTTCTGCTTTAGTGTGCGTGACAAAATGCACTAGCCGCTGGTTAGAATTCTCATAAAATTCCACATTTTCCCCATTTACTATGGGCTGCTGTTGTTTCACTGCAAACCGATTGACTCTTGGTGGAAGGCTAACTGAACGGTGCTCGTCAGTTTGTTTGCACTGCCTGCTATTTGCAAGTGTGTCCCTCCTCCTCCTTCTGTATGTGGCTGCACTATAGCCCATGCTATGTAGCGGATGTACAGGTATGTATGTATGTGTGGATGTCTTGGCCAGAGAGTGGCGGATGTGGCCCGAACCACTTCCACTAAAATGCTTGTAATGGCTTCCGTTGTTATTGAAGGTCTAATGTCGTTTGTAAGCAGCAAAACTACTCTCAGGTGTGGGATCAGTACCTTGGAAATGCATGGTGAAAGGTTTGCTTACAGAGTCAGGACTGTCGAGGTGTGGATGTATTTTGTCTCTGCGTTTAGTTGAACCACCTTAAAACGGTCTGGTTTCCACAAGGCCTGGAAAAAAATAGTATCAAAACTCGCTCTTGCATTTTCACACCGCGCAGTCGAGGGTGAGCTGTACCATTCGCACCTATGGAAAATTGCGACTCTTGAGGAAGCATATGGAGAACTTGCAAACTCCACACAGGAAGGCCGGAGACAAGATTCGAACCCAGAGGATCTGTGAGGCAGATTTGCTAACCACTAGTACAACGTGCAATGGAGGAAAAACACCCATGATGAATATATCTTGCATATGGGAAGCATAAATGAACCATTAGACATAACCAAGGACAAAATGTTCCGACGAAGCACACCGAGAGGCAGCCAAAGGTCTCTCAATCGTTCTGTTTGGTCACTTAATCTTGGTAAAATAAAGATTAAAGGTCATGTGACTGCACGGGAGACAGCTGGCCTTGCATCCTGTTTATCTGCGCTAGTAAGATAAGTCAAAATTGCCATCAAACGTGTCTCGAACCAAGAGAGTCCAAATGGAGTGCACTACTTGGCTGCGACCAGTGGAGGCGCTGTTGAATCGATTGCTACCAGCAGAGGTGCTGTTGAGTCGATCTCAACAAAAACACGACAACACGACGTCAAGTTGAGCCCTACACCAACACTATGGCACAACTCCTCCACTAAATTCGACAATGGCATGGAAACATGAATTTAGAACTTCTAAATGGATTGGTACATAAATTCCAACCTTCATTGAACGTGATGTCACGAAAGAGTTTTGGCCACTTTTACAGTGAATCCTCACTAAAAGGTAAAGTAGGACCCCAATCAAACATAAGTAATTGTCATTGCTCTCAGAGCACCGTTAGTCTGTGATGAATACTTTGTGTGTGTTAAAATAGAAGTTGTTTTTTTCCCATGTTTTTTCCATCCATGCTAATTTCCATTAGGCCTTCTATGGTATTTTGCATTTTATGTTCGCATTAAGCTGGCGGACTTTCATTATTATATGGTTTCGTTAACAATGTTGGTGTTTAAATATACAGTGTGCGAAACATTACATAATGGGAGTGACAAAGAGCTTGAAGCAAGCAAGTCTTTGTTTCCTTTCCTCAAAAGTGATGTTACTCTGATAATCTCACATCAGAGCTGGCACGTTGCTTAAATTCTAAAAATGCTTGTGAAAGGTGCCTTTATGCAACTTTAACGCAACTGAAACATAGCATTGCTGTCCTGTAAAAAACACGTATGTACATGATTTTAATTTGAAAAAAAAAAAACATTAATGCGGGTGTCCACAATACGGACATCCCATTAATGTGAAAAATGGCAAAATTGGACATAGTGTTTTCATAGGACAGAGATGATAGGTTACTCCTGACTAAGGTCCGACCGATATTTGGTCGAATAAGGGTTATTAATGATTACAATAATAAAGATATGAATAACAGAAAGAATATTAGACTGTTTTACAATAATTTGTCCTTTAGTATCTGTTTAATTTTACAACAAAGAGGAAAAATGTGAAAAAAAAAATCATCAGATTTTTTGCCTTTTTCGGGGGGGTGGGAGTTGAAGGTCATTATGTTGAAATGTGTTCATGTGTGTAATATGTCGACCGATTGAATTGGCCAGTCTATTGATCGGTGGGACCCAACTCCTGAGCAACCTTTATGAAAGGAAAGGTAATTAACGTTACCCATAATCCTTTAAAGCGGAAATCAACATACAGCAAACAATTTTTTTTTCAAGAATATGTTCTATGCAAGCCCACTAGTTGAAACAGGGCATTCTGATAAATATTGCGTTTGTGGAATAAGTGTTAATCCACTCGTTTTTAGCCATCTCTGGGGGCGGCCATTTTGTCTTCTGTCGACTGAAAATGACATCACAACTGCTCACAAGGACCAATCACGGCTCAGATTCAGAGAACAGGTCAGCCGTGATTGGTCGTTGTGAGCAGTTGTGATGTCATTTTCAGGCGACAGACGACAAAATGGCCACCCCCAGAGATGGCTAAAAACGAGTGCATTTTACTGCTTAACTTATATTCCACAAACCCCAAATTAATCAGAATGCCGTGTTTCAACTAGTGGGCCTGGTGGGAACATATTCTTGAAAAAAAAATGTTTAGGTTGACTTCTGCTTTAAGGAAGAAATATTTAAAGCAACAGGCCACTGACAAAGTTTACTAACTCTGCATAAAGATGCTTGAGAGTTTTAAGATAAATAAAATACCAACCAATAATAAACCAATAAAGAACAAACAACCAAAACCAATAATACCTTCAATTCAAACAAGTCTATACTTTTTAAAGTTGTTTTCTACTCCTAACTGATACACTTAGTCTTCTCAATTTGAGGACATCACTTTTGGCTCCAGGGGTTATCAACATTTTCTAAGTTGACTTATCAGTAATGAAAAATCTTTTCAGTCAGCGTCTTATGCAGCGCTTGGTCTGCTAACAACGCACAAAGGATTACAGAATATTTCTTTTACTTTATTGCAATACCAATTTTGGGATCATTGCTGGACATTTGTCTCCCTCTTTCCATCCCTGAGTGTACTGTTTAGATACAATTTGAGGAACCGAGTGCGCGTAGGAGGAGGAGAAAGGAATAGTAAAGCGGACGGACACGGCTATTCTAATGTTGTCGCCATTTTTGCTTCACATCGCGCTGCGCAAGGGAATAACGTTTCATTCTGTGCGCATAAATGCATCGGCAAAGATCAATCCAGCTGGAGAGGTGTTGAGAAAAAAAGAAAAAAAAAACATTGACTGTCCCTTAAATTTCAGCCAAGATATAAATCAGGGACACAATTTGATTTCCATTTTCCATTTTTATTCTCACCGTAGAGTGACAGGTGCAGCACATTATTGTCCTATTCGGAGATCTGCGACTATTTTAACTTTTTTAAAACCCTTTTGGATTGCAGCGTGCCAAATTCAGTGCTGCAAATGGTTCAAGTACAGCTTCAAATTTACTTTCCGTGCACCTTTTTAAGCGTCCAGGTAAAAGTGGAAGGTAGACTTGCAAAGGGTTACGTAGACATATTATTAACAATTTAAAACAGTAAAAATTAGGGCTCAGCAAATTGGTCTTAAAATAGCAGTATAGCAGATAGTGGAAAAAATGCCTCCAATAAAGAGACTTCTAGCTGTTTAATGCTACTCCCACTTAAACGTTTACCGTCAAGAAAAACAAAACAAAAAATACTATACACAACATCGGAACAGTGACAGAAATATTTCAAACGTGTGCAAACAATGTTTGTGTGTGTGTGTGTGTGTGTGTGTGGGAGTGTGGGTGTGGGTGTGTGTGTGTGTGTGTGTGTGTAGGGGGATGGGTGCATGTGTGTGTTTAATGTACACATTTATATGTAGCCCTTGTAATATTCTTACAGTTTATGTTTTCCAAGAAGACCCTGACGTGCACACGAATGTGATTGGCTCATATAACGGGTGAGTGTTATGCTCTGTTTCTAGTGAGAAGCAGTACACTTATCAGCACGTCGTGTGTGTCAAATATTTTGACGTGATCAATTACAAAATTTAATTACAGCCCGATAATGTGATAAGTTTGACAGCACTAATATATATATATATATATATATATATATATATATATATATATATATATATATATATATATATATATATATATATATCAGTTTTTTGTCTTAATTACAGCCTATGCGAATTGAAAATTGCATTCCTCTGCATTGCGTGTTCAGCCCGACTCAGCCCGAAGTCATCATCCTAACTCATGCCATTGGACTGTAACGCAAAGGGTCCGTTGGATTAAATCGTAGCCTGTGCCAGAAACATTTACGACTTTGGTTGGAAAAAAAAGAAAGAAAGAAAGAAAGAGAGAGAGAGAGAGCAAGGTCAGAGCGACTCTACATTCATTTGGACAGAAGCAATGATGCGTATTGGTTTTAGTTGGGTATAAAATAAAGTGGAATAAGAGAATAAGCAAAGCGTATAATGTTTATAAGAGGCAATAAAGGGACAATAAAAGAAGAATGCAAAACATAGGAGGATGAATGATAACCGTAAGTAGGGTGGGTAGAAATCAAATGAATTGTGAAAATGAGGCTTTACTTAAATACTGTTTTTAATTTGGGGATATTCTGCATTCCTATTTCCACGTTAGTGTCATATCAGGCAGAATAACGCTACCTGGAGGAGTTGTGTGTGATTTTCCCATGTACACTTCAGATATTAACTTAACTGTTCGACTATTTTCTCACATAGGTGAGAGGTGGTTCTCGCCCCATCTTTGCTTGTTAATTGACTGAGCAATTCAGGGATGCTCCTTTTATACCCGATTATGGCACCCACCAGCTCCCAGTTAGCCTGTTCACCTGTTGGTATGTTCCAAACAGGTGTTTGATGAGCATTCCTCAACAACCAACACGTCTTTTTTTCCACCTGTCCCAGCTTTTTGGGAACGTGTTGCAGCCATAAAATTCGAAGTTAATGATTATTTGCTGAAAACAAGTTTATCAGTCTTTATAGTGAATTCAATTACATATAGGTTGAACATGATTTGCAAATCATTGTATTCTCTTTATTTACATTTTACCCAACATCCCAACGTCAATGGAATTGGGGTTGTACTGCATGTCAATGGCATTTTGCATTGTTTGTTAGTATTGAGCCGAGCAGACTTTCCAAAGGCAAACCTATGTGATTATTCTAAATACATGATGTATGATCCTCCTTGTTTAATTTATTCTGACAGTTTTTGAAAAAAAAATGCACTATCTGTCTAACTTCTGCTTGTTATGAAGTGAGTTGAGCTCACTGCCACCATACAGAACTCAAATTTTGCTCGTAAGTCAAAGAGAAAAAAAAATTTTAAAAATCAGAAAGTCTGACACCAATTACGACTTTCCTGTGATAGCCAGGGCTTTAGCTGCATCTTGTAGGAACTTAAGTGTGTGACAGAAAGAGCAAAAAAATATGAAGACAACTGAGAATATTTGAGTTTTTCAGTGAGTAGATGAGGAGAGGTTTGACAGAAAATGCGAAGAGGAGAATTTTTCACAGAGAAGAAATGTATCTGATCGTTTACAACAGGGATGGGCAACTGGCAGCTTGTGGGCCACATACCCATACTCGGAATGGCCCGCGATTTAATTTTTGAAAATAAAAGTATTTACTGTTGTGGAACAGTTTTAAGTTTAAGTAATAACAGTGTTCACCCCTAGATGTCAGAAATTGCTCATGAGCGCCTCCAACCGCAAGACTGTATGGTCGAAGTAGGAACCGGATTAGGTCAAGAAAATTGTGTCTTTCAGGTAAAATAGAAAACGGATTACATGTTCATCACACTCAACTCAAACCCATCTGCCCACTTTGCTTAGAGACACTATCAGCCATGAGAGATTTCAACCTAAGTCGCCACTACAATACCAATCTCAAACATAGACAAACAACAAGCAATTTTTTACCCCACAAGAACCGTTGACATTTTGTTTGCATGATTATTTACTAACTGCGTGTCCTCCAAAAAGATGGATGTAATGAACGTTTAATATTATTACAAACGTGCATGATGGCTTGTAGAAGATGATGTTGTGACGTGGCAGACTTGCAATGCAAAGTGGAAGCACTGGGTATGAACTTTCCTGCCTTACACTGCCCAGTGTAAAACAGCTGAGTGATGCGGCCTATTAATTTGAGTGACGCACAGGATAAATATGGTATAATATTAAACAATATTCAGTGAATTGACTTTTATGAATATGCGCACAAAAGGAGTCCTTGCACTAAATGTTGGCTTACTGTTCAGAATTTTCTATGCAAGAGCCCTATAAGCAGTGAAAAGAAATCACAGTATGTAGTTATTTGTTGTTGAAGAGTAGGTCTTTGTTACATACGCATTGAGGCATTAAAAAAATATTAAGATACCGTTCTGTCCATTCAATTAAAAAAAAATAAAATTACGCACATCTAAAAAGGCATTTTCGTCATACATCTGGTTAGGAAGTGTGCGGTCCTGTTGTCGTTTAAGTCGTCCATCCTTGTTGTACATGATCCAAAAACTGCAGAATGTTCTAATTACACCTGAGCGCTGACAACCCGCGGTATGGATGAAGCTGTGATTTTGGCGCCACACATTTTGGCAGCCAGAGATTGAGACGCTGCAAATGTTCCACGTAAGCGGCCATTCGCGCAACAAGACGTGATTACAGCCTCCACCGCAGCACCGCAGACTGAGACGCGTCCATCCAGCAAGCGCAGAAATCATTCTTTAAATTCACCACGAAAGACGCCAGCCAGAATCCAATCACGTGTTGTAAAAGTGCAAGGCGGAGACGAGTTTGGTGTGTCACAAGAAAGTGAAAATAGTGGTGTCAGCCGCCTTTAATGGTGGCTTGTGATTGCTCCATCAGCCATACTAATGTTCCATTCAAAACCCGGCGGGGGCATTTCCAGTTTTCCCTCTCGATTGTTAGCGTTGTGGCGACCACATCAAATCGGGTGGGAGCACAATGTGGTATTGATGCTCGTCCTCCTCATTAACACGGCATGATTATGAATGGAGGCTTCTGTCCCCACCGCTATAAAAAGTCCCTGTCATCTTCTGTGTATGTGCTAATTGACTGTTTTCTACATTTCAACGTAGACATGGCGCAAAGAAGTTTCCCAAGGTTTTAACACTATTTTCCCTGTTCCTTTTTATTTGTTTATGGCATGATACACAGTTGACTGCGGCACTTATCTGACCTTGCAGGAAGTAAAAGTGATTTCACATTCAAGGACTTCTTTTCCCCTCTGCAAACAGGTCCACCGTAATGAACTCCTCTTTACAAACTGTCTAACTCGCTACCATTGCCAACCTGAAAACTTTATATTTGCTTTGAGTGGTGAGAAACCTTTGCAGCCCTGATCAATTTTATTGGATTTCTCCACGAGAGTACAGACACGCTTATCGTGTAAATCAGTGATTCTCAACCAGTGTGCTCTGAGAGAACTTAACGTGCTCTGTGGGAAATTTTCACTTCATTGGTCTGAAAATAATTTACAGTGGTACCTCTACTTCCAAACGTCTCTTCATACGAAATTTTCAAGTTACGAAACTCCTCAACAGGAAAATATTGCCTCTTGTTACGAAAGAAATTTCAAAGGTAAAAATACAGTATGGGCTGCTACTCGAAGCTCCGGAATTTCCTGAACGCAACATACTCATAGCTGCTCTGCCATTGGCTATTACCTAGCATCTTCCTGGCATCCCGTTGGCTAAGAGGGACCTCTACCATATGCATCTATGTGTGTAGATAGACAGGTAGATAGATATATGTGTGATAGCTGTGTCTATGCAGCGTCCTCGTCATTTGCCCCTCTGCCCATGAGGTGTTCCGATAGTTTTACGTGAATTAGAAACGAGGAAAAGAAAAAAAGGAGAAAATCGTTTTTTGGCCATACAAACAAAGCAAGCGATAATTGGAAAGTATGAAAAAGGAATGTGTTTGGTTGATCTCGCCAAAGAATATGACCGTAATGTATCTGCAGTTGCCACGTTATTAAATCAGTTCTTTACAAAACGCCAGGCAAAAACCACTTCTGAGAGAAAACATGAACAAAAGAAGGCAAAAAGCGATGTGGACAGCAGTTAAAAGGTAAACGACCATTTACATGGAAAATGCGTCACTACTTAAGATGATCTATTTTCTACTTAAGAAATGTCTTCCAGAACCAATTAATTTCGTAGGTAGAGGTACCATTGTATTGTATCTTTATTCAACTACCTATGCCAGATAAGTATAGTGACAGTCAGAACAATTAAATGCTCTTCTATTAATATACGTAATTACTTGTGTATCCACTTTTTCTGACATTATTGTTTGGTAGCTTGGCTGAACAATTAATCAGATTCAATCGACAACACAGTAGTAGTAAATGCAATTTTCAAATCACAAAGGCTCCAACTGGGGGAAAAACTGCTTCATGTCAGTCAGTTGGTAGGTTTATGTTTTATACAGAAGTTATCAACTCTTTGAAGTAGTTAACTGTCATTCATATTGAATCATGGTTCATTTGCCTTTACTCTGTCTATCTGAACCCGATCAAATAAAACCAATGTGTGTATGTAATAAATCTGTTTAGGAATACAAATTAATTTATTGCTTGTGCTTGGTCTAAACAAAATGCATAGAAAGAGGACCTTGAACAAAATAATGACAGTTTCATTCACAATTGCAATATTGGGGAAAACATAAATAAATCACAGATTATTAATCGCAGCTCATTTTAATTGGAGAAGGCTTTATGGGCCCCTAAATGTATTTCATGTATTTGACGTCTGTTTTTCTTTTTTCTGGTTTGTTTATAAGTTTGACCTGACCCGCTAACACTTGCGCAATAAATATTTTAGCATGTGTTGTAATCTATAGCTATATTTCCAAAAAATTAATCAACCTGTTGCTGAACCTAACCCTTAATTCATAAACATTAGTAAATATATACATACTATATTATTATTGTTATTATTAGTAGAATTAGTAGTAGAAGTACTAGTAGTAGTAGTACTAGTAGTCATAGTATGAAAACCTGGTGTGCGCGAGAAAAAAAAAAAGAGGTCAGATTAGAAATCAGCACAATAAAATCCTCTAGAAAACGTCGGTTGCATCTCTGATTGAAAAATCTAGTAAAAATTTGTTGACCAGTGTTATTTTTCAAAATTATTGCGACCGTTGGGAAACACCAGAGGAAACATAGAAGCAGAGCTGAATAAGAGAAAAGGAGCACAGACAGTAAAGTGCGATGAGCACAATGGAAGTGGCCCAAATGACTCTTGACCAAGTATCCAGTCACTGCCACTTCTCTATGCGAAGCTCCCCTCCAATAATAAGATTAGTTAGCAGTGCATTAAGTAGAGCCATGCATTATCTCGCAATTAGTGGGGAGGGGGCTTATTGAGCAGTTTAATGTAAATTTAATGAGCAATAAATTCAATTTCTTTAAATAGAAGAGCGAATTATTGTTATAAATGATGTACTGGGGTGATCTAATGCACAGGGCTCACATGTGGGCACTATCAACGGGCCATTAAGTGCAGGATTATTATCATCCTCGAGCACGCTTGCAGGAATAAGAGTCTTTTTATGAAGTAAGGTGAGTGAATTATTAACCAACTGACGGCAAAAATAAAATGTGTCATTTTTGCTCTGGTTCTGTTTGGCTTTGTCTACTGCATGGCAAATCACTTCATTCTTTTATTCAAAGGAGGTTATTTTTCATGATTGAAAACCGTTCCTCTGTGTCTAAACATGACTATGATGTGCCTTTTGTTAAAATAACCCAAGGATCAAGTATTAAGGCATTCTTATTCCCCTTACCATTTTTCTCTAGCGTCACTGAAATGAACCCGGTTTGAGGGGGAGGGACTATCTCATGCAAATGAGCCACTACTCACCACACCTCTTCTATTGTGAGGCCGAGCTATTTTTTAATTTTTGAATCTAAAAGGAAATTAAAAAAAACATGCGCAAGCTGCCATAAAAGCATGGATTGTGTTTTCAACTCCATGGAGGCAGCACTTCACTGCTCAGCCACAGAATCTCACCTTTTAATTTGCGTGTGTATTAGTGTATAATGTTGATGGGCTATGAGTCGATGCTAATTTGTGTTTCTAAGACTGCAGCTCCGCTTATCTTTTGCCCTTGACATGATAAGAGTTTAATCTCTTGAAAATGGCAGATCTTCATCCAGCCTAGCTACTGAGTCATGGACAGAAAAACCTGGTTTGGGTCGACCTCTGAACTGTGAGGCCGACGTGTTCACCAGTCGACCACCGTGCCGCCCAAGTTAAAATCAAGCAAGTAAAATATGAATGAACTATGGCAATAATGAGTCCGCTAAAAAGATACATTTGTCCTAGGACGGTTGGTCAACGATAATGTATGCACTGCAAGAGAGTATTAGTTCCTTTACATTGTATGTACATTGAATGAAGGCTAATGTATGTGTATCAACAATACTGCTTTGGGGTAGCACATTATGCAAATAAGCATTTATAATGCACAGGTGGAGTAGAAACTGCACATTATGCTACATAACAATGTACACAAAAACAGTTAACTTTTTTTTAATAAGTTTAAAACAAAATCAATAATTATCAATATTTACTGATATGAAATACTTAGATTGTGACAATTTTTCAGACATATCGACCAGCCCTCTTTATCTTAATCTTTATTAAGATACCAGTTGATTCCACTCTTTCATAGTTACGTTGACCTCTTATTAAAGGTTAAGTATTACAGTATGTTAAAATAAAATGACCTAAATTCATTTTTTTCTGGGTCATTATTTTCAATAGTTAATAAAAAAAGAAAATAAATTCAATATATATCGATAATGACCAATATGAAACACTCATATCGAGATATACTTTTTAGTCATACTGTATAGCCAAGCCCTACGTGGGTGTTACTTTTACACATTACTAACCAATTTAAAGTGTTGAAAATGGCTTGCACTCTGTCACGATGCAATGGTAATGATGGAACGAACTTGCCATTTTTGGGGTCTCCTGGAAAATGACTATTTCGGAGGTGCTAGGTATTGGCCCCACGCCAGCGATATGTATAAGAATTTGCAACTAATTACTGAAAATAAAATGACAAGTAAAAAAAAAAATCACAACTTCGATCACACTTTCTATTTCTGACTACTGAAAAGTGGCATTCTGTATGTGTCCCTTTGACAACAAATCCTTTCTCCAGTGCGTTCTAATACAAAGTGAGGGCCCCCCGGCATCACAACAAGAAGGCAATCTGAGTGATCTCAGCACTTGTATCATCACCGAGGGAGCAGAATAGAGACACGGACAAGACCGATCACTCACGGTGGCAAACTGTTGGCTGCCAGGCTGCACGGGCTGACGTGGGGGGTGGAGCACCCCAACCAAACCCCCACCACCACGACCCCCTGCCCGTAACAAGTATATGTTTCCTTTTGTTTGTCTGAGAGCGCAATCCACAGCAGCGCCTGCGGGTTTAGTGACAGCTCCGCATTGATCCACTTCGCCATCATCGCTCAGGCCTGACGGATAGCTTCAAAACGAAAATAAGTGGGCTACCTTTTCCCACATGAAGCCGTCTAATACAAAGACCCCTCCCCCAGGGGAGGATGTGTCGTGACGACTCATGATAAGAACATGATTAGCAACCATAATCTGGTATTAAGCACTCTTTGACCCGTGTGGGTCTACCGTAATCCAGTGTCAACATCACTTTAATGCAGGGGTGGGAAGAAAGGGAGAACAAATGATTTACTGCACTTCAGTAGATTTAAACAACAAAAATGACCCTTGCTATAGGACAGATTATTGTAAAACAGTCAAAATGTTCTGCCTGTAATTCATACATTTATTGCTCTAAGTGTTAAGGGACCAAAAAATAAGTTATATTACTAATTATACATATTTTTTAATTAATCATCTGATTGATCGGTTCTACCAGTTGGACTAATTTAAGAATTGGCCTAAAAAATCGGACGACCCCAATTATATTATTTGTCAACGTTTTTGCTTGAATTGCTTTCCATTGTTTGAAGGTTATAACACCATGACATGGTATTGGTTAGCCCGTCTATTCTTAGCCCATCTATGCTCGCATTAAGCTAAATTGATTTTATTCAGGCAAAGTTGTGGCTTCTTTAAATACATAATGAGCAATTGTGTGTGAATTTAAACTGTTTAGTGGCCATAAACAGTTTGAAGCGTCTATTTAAAAGAAGAATTGTTTAAAACAGTATTTGCCACACCGTTGCTTGTTGTAAAGTGCGTTGAGTTGACTATACTTCTACTTAAATACAGAGCGTGAGCACTTTTGCCACATCTGGCTTGAAGGTAGGGGTGAGCGATATGACGATATTAGATCGTTAAGCGGTTTAATGTGTTCACAATCTCATAAAGCCGAAAGATCGTTTGATCGTCTACATGGCACATTCTAAAAAGTTTAGCTCTATGGCGGCACAAGGCCGCTGACTCATATACCCGACCAACCAATCATAGCACGCACAGTGCACCATACTTGACACTCCCCGCCTCCCTGTTTGTTTGTATAGTGGGAAGCTATAACGGAAAGTCACCACGAAGCAGAGTTGGTCCCGAAAAGAAACTCCATATCCACAGTGTCGATTTGGTTTGGCTTTTCCTTGGAGGAGAAAGCGCAAACCAGTTATTTGCAGTTTGGATAGACTCGGTTCGGACGTCAGCGCCGACAGCCAAAGCAAACGGAGATCAGGCACATGGTAGCCAGAGGCAGCCGCTAGCTCCAAGCTAACGCAACCCATGGTAACACAGAGCACTCCATATGAAAAAGCACGCAAGCAGTGTAAAGAAGTAACTGAGGCAGTGGCTTATTACCTTGCTGAAGACATGATTAAAACAGTGGAAAACGAGGGCTTTAAAAGACTCTTCAAAGTACTAGACCTGCGTTACGAGCTGTGTTTTTATGTTTACATTATGTAACCGTTTATGTTTACATTCACTGTACATTTTGATCAAAATTGGCACTATTCAAATTAAAACCTGTTCAGAAAGCTTAGCTGACTTAAAATGTCTTTTTTTTTTCTTTTAGAGTTTTATACACATTTTAAATATGTTTTATATGTTTAACATGAGGAAAATGGTCAGAGATGTGCAAATTAGTATTAAAAAAATGATGTAAAAAAAAAGAATCATGATAAAATCATGATTGTAATTGTATTTTTTTTTTAAATCATGATATTATATTTTTGCCAGATCGTCCACCCCTTCTTGAAGGTTGTTGTGTTTTTTTGTCTGCATTCAGCTGGCGCAGGTCAGAATATGAGTCCACCTACTGTGCGGCACGACACAAACACAATACATTATTCCGTTTGACTATAAGGTTAATTAAATTAATGCAAGGACGGGGAGGTAGGGAGCGGAGGGTAAGACAATGCCAAATGCGGTTCCACTCCAATTCAATGCATAATACAATCAACAACTGTGAAATACAAGCTTTACGCGCAGCCAGCTGAAGGAAAACAATCACCGTGAGACAGCGCCAACCACGACTACACTCGTGGGACAATTCATTAGGTATACTGCAGCATAAAACAATGTAGCTTTTATGAGAGCTGTGTTGATTTACATCATACAAATTTAGATACTGAAGCAATATGTCATGAGTTTCTGGGAATGAAGGCCAGGAGTGTTTATACTCAGGACTGCAGATATCTGAGATCTTTATTTATAACACATTTTGTATAACCTGGCGACTTGAGAGAGATTCTAACCCAGAACCGCAAAACTGAGAACACTAGTCAACTGATATCAAGTGACAGTGGAGAAATGAAGCAAGAAGTGACGCAACGTATCAGTCATAATTACAGTTATCACCAGTTTTTTTTTTTTTTGAGGTGTCTATTTGAGGAAGGCATTGATTTATCTTATATTGATGAGTATCAGAACCTACAGTAACGCTAATTGTAGCTAAAGATGCCACAGTTATACAAACTAAGATCATACTTAATAGTGTGCATATAACACACTTTAATTCATCTGAGGGACAAGAGTATGCATGAATACTAGCATTTATGAACAGAGATGATGACAGGGAATAACATATTTGTCCTGATGGGGAAAAGTAGGATTTATTTTTCTGGACAATGGCTCACGTTTGAAAGTCACTAGAATTGTAAAAGATGCCTTCTTAATTTTGTATGTGGAATTGATTTATAACACACTGCTTGGGCTTCGGTGCTGCTGTTTTGGTTAGCAAACAAGTTCAAATGAGCTCAGCAATTAACTCTAATGTTGTGTGTGAACAATAGGACTGGGTATTGCCAGCAACCTCACGATACAACAGAGGTGGGCAATTTCATCAAATCTGCCGGTCTGTCATTCATCAGCGGCCTGGGCACCCGTGCCTCATCGTCAGTCCATCATTATTTCAAGCCGAACAAAACTGTAATAATCAGTTTGTCAGTTTGTCATGCTATTTTAACCGCTCTTCCGTCATCGCTTCTGTCAGTAAACTGCACCGGTCCGCCAGTCCGTCAATCCGTAAAAAAAAAGTCATGGTCCAACAGATGAGAAATGAAATTTGATTAAAATGGTTAAATGGAGTGCACTATATAACAGCGTATTTACATCATACGGTGAATGGCTGCCCCCGTTTTAACTCCTAAAGCGCCAACAAGTTTTACTCTAAAGTAGGGTGACCAAATGTCTCCTCTTTTGCCCGGACATCTTCACTTATTAACACCCTATCCGGGCAACCGGGAGGATTTTATAAATTAATGAAAATGTCCGGCTTTAATTGGTTTTCACGGGATATTGTTCCGCATGAAAAAATGTACTTTTTAAATTAGATAAGACATAATTTCTTTAGGTGATTGTCGCAATAATATCGAAATTGCAACATGCGCCACCCATATCGCATACTTCATGTTTTTCCAATATCGTGCACCCCTACTTTAATTATATAATTATAGTAAGTTATTTATGGCATCTTTGAGTATCACCTCAGAGGCCAGGCCCACTGTCCTCATTTTTGTAGATCAGAATATGGTCACCCTACTCTAAAGTTTTGCTTACCTTAATGACAGGTCTGAAATGAGTAACTAACCAAAAACGCCCTGTGTGCTTCATTTGAGCAGCATTGAGGCCGTAGAGTTATTGCTTTGAGGCAATGTCGTGACATCGCTGAGTGACCATACTGTATTATGCGCGATAGCATTCGTGTTTTCACACGTATACAGGTACACACACGCACATGTTTTCCATGGCTTCTGCAGACCTGTTGATGCGTTCACGGTACCTTTTCAATCCAATGAAGATCTCCACACACACACACACACCCACACACACACCCACACCCACGCCCACACACACCAACACACCCACGCACACAAACAATTCAATTCAAATAATGTACATGCTTTCCATATTATAGCACAAGCCGCTAAGTGACACCAGCAGCAACAACAACACAAAACACACCGCTGTGCGGGACCGAAACAAGCGGCACGCTGACATTTTACCAGCTACACGTGCACCACCGGTGTCAGAACACACATCTCAGACACACACTTTAAACACACACAGATACACACTGACGCATAGAACTCAGCTGTAAACTGCATTTGTAGGGGAAACTACCAGGCAGCCAGTGAAAGTGCATACACTCATTCGTGCACAGACATGTCAGTTATTAAACACACATACTTAAAAGAGGACACGGTGTGTGGAAACACAACTGCAATGCGTGTTTTCCTGCCTGCGTGCACAGAGAAAACTGTAATGTTATTGCATATTCCAGGACGTCAGGACGTTCAACTTGATTCATACTGCGCTACTTTCTTGCCGCACGTACAATTGTGCGCTACTTGCCCCACATATACAGTATTTGATATAACATCGCGTCGTAACTACTGACAATACACTTAGAACCCACACCGAATTGACGGGCGGGATGTGGCATGAGTTTTGACAAGCGCTGTTGGTTCATCGCTCACTTCAATTCCGGCGTGGAATGGTGCAAACAAGAAAGACGCTTAAAATGGCAGAGGACTCCCGTGCGCCATCGCTGCGCGCGAACAACTTATGCCAACACCCCACTTTGCGCTCTTCCAAAGCTTGCCCCCAGCCACTCTCTTTTTAAGATAATGTTTCGTCAACGTTACATTTACAAATGCATTATAACTTACCTTTGAGGAAGAAAGCCATTGAAATCACGACAAGAGAGAGGGAGAAAGCGAGAGATCCGCTTGCTGTGCTCGCCATGTTGGACACCTGCTGGAGACTGGCGGCGTTAGATCACCTAGAGCGGGCCATCGGATGGAAATGTGCACCCATGAGTAGACGAGAGGGAGGGGAGAGGAGGGGACAGGCGGTGGGAGGAGGAGGGATCAAACGTTGAGTGTGCCATAGCCAAGCATTCTGCATTATCTTGCAAAAGGAAAGCAGGAGTCAGGACTAAGTTGCATATATATATATATATATATATATATATATATATATATATATATACATATATATATATATATATATATATATATATATATATATATATATATATATATATATATATATATATATATATATATAAATAAATATATAGATAGATAGATAGATAGATAGATAGATAGATAGATAGATAGATAGATAGATAGATAGATAGATAGACATTTCATTATGATATGAATATTGCAAAATATGAGAAATTCAAGGTCAGCGTATAATTTTTTAATGATAAAAACTACATATACACATAATAATAAGAATAATTTTTGTTTTGCCTATTGGAAAATCCCAGAAACTTTACATTTACAAGTTACACTTCTTTCTTTTTTTTTATGTAAGCTCTGTTATGTGTATGTGCATGAGACTGAGGGAATGAAATTGAAAATTCCCCAAGCAGATTCTGCTTAACAAGTATAAAAGTACGTAATAGAAGGGAAGGAAAGCGTATCTTAACAGATGGTTTCCTTGATTGCAAAGAACAAATTACTTTTAGCATTGCATGTTGTGACTGGTTGTTCCTTCATGTATCAGTTGCTATGCAGTCGCTATTGTCCTTTTATGCTTCTTTCTTTATTATGTCATATAGGCCTGATGTCTTAGTTTATAAGATCGAGTTATTCAGTGACACCTTGTTAGTACGTCAAACCTTCTTTCTTCTGGCTCCTCACGTGACATTGCAATTATATTTTTTGCAATTAACATTTACAAAGTACAAAAACATGAAATGTTGTGACATATACAGGAAAGGTGCATCTCTCAAAGTAGCCACTGCTTTAAAAACATAAAAGAAACAATAGAAACAGAAAATAATCGTGGGTTTTTCATTTTGCAGTGATAGGTTCAAAGATTGCTGAAAAAATTAACAAAACCTATTCCAAGATTTAGTTTCTCGCACAGTGCTGCAAGCAGGGCAGATTTGAACATGCCTCTGTCACTTTTTCGGGGCGCTAGATTAGACCTTGGCGCTGGTGTCCGACCACCTTCACTAGAGGTGCTATGTGGCGAGGAAGCCCGGCAAAACAATTCCATCTCTCTCTGTTTTTTGAGAGATATCCCGTGGTCTTGTCTTTTCCTCCATGCTCTTCTTACTTTCCTTTGCTCTCTGCTGGATAATTCATTGGTAGACTTTAGCTTTCCTTCTTCCTTCCACGTCTTTCACGTTTCTTTCTCTTTCCTTTATTAAATATTCTTTGGATTTCACTGGGTCATTCTAACCCTTCACCTGTACTCTGTCTCTGATAGGCTTTTGGGCATTTTGGTGTTTTTCCCTTCAAATTAAGATAAAATATGAAATAGAATATTGTTAAAATCAGAAAGATCTTTGCATGACATATGTATCTATGTATTATGTGTTATGCAAAACTTACTTTATTCAAAAATAAACATCATATTGTCACTACCGAAATCATTATGTCACAACCTTTCTGTATGTTTCGGTAGTGACTGTTTCGCTAGTAACGTTTTATGACAGTTGTTGACAATGCTCAACAATGCTAGGCACAATGTGGCTACCACACTCAGTTTTGAGCATGTGTACAGAGATAGAAAACACAACATTTAGCATTAAAATCAAAAGTACTCATTTTATTGCAGAAATTAGGTGTTTGTGACGGTCCTTAAAAGAACATGCTGATTTTCAGATTTTGGAGGGCACATACTTAATAATGCTGTCAAGTATTTACTCGCCATGTGGCCATTGGTGAGCGTGAAGGTAATGTCTCTTACTGGTGAAATCTCTGGGCATGTGACTAAAACCAAGCCCTGCCTACAGACAAATATTCTTTGCGTTTCGGTAGTGACATGAAAAGTTGGGACAGGTTTATTTTACATAAAAACTTCTAATTTGAAAAAAATCTACAAAATCAAGGTAAATCTTTGACCATACATTTAAAAGCAACCAAAGCGTTCTATTATAGTAAAATATTTTTCAAATTGGAAAAAATCTTCTACATTTTCATGAATTAAAATGTAGGAGTTAGAGATTGGGACAGTGGGAAGTGACATATAAAAGATGACTTTTTATACATTCAGTTGAATAGTATCTCAATTAATGCCTTGTGGTAAAATAGATCATAACAAGATATTACTAAATATGCAAGGTCTGAACACTTCATTGTTTTTTAAAATTTGATTTTCATTTTGGGACAGCAATTTCAACCAATTTGGTAGAATGGCTGATTCATATACTGTACATACCTTTATATGCATACAATACTGACAGATGCTAATATGCAACCCAAAATATCTTTGAAACATCTCTGAATATGATTCAGCGTAGCTGTACAGCCACAATAATGAGTTCCTTATTGTAATTGCAATACATCTGTGACAGTGTCACTCAGAACTGTGCATTAGTATCAAAAATATTTGAATTGACTGTTATTACATGCAGATGTGTGACTAATAAAGTGACTGGCAGGTATATCATTATAGATATAGTGCTATTTTATTAGAGGAAAGAAGTGAACCGTGAAAATGGAAATATGGATGGATAAAAAAATGAAGTTGTTTGCATGACGCTTTATCATGTTCAATGTTAATACAGACTGCCCCCTGTCTTTTACTGGAGTATTGCACTTTAGAAATGTACTCTACTGTAGTTCTACCACAAAGCAGAGGCCTGAATCACAGCAGACATTCATCTAGGATTGCAACAAACTCAAAGAATAATGAACACAATTTTTTCTTTTTTTCCATTTTTTTTTTTTTAATCTTTTCATAAATGTTAGCACACCGGCAATTGGAAATGTTGGGGGAGCGTGACAATCTCCACCCATCCAAACACCACAAAAGGCTGCTAATTGCGCACTCTATTCAGCGGGGCCCGTCGTGTCAGTCCTCATTCCATGGATGAGCAGATAGCATTTACAAGTTTACAGCTCACTCTTTCTCTCTCCCTCTCCATACAGATTGAATTGCGCACATCAAATTTATTTTAGATGTTATTATCTGGCAGCACGGTGGTCGACTGGTTAGCCTCACAGTTCAGAGATCGTTGGTTCGATTGCGGCCCCGGCATTCCTGTGTCGAGTTTGCATGTTCTAACCGTGCTTGCGTGGGTTTTCTCCGGGTACTGCGGTTTCCTCCCACATTCCAAAAAACATGCATGGTAAGTTGATTGGACACTCTAAATTGCCCCTAGGTGTGATTGTGAGTGCGGATGTTTGTCTCTGTGTGCCCTGCGATTGGGGGTGTCCCCCGCCTACTGCCCGAAGACACCTGCGATAGGCTCCAGCACTCACTGCGACCCTTGTGAGGATAAGTGGTATAGATAATGGATCGATGGATGGATGTTATTTATCTGTGACAGCTTGCCAGTTGCCGGTTCTGCCTGCCAATCACACACTCAATGTTTACACAAAGTGTTTTTAACATTATACACACGCCGACAGCCAGAGGTGGCTAAAGTACTCACATTTTATACTTGAGTAGAAGTACATGTACTACAAAAAAAAAAAGAAAAAATCAAACCTAATTAGAAAAACCCGATTGCGGCATGATGCGTGATGTAGACAGCACGCATCCACATCCATATACAAAGAGGAAACTAAACCAACGGGGAAGAAGCTGCTAAACCAACAAAGAAGAAGCCGCTAACCAATGAAGAGCTAACCCAACAGCACCATTCTCACGTCGAGCGAGCAAGCGACATAACTTTGTTCAAATGAATGACGAGTCAAATATTATGCACGATAACCCACTTAAACACTTCCGGATGGAGAGGTGGTGTACAAGTAAAGGAGTTCCCTGTCTTTGACATGCTAGCGCCAGTTAGCCATATCCGACCTCGGCATGCACTCAAGTTAAAATCAAGCAAGTCAAATATGAATGAACTATGGCAATAATGAGTCCGCTAAAAAGACACATTTGTCCTTAGATGGTTGGTCATCGATAATGTATGCACTGCAAGAGAGTATTAGTTCACATACATTGTATGTGCATTGAATGAAGGCTAATGTATGTGTATCAACAATACTGCTTTGGGGTAGCACCTTATCCAAATGGAGTAGAAACTTCACATTATGCTACATAACGATGTATACAAAAACAGTTAACTTTTTTATTAATAGGTTTCAAACAAAATGAATAATTATCAATATTGATTAATATGAAATACTTAAATTGTGAAAGTTCCTAAGACATATTGCCCTGCCCTATTAAGCACATTATGTTTAAAACTGAGTTTATTTCATCTTTATATTCACCAGTTTATTTCACTCTTTCATAGTTACATTGACCTCATATTAAAGGTTATTATGTTAAAGTAACATAATCTAAATTAATTTTTCTCCGGGTCATTATTTTCAATAGTTAAAAAAAGGGGAGGGGGGGATCAATATATATCGATATCGACCAATATGAAATACTTATATTGTGATTAGGGACGTGCGCGACTAGTCGTTTAACCGTTTAACCGTCTACGATTTATTAAACGTTTTGTATTTTACTAGTCGGTTAAACGCGACATTAAGTATCACGCATCTTGTTCCACACACCTCTGCCTCGGCCTCTGTAAACAAGCTGAGCACCAAGAAAGAGAATTGCTCCCCCCGCCCACCACCCCCGCCAGCACGCACACACACTTAGTAGGGGGCGGGGACACTAAGTTTGGGGAAGAATATTTAGAAAAGTAAATTCTGAAGATGTTGAAGCTACCACGAAAAAAAACCAGCACCGTTTGGCAGTATTTTGATGCAGCATACGACAGTGGGCATGGCGGCGGGACCAGCCAGACGAGCATGAGAGCGTTTGTTCCAGCCAGGCGCTGTGATGCTCGCCACACAGCAAAGATTACCCAACTAATTTGTGAAATGACTGCCCGCGATATGCTGCCAGTTTCTTTTGTTGAAGGCAAAGGGTTCGAAAAATTAATGCTGTATATTGAGCCTGAGTATGCGGTGCCAAATCGCAAAACAATCACGTCCCAACTCGAGAGTAGCCATAACCAAATGAAAGAGGAGATGCTACGAACTATGTGGCCAGTGCTATAACTACAGACGGATGGACGTCCATAGCCACCCAATCTTACATGACTATAAGGAGTCATTATGTGGACGAAGGACATCTCCGCAGCTGTGTGCTTCATGCGCCTTGGAGGAAAGACACACAGCTGAAAACTTGGCTGCTCACCTGCGGAGTGTGATGGGTACGTGGGCACTACAAAATAAAGTTGTCGCCTGTGTGCATGATAATGCACCTAACATATGGCGAATGAGACCCTGCTGGACTGGGAGTAGGTACCATTACTCATTACATTATTCATAATAAATGCCATGCATTGCATTGGAAAATGTATCAGAAATGTATTTCTCTGTTGTTCACCTTTATTCAGTCAGTTGTTGTTATATCAATAGAATTTAAATTAACAAACTGCATCCAGGAAGATGTTTGGGCTAAAATAGCCCCTAAATGCACAAAACATTTGCATTTTAAACTTTGAATTCAATATGTATTAAATTTCAAGTTTTCTTGCTTATAAGCTAGTCAACTAGTCGAAAATAAAATTTGAGTCGCAAATAAAATTTGAGACTAGTGGGCGGGCAAATTAGTCAAAATTCCCATCCCTAATTGTGATATACTTTTCAGTCATTTCGCCCAACTCTAATTAAACTACATATTCATTGTATTAAGTAGACATCGTGCTGTCATATTGGTCAAGTTCCCACAATTTTTTTCATAAATTAACTGAAAGCGAACAATGTACCATACATACAAACAGCAAAATATGTGAGCTTGCTGACATTGCGGACAATGATAGGGTGGACATTTTTGGCTCATGTTAACATTTAACGAGCACAAGGAGGCCCTTAGTTGTAAATATTTATTTTGCGAATTCCCAATTCTTTCAGCCTCCATTGAAGAAAGACAAAACACTGACTGAAACCATCAGAGGGCCTCTAAAAGGGGCAGTTACCCATGATGACTATTTCAGGGATACATGCAAAATGTTCAATATGATCATGAAAATAGAATATACATGATCAAAATGACTTGTTTTATCAAATAACTTGTTGTGGACAGTGAAACATTGAAACAAATATAATATATACATATAGTTTTTGCCATTTAGCAAATGACATATAGCCTACTCTATATACATACATAGATACAAATATCACGAGTATGTGTTTGACCGCTTATAAGAAGACCTAGTGTTTTATTATACTGTTACATTTTCTTAAATAGTGCTCAAACTGAGAAGAGAAAAAATCAAGTAACATGTTAAACGTTAGAGCTAGCATGCGTTGGCTTCAAATGTATAATAACAAAAAGTGCCAAATGGGCTAATGATAAAAAGTGGACAGAATTTTTTTTCTTTCCCCAGATTAGATGGAGAGTTTTTGAATGCCAGAAGCTGGTGGTTTCATTCTTGTAGCTGACAACATTAAACAATTCTCTTAAATAATAGTATGGATGGATAATGTCTAGCTTCTCCAGATCTGTTGCATATTTGTCGATAATGGTCCCTTGTTCACGTTCCTTCAATCAATGATTCAATCAGTCAAAAAAGATATTAGCTGCAGTGTACTGTTTTTTTACGTCATCATCATTGGAGGAATGTTGCAAGTAAGAGGCCTGTTATGACAAAGTAAAGAGTACGAGGTGCAGAAATCTGTTTTCAAATGTAGGGAGTAAAAGTACAATGAAAAATCGGGTCAAGTTTGGATACCCGAAAAAATTCACTCAAATTAAGTAACAACGTAATTGTAGTAAATCTGCCCACCAGGCTGTCATAGCATTTGTTTTCTCAGGCTTTTTAGTATGACGATTGTTTTTGTTCTCTTGGACAAATTTTGTTTTTTTTAATTCCCGTTACAAAATGGAAGAGAATAGGAATAGGGTTCCTGGACCCAGAGGAATTGAATAATGGATAGGAATGGATCAGATGACTGAACTGCTTCATCTGGCTCCTCAGTAGGAATGGCCCACCACAGATTCTTTCACACATTCCATATGTGAGTGAATGTGTGCATTATGGGAAGAAGGCATAGCTGAGTAGCCTGCAAAATAGCTAAAGATGAGCATACCAAAGGTAGAAAAGTGCTATACAAGTGACAGCCCATTTACCATTTACCATGAGGGATGGGTGTATTGATCCAACTATTGATAGTATTGATACCAATGTTGATAGTGGTTGATACTTCATTTCAGTGTTTCTCCTGTAAGCATTGCTGCCCATTCATCAAATATAAGCAAACAATACATTAAAGACAGGGGCGTAGCCATACATTTTTCAGTGGGGTGGCCAGGATAACACAACACCTCAGTGTGGGGTGGCCAATAGAGGGTGACACGGGAGTGGATTTTCACTAGCGTCCCTTCCCACTCCTACAGAAAAAATCCAGTCCCATCTCAGTCCTGATGAAAACAACTTCCGCTCTCGTACCGCTCCCATTTTGGAGGTCAGCTTCATGAAATATGCCAGTGGACCTGACCGAGGTTTGTGTGTTTTGCTACTGCATATTCCCGCTCCCATCTGCTTGCGTGAACCTTTTATCCTGGTGTCTCAATCCCGTGCTGAAAGGTAAAGTTGAATCCCACCCTGTGGGAATTCCCCCCAGAATGTCCCACAGTGAGGGTTTCATGAAATAAGATGCACACCTATCCAGAACAATGCCCATCACACTCTTAATCAAGCAGGAACAAGTCTAAGTAATAAATGTTGCTTTTCTGATCTTAATTCAGTAGATAATAACATTTTCTTTGGCCTTGCTTTGCTTTTGTATACTTTCTCATAGCCTACTTCAGGGGATGCCCAAGTTCGGTCCTCGAAGAAAAATCCTCCACCATTCCATTCCATTCAGTCAGGCACGTATTACTCCTCTCTTGGCAATGCTCATTTTGAACTCCCGCCTTCTCATCCGGTCTGACTGTATTGTTGTTGCCTGACTGTTGACGCACCATTGGGTAAAGTAGACATCAGTCATTACAGCAGCTTGTTTTTATAGTTTTGTTTTTACATCATGTCCAAGTAGTTACACACAGACTAGCAGCTATTTAATATGAGCTCCCATCAGTATTTGCTTTTTCAATTAGTGTGAAAAGTCCTAACAAAATATGTTCTGTCTTCTCTATTCCTTGATTTTAATGTTTGATTAGAAAAGCAATGGTTTTAAATCAAGTTTTCTTCCTTAGCCCACCTTGCTGCCCCTCCTCCTCTTGCTAAGGGAATCAATCAAATTAGCGCAAATTGAATTATTTGAGATGCTAATCTATTTAGGCAAAAACCGTTCACCATGAAAATGTTTTCCTCCTGTTGTGAAGGGAAGAATAATTGAATTAGAGCCTTGCAAGTGACCCCCACTCCCCCAACCAATTCCTGCCCCATGCACAAAAACTAGAAGATAATAAGCAGAATGGATGTGTACAATTTACAAGAGCCAAATATAGTAGAGCACCCCTAAAGTCAAACACAAGCCAATTTCGTGAGAATCATGCTCAGTACGCATGTAATAGTGATTCTCAAAATATTATACAATTTACCAAAAAAAAAAACAAAAAAAAAACAAAGAATGATGAAAAGGATTTACTCCTAAAAGCACACTTAGTATTATTGTAAACTACTGTAACATAATATACAGTTTGAACATTAATATTGCGCTTAAAAGGCACTGGTGTGCCTCAAAGGTCCATACTTGGCCATGGGCTTTTTCTTACTTTTATCAATGATTTCGATTCGGTGCTGCAATTACTTTGTGTGAAGCTCTTAGCGAATGATGCCAAACTGTATGGTTACTTTAGTCATTATGCTGATGTCAGTGACTTGAGCCAGTCTGATTTGGACGTTGGAATGTAGTTCATAATTTGGGGATAGACTTCTGTGAAAATGTAGTTTTGTCACCATCTTTCAACAATAGCAAAGACAGGTTTCTTAAAGGTTTATGTTATTTTTGCTCATTTCCAAAGGTGTAATACGGATTTTTTTTTTAGGTTTTTGTGAAATTGTATAAAATGATTGTTAGACCTGGACTGGAAAACACAACGGAGGTATGGTACCCTTACTTACCTTTTCTGGGTACTTGTATAGCGAAACTTAATCTTCAGTCCCTAATTCATCGTCTCTTTGATTTAATTATTGTGTAAAAGATTATTAACAGTTTAATGAAGTTGCACTCTATTATTCGTTATTTGATTATGGCTTGTTGGATCGTATGAGAGGTCACAATTTGAAGCTCTAGGTTACACGTACTACAATATAAATTGAATCTCAAGGAATATCTCTTTGTAGGAAAATATTAAATCTAACTGTAACATACTTAAAAATTAATACAACTGAACTGTAGTTAATTTAAAAAATGTGCCACTGTAACACTGTGCATATTACGGAGCCCCTAAGGTGACATGGAAGTAAAAAAAAAAAAAAAAACTTTGCATTGCCTCGCAAAAACTTTGCGTTCCTCGCAAAGATTGCATTCCCTTGCAAAAATGTGCATTCCCTCGCAAAGTTTGCGAAATAACACAAAGTTTTTTGCGAGGGAACGCATTTTGTTTTAAATGTGTGTTTATGTACTTACGGGTCAGTTTAGCAGCTAGCCTAGCCTAGCCTCTATGCACGGCTGTTTGAGAGACGACAGTACGTCAGAGACGGAGAAACCGTGCTTCTTAATATCAAAAACTGATTTTAGGTCTTTGTATTACAAGTGAATTTCAAAGCAATTCCATTAAACCCACCCACGGCTGAAAACGCTCCCTTTGTTCCTTTTTTTACCCAGAAAATGACCCGCAAGTTCCCTCGCAAAAAACTTTGCGTTATCTCGCAATTTTTGCGAGGGAACGCAAAGTTTTTGCGAGGGAACGTAAAGGTTTTTTTTATACGTCCATTTCACCTTACGGGCTCCATAGCATATTGAACATTTTGTTCAGTGATTGTTTGCGTATGTGACACTTTGTAAAATAGTCCCCCCTACTTATTATTTTTGGTTGAGTAATTGTTGTTCAGTGGTCAGTAGATGGCGCTTTGTGACTGCATCACAGGTGGGGTAGAGGGAAGTGTGACTGAGCCGTCGAAGAAGAGTTGCTACGCTGCATTGGCGGTCATTAGTGCAATTGTGCAGTCCTGCACCTGAGCTCGTATCGTGCAATACCCAATATTCCCCACTACTGTAATACCGTGCAATACTCAACATTCCCCACTACTGTTAGTCTAGTTTTATTTTTATCCAATGCTGTTCCTTACATTTCACTACAGCACTGCAGCACTGTCACTTAGAGTATTTTTTCCTCTGTACTATGTACAGGCCGAAATGAGTGTTCCTCATATTTTTTATGTAGATGTAGGTTGGTGTGTATACACATGTGTATATACACATGTTACCGCGTATATCTACATAGGTTTGATTCTAAATGTTTGCCGTCAATGTTATACATTAATGGCCACATTATGCCGCCGCCCCTGTGTGACCTATATCTTTGCTACTGTAACAATGAAAATTTCCCCACTGTGGGATCAATAAAGGCATTCTTATTCTTATTCTTATTCTTATTGTTTGAGACGTGATGCAACAAATGTGCTGAATGCTGACGCACTGTGTTTGTTTGTGTTAACAGAATCCCCCCTCTAAGAAAATAAAAACAAATGTGTTGTATTTGGATGAGCTCTGTCCCATTCTTATATTGTACGTGCAACACGTACAAAGAAACACTTTGCAAATCCCTGATCTAAATGATTAATAGATTATGTGCCTTTGTTTTATTTTTCTTTGCTTTTGTTTTTTGTGACATCCCCACAGAAGGGTACCAGTGACAGTAAAGCAGAAAGTCTGACTAATCACAGTACCAGAAACAGAATTACAACATCTCCAAGCAGTTTTTCAACACCACTAGTTGACAGCGTCGCTCTGCAACATCTTCCTGACACCTTCAGCGTCAACAGTTTTTCTTTATTTTAGTATTACTGAGTTTTGTTGCTCCTATAAATCACAGTTTGGCAAAGTATGGCTCACAGACCGCAAATGGTCCACTCCACTATTCCTGGACGTATAAAATTTGTTGCATTAAATTTTTACCGGTCCGTCTATCCGTCACTGACGGATGCACGTTTTGCTCTCGATTGACGAATGACAGTAAAAATTTTAAAATAGACGAATTAAGCATAGACAGAAACCCCTTTATTTAGTCCGCCATTCGTCTGCAGTCCGCCATTAGTCTATTGTTCGCGACGAGGCTTCGATGGCCGGGGAGGAAAATAGTGAGTTTTTGTTGTTTGGGGGACAGATTTGAGTGAGGGACCAGTGTATCAAAGTAAGCTGGCAGGCTTCTAAAGCGCAGTGAGTCACTATTTCTGTTCAAATATCGTCCAGAAGGGGGGGGTACTATTTTTTTTCAGTCCGGAAAAAAAGGCAAATGACGGACGCTGCAGACAGATGACGAATAACGGACGCTCCATTTTTCGTAAAATGCCCATCTCTTTATAAAGACATAAAATAATCTTATCTAATTGAAATATACTTATTTTAAAAAATGAAATCCTGTAGTGCCTCCTCCATGTCCAAACTGTCACTGTCCTTATGTTGGTCATCTTCTGCATGCGGCTCTTTGGCCAGATTCATGCGGCTCCTGAAGGCTTTTTGGTGCGGTAAAGGTTCCTTGCTATCGCCCTTGGTCTTGTTTTGCTACAAAATAATGAGCAGATCTACTTTAATGCTAAATAGGTCATGGCCTGAGGGCGTCTGTATAGGCAACTTTGAGGAGGAAACCGCACAGCCTGCCACACAAAAAAAGCTACAAATGTGCTGACTGATACGTCACTTCCCTTCCTTTACGTACATCCGCCCCCACTCACCCACCCCCAAAAAAAACAGCATCCGTGCATGACACCGCGGGAGAGATGCTAACGGCAGAAATTTGTTTAAGACTTTTTTGTCATTCGGAATGACATCTGTTGCCTGTTGCCTTTATTAAGAGTGTTCCGTTCCTGTGTTTCTGACTTTATAAGCAAAGGAATCACTGCCAGTTAGCAGCATCACATTTCAAATACTATAAATAAGCACTATGATACTGGCAAATTAGTGAGAAGACTGTGTACCGTTAACTTTCCAGCAATAAAGTGAGGCTTACTGCAGTGCTGTGAGCTTTCACATATTGCAATAAATATCATGACATATATTTATTGACCGTGACATCAATACCGTGAAAACCAAACCATGGGCTTTTGATATTGTTGCAGCAGGTTTGTCTGATGAAAATGTAATTTTGGCCTGCGATAGGATTGTTAGGAGGAAAGCTTAGCCAAACTAAGTTGCCGATCCCTGTTTAAACAAAGTGAGGAATACAGTGTGTGCAGGGCTCTGTTGAACGCGGTGATGGAATGGATTACATTTGACATTCAAGGTACCAAGTGCGTGCATAACACGCTTTGACACAATTGAAAAAAAAAGTTGAATAGTGTTGGCCTGCCAAATACGTAAGCCATTCTGCCTGGGCGTCATTAGAACCTGTCAAGGCTTCAAATCTTCAGCGGCACTTGAGTTCCCTCCATTCAAACATCAACAAGGAATGATCTTCTTCAACACATGTTGTTCACTTAAAGGTCAGGCAGAAAAGTATAGTTGTTTCCAAAATTTATGAAGCACTCATATCAACTTGCTTGGAACATTTCACGGACTACAAAAGTACACAATGAATGGGAGTTCGTCAAAACGTGCAAAAGAGAGATAGGGAGTGAGGGGACGCGATGGAGCCGGTTACGTATGCTTGCGTGTATCCTGTGGCTCTTTGCAGTAACACAGTCAAAATTGCGGCTCTTTGCCTTTGAGTCGTTGGCCACCCCTGATAATACTGTATGTGCTGTACATTCATATGATGGAATAAATAATGCGCCAAAAATGTCACATAAATATTTTTCCTACATATTAGGGTAAAGAAGCTTTTAGAGAATCCCCTCCCTCTCACGATATCCCCACCTACGATCTCAACCATACCGGTGAATGATTACAGGAAATGGTATTCCAAAAATAACACCGTAGGTCATCCATTCTTGATGACTTTCAGGTGCGAAACATGTGCACTAGTAGCAAGGATGGTACCTGCATATTGTGTGTGGCAGAACCTCTGCTAAATTATTAGCATGGCAACAAAGTCTTGCGTTTTATTTTATGAGTCTCGAATACACTTGCCCGTTACACAAGTCAGCGGCTGTAAACTGTACACATAAAAACTATTGTTGCACTCATTCCATCTACTATGCATTAGAACATTCTAGGACTTGCACTTTAGGCCTCTTCAAACCATTTGGTGCTCATCGGGACTGCTATCGAACACACAAGCACCCCCCTCCACAAGTATTTGCTTCAAGTGGTTCATCTTCTTCTATAAACTATGATAGGACAGTAGATCTACTGTAAGTCTCATGTACACTACTTGAAAAATAAAGTCAAGTACACCCCCTCATCAACATCACCAGTCCTGTGTAAATGTGGTTCATTTGCATTAACAAATTCACTTCTGTGAATTCTGTGTCCTAGGGAAGAGAGAGACCCAAACAAGCAAAACTACCGCATAACGTCGCTGTCCTCTGTAAAACACTTGCGTCCCTTTTTTTTCACGTGAGAAGTGTTTCCCCAGTACGGACATCGCATTAATGTGAAAATTAAAAAAAAAAAAAAATCCAAATTGGACATTTGTGTTTTTCACAGGACAGCGATGATAAGGTCTTTGTTTTTGCCATATGGTAGCCCAGCTGCAATACCCAAGTTACCAGATTAGCATTTCGTTTTGCTTTCAGTACAATAAAAAACAGAACATATGCATTGGATTACAACCCAATTGCTTTTGTGGATGCACCTAATATTATGTGTCCATTAACACTTTGTCTGGCTTTTCTAAAAATAAGACAATACCGGGAGTGTTGAAAAAAATGAAACATCAAGTCTCACTGACAGCACCGACTGTATGCACAGAGGGCTGAAAAACATGTTTGAAAGCAACATGGGTAGTGACGTTGCATAGACTGAGTGCATCCCCAGTCAGTGTGTGTGAGAACATAGACAGAATTCCTCTAAATAGCATTAAATTCCCTATGGAATAGGACACATTTGCATATTAATTAAAGTAAGCTTTCATCTCCTAAAATCCAGATGAAAGGCACCCGCCGAGAGGCCGTGATGTCTTGTCGGGTGTCTGGCAAAATGTTCCAAAACTTCCAGAGGTACTTTCTTCAAGATTTTCCCAAGTGCTTTTTAAACAGAGCAAGGAATGTTCAACATAACATTTCTGACCATACTAGTTTTCTCTAGAAGGCACACATTATTTATATTTGTACACCAAAATAGAATTATCTAAGAAAAAACTCAAATCACCAGAGACATTAGTATTAGCACAATTTAAGAAATGCCCGTGTATTTAGTCATTGTGCAAACCACTTTTGTGCAATGAGGTGCCTTAACTTTTACAGGTGATGTGCTTAAAGGTGATCAGGGTGAATCGCTGAGTTCACTCAAAAATTAAGTTAAAACATGGTTTAAAACCCTCAGTATGGGTCATTGAGCTGTCAGTTGAGAAAGCACTATGCCAAAAATTAAAGAAATCAATTTGGACTTGAGAAAAAGAATTATTGATGCATTCAAACCAGGAGAAGGATATACAAAGCTATCCAAGCGTTTCCAAGTGTCAAGAACTGGAGTGAGACGTATAATCCAAAGATTCGCCACACAGTACAGAGAAAGCCTGGCAGAGGTAGGAAGTGAAAGATTTCAAGGACCCCGGAGAGAAAACTAGTGAGATGTGTCTGAAGACCCCAGAACAACTGCCAAAACACTGGTGAATGACTTGGCCACATCAGGAATCATAGTCTCTAAGCAGACAATCACCATAGCTCTGCAGGAATGGACTGAAAGGTTGTAGACCAAGAAAAACTCCACTTTTGAAGAAGAGACACCTTCAAGCCAGATTTAAGTATGCTCAGAACTAGGGCTGCTCGATTAAGTGATTTTGAACCGAATTTTCTAGATAAAAAGATGATAAAAACGTTCAAATCGGCACGTTCGATTTTGTCATTTTTGATGTATCTAAGCCACCGTAGTTTCCTCTGCATGTCCGCTTCCTCCCACGAGCATACCGGAAAAACTACAACACCATCCATGGCTACCGGTGATTCTGCCCAGGCAAGTGAGAGTTTAGTTAAGAAATCGGGCAAAAATAGATCTGTAGTGTAGTGTGTGCCCCACATGCCCAATACAACCCGCAAGCAAGTAACTCAACGTCTGAAAGGCGTCCCTTTTTTTCTCCTCTACAACGGACCTCTGGCCAGCCGGTGCTCATGTACTTAAGCTTGACAGTACATTGTATTATTGAGTGACAGTTTTGCACTAATCATTGATTTAAGTAAGTAAGTAAGACCAGGAGAAAGGTGAAAGGCTAGTCACTAGCTGGTTGGCAAAATGACTTGCTGACAGACTGTTTGGTTTACAGACTTGACTGTTTACCTTATCTCATGTTGATGATTTCGCTTCAGATGGTATATGCACTTACTTCTTTCATTATTGGTTTAATTAAGAACAGATCTAAAATCTATCAAGTATCAAGAATCGTTAGGAACCGGAATTGACACGAAGAACCGGAATTGGAAGCAGAATCGTCCAAATTCAAATAATGCCGTCGCTCCGTCTCTAAACATAGCACTATCGAAACTGAAAAAAAGAAAGGTTGATTTAGAAAATCATCAGTTTAATACCGAGTGGGCCGACAAATATGTGTCCAGCCCGCGGTCCCTTGGGTTTTTGATAATGAAGCCCCTTGAATAATTTAGTTGAATAGCCCCACACTAGACAATCAGCAACTTCCTATTAATCTATGTATCAACATTTTTAACTATAGATCAATTTACATGCATAGGTATAGTTTAAGAAATTATTCATGCTATATTTTCTAAAATAATTTAGTATTTGCATTTTCTATATTTGTTTAAAAAATATGAGCATTATATATTTATGATTCAGATATTATTTAATCATTTGAATAATTTAATGTACTATAATAGTGGTTGGCTTCATATTTAATTTGGCCCTAAAAAAGGAAACATGTGTTAAGGAAGATTCAAACAATAAAAAATAACTGTATAAATAATGAATTATAATATAATTATATAATGATGATGACGTTTGTCTAAATTATACAAATTAATCAATAAATGGACAATTTAATAAAATACCATAACTGATATTGCAATTATCTATTTAAATTGAGTTCATATTTAATGTTGCCACATTAAAAAAACAAAAACACAGTTCTCATGGGTCAAAGCCCTCTCAATGACTCATTACCACTACAGCCGCAATAATAAACATGTTTTTACCTTTCATGTGTCAGTGTACGAATATCACTGAACAAAAAGGAGCAACACACTGCAGGTGTTATCTGGGCGCGTGAATGCCGACTAATATCAGATATCTCTATTGAAACATGCGCAGGTGCACAGTCCAGCACCTGCCTATTCAACAGTCACACGCTTGTTCATTAAATCTGCCCTTTTTTTTTGCTCCCCTTTCCCCTGTCAGTCATATCTCATCCTGGCAATAACTCAGCTGAGGACGTGAGCGATAGCAGCACCACGCCAGCCCTTTTCAATTAGTTTGTGAGATGAAAAAAATATATAATCCTCATCCTTCACGCCAGGATGCTTTCACAGATTATAAGCAGTGTGTATTAATCATAGAATTTATGAAGAAGTGTGCGTAGCGCTACCAGTCACGTGTGTGTGTGGGGGGGGAGGGGGCGCGCGCGTGTGTGCGTGTGTGTGTGTGTGTGTGTGTGTGTGTTAGCTGCTCATGAACCCGAGAGACAATTATGGGTTGAACTGTGCTTACATTATTCCCCCCATTGCCATCTTTTATTCCACACAACAGGCGCAATATTAGAGTATACATATAAATGACTCAGAAGCAGAGGTGGCAAGAGTACTCACACATGTACGGTATGTGTGTAAAAGATATTTAGTAGTACTGATTCAACTGTCCTGTTAAGTAAAAAAGTACAAACTCTGAAATGCACTTCCAGTAAGTAGTAAAGTAAATGATTTTGGTCGCCTCGTGACCACGTCAAACGCATGAGGGCCGATTAGTTGGCTGGACTAAAGTCCACTTCCGGCCATGCATAGTCCAGCCATTTTTAAAACGTTGTCAGCCCCCGCCCCAAAAATGGGCATGTGTGAAAGATGAATAGCGATGAGGTAATGAATCTTAATTTTGTTTAAACAATACTTTTGTTTTTTTGTTTGTTTTGGGGGTTCTGCCATGACACCAGTAATAGCGCGTAGACGTTCAAATCAACTTCCGTCTTTATAGCGAAAGAAGGAAGTGAGTATGCCGTCAAGCAATTCAGGACATTAGTATTTTTTTTGTGTGCCAGAATTGCTCCGATCCTCCTTAAAGTTGTTTAGTTGCCAATAAAAAAGATACAGACACCCCCCCCAGGGCATTACTAAAGAGCCATTCAACTACTTGTAAGTCAATGTTTCATCAAAAGAGTTGTAAAAAAAAAAAAATAAGGTTGAATTCTTGCCCAGTGCTGCTTTAATTAACTTAAGCCAAAGTGGCATGCACGACAACACTGATATGAAGGGACACTAAATTGATGAGGTCTCATTTCAACCCTCGAAAATGCAACTGTGAAAGTCATTTAGTTTTTTTCAATATTTGTTAGAAAAAAAAGGCAATTTAATGGTTTAATGGGGGCAATCCATTTTGAGGAATTGTCACAATAATTAATTGAGAAGTCGCAAGTGTTTTAACTGTAGCGAAACGGTGTGACAAATCCAAGCTATTGGATTGAAAGTTAATGGGCCAGGTGAGCGTGTGGAGACAGTCCAGCCGTCAAGACAGTTTAATTAATTAGCGTGCCTGCACATTTCTGCAAACCTGCTCATTCTCTGTCAAAAATTGAGAGGTTCGGGGAGTAACATAAGGGGCATTTTACAGTGTGTAAATGATATATCAGAGCAGAAGGATGCCATTGTCTCGTATTATTTGCCAAGAAGTCAAGTCAAGTGAAATTTATTCATTATAGCCCTGAATCACAGAAAAGTCTCAAGCGGCTTCACATGCCTACAGTTGACAAATGTTAATGACATCCCCTGATCTTGACCCTCATGAGGGCAAGGGAAAAAAAAAATCAGGGGGAAAATGAGAAACCTTGAGAAGGGGCCGCGGATGGGCAAATGGGGCAATTGCCATTGCCATAAGGAAGGCTCGCAACACCGAAGACAATATAACCCAGAATATGTCACAATGCAAGTTTTGTTTGGATTTTTTGTTCCAGGTTGTTGGGTTTGTATTTGGCCGGACGGGATGTTCAAGTGCTCAGCTTCTGATTTCATAACTCACGGTATGATTTTGGCAGTGTGCAAACTTGTTAACTAATTTGAAACGCCATCACAAGAACCAGAGGCGGGCATTCAAAGATTGACGAATGACGGAACATTTTTTTTTAAATGACGGACAAAGCACTGACGGGAATAGATTTTCGTACGTCAGAGTAATCGTCACAAACCGCATCCGTCAGCCCGCATCAGCCTGTCAATGGCGGACGCCCTTTTTGCTGATGGTTTTTTTGGGTTAATTTAAGACTTGAGACATACACATGCACATGTACTTGTACATGTAACATGATCCCATCTCTGCTAATTACAAATATCATTAAATCACTAAAGGATGTCAAGAAGTAAGCAAATGAGCAGATCTTTGGGCAGTGAAAGAGGTCAAAGCAGCCATGCTAACAGCTAAAAATATCCAAACCCAAAAGAGGGTTTCTTTCGTTGTACCAAACCAAGACCATAAAAAACAAGGTACGTACATCCCAAAGCTATTATTTTTATTTTTGGGGTACCGTTACGCCACTTCTGTCATATTAAACCACATGCACCCCAAACCCTCTAAAACTACAGCAATAAACACAACACATACTTAAATTGGTGAAGTCAAGAATCACATACACTTGACTTTTCTCACTTTGGTAAATAACAGATCCCCCTTCGCCAATTCATCATCAACCTTTGAATCGGTCATTGTTTTTTCTCCAGAAAGCTCTTAAATCACTTGTAGTTGCTGTTTGAGCTAATCAACAAATGACCTTACTTGCGCACGTTCTCACGTTGTCGCTTTAATACATTTGTCTGGCGATAAGCCTTCAATTGCTTCAATTTTTTTTAACACTTGGGGGCAGCAGATAGCTGCGATAACAACAGATGCAGATGGGGTAGGGTCCTGCTCATTCAAGCGCTGTAGAAAATGGATGGGTGGATGGTTGGCTGGATGGTGAATGAAAATAAAAAGTCCTCTATTGTGAGAGAAGGACTCGTGCACCAAATCAAATTGCTTTCGCAAAGCTTGCTGATGTACTGGTCATTTCAATCAGGTGTGTTGTAGGAGGGCAACATCTGAAAGATGAAGGGTAACGGCCCTCGAGGACTGGCCTTTGACACCTGTGCCTTAGAGACAAGCTTTCACTCACCATTATCATGAAGATGCCACGGTCACTACTGTTTAGATGTTCTCCAGGAAGCCCCTATGAAGATATGTGAGTGTAAACTGCAAGTGTAAAAATGGAAACTTAATGACATTGCAATTTTTTAAAATAGTTTTTAGTTTGATTTCCATGCCTGACGACTCTGCCCATGGTCCTGGAAAAATGTGCTGGGCAATTGGTACAAATATAAAAATGAAAGGGGGAAAAAAAGGTCAGACAACTAAAACTGTCCATGAACAATAGTTAAAAGACTTTGGGCAAGTCTGAGGAACGAGACTGTCGATCATCTGTACCCAACTGTAAGGTTGAATAATTAAAACCCAAAATATACAAACATAAATACACATTTTTATCTAACAATAGGATTGAAAATGACCATTTTTCATTTTGTACTTTCTCAAATCACATTGTTGTAAAACGAAAATATATTGTTTTTTAGCATTATGATATATGGCAAAATCATAAGTTTTTTCTAACTGAAAAAACAAAGAATTTTTAAAAATGTTTTTTCACGCAACATTTAATTATTCTTGTAACGTTTGACAATTTGCCATGAAATAAACATTTCATTTTCATAAAGAACATATTTTCCACAAAACAAGATGATTATTTTACAATTTTAAAAATTTGACTTTTTTTCCTCCCAAAAATACATAATTATAAAGATTACCCGTTACCCGTTTTTTGTTGTTGTTTGTTTTGGTTAGCTTTTTTCCCTTGTCTGCAGTACTTTTAAAAATGTTTGCCTTTTTCATCCTTTTCTTAATAAAATATCAAATATAAGTACAATGCATAACTTTTATGTGCAACACAAACTGATTTATTCATAATTTTAGTAGTCATTTTAAGTCGTCAATATGGTGGTACATGGAGTGCTCAGAATATTTTTTATCTAGTGGAGCATTCGGTATAAAAAGTTTAAAAACCACCATTGGATGGGGATAACGTCACTCCGTTTAACGTGGTTACGACGCCCCCACGTGTCAGAAATTGCACATTACCTGCATAGCTGCTGTTGACGTCATGTTTTAAAAAAATATATATTCAGTTTTACAATTCAACATTTCCTTTCCCAATATAATAATTAATGAGATTTATATATATATATATATATATATATATATATATATATATATATATATATATATATATATATATATATATATATATATATATATATATATATATATATATATATATATATATGTATGGCAAAATCTATATATATACATATATACAATCAGACATCCCAGTACAATTCCATCATAAACAAACACAATGTCGACAGAATTCAATTAAACAACTTATATAGGTGTCAAACTCGTGTCCTCATGAGCTGATTAGCTCATCAGCAAGCTCGGAAGGATCCTGATACTATCCTGATAATTTGAAAACAGGCGTATTGCAGCAGAGAGAATTGGAAAACATGCAGGAAAGCGGCCCTCCTCCTCGTACTTTGAGTATGTTAACTGTTGACGTCATGGTACTTCATGGCAGATTTGTGTTCTTTCCTCACTGCTAGAATCTTTTTAACACTGGGTGGCAGCAGATAACAAAATATTCGAATACTACGAAGTATACGCATACTACTACTACTATTACTACTACTAATACTACTATATACTAATACTACTACTAATAATAATAATAATAATTCACATTTGAGTAGATGAATGGAAATTTACTTATTATAGAAAAACATTTAAAACAACACTTCTCAGACTGCATTTAATTTCGGAGCCTACTTTAAAAACGTTTTTCACAAAAATATTAAACGAGTGGAGAAGGATTAGAAACTAACTACTGAAAATGAAAACATCAATCTTACAAATTAAAAAATTAAGTAAAGAAAATATAATTACAGTACTATATATATGTTTCAAACAGTAAAAACATTCTGAAGAAATACATTTTACTATGAAAACTTTCAAAATTGTTACATCTCAGCCATTGCAATGACACCTTACGAGCACATATCCTGTGCATATCTACTGGTGCATGAGTGGACACCATTCCATTACAAAATAATATAATATGCATACGGCTAAGCTCAAGTGTGTGTTATTGTATGTGAGCTTAGTCGGACTCCAGATGTGTGCCTACGCAGATTCATATCGACGTCCCACAAAGATGCCTAGTGGGTGCGTGTGAATGTGTGTTTCCTCTTTAGGACATCAGACAGTCACAACAATGACTCCAGTGAGAGACAACACACACTCAAAGCTAACTGATAAGCACAGGGCCAGTCCTGAGATGACCATCAGAGTAGCATGGGCAATTGGCAAGATTTCCAGCCCCAATTGTCTCATAAAAACTGATTAAATAAAGTTCTTGTTTTGTTGTTTGAATCTAAATTCAGACATTACATTCATTTTGACTGCTTCCCATTCCTTTCTCATGCAATGGGTTATTCCACCTTTTTACTGCGCATGTGCAGACTTGATTCAGGAAGACGGCTACAAAATATGCACGGTTGTCGGGAAAATAAAGCAGGTTGAAAGCCTGTTTTACAGTGACACCGAGTGTGTGGAACCGACAGCGACAACACCAAGAGCCGGATGCTCTTGCCAGTTGCAGTGACACTGCCGTCAGTGTCAGTCGAGGAGGGATGCGGCGGAGAAGTCGTCGAGCGCAGCAAGTGACGATTGTCATCACGAAGACGTGAGTGCCAGTGGTAAATATGGTAAACTGTATTTACTGTTGATTAATGTTCTTATCAATTGCATACATGTTTCGACAATTCACCTGTAAGATAATAATAATGAAGTAAGACTTAACGTTCTAGCAACCCGCATGTGGGACAGTTGCTATGTATAGAACAAGCCGGTGGATTTTCATCACTAACTGGAAACTTGCCCTGACATGTGATACACCATTGAAAAATTGAGTTCCTGGTTTGAATAATGCCCAACATTTGGTCAGACACTCGCAAACCCACGAAAAATACGGAACTCACCATTTCAGCCTCATAAATTTCCAAGACAATGTCATAATCCGTCAAAAATGGGACTATTACGTTGACAAGGGTCCAGTAAAATAGTCCACACCAGAGGTGGAGCCAGAACGTGGCTAACGGGTGGGCCTGGAAAAATCAGGGTGGGCCGGAATATTTCTCTCACTGAGCACAATCCTCCTGTCCCGACACATCGCATATTCACATGAAATGACAAACTGAATAATATAAAGTTCAGATCTTCCTTAAGCAACCACAATCATGCCATTCTTAATATTCAATAAAATAAAAAAAATTAAAAAAAAACACAGGGAAACATAAATTCAAAAATAATTTGATAATTTATTAAAAATGTAAAAGTGTATATTTCATGAATTTCACTGGGTGGGCAGTGTGTCAATCTGGGTTGGCCTGTGCACACCAAGGCCCACCCATGGCTCCGCCCCTGACAGGTGACAGACACAGAAACACTGAACAAAACATGAAACAAAAAAAAACAACAACAAAAAACACAAAACAGACCGAACATGACAGCCGGCAAGCACTGGTAGCACGCAACTACTTCGTTCTGGTGTTGAGATCTAAATTCCCACTCTCAGTGGAACTTGAACACAATGTCATTCAGTTGACGTGAGTCACACTTAAAAAATACGTATCTGCTCAATGTAATAATATACTTTTTTATATACTATCATTTTCGCCACAAACATTTGTAGCCTACTTTATTTCTACTTGTCTTGTGGTATGTACTCACCACTAGCTGAACTGAAAAACAGAAATTTAAAAATATTTAAATCGAGTCAACACATACTTTTTTTTTTTTTTACAGTAGGAGATAAGGTACAAGGAACAGGTAGCATACGATGCCTGTCGTTGTGTGCTGCAACAACAAGCCAAAATGAGGAAACAGCGAAAAATAACAGCATTTTAAAAAACAAAACAAACAAACTGATGTAAGTTGGCTTTCATTTATGGATATGTTGCCTGTTGAGGACATGTGGCAATTAGTGTAATCTTTTCATAATGTTGAATAGCTAGTCTCACAAACAAGAGAGAGACAATCTACACAGATGAAACGGCATTTGCTCTCACTAGACGTAGGCTGAATGTAAAACAAAAGCATTTTTATACCGTACTACTCAGACATCTTATTTATACCTTCATCTGTCGACTAGACACGTCAGAGAACCATATAATTGAAGCCCTTGTCAGCCCAGTGAAAAGTTGTTCTAGGTTTACTTCTCAGATTAGACTGCATTGGTGCCATGCCTTGTATACATTTTAACATGTACAGTTTTGTAGCCTTTCTCTTTCATCTTTTCCCCCGATTGTTTCTCTTGTGTTGATTGTATGGACCTGTGTGTGCAAATAAATAAATACTACTACTGTGTAGATGTTGAGCAGGAAGCAAGTTTTATATAGAAATATTTTTTATCCTAGCTATGATACATTGCAGGCAATTCCTGATGACAATGAGGCATGTCCGAGTCAGTCGAGAGACTCTAATCCTAACCCTAACCCTAACCCTAACCCTGGGGTGAACCACTACAGCTCATACACAATTGTTAAATGTCAAAATAAAATCTAATTGTGCAGTTGGCTTGATGTTTGATTTGGCATTCCGGACAAACAACAGTTTCATCTTGTACTGTATGACTATTGATCAGACATTTTCTTTGAACAATTCAAAATTATTTCAAGTTTATATATACATTTGCAATAATATTGAATTGTTAAAAAGAAAAAATATGATTTAAAAAAATAACTGTATATACTACTTGTCGGATTACTTTGCCACTCTGATTTGTATTCATTTGTTTTATTGTTTAACTTTTTAATTTACTGTATGTGTCAATGTGACAACATATGCACAATGGGAATCTCAGGTAAGAATGAAAACATTCAGCTGAACCTTTTCAATTTCTGTGCTTCAGCACAAGATGAATATTTGTGGGTATAAATAAAACACTAACAAGGTGACCTGAAATTGAAAACAAACGACATCGTGTGCTCTGCAGCTTTGCTGCACACTGAATAAAAGACTACAGTGGACTATATTTGGAGGGCATTTATGAGTCATCGGCTGCCTCTTACCTTTCGCACCTATGATTCAAACAACATTGGTCAAATCACTGCACATTTTGCCCCAAATCCAACATGCCACGATCTCCAGCCTGCAGCATTTTCAATCTGAAACAATTTAGGGCAGAAAAAAGGGAATTGCCATGAGATGGAAGAACAGCTCAAAGAAGATTTCCCTGTGATGTCTCTTCAGTTGACTCGCAGGTTGTCTTGGTTTACATTCAATTTTGGCTCATTGCTTCTCTCTGTCGGCCAAAAGCACAAATCAAAGGTAAACTTCACCCTCGCAAAAGTCGAATGCGACAGAAATTCCCTGCTGAGCAAACAGACAACATCCTTTCTTTAAGCATCACTGACTGCGCTGCACTGGGACCTGGTATCAGGACAGGGCTGTAAATTCAACTCAAGTTACACTGTTGATATTATATTTCATATTGTTTCCTGCCCCTATTTTTTTAAAAACAAATATGGAATGGGAGTACAAAGGTTAACTTGTGACATTTCTGCTTTTGTTCATCACTGTAAAAAATTGGCCATGAAATTTACAATGGAACACTGTAAAATCATAACTAACGATGAATGAAATGACTATCTAGGCAAACACTGAAATAGTGCGAATCTGCAGAGTTGTTTTGAATAACAGTATTGACTTTATATTTGACTTTAATTTAATCCCACTTGAAATTTGAAGCATGAAGTGGACATTTATGGTGACGGTATAGTAATTCAGCCACACCTCAGATCGGCTCATTTATTACATGCAGTTGTGATGTGACGTCATCTTTTGTGACGTCTCCATAAAATGACATCGAAAAAGCCTCACCCTATCATTTCCCCCATATACAGCATTTCTACGTCCTACCGAATCACTCCACTGACGAAATGCCCCGACTCACTGGACCACAATTAGTTCCGTAAACACTGTGTTGTGAATGACTTTGTTTCTTCTTCTGTGCATGCGGATCACATTAGGGACACGTTATGTTCATACACAATAGAGAGCAGGGTCGCATTTATAATGCAATATAATAAAATAATCAGATTTTGTTTAAAAAAAAGGCGTCAGTTTACAGTCCTGCGTAAGGATGACAGTGTCTTCCTAAAGCCCTGATTTGCAGGAGCAGATGGCCCATTAACGATGAGAGGGACGGATGAAAACCCACCTCCGTCCTTGCTTAGTCCGTCCTTTTTCAAAATACTTCTCGTCCTCCGTCTGTCCACAAAATGGGATGGACCGCTGTGTCCCTGGGACAGAATGCCCATCTCTGCCCACAATGCAAACGCGCATTAGTCAGTGAAAACAACCTACCGTATTGAATTGCTTTTGCATGTGACTAGCATATAAAGCTCGCAGAAAATGTCTCTCGTTTATCGCCTACGAAATAGGCGTCCATCATAGGAGGATAGGTGGACAGGTCTGTCACAGGCCAGGGCTATTCAACTAAATTACTCAGGCGGGGCACATTATCAAAAACCCAAGGGGCCAGGGGCCAGACCATTACAGTAGCGATAGCGACATGTTTACAGACCAAGCGTCAAAGCGAGGTGGCGCCGCGGCTCACTCTGGCTTCTTCCTTTTCTCCTCCTGCTTTGGGGGGAAACGTCTGGCATGAAAACGCTCTGCATCTCCCGCTCTGCAATCCCCTCAATTTCACATGCAGGAAGAAGAGCTCTGAAGCCGCTTCCTTATTCTTTTTCTACTGCCGGTAGAGAGGCATAGCACTGCACAACACCACGGCGCCTCCTACCTCCCCAGGCGGTGTGTAACATCAGGATGTGTACATGTGGCGAACGTCTGGTTTTGTTTTTTTTTTTCTTTTTGGCAATCTTCCGCGGGCCGGACCAACATGCTTGGCGGGCCTGATCTGGCCCCCGGGCCGCCAGTTGAATTGCATTGATGTAGGTGGCATGCCCAGCTATGTATATATGTGTGTAGCCTACAATTGACATTTCAAGGGCCAGCAATTGCCGACTTCTGAAGTACAGGGTGTATCAGAAAAGTTTGTTTGTCACAAATGGTACATTTCAAGCAATTGTTCCTGTCGGATACGTATTGAATGCTTCACACCACATACTTAGGAGGTGTGGGCCACTGATAAGAGAACAATCTTGGCTTTGCCGTTGTCTAAAAGGCCCAGAGGCGGACCAATGCTGCAGTCATTTTGTAGGATCTCCACGTGAGCAAACATGTACAGCAGAGCGAAAAGCTGCCAGCACTAACCTTGGATGTCAAATTTAATGCTTACATTGGTTCGTATGTCTGCATTCACGATGAGCCTACAGATGAAGTGAGTACTGTACCACCATTACAGTCACGCATCAAGGGGTTGTGTCCCATATATGTGTGTGTGTGCGTGTGTGTGTATATAAAATTAAAACTAGAAGAAAAATTACAATTAGAGGCGGACCGGCCTATAGATGGGTACTATTCCATCCAAAATGTGAGTAATGACAAGTTTTTACCCTTAAAAAATGATTATATTTAAGTGAAACTTGTGATATGATGATTTTGAAGCGTATTTGGTTAAAATCTAACACATTATCTTCACAACTTAAAGACGTAATGGCATTATCAAATGTCGGCAGTTGATAGCTGTGATTATGCAAATTCAACTTAAGTATTTCTACTTATGCTTGGGCTCAAAAAGTGTCAATGATAATAGCTGGAAATAGATTTCCAAGAAAACAAGCTGTCATCTTTCAACAAATAGTTGTAACCGAGCTGCATGGCAGATGTATGGCATACATTTCAAAAATTAAATAAAGGTGGTCCTCTTTACAATTGAATACGTATACTATTGGAGAAAATACACATAAGAGGTTGGCGCCCTCTCAGTTGATTACACACAAAACGCCACTAAGAATAGTTAATACATGACCTCATAGACTCCGGCTCCACGGGTCCTTATTTGTCATTGTCACAGGTGCACTAGTTAACGGGAGGTGCATCATCCCTGCCGCGCGCATTGATTCGCGCGTGTGAACAGGCTCAGCTTGTCAGTCACACTTTGAACAGCGCTGTGGCGCTCATCTTCATCACCACCGTCGCCAGAAGCACCAGCAACAGCCACTCGCTCTCCTCCATCCTCCTCCCGCTGACCGCCGAATGAGCCACACGGGTGATTCCATTTGAGGATGAACGCCTGCTGAGGAGCCACCATCACAAATCCGAGGGCGACTCATACAGCCGACTTGGAGGGAGGGGAGCGAGCCAACGAGCCGTTTCACTTCGAGTGTTCGCCTCAAGTAGAGGCGGTGGGGTGGGGGGGGACTTTGCCATGGTCCGGTCCGGGGACATCTTTGTAGCCCTACTTCTTGTGGGCTGTGCGGGTAAGCGACTTTTATTTCTTCACTCCAAAGTGTCTTAATATCGCCAAGAACTACGGTAGTAACGGCCAGGACGCTCGGTCGCCATCCTTGGGTCTGCCTGCTCCTTGTCTCTCGACGCCCCCCCACCCCCAAGGCGTCCTGTCAGGCAGGTGCTGCGGCTCATGCTAATTAGCTTACTCCGCGCCCTATTTTTTGTCCCTTGTCTACCTTTACCTACATTATGCTACGCCCAACTCATTTTTGCAAACGCTGACTTTGCAATATTTTGAATGGCATTAATGGTGGTCCTCCACAAGCAGGGTGGGAACTTCGGGGCGGGGAGGGGAGTTGAGTCTCAGAGTATAGCAAGGGTGGGAGGATGTGGATAATGTGTGCGTTAATGTGTCAGGGGGATTTATGTTGTCCTCCATCCACTGCTGTGTTGTTGTCGTCCACTGCTCTTGTGTGGGACTTGTTTGTTATGGATGGGGAGTGATGCTGGGCTCCCCTTCAACACGCTGAGAGAGAGAAAAAGGAAGAGAGAGAGAGAGAGAGATAACACACTTGAAATGAACCTGTTATTGTGTATAGCAGGTGCAGTCTTTAAGGGGAGTAGGGGATAGCCCTTTGACAGGCGATGCTGGGCTGCATGGAGCCTATCAAGGGTCTGTCAGGGAGAGCACCGCTTCATTTGCTCCCTCTCAAGCACACTGATGCATACCCACGTTCACGCACACACCAACTCCTACTCTGAATCATCTGTTATGTAAGCTGATTCCCCGATAAAGGCTTTGAAATGAGATCCTCTAAGTTGGTGAAATGTCGTTACGTAAGCGCAATCGTGTTGGTGGTGTTCGTGTGTGTGTGTGTGTGTGTGGGGGGGGGGGGGGCTTTGTCAGATTACATTTCTGATAACCTCATCATGGATATTTAAGTAAATAATTAAAGAGTTGACATGTGAGGGTTGATGCGTGGTATCGAGTGGCGCAGGGTTTGCCGTGGGAGAGCTGTTTAATCTGTTTTACGGAGTGGGGGTGTTCCTCGGGTGGGGAAAATGCTGAGGGAGTGAGTCCTGGTCGTGGCTCCTCCTTGCATGTTTACAGACGTTTGTGAGAAGAGCGTCACGACTGTGCTTTGTTGATCACGTGCCTCCCTGCTTTTAGTGCGAAACCACCGAGCCAGTGTGCACGGTGAAGGGCGACGACATTCATCACTGTAGCAAATGACAATTACTTATGGATGAAACCTGTCAAAAGGCGTGAGTGTTAAGAGAAAACCATTCAAGAGTGAAGGATCTAGTTTTGATTTAGACATATGCGTATACTAGGGCTGCGTGTGACAACGGAGCGTGGTTCTTTTGGTTTTTGCAATGTTGTCAGTAGGGCTGTACAATATTGTAAAAACATGTGATATCGATGTTGACTATAGCGATAATAATATTATTGCGATATTTAACATGTACCCAAAGAAATAGTTGGTGTAATTAGTGGTGTACTGGAGTTTGGCCATGTTGTTGCAACCATAGGAACAGGACACCACCGTAAATCGAGAACCCACCCAACAAGGTAAAATCCAATCAGATTTCCTACACGTCATCCATAAGAAGCTCACAGGCATTAAGATTTGTATTGTAATAACAGATCATTTGTGTTCTAGCCCAGTGTTTCTCAACCTTTACTAAGATTTTCTTTCTTTTTTTTTTTTTTTTGTCAAAATAGTTGACATTGGGTAATTTTCCGCGGCACACCTGAAGATCTCTCACGGCACACTGGTTGAGAATCACTGTTCTAGCACTAAATGTGCTTTAAATGTGTTTATTTCAGTGGAGTTTTGACTCAGTCACAACATAGGATCAATTGAGATGGGAGTATCCTGAAAGTTACGATTCTGTTTGAGAGGCAACATCTAAACTGACAAATGTTTTCTAAGCTGATGATTGCCGTCAACATGATATTCTATACTTAGGGGGATAAGGGGTTCTGGCACCACAGCAAAGGTATGAATTCTGAAATACTGTACATCCATGCATTTTGTCTCAACTGAATAACAGTAGTGTTTAAAAATGCATGCTCTGTGACAGGAAAAGGTAGCAATCTTGCAGTTCCATGGCGTAAACCGGAAAAGATGCAAATTATGGACACTGCGGAGCTATTAAGCAATATATGAAGAGTGATTAGAAATGCTGATGGGAATTTGACAAATCTTCCATGATCGACTAAGAGGAAAACGCATGACGAATCAATTACTGAATTGTTGTTGAAAAAACATTACTGTTAATGGCATGTGAGAATCTATCAGAATGTTCTGAATAGGGCTGTCCCGACTAGTCGAAATAGTCGACGTCGCCGATGACGTAAATACGTCGGCCCGCACAACACACGGTCGACGACGAGTGTCGATGACGTAAATACGTTAGTAGGCACATACCGTCGAGTGTCGATGATATAAAGACGTCAACACGTGCATACCGTCAGTTGTAAACAAGTGCGCATAGCAGAAAAGAAAGGAGAACAGCAGAAATGGCGGCGGTGCCGGATCGTGCGTGGGAAGAGGAGAGCGGTGCCACGATGCAGCTAAAAATGTGGACAAGAAAGTCCAAAGTGTGGACATATATCAACGATAGGTCAAACGAGTTGGTCGGCTGTAGCCTTTGTAAAGCCGAGAGATAAACGAACACCTGAAGCCACGTCACCCCGGTGCTGCTGGACGGAGAGCAAAACGCTAGAGGATCGTAAGTTCTTCTAAGTAACTACTAACTAATATGACCCGGTTTTACTGAAGTTGCTTTTATGTGCAACGTATTATTAACGTGCATCGTTAAGTTTCATTTCTCAAAGCACGACCAATCACGGCTCAGCTTCAGAAAACAGGTCAGCTGTGATTGGTCGTTACCTGAGCCCTGAGTAGTTGTGATTTTCAGTCGACAGAAATGACAAAATGGCCGCCCCCTGAGATGGCTAAAAACGGGTGGATTTTGCTGCTTAACTCATATTCCACAAACGCAAAATTAATCAGAATGCCGTGTTTCAACCTGTGGGCCTGCTGGGAACATATTCTTGAAAGAAAAATGTTTGGGTTGATTATCTCTTTCAGAGCTATTTATTTTTTTGTTATAATTGGGCTGCTTCACATGAGCTCACACATTTTTTCACTGTAATGCATGGACAGAGAAATAGCTCATTCATGTTCACACGTCATGATGCTTGCCTAAAAGAGATGTGAGTGTTCATTCAATTTCAATTTTCTTCTTACTTTAATAAGCAAAAAAAAGTGTTCAGAAGTGGTTTTGTAAATTTATAATCGTCAACCCAAAAATTGCTGAATTAGTCAAAAAATTAATTGTTGGACAAAACGACTAATCGGAAAAATAGTCGAGATTAATAAGGAGAAAAATAATAGTTTGGGACAGCCCTAGTTCTGAACTCCTGTTTCTCCTCCTGTCAATGTTGTAGTGACCAGTTGCTGGGCAATTAATCAGAATTTAATTGTGAGTTTGATTTTGGCTTTTAGCCCCCAAAAATCTGTAATAATTATATACAATTATTATCTAATTAATTATAATAATAATTTGCAGAGCGGAGTGAAGTGGTGTGTTTGCGAGTTCCCGGCCTTGTGAAAGTACCCTGAATGCACCATGTTGCTTGCGCAGTACGAGTGGGACATATGTCAATCCCATTGACATGGAAACAGAAAATTGTCCTTGACTTCCCGAATTATTATTCAAATAACAAACAAACACACACACATGCACACGCGCACACACCCCCACACACACATGCACACACACACACGCACACACACAAACGCTGTAGAAGCAATTACAGACTGGTAATAAAACAATGCTCAAAGGCCAGTCATTGAAAAGTTTGTTATCTTAATAGATCTCAATCTTCTTCTACTCTTATCTCATTGTTTACTCCATGTATGCATGGAACCAAACGTCCCTTAAAATGGCGTGCACAGTAGGAACAGCCAATATTTAATTTTTATTTATTGTTTTTAATTGCTATTATTTTAAAATGTTGTTTTGTTACTAATTCATTTTGTGGTTGGTCTTTCAAGTTATGAAGCTGAGTTTTCAAGGAGTTATTTTTTAATTGTCGTACTAACACACATTTCCACATGATATCGCACAAACCATGATACCTGAGGTCCAAGTTTAGTCCAGTTGGTCCCAAGATTTGGGAAAAAAAATAGAACCAACTAAGTTTAAATGAATACACCTAAAGAGATAAGTTAGATGCTTATAAAGTATTTGTATGTGTGCAAAGATACAATGCAGTAAAGGTCAGGCTGCAGCAGAATAAAAATGCAAGAGGCTGATATTTACAAGGTCATTTTGTACTTGACCAAAAGAATGGAGTGTTCAAGAATAAAGTGTTCAATGTGCAGGATGAATGGGCATGTCAATATGGTAGTGTTTAGTCGTTGAGTTTTGGTGGTTATTAAATAAAACGTTTTTAAATCAATGAATAATTGTTTTTATGTGATCTATATATATTTATCGTGATTTCATTATCAATAAAATAACCATGATTACTTTCTTTTCAATAATCGCCCAGCATCATGTATAGCTCAATTTATATCTGATGTCATGTTCTTTTTAGACTGCAAGCCAGTTGAGAGGAAATAAACAGAACCTCAGCAGGTTGGGGCCCGAGTATTACACCCCACTCTGCCTCAGTTGCTTCAAGAAAGAATTAATCAACAATCAATTCTGCACAATCAATTAAATTCCTAACAGCCAAATAATCAATTCTTATGCCTATCCATGGTAACTATTCAACAAACATAATGTGGGTCTTGGCCACTGTTAAGATGCTAAATTCCTTAATACTTAATCACACCAATTACTAGGGATATTTGGCTTTCAGGTGAAATTTATGGAAAAAGGTAAAAAGTTCACGCTGCAGGGATATCATATCATGAAAGTAGGACATTTAAGTAGAAGGATGCACTGGTGATTTCCTCATCTGAAACAATTAACTGAAACAAAAGTTAACAACAATGGTGGGTACACCACAACAAAAAATGTCAACATCTCAATAACTTGTCATGTGCCTTTGAGCATCAATTAGAGCTTGACGACAACGAGGGATGTAATGATTTATCGAAAATCGATATAAATGCTTAAAATATGCATCGATGTAAAAATATTAAAGGTCGATTCGCAACGCCATGGTTAACTAGCCGCTCTCTCGTCATTCCCCGTCGTGGTAATCCGTGTCATCCGTGATGCAACCAGAAGCTTTGTGGGTAATGGTGTCATGGCGTTAGCGTTAGCAACACAGTCCAAAGTCCGGGCAGTCGGGCACATTCGCAAAATTACTTGAAACGATCTCTCTTTCATAGCAGCACGGCGGTGAGAAGCGAGCGTCTAATAAAGAAAGCATGTTGTGGCTGATGCCTGATTTCATTTCTCACATTGGGACAGTCGTTCCTGGAAGCTAGCTGGATTTAGCACACGGGCTCCCGTGTGCCGGTTTCTGATGGAACACCACACGGATGTCCTGTTGTGGCGCGTTAACCTATTGTAACGTCTACTCGCGATTATGGAAGAATTAGTCAGCAAGCTGATGTTTATTAAAAAACAAAACACATTTGTATACCCGCAGTCTCGCGGTTGACATCAAACAGCCAGAGAGCCTCTCTTGCTGACCGTGAGTGCCTCACTGAGAGCATGCACCAAGTGTTGCGCTTCGGAACTCGGAAATCACACCAGTCTAAATTAACACAACATGACCTATTTTCCACAAACCCTAACAATGGCAACACCTAATAATAATATACATAACATACATAGGTCGTTAGAGTGCTAAGAATAATGATGTTCCTCCTAATTATTAAAGTTTTTTTTTTCCATTTCGGGTGCATACCACATTTTGAATGTAGATTTTGGATTAAGGTTATATTAAAAACAAAATTTAAAAGTGTGAAGTGTTTAGTTTTATTTAGCACGGTGCTTTTCCCTAAGTTTACTAATGATTTCACTCTCTTCTACATTAAAAAGGCTGGGTGCCCGAGAAAAGTGAAATATGTTTCCAAGTATTTCTTGTATTTATAGGTAGTTTCATATTAGTGCAACTCAGCATAGTGTATAGTTTTTGGTTCCATTTTAAAATGCACCAAACATTTACAGCTACAAAAAATTCAGTCCACGGTATCGCCTTCAATTTCAATGACTCCATCATTTATAAACATAACAGGAATGCTGGTAAAAGCTGCAAAGTTTAATACAAGTACTTTCATCTTAATTGTCTTGTATTTTCTTTTGTACGTACCTTAAAGAACTGAAGCTGTACCAATGGTCATATAAGAGCCTGGTGCGATTATGCCGTGATTTACTAATGTAGTGATTAGTTGACTAGCAAAATAATAGTTTGTGGCAGCCCTACTTGACACGCTTGCACCAAACATCACTGCGTATTGCGTTTGCGGTTGGCTGCAGTGCACAGAGACAAGCATGGTAGCAATTAAAAGAAAAATCGAATTGAATCGAAAATCGGGAACTGAAAATCGCTTCGAATCAGGGCTTGAGTGAATCGTTACATCCCTAACGACGACGTCTCATCCTGTTCACAAGTGGACTCATTGTCTGCTGAGGCAAGGCATGCCACTCTTCTTGTCATTGGGGTTCTGAGGTGCAGCGTTTCGAGCCTCTACACGGCGACTCAGCTGATCCCAATGGTGTGACTTTGATGAGCTGGAGCATTGTCGTCCATAAAATGAAATTAGGCCTGTGTTGTTCAATGATGCTATTTAGGTATGGGCTTGTCACTGTACCATTCACAAAGTGTAGGGCAGCTCTGTACCGACTGGCCACACTGTAACCCCGCCACCACCGAAAGCTCATCTGGTGACAACAGTGGCTAATGCATCGCGCTCTCCTTGATGTTGGCCGCCATCATTTCTGCTCAATGTGAATCGATTTTCATCAGAGAACTGCACCGAGGCCCACTGGTCCCTCGTCCAGCGTAAATGTTCCCTGGCCCATGCAAGATGCTGACGCCTGTGACTGGTGGTGTGGTCAGGCACCCTTGCAGGTCTTCTAGCATGTACACCACGCTGATGTAAACACTTGGGTGCCTCTCACCTATCTATATATTGTATCTATCCTGTCTGTCTATAATTACCGTGTTTGAGTAGATCATGTTCAATTGGGCATTGTAATGAAAAAGAAAGAAAAGTAAGCTCTTCAAGTCGACATATGTCCCTCTCAATGATCATGTTGTGGGCTTACTCGTTTACAGTGGGCTTGTATTTCTTAGTGTGTGTTACATCATGATGACGATGACGACAGGCTTGTTCCACGCTGCTCCGTGCCCAGCACAAGATGGACGGATGCATGGCTGTCTGCAAAGGCTGCACGCTGCCTTATGTCTGACTCAACACTGCCAATATGCAACAGCCACAAGTTCAAACAGCATCCGAGCACACGCCAACAGAAAAAAAGGGTTACACCCACAATATGAGCAACCTCTTTAGTCACACAGCACACTATCATCACAGCACACTAAATAAATCTAACATGGAAAACAAAAGCGTTAGTCTTGCAACCTGAGTGAATTCCCTTTGAAATTAGCAGACTCTCTTTTGGGCCTTTACAAATATTTCATATCCAAATAAGGATTTGGGCAGTTCCGAGCCTTATTATGCAAAGCCATATTAAAAACAGACATTTGCACCTTTGGGAGAGGTCATTAGGAGAAGCCAGACAAGCAGGTAAAATGCAAGACCTAGGTTGTAGTTAGCCAGTTTTTTTTTTTTCTCAGATTTATTTTGGAGCCCAAGTAAGTGTTATTTAAGCAGATGGAAGAAGAATCGCGTGTCCCTTCAAATTGTAAAATCTCACACACACGCACACACCTTTTCTAAAAATCTCATTTTCATTTCACTATCAGTGAGGAAAAATAGGTGCAAGCCACAGAGGCTGTGATTTCGTTCTCATCAGGACCACTCGACTCAGTGGTGACGAGGAGTGAATCAGACAGATCCAGGTCTGAGAGCGTTGAAAGGAGAAGCGCTGCCTCAGGACGCAAAAAAGATGACATTACACATTCACGTGACCTGACGAGGCAGCACTGTGGGAGGTCCATAAATGCCTTTTCTTAAGAATGGGCTCACGGAAATGCAGAGTCAGTGCCAACTGCCAACAGTTTCCTTAGCGTCTTTAATTGCTGCGGTGTTTCATGCATCACAGACTCAAATCGGGTTCATTTGATCAAGCATGGACTTGTACGACACAATGCTTTAAGGAAAAAAAAAGAAAAAATCAAGCTAGCATTGTAGGGTACTGGCCTGGAACTGTTTCACAAATCCAGCAAGACGCAAATATGCCAGCTCCATCAGGAAATGAGAACAGTGGCTTGGTGTCACTCATTAAATTAAAACGAGGACGGAATATTGAGCGCGGTATCCCTGTGGACACGTAACATTAGTTTGTCAAAGCTTTAGGCAGTCCATGGCCTCTACTTTGTAGGGCTTAAGGAAGGGGACCATCAAAGGTTCTGTCGGAACACGCTTGGCACACTGATTAAGTGCCAAAGTTTAGCTTTAGGCTGCCAAAGAGTTTATCATTTATTACCAGAACCACGTCTGTTCTCTGGTTCATGCTACCAGGTCTTTTCGATAACACTGAAAGCGCTTGGAGTCAGTTCAATGCAATTTTCCCCTTCCAAATATCATCGCTACCTGATGACAACCTACAAAATGACTGCTAGCTTTACCAGAAATTTAAATGCATCTTTTTAATTTTTTTTTTTTTTTTACAGCCACAACGTTTATGTGGTCTAGAATGTGTCAGTGCAAAGATGTTTAAAATGTAATTATGATGAACAGATACATGTACAAACGTTTTATTAGCAATTCACAGATACCAATGCCAGTATCAGGTGAGTGTAAATCATGCTTTGCAAATTGGATGATGAACTCCTTGGGCAGCGGCAGGGTGCTGAGTTGCATTTCTTTGACGGTCTGTGCTAGTTCATAAAGAGATGTTCATATTCTGTTTGTTTTTTATTTTCATTAATGCTCTCCTAACAGCTCTGGTTAATTATGACTCCAAAATGACATTTTGCAGACAGAATTACACTTTTCCCGCTACTAATTTGCAGTTGCGCAGGTGAAACTATGTTGTAGGTAACGCCATGCATCTCTCTGTTACTTTCATTGTATATTGTTTGTTTCTACGCTATTCTTCATTCGTTTGTTTTGTCATTAGCTTGCTTGCTGGTCAGTGCAGCCACCATTCCTGTTAACAACATCAGTCATGAATTGGCTGCATGAGGCTGTTTAACGTTTGAATTGGAATGCTTTAGTCAGCACGCACAATACAATCACAGTTAATGATCTATTTCGTTTTATGAGATTTACTCTGTTAGTGTTGTTATGTTGTAATGACAAGTTGCTACTCTAAGATGTGTTATATTTGAATGAAATATATGAAGAGGTGGGTAATCCAGGTCCAGAAAGTAAAAACCCTGCCGCAGTTTGGCTTTAGCCACAGGTGCTTCGAATCAACTGAGCTCGTTTACCTGCCGGTTGACTGCCATGGCATGTTCGGTTCGGTCCACTTGCTTTCGGTTCGGTCCACTTATTAGAGCGAGCTTACGCACGTACGCTGACTGTTGCGTGCGGGAGAAGAGAGTGGAAGCACAAAAGAGAGAGCCAGAAAACAGCCAGAGCTCGAAGGTCCCCGCGTACACTGCGGTCTCCTGTTTGGGAAAATTCTGGCTTTCCTGTTCCCCATCGGCGATGAGGAAAGGTGCGTGGATAAGTCCAAAAGTTGTGTGCCGACATTGCTACATGAGATGGGCGGCTATGTTGCGGCTAGCACGTCTAACATGCAGGGCATCATCCGACTGTGAATGTTTCTCAAACGAGGGAGCAAAAACGTCAAACTTAAATAGCGAGATTTATCATATCGTAGTATCTTCCAATCAGAAGTAGTTTAACGATAACGTTTTTATTAATCCAAGTACAACTGCTCACGCTCTTCTTTCTCCGCTGCGCAACTCGCTTGCCGTACGATGCATTCACGAACCTCGGAAACATCACAACTCAGCAACACACAAATCCGACCACAACACAGATTCACCCAATTCGTTACAATATGCTGTTGAACATTCAAAGATTTCAGTGCCTAAAAAGTGCATACAATTCCATAAAGACCTTTACAAATTTTTTCATTGTAAAAAGAGTTTTAATGTATAATATATTTTTTTCATCACAAAAAGTGTATATATGTACTGTAATGACAACTTGGCTTTAACTTGAATATTTAGATGTGTCATAGGCTTTTTCTGCTGAGTGTTTAAAGATTTCAGTGTCTTAATAATTTACTAAATCATTTACTTGTCTTCCTTTCAAAATAAACATTTTTTTTTTTAAATCTGTTTTTTTGTACTGAAAATATACCGAACCGAAGTTTCTAAAAACCGAACCGAACTAAAATGTGATTTAGCGTACCGTTCCACCCCTACCCATTCTCATACATTGGCCACCGTATTCAGAATAAAGTTGAATAACAAAACTGCAATTTACCGAAATGGGCATTTTCCCACTCATTCATCACTGTGATATGTAGACTTTTGACTTTATTCATGTTTGGGTGTATCCTGGCGTCACACTAACACTAAGTCGTCGTAGTTTGTGCAACATGCCTCGGGAATACAGGCTAGTTATGAATGATGCGGACTACAAGTGTGTAAACTGAATGTTAACCGATCATCCAGGCTGTCACGTTTGACCTGCTCGCCAAAGTACTGAGTGTGTGAGTGCGTGCGTGCGTTAATATTTGTTGGTTCAACTCAGCGATTGTTTTCTGAGTGTGTGCGTTTAAGCTTTTGTTTAGCGTGCTTGCGCGGTCGCCAAGTTTTCCTCGTAATCCATATGGCTCGTGGTGCAACAGAATTGCTCTTCACTGTGACCGTTTTGGCACATCTGACAATGTTATTCCCACCGACGTCAGTCTTGTCAACCCCAAAACCATTTACAGACTACGGATGACGTGGACACGCGCCTTGCTATGAATCCCCGCTCGACACGCCTCCATGTTTGAAACAGCTCGGCAGCAGTGCAGACAGAGTTACATGACCTGGTCCTGCGCGGTGATTCGGCGAATGATTATCGCTTCCTCCTCCTCTGCCGTCAATGCACCCTTATTTTCAGCATGTCCTCGTACTTTGCGGCCGTCGGCTGACTCGCTTTTCAACGCAGTATTAATACTCGATAATGTAAAATTACACATCGTGAAAGCAAGATTGATGATGATATCGATAACGATATATATCGCCCACCCCTAGTGGCAATGTTAAAAATGTTATTGTCATGAAGCGGAGAGATACAGTGGTTTATTCAGACAGCTGACTCACTTTCAAATAAGGACTGTTTCTTCAGGCCTTTCACAAATTGACAGGTCCCTTCTTTGCAGTCCTATGTTGTTGGCGATAAAAAAAAGAAAAAAGTCGGGAAAGATTAAAGGCTCTGGTTAACTTCAAACTTAAGTCATCACAGCCTTGAATGAGGCACTGAGGATCACGTGTCATGTCACACACTGTCCATGCTGGAGGGTACTGTGTCCCATTTTAAAAGAGATGCTGATGAGTCCTCGCAAGTCCAACCTGAAAGCAAGCACAGTGTGTATGACTGAAATGGGGGAGAGGCGGTGGGGGGGTAGCCATGATAAAGCAACATGCTGGTGGCTAGGATTTATCGTTCCACTTTTTTTGTTTGGCAGTGCACGTCTTCTAATGCATCCATGCGTATCACGCTACGTTCCTTATTGAACAACTATAAGATGCATCACTAGGCTCAGAGCAGGTTGAATTCTTGGCTGGTGCGCCCCAGGGTCTCTTCTGATGTAGTTACCACAGCGTGCCTCCTCACTAACATCATGCTCCTTTATGAACAAACTCATCATTGCCTGGCAACTTGGATACGCCTGTAGGAAAGTAATATTATTATTTTCATTGTTGTTATGATTATTGTGGTGAGTGGTAAAGGAACAACTGCCATTTAGAATCGTGACGAGGCACCCAGTCGTGGTAGGCACCTGCTCCTTTTAATCTCTAATTAGATCACACTACGAAGACACTATATCCAGGGGAGCTGCAGAAGATGAAGCTGTTTGTGATCCACTTCCAAATGGTGTCACTTATTCTGGCGGATGAATTGCTCCACTAAAAACTTGACCCATTCGACATTTTTACACTTGGAACTTTTGTCTGTTCCAATGGGTGTTGTTGAGTTGATTGCATTCCCCTCCAGTTGGATTATTTCATACATATTCTTTCACAGCCATCTGAGGGCACTGAAGAAGCTTTTTTCTTTATTACTTTACTGGCACACATCTGTAGGGATTGGCCATGTTATGACTTTATAACTTGACATGAATATTTTAGTATGAGTATGAACAAAGTAACTGCTATCTGCAGGAACAGAAATGACACTTATTGCAGTCATTCCAAACCATGGCGTAGAATGACAACATGAGTTGCTTGTGTGCCATGTCATGGATCACAATTAGCCACGTTTCTCAAAGGTGATATTTTTGACTCTGTGCAATCTGAGCTTTCCACATTCAACTTGACCTTTACTGCAAGTTTGTTGCTGATTGATCCCAATGAATAATGAATGATGCTTGAATGGCCATTACACCATCAGTGCTGCCTGAACTCTTGGTAGATAAATTCAACTCTTGCTGATGCCCTCAAAAGGTACGCATCCCCGTATTTAGTTTCGAATTAGTCTGTATTGAAATGCTAACCGTCAACCGTTAACTCTCTATGACACATTCACTTGTATAGTGTGCCCTCTATTATACTAGCCAGGCTCTCATGAGCAGCTGTTGAGAATCATGTACGGTACATTCCCCGTGGAGAGTGCTTCATGGAAATCAGTGGTAAGATCATTGAGAGCTGGCCACGGTGTTCACAAACCCAGTGAACAGGAGGTGTAGCTAGAAGATTTGCAGGGATTACAATCCTCCTCTGAGTTAGAGGTCACTGGACTGCTACAGTAAGCTCGTCTGTGGCAGGCTGACTAATTGTGTGTGGACTATATGTCTCTTGCAATGGTAAAAGCTCTCTCACCTACACAGTACATATACTGTACGCCCTCTGTTTAGAAACACTGCCTTCAGTTTAATAGCCCATCCTAAAAGAAAGTCTTTTTCTAAACCTCCGATTTGCATGGAATAATTGGGACGTGTTAAAGGCCAGAGATGGGCACTTTACCCTTTTTTGCTGGTCCGTCCTCTGTCTTCAACCTGGGTAAAGGTCATTAGCTGGCTAATTTCCTATGCACATCCACTTAACGGCTGGGAGTACCGTGAGTGGATTGAATTGTTTACAACTGTTTAACCAAGATAAGGTTTAGCTGCCAACACAAGACCGTTGTGATATGATGGTGATGATGATGCGGACCGGAGCAAGCCAGGGGACATCACAAGAATATTTAAGATTGTCTTATAATGGAATACTATTGCGTTTTATTGCCAAACTTTTGTGTTCATAAAGCAGTAAGATTTCAATTTTTTGCGTTATTTCCCTACACACTCGTACCTTCCGCGGGAACGACTGCGTAGGGTGTCCCAATTCTGCAAAGTGCTCTGTCTCATCGTCCGCTTTGCACCCTTGCTCAGCACTTCGGTGAAGTGCGCATCCATGGCTCCTAAGCCTAAGCATATTACCCACAATTCATCGCGGATTTGACCAAAATAGTGGGAAACTGATGACATTCGGTGGAATTCCTCTTAGCTGTGCCGAAAAAAAGTCTCTTCAAGTGTAAGTATCCATTTATTACAAAGTTTAGCATATGTATATGTGCGATTTCAATCAATGTTTCAAAATACATCGTTTATCCACGTAATTTGTCCAAATTTAGCTGCCATACTTAGCAACCTTCTGCGCATGCGCTGCATATGTGCAGGAGCCGCAAATAGTCCAAATAATGGAGCCATAGCTCCCGAGGTTTACTTTACTACTACTTTACTGACGTTTTATTATCATCTAAACAGCAGAATTGTCAAAACAACAACCCATGCCGGCATTCTCGTTGACACAGGGGCATGCGTCAATGACGTCACCCGAAGTGTCCCAATTCTGTAATTTTTGTGCACTTGTAACCTGCACCCTCAAACCCTTCGTGTACTTTGACTGCGTGTGCACCTTAGAGAAGACTGTCGGGTGCAAGCGTGGGTATTGGGATTGGGCCTAGCTAGCAGTTTGATAACTGCAAACTCCAACTTGAAGTGTGATATCAGCCTGGGCATGTTACAGACTATTACATCCTAGTTACAGTTACAGCAGAACATAACACAAATAAGCGTTAGTGCTTGTAACGCTTCTCCAGTAACGTGCATATTTGGCCAAACCCTAAAATTGATGTGCAATCTAATTACATTTTGGGAAGATTTCTTGTAGGGATTAAACTCAAAATTATAAAATTAAATTATTGACATCACCCAACTACAATACATTTTAGCAGTGGTCAGTCTGTTTTCTGTGTTTGTTGTATTTATGTATGTAGGGGTGTGTGTGTGTGGGCGCGTGGGTGTGCGTTTGTGTGTATGTGTGTGCTATTAGATCTAATAGGTTCACTGGATTGCTACTACTGTATATGCAAAAGCTGTCAAATGTTAGACTTGGTCATGCGCCAGATATTGACCATTGCTCTCTGCAGGGTAACTGCAGAACTCAGACTTTAATGACGTAATTGTATGTCTCATATTTGAAGGACATGACTCACTGAGCAAGACTGCTTCTGTAACACTTTTTCTCTAAAATCCCAAGACACAAAAGATGGTGATTCGCAGCAGCCAAATTAAATTACCGGTACATGGTTGCACCGAAAGGCTGCAAAAATAGTCAGTATTTTGCAAAATGTTGGCGTGCCACAATTAATCAAAGACAATCATTGCCCAAATAAAAAAACAACAACCCAAAAAACAATTCATTAAACTACCGGTAATCATAAATATATTTTATTTCATGCAATCTGCGTGGGTGATCTGGGAAAAAAAGACCCAACTATTACGCCCAATAATATTTTTGCCTGAAACAAGCCTTACACGGAGTTTCCGCAGAAACGGCGGTCCTCATTAGTAATAAATGTGCCATTATTACCGAATATTCCATGTTCTGATCATTCCTAATACGGCAGAAAGCCATTCCCTTTTATATTTCTCTGCACTCAGGCCAAATGAATCACAAAAGACCAGCTGTCTTTTGCTGATGAATTATATTTTTTTCAGCCCTTTGACAATTCATATGTGATACGCTGCCTTAATTGAATGTGCAGGTCTTAAATCTTAGATTGCATGGATTAAACCTGCACAAATTGAACACGGTGCTAATCCGGTGAATAAGAGGTCTGTGTTATTCCTGGGCTGTATTGGTGTTGACAGTACAACATTACAATACTCCTTGTCAAGATGGTGGCTGGTAGGAAGAAGAAAGCTGTGCATAAGGATGAGGGAAGATGTGGGAGGTTACAGTGCTAACCTATGAAATAAGGACAACACAAATGATTTGCAGCTCATTGTACCATCTGAGCCCTCAAATAAAACTGGTTTTAAATGTTGCTCAGTAGCTGAAGAAAATCCCTTTCATAACACACTAGTTTGCTCAATTTAAACTCCACATGATGCATGTCAAATGCATGTTTGCCATCTCTCTCTGGTCTCGCACTCTCCCCTTAACGATCCCCACACAGTATGAGTCATTGGCTTCCACTGCCTGGGAGCTGTCTTACTGTTGTTGCCAGTAGACGCCGGATGTGCCGAGAACCCCACCGCGCATCTTTTTCATGAATGCCATAAACTATCAAAGCAAATGACAGGCCTGGAGAAGCAGAAGAAACTAGAGCTCATCACTAGCCGCCGTGACCCAGTCATTGTGGGAACACGGTACCCGGTACGCCTTGGCAGAATGGCAACAAACGTAACCATGATGGAAAAATGGTATTTGGTCTAAATGTTGGCGTAATCTTTGTGAACATAAAGTTGCAAGGGTAGAGTCTAGGGTCTGTTCATACTTACATATATACAAAAAAAAAAAAAAAGTACATTATCCGTTCATTGAGCATACACACTGGTGTCTATTGTCAAACCAGAATCTGTCCATCTGAATATAGACAGAGTCTGCGACAAAGAGTACTGTGTGAGAAAACTCAAACTTACAAAACAATACTGCTGTCTGCCAAGTTGCATACGCTTTGGGTTTTAGCTATTTTTACCCCCCAGGGTATCACAAAGAGCGACTAAAATAAGCGTTGGAAGTTCTCTGTTGTGAGCGCCAATGCCACAGACGGCAATATGAGGTTTGTCTGAAGAGTTACAGGACAAGTGTCACAAAAGCCCATAACTACAAAATACGAGTTTGTCAATGCGGACCACATGACAGCGTTTGAAATGTCACACACCGAAGTGTTTTTTTTGGGTTTTGTTTTTTCATTCAATGCGCAAGTTGAGGCAAGAATTGTGGCAGGACAACTCCTCAGCATTACAACATGCCTGCTCATACTCCCCTGCGCGTTCGAAAGTTCCTGTCCCAAGAACATAGGAGCAAACTCCCTACTCCCCTGGGGTCTCACTTATCAACGCTGTGTACGCACAGAACGGGGCCTGAAAGATGCGTACGCAACTTCCTGCGCAAAGTACCGTATTTTCCGGACTATAAGTTGCATTTTTTTCATTGTTTGGCCGGGGCTGCGACTTATACTCTTGAGCGATTTGTGTGAAATTATTAACACATTATATTGTATCTCTTTCCTTTTCAACGGTTAAAATGTAACATTTTGATAAATAAGTAATTAAAATAGTATGATAAAGACAATTTGACTGTCTATCAATATACATCCATACAAAATAGTGTACTGTTGTTTCAAGACACTGGCTGGGGTCTTGCATCAGCCACACGTACCGAGCTGAGAGCGGGGAAGAGAACAAAGAGATAATTACGACTGAATACATAAATACTTTTGGAGACTTGGAAACATTATACACGGTCGGGATAAATAAAATATTTTAATATATATTTATTTATTTAATCAATCTACAACCATTTTGGTGAGTTTAAAGTTACCTTACCGTAACTTTCTTGTATGCTACATGTGTGAATGTTAGCTAAATGTTTCCATCGTAGCTCGGTGGAAATGATGCGTCCTCCAAAAATGTGACTTATACTCCAGTGCGACTTATATATGTTTTTTTCCACTTTATTATTCATTTTATGGCTGGTGCGACTTGTACTCCAGAGCGACTATAGTCCGGAAAATACGGTATGTGACCTATAAAAGAAAACTTGACGGGAAAATTTGCGCAAGTGTACAGCGGCTGGAAGCGCTGGAAGCTTCCATCAGCAACTCTCCTATCTTGTAACTCTTGAGGAATAAACAAAGGACACAAAACCAGTCTATTCTTTTATCATCACTTTTGCATTTATTTTATATTGTCAATGAAAGACTGAACAGTGCTTCAATTTCTTGATCGTGCATCGATGACTCAAGTTGCAACTATATGTCACACACAAAAAAACAACTCAGGGGGCTTTGGATTTACTTAATTCGAACGGTCCGTTTAAGTCGGAGCACTATGTTTTTCCTTCTGTCCTGACGGTCATGTTTGTTAATATTTTTTGTACTCCTCGCTTCCCTGTTTGTTTGTATAGCAGGAAGCTATAGCGGAAAGTCACCACGAAGCAGAGTTGGTCCCGAAAAGAAACTCCACATCCACAGTGTCGATTTGGTTTGGCCTCAGAGGAGAAAGTGCAAACCACTGCTTTTAGCAACTTAATCTGTTTGTATGGGTTTGCACCATTGTGTTTATGGTTGTAATTTGCTACTTCAGTCCGGGCCAAAGCAACCAAAAGAATCGCTCATCTGACCCAGTTTTACTTGGCGTGTTTGGTACTGTAAAGTGTTCAGGTGATTGTGTTGACTTGATCAAACAAACCCTTCAAGTAGAGCAATTGCGATTATTTACCTGTGTAACTGTCAAATGTGAACACGATGTTTGACACATTCAGGTGAACCTTTGTTGAATCAAAGGTTCTAACCTTTCATTGACCTTGCAGTAGCATACGCATTACTGTCCTTCATTAAATGAACAAAAGGCGTCTCAATGTGATCAAGGGATGTAAGCAGATGTCCGCTCTTAGCACACTGCAGTTATCTTGCGTATTCTCAATGGCATACTGGGAACTTGTTTAACTGCTCCCACTGGGGAGTTCCTTCAAAAGACCCACCATTAGGAGAGACGAGAGGGATATGACTGTGCAGGGCTATTGGCTATGTTGTGACAGCACATTGCTGCTTAATCTGCCTCAGAACTCTGGTGAAACAGATTGTGATGGAATAGGGCCAGGTTGCCTTTTTTGACAAGAGGGCAGAAGTCAACCTGCTCAAGGAACACGGTTATTTGACATCCACTGTTGTGACATTCTGTGTTTATTTGTCGTCCTGCACCTGTAGAATATATAATCCTAGAATATTGTTTTATTCGGGCTGAGTTGGGAACCACACGTCTGTTATTGTTGTATGATTAATTGATGGTATTGCAATGCACATTGATATTTTCTTGCATCGTTCCCTGCAAATCCAGTTGTTGTTTTGTTCCATTGTTAGGCTATTTTTTAGTGTATGGACTAGTTCAAATCTTGTATTTATCTACAAAATATTATATATATATATATATATATATATATATATATATATATATATATATATATATATGTGTATGTATATATATATATGTGTATGTATATATATATATGTGTATGTATATATATATATGTGTATGTATATATGTGTATATATATATATATGTGTATATGTGTATATATATATATATGTGTATATATATATGTGTATATATATATATATATATATGTGTATATATATATATGTGTATATATATATATAGATATATATGTGTGTATATATATATATATGTGTATATATATATATATATATATATATATGTGTGTATATATATATATGTGTGTATATATATATATATGTGTGTATATATATATATGTGTGTATATATATATATGTGTGTATATATATATATATGTGTGTATATATATATATATGTGTGTATATATATATATATATGTGTATATATATATATATATATGTGTGTATATATATATATATGTGTGTATATATATATATATATATGTATATATGTATATATGTGTATATATATATATCGCCTCAATAATGTCCATCCTACCTGTGCATTAAAAGCTCTTATAGGTTATTGGTGAAGGCCTTCCTTTGTTGCAGATGCCTCTGGAGAGTCAAGTCCCAAGAAGAGAATTCAAATCTCATGTGGTTAGCCCAATCCCAGAGTCTATTTTTACTGTCCTGCCTCTGATTGGCCAACAAGGTGTGTGCGTGTGTGTGCATGGAAGATCGTGTGTGGTAAGGTGCCTCTGTGCCATCTGTTGTTCTCACAGCAGCCATTGCAAAGCCAAGTATGTCTGTTTTACCAAAGTAGCATAAGTGTTCCTTATGATGGCTTTCATGAAAAGTCTTCTGATGAGTGCAGCTGTATATCTGCAAGCGTTATTACAAGCAGAGAAGCACGTTGTATGTCCTATGAAAAAAGTACTGTATACAGCAATGTAGCTTGTTAAACCAGTAGGGATGGGACGAGACAAAAATCCCACGAGTCAAGATGTCTCATGAGATTGAGTCCGCGAGAACGAGACGAGACGAGATTTTTGCTAAATTTTGAATATAAAAAATACCTAATGTCATTTTTTCAGTTTTCAAAATGTTTTTTATCGAACAGACTGCAAGAAAATTAATCATCTAGCTCTAAAGTGCAAATGCAAACAGGAGTCACTTTCGTTACATGCTCTAAAATATTGCTGCAATAACAGCCAAAGCTGAGATCTTTCCTCTTACTGAATACTTTGACAAAATCCAACTGTGCTTGTGGGGCAGTAACTCAATTATATATAGTGTTTTATGTTAATTTATTGGCTTTATTTATTTATATTTGTATTTATATTTTATATATTTGTTCATATGTATTGATATATTTATTAATAGATGTATCACTGCCTCTTATTGTTTTTTTTGTTTATTATATTGTTTTTAAAGTTTTGTTGCAGCTCTAGCTGTTATGAAATGTGCTATATAAATAAAATTTTATTGTATTGTAGAGTTCAACTTGTTTCTCGGTCGGTCTTCAGCAAGAGGAATGTCATTGCGTCTGTGTCAAGATTTCTGCAACTCGTCGTAGTTCTGGGCTCCTCAGAGCTGCAGATACGGCACCCCGCTGCTCTAGATCGCGAGCCATCATGTCCAAAGAGTTGTTCTTGCGCGTGATTACGTCCATAATTAGTTTGTGCGCGGGCACCTCGAGCTGTCTTTATTTAGAAGTCAAAAGTGCTGCTGCTGTTGAGCATCGGTGAAAAAAAGAAACTATACGCTTGACACGTCTAAACAAACATGATACGTGGCCAACTTTGGACCAGCTGCACTAGTGTTGTGTTCATTGCCTGCACGATAAGCACTTAATGTGTGGCTCAAAGCCAGCCTCACGTATCGCCACATCCATGTTGCAAGCGGTGTCAGTCAGAACAGCGACTCCGTGATTTGGCCTTGGAAGTTCCCATTTGGTGACAGCTCCTTTTAGGCCACTGCTATATTCACCCGGACTCCAAAACACCGTCAAAAGAAAATAGATCTCGTGCTGTGCAGGGACGAGAAATCTCGTGGCTCTAATCCCGCGAGATCTCGTAGCACGAGATTTTTTGGGGGGGGCGCGATGTGGGTGTTATCAGTTGTTTTTGCCAATAAAGTCTTATTTACACTTTTTCTGCTCAGGTCAAAGCCCTAAAATAAAAGGCATGCTTTGGCACCATCTTGTGGCATCTTGGTGCCAAAGAACTATGTTGGTGTAAGGGTAGAAACTTCTATTATACAGGCCATAGCCCTGTCTAATAGAAAAGTGGTGCTTTGCCACCATTTGCGGCATGTATAGGCAAGTAAAAACCTTTTTCGGGGATTAGTACCATTCCCACCAAAAATGAGGGGATTACTGTATTACGTTAAATTGTATTGTATTGTAATGTATTGTATTGTTTTTAAGATTTTTTTTTTTTAGCCCGTGATTGGCTAGCAACCAGTCCTGGGTGCACCTTCCTACTCACCAAAAGTCAGCTTCGATATGCTCCAACTCACCCGTGACTCATTAGGACAAACACAACAAAAAAAGTATGGATGGATCTGAATTATTTCATCCTTCTACCCCATTTATCAGAATACACAGATTTGAGTGAGGACCAGGCTGTCAAAGCAGGCAGGCTTCCAAAGCGCATTGAGTCACTATTTCTGTTCAAATATCGTCCACGTCCATCGACCTCGTCCATCGATGGATGGCTGTTGAAATTAGAGGTGGACCGGCCTATATACGGGGACTCTCGGGGGCGAAACGAACAGTCCATCCCTCTATCCCGGACGGACGCCCATTTTGGGGGCGGAAGACGGGGATGACATGTTTTAAAAAAGGGCGGAGGTGGATTATAGTCCGACCCACTATTTGGCTCTCATGCATGTGACGTGGTCGCAAGGTGGCCAAAGTTCATCTCAACCTACTTGGCGAAATCAGCAAACGACAAATTGCCTCCGAATGCTTCAAACGCGCCACTAGTTTTTTACCCAACTGCGAGTACTTTCTTGCATTGGGAATGCCCCAGCACTGCACAGAGTTCGGTCTGCATGGAGGGGAGAAGAAAACAAAGGAGAAGAATAATGAGACAAAGAAGAAGAAGGAGCGCTGGCGTTTGACCGCGAGAATTTTGAAACCTGAAAGCTGCAGCCGCTTCATTTGCACACATCAGAGAGGGAAAGCTTTGCTTGGTAGAAGACGACGACTGGCAAAACAAAAATAAGGTTTCGACATTGCAATCAAGTGGCCAACAATCCCCTCCGTGCAGACCGAACGTGTACAGTGCACAGCGTTCCCGCCGGGGCTCCCAATGGAAGTATGTACGCGCAGTTGGGTAACTACTAGTGGCGCGTTTGAAGCGTGTCCACAGCGGGTTTGAGTAGTAAATTAGCCAGCTAATGAGCTTTAAATAAACCTCTGTCGTTAGCATCTCTCCCGCGGCGCATCATACATGCACAGATGGTTTTTTTTTTTGTTTGTTTTTTTTGGTGTATGGGGGTGGACGTAAGGCGGAACCGCTTTAAAAGGACGGGATCAGGGGGGCGATAATTTTTATGAATAAGGACGGAGGGACAAGGCTGGAAGGGTACCCAGGTCGCGGACGCCGGATGGAGGACGGACCGGCAGTAAAGTGTCAAGTATCCAGCTCTGGTGATATTATCGTATCGTGACATTTGGATGCGGTGACATCCCTAGTTAAATGTATAAATAAATGAAAATGTTTAATTTGTACTCTACTGATATCCAGAGATGGGCATTCTGTCCCAGGGACGGAATGGTCCATTTTGATCACGGAGGATGAGAATTTTTTTCTTTAAAAGGACAGACTAAATAAGGACAAGTGGGCTTTCATCCATCCTTGTAATCGTCCCTATTTGTGTGACGTACCGACGGAAGTGTTGTGTCGGGTTCTTTTAAAAAGAAAGACCAATGTTCTCTTCTGTGTCACCACGGAGTCACCTTTACTACTGCCTGCACAAACACTGTGGAGTCTTTTTTTTCTTTTTCATGTGTGTTCCCTGCAGTAACATTGGGATCTGTAGTCTGGTGACCGACGGTGGTTGTGTTGGCAGGTAATGCTATCCTGGTTAACACTTAAACAGTTGTAAACTAGGGTTTTTCCTGCCTCAAATTGAGACAGAGGTGGCATCATCCTGACCATGCGCCATGACGCGCATGTATGCTGTAAATTCAACTGACTTGCTTTCTTTTAAGGCCCTGATACACCAAACCGACGTCGGAGGTCGTTAAGCGTCTGATTAGTGTTGTGGCCACCATCGTAGTGCCGTAACCCGTCTGTAAGCGTCTTGGGGGCGTTTACGTATGTTGAATCTGCGTCGCCAGTCGTGACAGTTGGTCACTCTGATTGGCTGTTAGGTAGCAAATCAGCGCGCGGAGCACCAACGTGAAGTGACTAAGGCGAAAAAACAGTGAGCACGCCTCCGCTTCTTACAAATACAAGAGCGAGGGTTGACAATGTAAGTATTTCACAATACCGTGTCAAGAACGTGATGGTTTACTTCGCGTGGGAGTTCAACGTCGTTTTGGTGTATCAGGGCCTTTACAGGGAACATTATTTAAGTTAAGAGTTGCAATAACATGACTATTATCATGTTAAAGCATTTATTTATTAAAACTAGAGGCACAGTTTTTAAAGTGTTACTGCAAAGTGCCACATTATATATATGGGCACACACAAACTGCCCCATCCCATCCACTCACTCCCTAGCGTTCTTGCATATTTTGACAAACTCCCCTTCTTTGTATGGCTTTTTAGCTTATGCAGTGTTCAAAGTTGAAACAATTGCTTCATAAATTTTGGGAACAAATGTGACTGCTTTTCTGCCTGACCTTTCAAAGAGAGCAACTTGTGCTCGCAAAGTTCAGTCCCCTTTTCCTGGTTGATGTTTGCAAGGAGGGAAGTGAAGTGGCGCTGAAGATGTGAAGCCTTGCTCAAATGATGCCAAACATGAGGCAGAACGCCTCTGCAAACCTCCCAGCATAGACCAGCATATGATCTTACAAGATATGGTAGTTTTGCTGTGTATTTGTGCTGGTGCGACTGTTTTGTTTTGTTGTTTTTTTTTGTTTTTTTTGTTAGTGGGGTTGCCATTACATTCAACAAAAACTGTGTTAAAACGTCCTGTTTTGAACTTGATATTTTTGTTTTGCTTGTAATAATTTTTTTTAAAACAACCTTGATAGGCAACACTACTCAACGTTTTGTTCCCTCGATCTCATTTGTGTCCAAGTGCAGGCATGAGATTCAAGTAGTTGGTACGTCGCTTCCCGAATATAATCTGTTTAATTGCCGCGTTCGGACAAGCCCTTTATATACGCGCAACAGCATGCCCATATTTGGTAGTGCTGAAGGAGCAGCCGACCAGGAAGTAAAAAGTGGAGCTTTTCCCACTGGTTTACAAAAATCATTCATTGTGACAAACGAAAGCCCAGTCTTTACTCATTTTAAAAAGGAAAATCAAAAGGAGACAAGATGTATCTTTCAGTGTTAATATAGTAAATGCACTTTATTTATCAAGGCTTCCTCCAATGTCCTCATGACATCATTTGTAAATAAGTCCGCCAAAAAAGCAGTAAATCGCTTGCTCCTATTGGAAATGCTGCCGCCGTAAAGTAGAATGCGTATCGATCCCAGGGGATTTGCCGTCGTGTCAGACATACAAGGACACGCAGTACCGCCCAGCAACACTCCATTCTGTGGTGCTGCCCCTCACCACAAACACAATGAATGGGGTACACAACGATGCGCTGCAAGTTCAGAGCAAAAAAAGCTTTCAGAGCCATATGAAACCGGGCAAAGATGCAGCTTGCGTGTCGTGGGTTGGCCAAGCCTGATATAGCACCTCTATAATGGCGAACACACCAACTGCAGTTAAAACACATTACTGCCGCAGAGGAACATCAATCGCACTAACTGGAGAAAAATTAAGAGGGAAGCGGCTGCCACGCAATTTTGAACGTAGGAAAAACCCTGTAAACACTTCAATCTACTCTTGATACTCCCAGTCGGTAAGTTGATGTGACTAGGAAATTAGCCAGCTAATGAGTTTTAGATAATGTTTATGAATTAGGAAAACTCTGCCGTTAGCCTCTCTCCCACAGCATCATGCATGGACTTAGTTTGGTGGGGGGGCGGGGCAACAAATATAAGGACAGAAGTGCTTTAAAAGGACAAGGACGGACAGGGACGGAGGACGATTATTTTATTAATAAGGATGGAGGGACGATGACGGAAGGGTGCCCAGGTTGCAGACAGATGACGAAGGACAGATGGGCATCACAGGGTAAAGTGCCCATCTCTGCTGATATACATAAAAAAATGCAAAATTAGTGGATTAATCAGAGACATTAGTGACAGACTTCAACTAAACATACTTAAAATGCCAACCATACTGTATGTAACACACAGTGTGACCCTGTCATTTATCCGTTCTACCAACTGTGCCCAAGCAGCTGTCAATTTTACTAATTACTATTAGCTAATATCCCACATCAAGGTGTGAACAGGCACTTAAGTTGTAGAAACAAGGCAATTACTGGCACATGGAGGAGGTGGGGGGTTACGCCAGCCCATTTGGAGTAAAATTTAGTTGCGCAGTCACTTTGTCTTGAATGAGTTACTACATGAATTGCCACTGAGAAACTTAGGCCTTGTCTACACGTAGCTGGGTTTTTTTAACAACCGCATATCCCCCTGACTCCCCCGACTCCGCCTGCATTGGAATACACATTAAAAAAACACATCCACACGTAACCGCGGAAGTGCCAAGCCTCTAGGCGGCAGTAGTTAGCCAAATACTGTCCATTCGGAAGAACTTCTGTCCTTTGACGTCACTTCTATGAAACCAAAAACACGGCGCCAAACTCGATCGGGAGAACCGACAAGAGGATAATAGCTATAACCAACGCAGCGCCGCGAGAATCCATGTTGACTCTAATGAAAACACAAGTCGCGCAAGTGACGTCGGAGCAATTAATCGCACAGTGACGACGTAAATCTCCGGGTGTAACCATCCACACCAAAACGCGGATCAGAAGATATCCGGAGATAGCCGCAAATCCCCACTGCGGCCGGAGTTTTGCGTTTTCACTGAAAAAACTCTGGGGACGTGTGGATGATAGGGCTAACCGCAGGCTTATATCCGCCGTTTTCAAAAACCCTGGTTACGTGTATACAGGGCCTTAGATGAAATCATCACGTGCGCTTTCTGTTCTTGTTGATATCTACTGATGAGCTAAAATAGTGTGCAACTGCCTGATAGATACAGCATACAAAGAAATGGAATTTGAAGTCAATCCACTCACAATTTTGTTTCTTTTTAGGAATACACCAAGAGCAAAATTACAAGTACCAGAATCCTATCAAATATACAAAATATACAGCATGTATAAAAAATAGTACAATATATGTAAAAAACAATGTTGAGCAGAGGTGTTGCTCTCATAGATGTGCGATGGCCTGGATGGCCTGCCATAGTCTGTGTGCATCTCTATTGTTTTTGAAGTTGGAGGTGATCATTTGGTGTAGTCTTATTTTGCTTTCCTGATACCACGGGTCAGGTAGGCTCTCGCTGTTCTCAGATTGGATTCATCCCCAGCTCTGAAGGTGATGTCTGGCCTTGCATCTCAAAACAAGTGTACTAACTGTGGAACTTGTTTTTTCGTCAAAAGACGCTATACAATGGCTCCTTTGCACTTTTTTTGCGAGAAGTAAACGTTTTATACAAAGCACCATAACGCTCGCCGTTTGCATCTCAAAACAATTGTACAAGTGTGCTAACTTTTTGTCGAGAGAGGGTTCTATGTCTGCAAAGCTATTTGCAGATATGTTTGCAATGCTTTTCGAGCCCTGACGAAACCCAACATTTTCTAAGATGCAAGCACTCACTGTAAAATGAGATATGCCGTTTAGGCTACTCAATCATGGCTACCGCTGACTAAAAAAGTTCAATCAAGTATTGTAGTTTACTATTATTGCGCCAGATTTTAAAAATAATGTGGACATGGCTAAAGATGCATGGACATGGCTAAAGTCATTTTTAGCTTTTCGTTTCATCACCTTATTTTTGTTATTTTCGCCAAGTTTTGTTATGTGGTTGTGAGCAACAAAGTCAAAAGATGGGTAGATGACAATCTGAGATGTGGTCTTTAGGCTACTCAATCATGGTTACCTGTGACGAAAATGCTCAATTAAGTGTTGTTTACTATTTTTGCGCTGGATTAAAAAAAAACCCCAAGATTTAAAGACATGACTGAAGTCATTTTTAGATTTTTGTTTCTTCAACTTATTTTTGTTATTTTTGCCAAGCTATGTGTTAGTGAACAACGGAGTCTAAAGACAGGTAAGATAACTTTATTTAGGCTAGTCAATGTTGGCTTCCCCAACACCGGTACACGTCTGTCCGCCATGTCTTCTGTTTAGCCCAAGAAGTGGTGATGGTTTTTATCTGGTCACATCATAAATGCACTTGGTGTTTAGGAGGTCACATTGTCTGTGTATTGAATAATCTAAATCTATATCAAGGGCTAGATATTAGCCAACAGGTTAACCAAAAAACAATATGGCAATTACATATTTACGGACATCGCATAATCAGTTAAAAGTGTTGAAAGTGTGCCCTGATCTGAGTAAGCTGGAGAGGATCAGCCCTACATACAGGGCCAGCCAGGGAGGAGACCAGCCCACATTATGTTTAGATTTTGAAGACAGTATAAATGTGAGGGCTGCATGTTAGACTGTGCCAATTTTCTGCCCTTGCCCATCTGCGAGCACTCGCAAGGATAAAGGTTAAAGGGGAAGGCTTTGGATATCTTTAGAGTAGAGCTCGGTGCTGTTGAGATGGAAAATGTACATGTTGAAATTTTGTTTGGACAGTCTTGAGATCAGTATGATTAAAATCTCCAGTGAGGATGATGAAGCAATCAAGGTCTGAGTAACTTCGATGAAATGAACACAGTAACACACGTTTTTTTTTTCTTTTTGTTGATATTGATGAATTAGAAGAGTGTGTGACTGACCAGTGGTTCAAAACACCAAATGAATAAGATAAGATAAATTATTTCATTTTTACACAAAATGACACACTTGGAGCTCCTGATGGAAAAAAATAACACAATAATAAATAATAAAAGACCTGCAACATAGTGTACCTGAGTGCTTTTGGTGACTGTTGAATGTAGCAACTGAGATATGGTCTTTAGGCTACTCAATCATGGCTACCACTGACAAAATGAAGTGTTGTAGTTTAGATTTTTGTTTCTTCAACTTATTTTTATTTTTGTCAAGCTATGTGTTTGTCAAGAACAAAGTCTGCTATAGATAACATTATTTAGGCTAGTGAATGTTGGCTTCCCCCAAAGAAATGAAGATTTGATTTCAATGAAGAGTAGTCTGCCTTTCATACCTGAGGGCTATCACTTTCCCCCACTTTGCAATGCTAGATATCACCCGACAAACCCCCACCCCTACCCCCACCAATCCCCCCACACCCCACCGCGCCATACCCCCTGCTGCTTTGGCAGGAAATGCACAATTTACAAATGAAAGCTGGTTCATTGTAGCCAGCAGAGTTGTTAGATAAGAATCTAAGTGATATTTGACAGGGTTCTGGGCAGTCAAGGAGTTGTAAAAAACCCTGGGCATTCTAGTGCCTTAAAAAATAAAAATCATGATCTTAATAAAGCTGTTAATGTATGGGGCATGAGAGTTATTTTTCAACACTTACCAGTCTTGTTATGCATCAACCCTGAGACTTTACAGGTAGGGTTTACCACACTTTTTACTAAATGTCTCTTGGTATTTATTCTATCTTGCCGAGCTCCTGCTGGAGTCTAAGTGATGGATGATTGAATGGAGGGAGGGATGGATGTGTTAGTCAAGACATCTCCTTTGACTGAGGGATAGGAGACTAAAAGTCACATGGTTGAAGGGGATATGCTATTGGACAAGTAAGGAATTGTCTACTGTACATACAGTAAATGAAGCAATGGAAAAAAATACTGCCTGGGTTTTGAAAAGTTCAATATTTGGAAATGAATTCAATGACTGTCATAAGTACAAGGAACAGGAACACTCCAGTATTACCACAAAAGGCATACGGTGCACTCACCCGGGTAGTTCAGATTGTTATCTGGTGACAGCCTCACACTGAACTTCATTCAAGAAGAGAATATCCAGAATGTGTCTCATGATTCTGTGCTGACGATTATTACCACTTGAGTTGTGTTTGTCCTTAAAATCATCTTGGGATGCACACTTGGGCAATGCTTGCGGAGTTTAAATCAACTGATTAACTAAAATAAATGGCATCATTCATTTATGCAATTCTATTTTGGAATTCTCGAGTTTGGTATTGGGATTTTTTTGGGTGACAAACAAAATCCAATTCTCATGAGTATTTTTTTCCCCAGACCTGAACGGTACAAGACCCCTACACACGGAATCTATAGGGATGTAACGATTCACTCAAGTGCGATTTGATTACATTTTCGATTTTCAGTTCCTGATTTTTGATCAATTCAATTTTTTTCAAATCGCTACCATGCTTGTCTCTGTGCGCTAATGTTGTGCTGCAGCCATTCGCAAACGCAATACGTGATGATGTTTGGCGCAAGTCTGTCAAGTATGGATGCCACAAATTATAATTTGTGAATTTGACTGTGAAAAGACAAGTAAAGTCAGTGAATGAGATAATTACAAAAAAAATACTTCACTACATATTTCATTTTTTTGGGCACAAATCCTTTTGTTAATATAGAGGAGTGTCAAATCAAATGAATAAAATTAGGGAAAAGCATGGTGCTAAATAAAATTAAACAAAAAAATTATATATTTTTTTAAATGTTGTTTTTATTCAACATTAATCCAAAACGTTTTGTTTTGCTTCTCTAATATGCATAATTTAATTTACACATTCAAAATGCGGTTTGCACCTGGAATGAAAAAAAACTTTAAAGATTAGGAGAAACATAATTTTTTAGCAATCTGAATTAGCACATTCTAACAAGTCGGTATGTTATGTCTTACTTTGTTAGGTGTTGCGATTAAAGGTTTGTGGAAAATAGGTCATGTTGTGTTTAACTTGGAGTGTTGAGCAGTGTTGTTTTCGTCAACGATGATGATGACGAAAATATTTCGTTAACGCCCCTTTTTTTCATAACGATAACGAGACGATGACGAGCTAAACGTGGCTCTTTGACGACGAAAACATGACGTGACATACACGAGACGAGACGGGATGAAATTGTTAGCCTGTGGTCCGTCAGACGTTCAAAATTTATGACATCCCTTCCCATTGTACACGTAATCTGTCTTTCAAAAAATTGCAATGTTGGTGCAACCTATCCTCGTTTGGGCACGCCCATCGCCGGGACAGCACGTAGGGCGTACGTGTTGCACACACCATCTCACACACCGTTGCACACACTCGCACACCCAAACACGAACAGGTCTGCGGTCATTTGTCTTGGCTCACGCACACTGACACGCTTTCCTTTGACGGACCATGGCGACAGTGACAACAAATGGGCTTGGTGGTCGGAAACGAAGGAAACATATGGACATACTTTCTGTACAACCCAGCAGAAAGAACAACACAATGCATTGTTGACAGCGGTAACAGTGATTGTGACCACAAACCAAGTGTTAAGAAGGACAAATCTCAAGCGACATCTGAGGGCTCACCCCGCTGATATTTTGTCCCTGACTTAAGGCATAAGTTATTTTAGTTGAGCTAACGTCAAGGCTAATGTCAATTCATTCTCTTGTTGTGTGTAAAGTCAAATATTAAAAGTAGATTAAGGCAGTGGTCCCCAACCATTTTTCTACATCGGACCGTTTGGTCCGCGTTGAGGTGTGTGTGTGTGTGTGTGTGCAATAATAAACGTGAATCCACAGATTTTTTTATTTCACCAATATTGAATGACTTTTTAGCCTTAGCAATGCGATTAGCCGCCAAAGTACTTACATTTTTTGCCGAAGCAAACTAAAGATAGCTTTCACAATCGACTGTCCCAATGTGAGAAATGAAATCGGGCATCAGCCACAATGTGCTTCCTTTTTAGATGCTCATTTATCACGGCATTATTATTATTATATAGCTATGAAATTGAGATTTACATTGTATTAGGTAATTTTGTGAAATACTCCCAGACCTTTGGACTTGGTTGCTAACGCTAAACTCAGGAGCATGACACCATTGCTTCTGTTTACATCACGGATGACCCGGATTACCACTACTGCGTATGTGTGTTGCAGACAAGCATGCAGGCTGTGGGAGACGAGGGATTTTCGAGAGAAAAACACAGCAGCAAATAATTTGCTATATAATTATATATAAAAATGCATATTTTAAGCATTTATATTGATATAAAATCGATATTTGATAAATTGTTACATCCCTAGAAATTAACGTTAACATCGAATGTTTGCCCAGTACAGACAGGTAATAGTCATAGGACAAGGATTTATACAGTATAATTTTGCAAGAGGATATAACAAATTAGCATTTTAGCAGAGCAGATTACTCTTGTGCTATGGTCAAAGGGATTTATTTTAAAATGGACTGCAAGAGGCCGGGAGATTTATTGCACATCCCTATCAAAAGGATACAGTAAATCCAGGTGACGGCAACACTGAAGAAATTGCAAGCATGGTCTGCTATCTGAAGCTCCTTGGCTTGGAGATTATTTAAAGAGGAGGAAGTCAGTATCAGTATGCGTATTTACGCCTCAGTGAACCAGAGGACAGAATCTAATGTTGCGGCTGGCTATCATTCTCATTTTGTATCCTCTAAAATGTATACCTATTCTAATTAGCGTTTTAACGATGCAGACAGACTGTAAATGGAAGAATTTTGCATCTGCTTTGTGCCTCTCTTACTGCTGCTCGATAACATTATTTGTGTCTGTGTATTACTGCAGGTCTGCAGGGAGCCTGAACCATAAAAACACCTTACTCATTTTCAGCGCTATTATGTTGTAAAACATTCACTTCAGAGATGGGGAGATGAGGGCTTTGATTTAAAACTTGATTATTGATTCCTGCGCTGTGAGTGTGTCAATCGATCCATCCGTGAATTCACATTACCCAAGAAGATAAAGCGAGGCTTTTTAGTTTGTATTGTTATATCTTTTTGACGTCGGGATATTAGCATTGTCACTATGAAATGTATAACACATAAAGCCCTTCAGGACCTCTCTGTGGTCTTGTGGTTTCTAGCACTATATCCTCAAGATAATTGCAGAGTTTCAATTCTGGACTCGCATTTGAATCAGAATTGATTCAAAATCTGTTCTGGTGTCGTGCTTGTTCAGTGTACTCCCTACCGGTCGTATGACAATCATAGGAATATACTCTATGTCGTGTCAGAATTCCGGTTAGCTGAAACAATGGTCTTGCACAGTTGAAGCAGAGGTCAGACAAGACTCGCTGATACTTTAAACAGCAAGCTAAAGCCCCTCTCCCTTTGAGGGGCGAACATTTCCGACTGTTGGTGAAGGTAAAAAAACGTGCGTTCCCATCAGGGTCCGTTCAAGACCAAAAGTATTTGCCAAACGGTCACCAGACGTTCGGCAGACGTTTTCCTGTAATTTTCTTGTCGCAAGGGAATTTTGAACATGTACAAAATTTTCTTGCGACAAGAAAAAAAAAAAATCACTGTTGGCGAACATTTGCGATATTGAACGAACCCTGACGAAGTCTGACGTGAACGCAATATTCGCTGCCTTCTAAAACACTCGCAATTGTTTGCCACTCAGTGGGATAGAGGCTTAAAGTTCACCTGTTGTTAGCGTTTTTCATTTTCTCTGTCTGTTTTGACTGTGAGTACAGAAACACATACTGCCAACACCTACAAGACAGCAATGAGCCAAATGGAGACTGTGAAGGGTTCAATTCTGAGCTGACTAATTTACTCTCTAATTATAACGTGTATGCTTCTTTTTACAGAGCCACTCACATACCTGCGGGTTGGAGACTCGAGCTCAGACTGATACTCTTAAAAAGCAGTAGCAGGCTTTCAGTTGTCGATGTATTAAATTGTCCTTTTGGTTGTCGAGGTGAATAATTATTGTTTTGGTTGGGCAGATGAATAATTATCCTTTTGACTGTTGAGGTCAATGACCATGGTTTATTTTCCTGGAAAAGCCTAATTACACTGGCATTTGATACTTGGCAGGTGTTAATTCCAGACCCTATTTGCATTGTAGGATGGTCATCAGTATGCGATTGATGATGGAGGGCTTGAAATGCTCCACTGTGACATGGTCAGTCAGCAGGGGAAAGAGATGCCTACAGTGAGCATTGTCCAATTTGGAGAACTGATTCTCTGAGTACTATTGTTCTCGGGTCTAACCTTGATGGAGACACGCTCAAGACAGATTATATTTTCATTAGCATTTCAATCCAATTACGGCGCCATCTACCCGAATCTCCACCATTGTGCGTTGATACGTTGCCGATCCACAAGTTGCTGCCCATCCCACGCACGCTACATGAGTCCTCCAGTGATGCTCTGTCTCTCCGCCCCGATTCCCCGGCTCTTGTCTGGCTCTGTCTGAAAATGGTGCATTCCCTCCTATTGATGTCTTCCTAGTCGAGTCGCAGGCAGGCTTATCCGACTCGTCCCAGCTTGTCAGCCCGGTAAATAGACGGAGAGAGAGAAAGCTATGTGTGTGTGCCAGGCATGGGGACGCTGTGTTGTCTAGGGCAGCTTATGGCTGAGTGGTCATTGTTTCGCATCCTGCCTTTACTGGCCTCTCCATCCTCGCCTGTTTTTGCCTCTTTGTTACTACAGTACTTATTAGATATCCATGAACCCGTGCTCTCTGTGTCTTGGCAAAGCTGTACTGTATTCTATCCCGCCAAACATTTAGCTGGCATCATGCTTGTAGCAAATATGGTGGTGTGGCCTGCTTTTCATGGGAATGTGTCGTGACTAACAGTAACAGGGGAACCACGAGGGATCCGTCCTCAAGATTAGGCTGGAGAATTAGCTTTTTTTAAAAGACTGTCTGTGGTCTTTCATTGTGTTTGCAGAGATGCTAACATTTCAGTCATTGTTCAGGCCACACAGACTCTCCATTCTTGTGGGGGGGAAAAGACATGACGCTGACCCCAGAATTCAGTGTCCATGAGAGAGTCTTTCTCTTTCACTGCTTATACATGTCACTTTTAGTCCTTGTGACAGACTACTCGGCTCGCACGGACATCAGCACAGATTGCGTAGTTCATCGCTAGCTCCGGGATGCATGTTAAATCTCTCTCCGTGCCCCATTGTCATCATGTTTACCCTCGATTACACTACAGGATGTTATTTGTGGCATGCCTCACAAAGTTCACAATTAATAGTGCTGTATGATTTTGCAGTTTTACTTTCCCTTTTAAAAAAGGTACAATATCCTCCATTGCATTCTACCTTGCTCTTTTTCCGCCTCATCTTTCCACTGAGTCATTACAGGAGTACATAGCATGATGGGCCACAGACGCTGTGCTTTCCACCTCCCTGGGCTTTTGTTGTGTGATGCACAGCTGAGGCAGATGCTGAGGGGCACTTAGACTAGATTGCCTGAATGAGGGCGAATTCTGCTCTGCAACTGAAGTGGAGTGCACTGCTGTTCCCCGAGTTGCTTCTTTGCCAGAGACAAAGAGACATGTCGCCCGGGAAGGCTTAGTCCTGTTAAGTGAGAGTTCATTCTAATGATGTTTCAACTTTAGTATTGTGGGAGTGTTATTTTTTTGATCATTGTTATTATTATTATTATTATTATTATTATTATTTTTTTTTTTAAGAGACTATAGAGTAGCCGCTGACTTCTCATAGAAATCTTAGCTTGTGCTGCTATTGCCTCTCCTGCACTTTCCTGTTTTGTAAGCCTTGAAATGACCATTTTATCCCCACTGACATTGGCACAGATTAAATGTGAATAGTTTCTCTGTTACTTTACAATATTTGGTTGATTGCTCAGCTTAATACCATTGAGGTGATTACCCAACCAAAGTGGCTGGAAATAAATAGAAGTTTGTCAGTTGTTCCGCTCCAGTGGTTCCACTTTTGCAGGGAAAAAGCTTTTAAAAACACACTTTGGGGGGGTTTACTGTGAGCTTCATGTAATGGATTTCTCTTGCGGTTACAAAATAATGCAAGTATGAAGCCTGCCAGGTTATTGCCATCATGAGGGAGCCACAAGCAGAGGCTGAAATGAATCGCTGAAATGTGGGCTATTTAAACATAATGAGGTTTCACGGTGGAATTTAACCCGTTTGGATTATGTTGTGGGCACCTTGCGTGGAAGTGGAACCATCACACCATCACATCGGACCGCCAAGAGAAGGGGTTGGGGAGGTGGGGGTGTTTCCATAGCAACTGGCCATGAGTGAGTGTAACTGCGGTTGTGAGACATGAGTAGCAAGCAAATACTGTTTTAATTACTTGAAATTATATAAATATGAATTCAACCACTTGTTTTTTGCCCTTTACATGTTTGTATTCTGGTGACATTTAAATGTCAAAACATATCAAGGTTTTTCAAATAAGGTAGTCCAGAGATGATCAATGAATTGTTTTGTGACAAATCCAGTCAATGGTGTATAATTGATTATTGTAATGTTAAGTGGTGTTGTTGTGACAATTCAAAGTAAAAAAATAGTAAAATTGAGCTATTGAGTCTTTGCTCAACTGTGAGCTAGAACACGTCAAAAAGATAAAACAGTACAAACTACCATGACATAAGGCCTACAATCCACACAACCCAACTTTTTTCTATAAAATGCCAAATTCCAAAGCATTTATCAGTTACTAAGTTCGGATGGGATAAAGTCAATACAGAATTCCATCTGTTTGGTAGTATGATTTCTATTTTCTTCTAAGGGAATTTTATAAAAATCTTCAGTGTAATTTTAATAAGGCTTTAACATGACAATGAAGTGGGAAAAGATCAATATAGTTTGAAGTATTTTTTGATTAGACAAAAATATCATTTATGAATGTGTCAAAGCAATGCTGCAGTGAAGCACACATATACAGAAGAATAATTTAAGACGGCATTCAACAGATTGCTCTAAATTGAGCATTATTAGATCATTTTTGACAAAATGAAATTAGTGCTTATTTATTTACGTGGTGCCCTTTATAAAATAGACTAAATTATTCAACAAAAAGTCCCTCATGATCCTCAGCTGTGATGGCTAGTGTAACATTAATCTGAGGGATAGGTTTGATCTCACTTTATTTTAGATCAGTGGTTTATTAAAGTGTGAAACACAGTGAACATAAAACATGAAAGAAGAATTATCTCAATTTAATACATTTGAAAACGAGATGTGTTTGTGCAAATTTTCAACATCATGGTGGTGGAGCTGAGCTAAAGAATTTATTACTTTGCACTTTTGTTTTGCTGACTATAGGGGCATTCTCAGAGTACATTGTGATATCACTGATTCCCACACCATGTTAATACTTGGGCGCGCCGGACCAGAGGTTTTCAGGAGAATTTTATAAAAATATTTTAAAAAATAAATAAATTAAAAAAAAAAAAAGATCCCCCCTCTAAAAAAAACCAAAAAACCAAAATGGGTCGCGGCCGTAGGTACCATTAGTGGCATGCTCCTGTGGGCAGGTCCAGCGCCGAACTGGTTAAAAAAAAAAATAAAAGCGTTGTCCTACTACACGCTGTCGCCCGTACTCCTGTAAGTCATTTCGGTCGTGGCTGCTTGAATGCTATGCGCTAAGCTAGCTTGCCCTGAAGCTGCACAGTCTTTATTTATACTATATATAAGTACGTGCAAAGCAGCAACGAGCTGCATGCCGCGCATCATCTCCTCCGATGTGACAAATAAACAACCCCACTAACAAGTAGCGTTTTCACCGCGGAGGCGAACGAGGGGTCGCTAAGTGTGCTGATCCATAAAGTGAAATGCAGAGTCGAGAATAGCAAAATAAGTGCTTAGGTGTACAGTAGACTTTTTACTGAAGCCTGACTAGAACCGCGTTAGGGTGGAGATCCAGCAGTTAAGAACAGAAATGTTGTATTACAATCAACATATATCTAGACAAAAAATAAGGCGAGGGCTACACTAGCAATTTAGCACACATTCTAACACCGGCCGGAACTAGCCAATGGCATAAATAACCCAACCACAAATATTCTCGTTGTAATTTTCACACGGTCTCAAGCCATACTGCTAAGCCCCCAGTCTCTGTTTGAGGCAGTTAAGTCTCTAGCAAAAATATGGGGAAAATATTGACGTATGTACAAAGAACATGTACATTAGCACAAAATGTAAAACATCTTGGGGTTAAAAAATGATTTTTATACACACAATTGAGTAATGTCACTGAGTAATGTGGTAACAATTTTTACTCTGAAAATTGACTAGAATGCACGATATGAAGTGTAAAATAAAACGAACCCCAAAAAAATTCAACCCCAAAAATGTATTAGTCAGCATGTCAATAATATGCTGCATGCGTCACCACTAGTCTAAACCCGACATTCTGATTATAATTGTGTTTGTGGAGTATGAGTGAAGAAGAAAAATCCATCCGTTTTCATTCATCTCAGGGGCGGCCATTTTGTCACTTGCCGTCGCAATTGTAATTGCAATTGTAATCAAAATGCCATGTTTAGACAAGTGGAGGTGCATAGAACATATTATTGTTAAAAAAATGTGTTTGACTTCCTAGTTAACGTTTTCCCGTTTAATTGTTGTATATTTATGGCTTTGAAGTGTTTTTCATAGTAATAGATACTGAAATTATGAATTTACTATTGCGTTAGCATAGGTTAGGGGTTCATTACAATTTGCGTACAAATTAGGGTTCAATTTCTCACATAAGAACGGAATTCCATCATAAACTGAGCACCCACTGTACAAACAGTTGACAATTATGTATTGAAGTACATAGTACATACAATATACATTTTGTCCCATTCCTACTGTTGACTCTGTTCAATATCTACTGTTGTAGCTTAGCAGCTTCAAAAACATGTATTCCTCATTTTTCTCAAGCTACTGCGCCTCCCCCGAAGCCCACCTAAAGGAGGTCCGCCCGACACTGCTTTATCTCAGTGGAACTTAAACTTTTAACTCTGGCTGTCAAATGTGGGGGGGCTTTGAAGTTCATGTGTGTTCTACGTCAGGGGAATAGATAATAAGCATAATTGGGATGCGCAGCGAGTCACAGCTCTGGTCGATGCTCCTTACTACGGCAAAGGCTGCAGCACCTGAGGTGGGGTTCTTAGGTATCTAGAGACAGTGGAGGAAAGGGACTATATTTCCATCTCTATACATCTATGTCCCTGTCCTTATCAGTTACTTGCAGTGTATCCCACTTGAATTGTGCTGCATACAAATATGACATTGCTCGTAGCTACAGAAAATTCTCACAACCACAAATGAATTTCAAATGCTATTAAATGTTCCTTTTCTGTTGCGCGAGGTGTCGAGCAACAACTACAAACTGAGGCCAACTCGGACTCGCTGCCCTTTTATTCTGTTTCAGAAACACATTCAGAAAGCAATTATGATTGTTTCATTGTTATACATAACGCCTATTCTGAAAACAAAATTAGCATTAGTCGACTCTGAATACACAAATTTGAGCTGCTCTCACATTTGCACTTTGTTTCTTCCGTTGATAGTATGGTTAGGACCACTTTGAAGAGGTGGCGTCATTCGGTTATGATGAGAAAGTGATTTGCTGTCGATCCGGACAAGTGACCCTTAACAAAAATGTTGACATACTGTTACTACGGCTAGCATATGAACACATCTTCATTTTAGCTTGTACGCTGCGAGACGTTTCCCGAAAGTGCACGCGGCTATTTGCGAGTGTATTAAAGTCTGGTAGATTGGCCATAATTGCAGTATGACAATGGGAACATCAAGTGCAATCTGTCTGATGCAGTTTGAAATTTTTAGCACGCTTAAAGTTTGAAATTTTTAGCACGCTAAAAGAAACAATCAGAGATTACCAGCCCACCAACTCATTCGAACTGAAAAACTCATTCAAACTAGAGAAAGTTGGGTTCTGCTCAGTATGTCTTTGTTTCGCCTTTGTGAGGAAACAAGGTGTCTGCTGTCTCCTTTGAAACGCCTTGAACAACGTAAATTTGGTGTTGATCCAGCCGTTTGATTACGGTCTCCTTTCTAATGACACTTAATCCTTACGTCTTGACACAATAAACAACATTGATGATGCTGTATTTCATTTGCAAAACTTTGTAAACCAGATACTGTACTGTAACCTGTTAAACCATTTCTATAAACTAGAAGTTATATCTCATAACCCACAATCTGCATTTCATATTTTATACCCACTGTGGACCTTTTGATGCATGAACCTAAAAATACGGTTAAGATTCACAGACTTTGGAATTTGTAGTGTTCCCTTTTGGGTAAATGATCTTTGGTCTAAAAGCCTCAGACTGAGACAAATGGAAGACAACTTGAACTACAGGGAGATTGCATGTTTTGCCAGAACTAGGTCACATTCATCTACTTGAGTTCATTTTGGGTCTCTGAGCATGTCGAGTGTCCACGGCCCCGGGAAAAAACCCAAAAACAAAACTCTACTCAAATTCAGAAACAGCACTCCTGTTTGTAAGGAATTAAAATTCTCTGGTTTGGTTTGCCCGTTAAGTGGTACACAGCACCCTCTAAAGCTCCTGGGGCACGTGTTCCAATTTCTCTCAGTAAGGTGACGCTGACTGAATGAATCATGAACTGTTCATGCTCCAAATGTATGATGTGCTTACTAAACATGTTTGTGACATATTAAGAAAAAAAGGGGCATTCATCACTAGCTGTAAATTATATTATTTTGTGTCACAAAATGTCTGAGCTATGTAATTACAACGCTTATGAAAAGAAATATGGGGTGTTGTGTTTGTAGAGTAATGTTAGCCGAGTCTGAAACATCATCATCGTCACCTTTTAAAGTGGACGAACCGTACTAGTTGACAACTCCGCAGTTATTTTCGAATGCATACAGTGTAATAAAGCCAATGGTGTATCAGGGTGGCTTTTTGTCAGATTTCCACAATAGAGGATGCATGGGATATGAATAAGTCTTATTGTAGTGATGTATCAATGAGCTCTTTAGAGTCTGTCGGAGTCAAATATGTTCAAAAGTACATTGACATTTTAATTTACCCTGCTTTCACCCTCGGGGCACGCTCACTAACCGTTGGTGTGAAGTCTCGGATTTCAAATTGATTGGTCTCCAGGGGGTTCACATTCGGATTCAATTTCCAGTTGCTTGTGTCACTTGCAACCACACCCCCTCCACCTTAAACGAGTCTGCCCTTTAACAAGGCTGACAGTCCCGCAGCTTTTTCGCCTCTTAAACGTTTGAGACGAGAGAGCAATTACTTTCTGGTTCATAAGTATACAGCTAAGAGGAGTCTCGTGTCTGGCTATGGATCTTAAAGAGAACCGTTTTGACGTTAAGGCTGTGGTTTTAAAGTCATTCAGTGAACCCCCAAACTGGGAAAATGTGCCGTTCTACGCAAACAGAAGGACAATATTGATTATGAGATGAACGGGGATGGGCGGATTGGTGTGTTTACACAGAACAGGAGCCGACATTTACGTCTCAAGAGTGTGATCGATGATCCAAAGAAAACAGAAGGATATAAGAAAAGACGTAAAACTCTGTAGGCCAGTTTGCACAACAAATGTGACCGAAAGTGTTTGCAGGTTGTTGTTACTTCACAAGCATACTACGCAGTGGGCCCTGTCTTTAATAACCTTCACTTTGATATTATATCACTCATGGTTTTCTTCAACAACAGTAGTGCGGTGTACTTAATCTATATTACCCAGTCCTGACAGTCAAACGATGTCTCTGAACGAAGGTTTTTCGTTAAGAGGGGATCGCGTGTTTGAATGGGTTTGTTACAAAACACCAAAGGACAAAATTAACTTAATTTTAAGCATCCATCCACATTACTGGCTGAGTCAGTTTGCCTTTTTCTCTCCAACTTCCTGCCCTTTGTAACTCCCCTCGCTTTTGCACTGACACCCTGGCGATATAGAGCCGGATTTTGGGCCCATTTAGTTACATTTCTCAACCGCGGGAAACCTTAACTGCGCCCCTTGGGAAACAAGTGACGCTTTGTTTTAATTAGGGAGTAAAAGGCTTCAATCCAGACCTCACGCTGTGGCCCCCCCCAAAAAATTAAGTCTTTTCTTTTCCAGACATTGATAAAGTGTAGGCATTCACCAATGTACACACATTGCATGTCTGCTTTGTGCTTCCAAGAGTCTTAATTGAATATCATATCTTCTGAAAGGGCAAAAATAAGCTGTAAGTATTATTTTTTTATTAGTAATCAGGTAAAAATCATTGCGGTTCTACCTTTAGGAGCAATGGAAAAAAAGAATGTTCTTGTATTTATTAACTGAGAGGTGAATCTCTTCACTTGCAAATTAAAGACACAGTTGTCACGCTTCTGTTATGAATGTCTTGTTTACTGTCACTTTGGCTTAGCCAGGACAGAGACTTTAGTTATTTTTTTGGAGATGATCTTTGAGGCTTTTTTTTTCCAGAAACATGGATGATTTCTGAATTTAGGGTGTTCGGATTTTGACAGTTCAGTGTCTGATTATTGTTTGTAGGCTCTCTGTGCTAAAGTAATGATGTACTTTTCCATGCTAGCATTTTCTATCCTTTCATATTCTTTAATTTCATTTTGGATGTTGTTGTGTCTCCTCTAGTGTCACTGGACGTGCAGATCACACCCAGTCATGGTGAAATCAGTCTCGGGGAGTCCAAATTCTTCATGTGTGAAGGTAAGCTTGACTTGAAGTTGTCCTGACACTGTAATTCACATTTTTTTTTCTTTGACAGTACATTTGAAACATTTCCTCAAAGGATAAAATGGCTGTTATTTTTCTCTGCACTACATCGTCATAGACACTGCGGGAAACGGATCATCCGAGATAATCGCTATATTGTTTGCGCTTGGTGAGAACAAAGTACAATTCAGCGCAACGTACTGTATTGAGTGTAATTACCACCAAAATGTGTAATTCTTATTGTAATCTGTAAGGTAATGTAATTATCATTCAGCCTCTGTTGCTGAGTCACATGGCCGGTGCTGGTGAAGCGTGAGTTGCGAGGCCCATAAAGCAAAGGCTTCTGTGCATAAAAGAGAATGTATCGTCAGCACTATTCAGTCCAGGGGAACTGATTGACTTTGCTTTACTACTTTGTACATACATACATTATAGATAGACTAATTTTATCCTTGCTGCTGCTGCTCTCCAGTTATCGGTGGGGCAAAGCACATAGACTGGTTTGGGCCGAGTGGCGAAAGGATAGAACCCAAAAGACCAGACATCACGGTGACCCGAAACGACGAGACGTCATCCATCCTCACGCTGTACCGAGCTGTGACGGAGAATGCCGGCACGTACAAGTGCGTCGCCACCAATGGAGATCAGCAGGGAGAGTCAACGGTTAACATCAAAATATTCCGTGAGTATTTCCTGCTTAAAGGGACACTTGTTTGGGCTGAACATCAACACTTATATAATAGGTCTGTATGAAAAAATTGTCAGCACTAAAATTCACCCCCCTAAAAGAATCTGTAGTGATTTATGGGCTTTTTTATGATGACTAAAGCCGCAAATTGGCCCGCCCACTTTTGGGGCGTGTTTTTTTTTTTTTTTCTCCATCTCAGGCTGTCAACATCATCGCACTTAGGCTTGATCCGTGTTGTTCCTTGTTTTGGTTCGTCACGTTCTGTTGTCACCTAGTGTCTGAAAATGATTAATTGCCACTAAAATTCATTTGCACATTCCTATTCTTGTCCATTTCAAACTCTATATAAAAGCGGGCGGCACAATATTCAGTTTTTATTAACATCAAATGTGAGCTCCTATGAGGAAAAAACACTACCACCTCCACAAAATCAAACATATTGTGCTGGTCATTTTTTCTATCTTTTTTTTTTTAATCACCACTTAGCGTGGACAATACCAGTAATGTACATATGAACTTTAGTGACAATTGATCATAGTTTTCAAACATTTAGCGATGCAAACTTGCAAACTTCTAACTTCTAAACTAAGCTTAGCAGCTATAGCTGTGGCTCCCACGGCCAGTCGAGGCAGAATTAGGTTTCGATTGCTTACAGTCAAAATTAGCAGAAGGAGATCTATTTCATACCGTCCATAAATGAGGAGGAGTTAGCTCCACACCGCCACCGGTCAGCCAGTGAGGAGCGCCGTGTTTGCTAGAGGAGGTCTCGTTGCGGCGAACGCTTTAATTCTGTCCAACCAGAGATACAGCGGCGTCGCGGTGCGAGTGGGTCGGCCCGTGTGCGTCAATTTCGAGTAAATACGTGCGTCAATTTCGGGTAAATACAAGCCCCGGAGGTCGGCTTGTCGAAATGTCAAAAGTTGGACATGGAAAGATTTAAGAGCATCGGACTTCCAGCGAGACCGTCCCTTCAGCCGAGTATGACCATTTAACGCACCTCATTTTCGGATAGGCGGCGCAGTAAGTAAGTCAAGCTAACACTTTAAATCTAATCTATAACAACCTATGAGCAATTCAGCTAACGAAAAAGCTTCTTGGAACGCAATGTGTTTGAGTATGTTGGTGACTTATGATATGAAACGATGTATGTGACAAGTGCACCTCAGCTGCATGTAGGCTGCTCATTTCTTGCTCTTTTTGGTCAAACATGGAAAGGCTAATTGTTTTGTCATGTTTTCAGAGGTTGAAGTGAGCCTAAGTAGAGATGTCCACATGTATTGGATTGATGCTCGTTATTTTGACATTGTTAGCTCCGTTATTTACAATGACTTTGAATGACAAAATTTAATCGGTCCCTATCGTGTCGTCACACAAGGCATGGAGGGAAAGGAGGGTGTGGTCAAATTGCTCATTAATTGTAGGCGTTCCTGAACACGTTAGTATTGTACTGATTTCTCCAAAACAAACTGATAAAAGTTAAAATGCAAGCTAATATCATTTTCCTGATTAAAAAAATACATAAATTGAGCTTTGTTATTGAAAAATGACCGTGTCGGCTGTCTGATCCCTTTAAAGTCAAAGCCGAAAAAAACCCCACTCTGTTTATTAAACATGTAGTACAGTATTTTATTGACTGCTCTAGGGCATCACATTACTCTTTTGCTTTTTTTTTTGCCAGACGATAGATTTTTCATCAGTTCGATAAATGGTCGGAAGACCATTAGAAGGCTGCTTAATGATGCTGTCTGTTTTGCAGCTTCTGTGATGAATGTCTTTTATTTTCCATGAATGCCGTGCATCAGCACATGTCCATCTGACGAGAGTTTCCTTGCTTTTCAACTCTTTCACTCTTTGTTTTAGATTACATAGAAAGCTGCCAGCCATGCGTATAACAAATAGGAGAACCTATTTACATAGTTTGATGCTTAGATCTTAAAAATGTATATTCCTTTTTGAAAAGGAAACCTCTCAGCCGTATATAAGGAAAGCAATCGTCATAGCTAGACTGCCTCTTACCACAATGTCACCCAACATTTTCTCCAACCAAGTATTACTTCCACCTGTAGGCACAGACTGTTGCAAAGCACACTTTTATCTTTTTAATCTACGGAATGTCACCAGATAAGATTACAGCTCAATGCGAGTCTGCAACATTTGACCCGGGTCAAGTGTTTTAGGTCGCCGAAGTGCTGCAGTGCCACCAGCAAACGCCATCCATCAGTTTGTTAGTTTAGAATGGAAGTTCAGTGCAGTAAATTTAGTCAGCCGGAGTAACTTGATTAAATTTCATGGGAGAGGAAAGCTGAGCAAACTCATTTTAAATGAGGAAAATCCTCCTCAAAATGAGTTTAACAATTGGCTTGTTTAGACAAAGGGGGATCTACAAGTCGTAAAATGATTGGTAAAACAGACAAACAACGGCCATTGTGTTCTCTAAATTACCATATCATCATCATCTGAAAATGAAAAACTTTTTTTACTTCAATTCATAGGCCTTATTGTTTCCACACGGACATTGTTAACTGCTGAGCTCATTTGAACTTTGTTGCTACCCAACACAGCAGCACCTACAGATGCACATAAACAGTGTCTCCCAGTTTAATTAAAGTCTGTACGATTGCAAGCTCCCTGTGCAGTGTTAAAGATGATCTTATATGGAGACTACGTCTATAATGACAATTCGTGACAATTAACCAAAACAGCAGCACTCCATGTGGAGAGTTATGAGTTCCATGCACAGTATTAAAGATGTGGAGACAGCGTCTTTTAACATGTCCCAGTGGCCTCTTAAGTGACTGCTCAACAATGCTGTGTTTATCCATGCTAACAGGGTGTCGCTGCATTTAATTTCTCCATTGTAGTCATGTTGATTTGGATTTAAACTGCAGTTTCATTTGACAGAAATTGCTAAATAGTTAAAAAAAAATTCTAGCCACCATCTACATACTTGTGCTTCAAAACAGTATACAGTACATAAAACCAGTGAATCCAATCCTCAACAATGAAACTTGCTGAGTATAGTTACACGGCTATTTGTTTTCAGAGAGAATCACCTTCACGAATGCGCCGTCGCCGCAAGAGTTCACGGAAGGAGACACCGCCGTCATCGTGTGTGATGTCATCAGTTCCCCTCCGCCCACCATCATTTGGAAGTATAAAGGAGCTACAATACAGATGGAAAAAGACGGTAAGATGGCAATCAAATGAACACAAGAATGGCATTCAAATTGAAATTCAACATCAAGCTACAGCAATGATTACATTTTGGGACCACTAGTTTGTCAAATGGAGTGGCACATTGATTGAAGCACCTCTCCATTAGACAAAATGAAGATTTGGTCAAGTTCGCTTTTAGCCCAACAGGGGATAGGTGTTATGCCTGAAATGAAATAGACATTTCATCAAACAGTACAATGTGACTGGGAAATAAGGATATTATGACAGGGGAGCAAACAGCCAAATGAAAAAACAAATTTGTATTGTTCTAGTTGAAACATTGCTGTACATTCATGAATGGGTGGGAAACGACAACAATTTAATCAGCTACACTGTGCAGTTCTAAAAAGAAATATAAAAAAATAACTTCTTTCAATATTTCTTTATTTGTGTAATAAAACATCTAAAAATATGAAGCCTGAAGTGGAATACAATTAGGAGGTTATGAGTGTTATGAGTTTTAAAAATAAATAAAACTTAGATATGTTGAGTGCCGGGTCAAAATACTTGTACAAGCACACGATTACAATGCAGATGTTTTGTTAATGGGTGCCTGCCTGACTGTGCCCGTTTCACTTTGACTTTTATTTGTGAAGAAAGAAAGGTAAAAATTAATTTGCGTTTGAATGTGAAAATACAATTGGCTATTTTATTCACCCAAGACCCTGAGCAATATCACAAAGTGTATTGTGTTTTCGCAGGCACATCATAACACAAGCTCGCCCGGGGGTTATAACAGTGTTTTGAATTAACGCATGATTGAATTTATTATTTCATCTCAAACTCTGGCTATCTGTAAGGATATATTTGTGGTATACTATGTAGAGTATGTGGTGTATTAACAATGAATAAACTCCTATGGTGGTACTTCTGAATATGGACACAAGTGGTTCGGTTGACGTCCATATCCTCATTTCAATATGATATTCATTTAAGGGGGATGTATTAGCTCAAGGCACAAACTGGACAGCGACAACTCAAGAGATGTTTTTCAGTCATTTTGAGTAATATTTTAACATAAAGAAATTAGTTATGTATTAAGCAACAACATACAACAAAAATAAAGTAAAACTACCCATCTCGTGTTTGATAGTTATTGCTGCAATTAATTAAGTTTAGCATAGGAACAGCCTGTATGATTTTAATTCAGTGTATTGCATGTTCAACGCAGTTTGTATGGTAATACGATACAATATGATTGATATTTTACTGAGCTGCCAGACCCTTTCCTAGGTATAGGATTCAGTTCAAATTCCGGGTTGTATGGTGATGATCACACTTTTAGTCATTTCTATCTCTATCAGGTGCATTTTTCCCAGGATATTTGACTACTTTTGGGGCAATCCCTCGTAACAAATATTCCCATCCAGTTGAGCTTGTCCATTATTCAAGCCAAGTCACATATTTTACATTAGAAAAATCTCACGGCACACCACCCCCAATTTTTTTTTTTACAAAGTATATATAGAATAGCGGCACGGTGGTCGACTGGTTAGCTAGTCCGCCTCACAGTTCAGAGGTTGTGGGTTCGATCCCGGCTCCGGCCTCCCTGTGTGGAGTTTGCATGTTCTCCCCCGTGCCTGCGTGGGTTTTCTCCGGGTACTCCGGTTTCCTCCCACATTCCAAAAACATGCATGGTAAGTTGATTGGATACTCTAAATTGCCCCTAGGTGTGATTGTGAGTGCGGATGTTTGTTTGCCTCTGTGTGCCCTGCGATTGGCTTGCGGCCAATTCAGGGTGTCCCCCGCCTACTGCCCGAAGACAGCTGGGATAGGCTCCAGCACGCCCGCGACCCTTGTGAGGATAAGCGGTATGGATAATGAATGAATGAATGAATGAATATATAGAATACTTTAATAATGATGACCTCACCTAAATTTACTGACAGATTTGCCAACTGAAGAAATCCGGGCCTGTTCAGTTGAGAAAAAGTTGCTATAGAAAATTTCCTCTTCACAAAAATAGGAAGATCATTGTCATTGTCGAACAAAAGAAACTTGCAACTCACTTAACGAATAAGAAGACAAGATGAACATAATTGGATTAAAAGTTGCTCTTCTTTTGTATAAATAGTAACAGGTGTTTAATTGTACCGTCTTCCATCTAGTGCAAGAACATATAATTGTTCTGTCTGTCATTATACATCACTGGCAGAGATAGATGAACATTATAATGGACAATAATTCCAAACCAATTCAGTGGAATTATTTATTTCCCGTAACATACCAGATGATCCCTCAAAGCACATGAATGTGTCACGCCACAGTTGGTAGGAATCAGTGACTGCATTAACGTAGGAATATTGCTAAGATTCCGGACCGAAATTCGAAATTCTGATAAACATGACGGATGACAGGTGTAGTAATATGTCGAACACCACTTCAACTACTCTGTCTCTGTGGTTCCGTTGAGCCACCTGGCAAGTTTCGTACCAGTCAACCACAGCTGTTTTGCATGACTTGACAATCGCTCACAATGCTTTTATCTTCCCTCTCAAGTTCGCTTTAAGGTGCTGAGCAACAATCACCTTCAAATCCGCGGCATAAAGAAGACCGACGAGGGCTTGTACACCTGCGAGGCACGCCTGATGGCCCGTGGCGAGATTGATTTACGGGTTATCAAGGTCGTCATAAATGGTTAGCAAAGCTTTCTCTGCTGTATTGTTGTCTTTTTGTTTGTGTTTTTTTTGTTAGGAGTGTGCATATCCTTAGAGGCTCATGGGATTAACATGGATACAGTTGCCCACAGCAACTGTGGAGCATGAAGCACTCATGCTCATGTCATGTGTCTGCTCCGGAGTTCTGACACAAGCGGTGTGCTGAAAATAAGCGTTGTGTTTGTGATGCTAATTTTACTTGTGTTTTACATCCTACTTCTATGAATGAAGTTACAACATGCATCTGTGTGTCTCAGTGCTCCCAACCATCAGGGTATGGCAGTCAGAGGTGAACGCCACAGCAGATGTGGGCCAATCTGCCATGTTGACCTGTGCGGTCGATGGCTATCCTGAACCCATGGTGACCTGGACAAGGTAAGAAGCGTTTTCATCCACAGAGAAAAAAAAAACTGACATCAATGAAGCTTTTCAGCACCACATCAATTATAATATCCTGTTTGTTGATGAAACTTCACACTGTGCCACACGTAGTCTCTGGATGCATAAGCCATTTAAAAGCCTCCCTTTCCCATCAGGAAACAAAGCCCATGATAAAGATGAGAAGTCATGTATTAACTATAAAAATCACATTGGTGGCATCACATCGTGTCTGTCGTGCAAACAGCGAAAAATGTTTGTGTCATCAAGTGATTCTAAGTAAATCCAATTTAATCCCTGCTGTTTTGCCACTTAATGTCATTTGTTACTCAAATACATTTGGTAGGCTCACTGGTTAATTCATTGCAATAGGATACTTATTGACATTATACCAAATCGGTGAATTAAGACAGCGAAACCTGAAGACTGGTACTCTCAATAGGCACATTGTTCTGTGTGACACAGATAGGCCCTTGCTTTGTCAGACAGGTTGTGTTTATCCTGTTGCCATGGCAGCATCTTTCTTCTACTGTGTGAACATTAGGACAATTAAAGTGACATTTGCTTGACTATAATAAATTACGGAGATGAGGCAGTAAAAGCACCTGCTTAAATACACTATAGGTTTATACACAGAAAAATCAAATTTCCCCTACTGGAACTTTTTTTTTAATATACTATGTATTTATCCTGATACCAAACAAGCTTTGAACCAACTTGCATCAACTTCCACAAAGGTAATAGCAATGAATGTCGATCATCAAATCATGTAAGTGTGATCCTAAATAGATTTCGATCAGGGGTGCCCACACTTTCAGCCTGAGAGCTACTAATGACATGACCGAGTCAAAATGATCTACCATTTACTAAAAATGCAAAACACCTTATTTATAAATATATTGAGAATTATTTTTATTTGTATCGTATATGCTGGTGTACCTTGTATGACTGCATCAACCTATATAGCACAATACAACAACAAAAAATGTTTTGTAATTTCCTTACTCTGATGATTTGCACTGAATGGAATCAGCCAGGGACGCATAGTCCGGACAGTAGCTGCTGATAGCCAGCCTCAAGCAGATTTGCAGCAACAACAATCCGCCCATTCGCTCCATTCGGCGAATATTGCTGTAAAATTTTTAAAATGCCGCCAAGTGAACAGGACGCTGTGTGGCTGTGTGTGACGTTGTATGCCCGATGCTGACTGGCTGCCGCGAGGCGGAATGGCAAAAAAGTTGACTTGTTTGTACGAGCCTAGTGGCGCGTATGGGCGGATTTCCGGTGCTTCGCTCCACGTCCCACCGCTCCAAACGCATCATTTGCGCCGCCCCTTCGCATCTTCGCACGCATCTTCGCCCGGCCGCGCGAACTACATTGACTCCAATTGAAACGCGCTGCCAGAAACGCTCCCAACGCAGTTGGTGTGAACGTAGAAATACAATAGTGAGGATTTTCTGTTTTTGTTTTTTCTCTATACTAGACTCTTTCTATGGTCATCGCACGAACAATTGTTTGATCTCCCATTGAGAGTTTTGTATTATATTGTATTATGTGAATTTAAAAAAAACAGTAGTGAGGATGGATGATAGGCTGGCGATCGACCCACAATGCCTTTGATCGCAATTGCGATCGACGTAATGAGCACACCTGATTTAGATCATAAACATCATAATATGAAGCAATTACAATGCATGGATCAAAGTGTTACACCTAGGCTTCAGACAATCAGGATTTTGGAGCTGATCCGTGAGTTAAAAAAAAATAATAATAATAATTATTATCACCGATCTGATCAGAAGATGGACCAATCCATCAAATCTGTTTAAAGTACTTATTTACTGTACAATTGCCCCCTGCTATTCAGCCATGTATAGCCAAAATTCCAGTTGCTATATTGTTGACGCCCATTGAAATGCATTGGGAAAAAAATAATTAAACCTCCAAAATTCTCCCCAAAATGCTGATAACCATTTAATAGATGTCAAATGGGGACGTCACAAAACACTAACATTTACCCATCAACCAACTAACAAGCTGTAAGTTCTGCCTCCACCCCTACACATATGTGCAAATAAAGCCCTCCTTTCAAATAGATGCTTTACTGCAATATTGGGCTAGAACTACATTTGCTGATATACAGTATTTATAAGATCAGGCCGAAATGGTCTGTGGAAGATAATGTGACGATCGTATGCAGCAGTTTTTTTCAAACTGTGTGCCTGTGCCGCGAGATATTGCCAGGTGTGCCGTGGGAAATTATCTAATTTGTGTGCCTATGCGGTCTAGCGCCTGGCAGCGTAATCATGTCTTTACTACATTTTAGTACTCTTCCAGCAGTAGCGACAGGTAGCTAATTGTCTTTGTTTGGAGACAAGCAAATTACTGACGTATGTTTATCCAAACGGGCCCATGTTTCACACTGAGTAAGTATCAATGAAACATTATAAAATACTTTTTTTCTTTGTGTTTATCTAATTCCTATTCAAGACATTATAATATAACGTCATTCTTCAATGTTAAAAAATGCTTATATAAACAATATAACACTTATATTGTTAAAGTAAGCTTTTTTTTTCACAATTTCAGCTGGTGGTGTGCCGCGTTTTTTTTTTTCAATGAAATAAATGTGCCTGGACTCAAAAAAGTTTGAAAAACACTGTTATACAGTACTGTCCTTTTTTGTGATGCAAAGGTGTTTAACATTTCAGGGATGCATTAATGTTATATATGCTCTGTTATTTTTGGACTCCAGGAACCAAATCACTCTGGACGCAGGAGAAAAGTACGGCTTCAATGAAGATGGCTCGGAGATGTCCATTATGGACGTTAGCAAACTCGATGAGGGAGAGTACACCTGCATCGCCAAAAACAAGGCTGGGGAAACGGAGCAGGAGCTCAGTCTGAGAGTATTTGGTAAGCGGTGAATATTTATTTATGTGATAATAGGTTGTAAAAAGCTCCAGGTGTGTGGGAATGCGGATTAGGAGTACGGTGATGAGGAGGGGCAATAATGTACTGTCTTTTTCTTATTGTCTTGTTTTTCCTTCGTCCTTGTACAGTAAATAACTATAGCTAGTAATGCAAAGTAGAAGAGTTTGGCCATACAGTTTAGCCTGTTCTCCTCTGCAGCCTAAAAATATCATCAAATTCAAACACAAATGTCATCTTCAAAGCGTTGCTACCAGTGCCAATACTGTTTGAGCAATCATTTTTTTCTCTGCTCCCACACAAGCACCAACGGTAGTTTGTTGTGCCCTCATGCACTCAGATGCAGCATTAATGTTGTAGTCATTTAAAACAAAAATCAATATGATTTATATAATGCCATCAAAAAACAAGGCAGCTGCTCCTTTTTTCATCAAATAATTACCGGTGGCTATTCATGCAGTTTTAATACAGGGTTGCAATTATGTCCCTCTGCTGAGTATTGTACAATTCTCAATTGTTACAGTGTGGGAATGCTACAATGTGTTCATCCTCTGCAGAGTGCGAGGGGGAAAAAAAAACAACTTCACGCTTCACAAGCTGCGCTTGAATTACTTTGCTCTGCTAGCATCACCCCCAAAACTCCTCACCAACAGTTTGGTGAAATGTAAACATAAATAGAGGCCAAGCCTTCTAACAGAGGCGTCATTGCCACATGAATTAAAGTTTGGATCCTCGCGTGGTTATCATACTTTTGCTGCTGCTACCGAGAGTAGAGAGCTTATTACGGTTTAGCCTCGACGCCTCCCCCTCGCACGTCAAGCCTGTAATCCTCCGTTTGAACTCATCCCAAATCAAGAACTCACTCTTTGCGTCAACTTTGTGTTTTACAGTCAAACCTAAGATCACCTACATTGTAAACCAAAGCACCTCCGAGATGGAGGAGCAGGTCATGCTAACTTGCGAGGCCTCGGGGGATCCGACACCCACCATCAGCTGGAGCTACGGCAACCGCGTCTTCACTGACGGCGAGCAGGTAAAGCACAAATACAACTATTAACTTAATCATGATGGCCAATTACGCTGAGTGGTCTGATTTGCACTTTTTATGGAATGACAAATTAGTGGAAGCCAATGTTATAGGTCAGGCTTGCACCAACGGAGCCAGAAAAAGATTCAGCTGTTTTGCTGTTCATTAGTCAGGCATGCGAGGGCTTTTTGATGCACATTTTTTGTGTCTTTATAATTAGTCTACAGGTGTATCAGATGTTAAATTAATGGAAATATACAGTGCCCGCATTAGACACTTTAGGACGTTTTGGGTCCAGGGAAGGACCCAAATTTGGGAAACACTCTTTTTGATGGCCATATGTATTCCTACAGGCAACTTTTTTTTTTCTTAGTCCATTCATTAAAAAAAAAAAAAAAAAGAAAAAAAATCAAAATTGTCCAAGGAATTAAAATCTTTGGCAAATGTGTGATCTCATTATGTACTGTTAAAAATAATTAAAATGTCCCATATACTTATGATGCACACTAGGGATCTAGGGATGAGCATAATAAAGAATTAATTGAATTGATTGTTGATGAACCCTCTTGACCGTCAAGTAATTGAAGCAAAATAGAATGTGCTACTTGGCGACAAACAGCAGAAGTGTTCTGTCACTCTCAACTGGTGATATCAGCTATGCGACGTTACCGCTACATTCCACATAGGCTTCCAATTGCACAACTCCTCCAGTCAATTTACTGCACTAATATACTAATAAAATTAATATAAAAATGATTGGTAATTAATTTTCCAAATGTATTGATAAAGTCAAAATACGTGTATTGCTGCGATACAAAGATTAAGCCCCTATCCCACTGAGGGGCGAACATTTCCGACTGTTAATGAAGGTAAAAAAAAAAAAAAATGACGTTCACATCAGGGTTAGTTCAAGGTCGCAAATGTTCGCCAAATGATCAACAGACGTCCGTCAGACGTTTGCTTGTACTTCTCTTGCCACGAGGGAATTTTGAACACGTTTGTCAAGAAAAATCACAAAATGTTATGCCAAATGTTATGCACACATTTGTGACATTGAACGAAACCTGACTAACTCTGATGTGAACGCAACATTTGCTGCCTTGGAAAACACTCGCAATTGTTCGCCGCTTAGTGGGACAGTTACGTAAATTTTTAGCAAAGCAACATTTCTAACTTTAATATATAATCATTTGATATCCAACTTTAATAACAATAGATCAGCAAACAAAGAAAGCAACTAGTGGCAAAAAGAACAGAAGGTCATCAGTCATTAGCTGCCAGCATGATGAAACTGGGACATCCTGTCACATTCACGACAGACTGCAAGAAGCCAGTATTGCACCTTTAACCGGAATTCCAAGAGGAGAAGTAACCACCTGTAGGAATGTGCAGGCAAAGCACTCCGTGAGGTTTGTGAGTCGGCCATTAATTCCTGCAAATTAAGAGGCTCCTTCGAGATGGCCCACTGGATCTCACGCAATTAGCTCGACAATACTGCATTCAACTGTCGACGTGGGGATTAGATTCTACTTAAACGCTCCCAAATGTCAAGAAAGTCAACCCAAATTCCTCTCTTTCCCAATCCAATTCTATCCAGAGGCCTGTGATTAAACTCAACGTCTGCTTCTTACTGTTTGCTACAATGAGTGCTTGACTGATCAAGTGTTCATCTAGCGTTTTCAATCACATTTTTGCTCTGCTCATGCTAGTGATTGAAAAGGTTCTACATTTTACGCTCAATTGTATCCTCTCTGCACCCACACTCATGAAGAGCTAGCTTCCATTACAATCTTGACCAATATTTTCCCATAATATTTGACCATTAGGTCAAATCATCAGAAACAATGAACACCTGCCTGTTGCTCTCCTCACAAAGCTCATGCAGCCTGCTTCCTCAAGGGTCTCGCTATGGCTGCGAAGTAATGAGGGGGAAAATGTTGAGAGAATGGTGTACTTCGTGGCGGGATTGTGGAGCTGCTCCATTACATGCGCTACATTCTCTCCCTACAGGCACACCTAAACAGGATCTATCAGGTATGAAATCGGCGTGGCACACAACTGCACTGTGGCAAAATGCGCCTCCAGATTTCAGATGAAATCCGATTATCCCATTCTGGTGGACGTTTCTAGAAAACTCAATCATTGACTCGACTGCTGCATGCGCTCCAAGTGTAGTTCGTCAAATAGTCGCTCTTGGCGTAGAAGCATGACATCGCGTGTTTTATCGTCACGTAACCCAAAAAAGTGAAACACCATATTCTCTGTCTCCTGATCACTGTCAACCTTGGTATCGTAGCATGAGGTTGCCTCACTCATGTCCATCTCCATACGGTAGTTGTCTAGACCAGCGTTTCCAAAACTTTAAACACTCATAACCTCCCTAGCCTCCACACACCCGCAAAAGAAATTTAAGGCATCGTGTTTAATCGTACTCAAAACACGACAAAATACTAAATAAAAGCAAGCACAAACTAGCCATGCAAAGGTTTCTTTTCTTATTAAATAGCTGCTAACATTTAACCGTTTTGTGAAAAAACATTGACAAAAAAAATGTAAATCACTTCTGTCGACTGAAAATGACATCAGAGTTGCTCAGGGCTTCGATAACGACCAATCATGGCTCAGCTTCAGAAAACAGGTGAGCTGTGATTGGTCGTTACCTGAGCCCTGAGCCACTGTGATGTTATTTTCAGTCGATAGAAGTGACAAAATGGCTGCCCCCTGAGATGGCTAAAAATGGGTGGCTTTTGCTGCTTAACTCAATTTCCACAAACTCAATATTCATCAGAATGCCTTGTTTCAACTAGTGGTCCTGCATAGAGCATGTTCTTGAAAAAAATGTTTGGGTTCCCTTTTAATGTTGCAATTGTAGCATGTTTAACCATACACATGAGACCCCCCCCCCCAAAAAAAATACAATAAAATAAGTAAACGCAAGAGGGGCATGTGCAGCTTGATTGTTGATTTTATCCTACTGCCAGTAAACTAAAATATTTTTTTATTGAATGGTTAGTGTTTGTGGGAAAAATAAAAATCACACGTTGGAAAGGTGTCCAGTAATGATTGTACCAAACCACCTATATGTTTTTATTCCTGTGCACCCCCTTGAAAAGATGCACCACAATTTACACTTTATCGTCTTGCACCGCAGTTTAGGAATCCTGGTCTAGACGGTCTAACATTGTCATCGTGGTCAGCACAAATGGACCATGAATAAATGTCACGCCTTCCCATCTGTCTTTGGAGAGTCAAACGCTCCGCTTCTCCAAGTCTAACATCAGTGGCGGCCTGTAAAAGGGATGCTTTTTGTGATGCTTTCAATTTTTCCAGCTGGTTTCAATGTGTGGACAACAGAAGTACAGTGTTTTTAACGCCACCTGCCAGGTTCACAGGGGCGAGCGTTTGATCATCAAAAATAGATTGCGAGCGGCGCACCGCACTCCAAACGCAAAAAGAACACTGCCGCCATATGACGCACGTCACGATATGCCTGTTTTCCCTCTGCCCACGGTGCAGAGGCGCACTGTCACACTAACGCTTCACACCTCCTATTTTATCGAGTTAAAGTGACCAGTATTTAATACCAAATGTGCTGCCAACATATCAATTTTTATGGCTCTAAAAACATTTACTGCCACTGCAAAGATTAAATCTGTATGTAGTCGCCTAGAGAATGATTTTCACAAAACAGAAGAACGGGCATTGACCAGTGCAGTCGCATGCAGCTCTTCACGCACAGTGGCGTCAGTGTGTTTTGCGCATCTCGAGTACGGCCTCAAAGAAACGATTAGCAGCCCCATGAATGACCCTATTGTTTAGTCGAGTAGTAGGATTAAAAAAAAAAAAAAAATGAGTTTCCTACATATCTCTTTCTAGTTGGATAAATTTGACAGGGGAGCATAAAGTGGGGTGAAAAAGAGATGCTCTGAGAAATGGCTGCTAATTGTTCGGTTGTCTTGTTCTGTTCATCTGATGTCCGTCTGTCACGCCATCTGTATTCATCACAACAGCTGTATTTCATCCAGAATGGCTGCATCCAATGACAGTGCATCCAATTTGGCTCATTTTTGAGAGTGTGGGTTGATTGTACTACATTGAAAAGCCAGTGCATCTGTGCATTGCATTGAATTTAATTATCCGCTTGTTTGAAGGAGTTTCCAGCCTCTTTGAAATGATTCACAAGGGGAGGACAATGTGGTAAACCTCAGACAAGTTCAAGGTCCTACCAGTTTGGTTATAATTACAGTTTAACTTGATGAAAACTGTCGCTGTGATTTGTGTGCAAAAAGCAAGGCATTATATTATGTGATCAGCATTAGCAAATGGCAAAATATTCTTCATAGCAAGTGGTTGGAATTAAATTAGTTTAATAGTGGTTTTACCACATCATATGGGTTGATTGAAAAAACAAAACAAAAAAAAAACGTTTTCAAGGTTTTGACTATAACCTTACCTATTAGTAATATTTTTTCCACTGCATTGTATCAATATCAACACAGCACTTTATTTATACACCACGGTGCCACCTTTCATTCTTAAGTGCTTCTCTGAACAGGTAACATGAAACTTGCCCCCAATCTCCAACCCTCCTTTCTCTTGACCATCCAACAGCTCTCACCCCATGTGCAAAAGCCTTATTTATTGTGAGTCTGAAAAGATAAGGCTGATAGTAGCCATTCGTTTTTTTTTCTCCATTAGCAAAACCACATGATATACGTAGAACTACATATTGGTTACACTTTTCTCAAGCAGATTACTAGTTGCCTCAACAACTTACAGTGAGGATACAAGGCAAAAATTGACACATACACAAAAAAAAAATAAGCTTGCAGTAATGTTAGCTTCCCCAGCTGAGCTTTAGCTCTGAACGCTGCAGAAATGTACTCCAGCCTCTACTCTGCTGCAATGCTGTCTTCAAATAAAATTTCTGCTGCAATGCCGTCTTCAAATAAAATTCAAGGTGCTGGTTCTTCTGCATTATTTGTTAGTGCATCTCGTTCCAAATGATGTGTTCAAAGCTGTATGATTTTTACAGTCTCCCGCGGTACTGTTCTGAAGCAGACTTTGTACTACGCAGTGGAAAAGCCGTATTAATATTTAGAAGACAGTTTCCCGCTTTAATATTTTGCCGTGGGAAACCGAACCCCACCCAAACTGAGGCACGTGAGAAGTCAGAGCTTTACAATGGAAATGGGGCATACAATTTAGAAGACAAGAGATATTTGCCGTTATGAGGTTTTATTGCCACGAGACAACAGTTGTCTGCCCCGCCTCTTTGGGAGTCTGGTCCTGAGACTGTTCGTCCTGCAAGCGAATCGATTCTCATATGATATTTCTCAGTCAGACAAATCACAACAAGATGGACGGATTAACATTTGTCTCATCAGCAATAGGGCCCAGACGGCGTGGCGTCTCACACAGACCCATCACACTAATATACAATGTTCCGGAGGTCACTTTCCTTCTGGTGAACCCAAGTGACATAAAAACATGCCTTTATTCATTCATATGTTCCTAACTCATCTGAATGTGGTGGGTAGAGCGTTCCCAGTGAGAAGACGGGAAGTCTCCCCCCCCACACAGCGGCTCTGGTTGTAATGCCGCTTTTGTTACAGGACAAAAACTAAAGCAACTCGAGTTACAGCTGCTGCGCTCTGACAGATTCATTGTTTCTCTCGCTTAAAGACGTCTTTGTCTGGCCTCGCTCAACTCTTCTCACGGCAGACCTCCACTGTAAAACTTGGTGCCCAAAAATGCATTTTTACTCGACTCGTACAGCACGATATGCAGCGTTGTCTGATAACAGATGTGCGAAGCTCACTCCCTATGAGGATTAGGAGGGAGATTACTAGATCGCACAATATAAAAGCAGTGATTATGTAAATTACAATTGGAGTAAAACTAATATGTCTGTCCAGAAAACATCGGCAGGAGTCTTATCGGTGGGAAAGTTGTGCTGTTGGTACAGCTATTAGCACTTTGTTTTGATTAGTTCAAAACAATAAACAGGCACAGTTGGATAACGTTGAGGCAAATTCATTTGTAGTCAATCGCTGAAGGATTTTCATGTTCTTTTCGAGTACTAAATTCACATTCTAGCAAAAAGTGAGGGAACATTTGCGTATTATTGAACAGGTTTCGTTTCAATGACACATACACACACTTATGTACTGTATTCCTATTTGGTCTCTCCAACATCCAGAAAGCTAATTAAATAGTATGTACTCGGGGAAGAAAAGAAATTGTTTAATTGCTAATAAAAGGCCAAAGCCCATTAACGTGGTAGCAGTTTCGAAAGACTTCAGAGAAAATCTATAATTGTGCAGTTGTTGTCTCCTATGGAAACAAAAGGCTCCTGCGCCCTGAATGCTCAGTAATGCGACGATGGAAGGTTGTTGCGCCTTAACGACAGCATTCATGATGGTTTGTGTCAGTCAGGGGCCTTGAAATACAGGGTTTTGCATTTATGAGGGTTTGTTCTTGGGATGTCATAACAATGCAGGGACCCTGTGGCTTTTAATGTGCCGTGTTATTTATTTATTTATTTTTATTGATGAGCTCCAAGCCGCCAATAGATTTACCCATTGTCTTGTCACATTTGACCAATGACGTTACCATACACGTCACAGTGGACCACTGAAAGTCATAAGATGCTGTAATTACCATTACTGCTGAGAGTTGGATAGAGGAGGAGGGCAAAAAAGGCAGAGCTACTGCCGGCGCACACAGACACGATCGAGATACATGCTCAACCGCAAGGAATCCTGGTCTTTGTAGTACAGGAAGTGCTTTTATGTGGAAGTGCGGTGTTTGGCCCGCAACCCACCGCAAATACACAAGCAGAGGTAAACAAGCTCAGAGACGCAGCAGAAAAGCACACTTTTGGGGCGAGGAGGAAACCGGCTGCTTCATTCCTGTGGTGGGGGACATGAATATCAAGTGTTTTATTAACAGTTAAAAGTAACACGCGGAAATGACATCCTTTGAGTAACGAAGCCGTGCGTCACGGTTCACAGTGGGTTATTCAAATGCCGGAGCAACTCTATCCGCTCAATCGTGTAAAAGGGTTATTCAGAATATTTCATAAATCGGAATTTTGACCTTAAACCGAATATTGACGGCATGTAAACGTAGTCGCTATGGTGCTGGGGATAAAATGGTAGAAGAGGCACGGGCGTCGTACGTCGTTAATTCGAGGACTTCCTGTATATACGACTACATTTAGCTGTTGAATAACAATGAGTCGATGGAGCTGCCATTGATCTTGCCGTGAAATTATTGCATCTTTGTTTTGGTTGCGCTAGCTCCACCCCGCCCACCACCAACCGCCCTCCCAACCTCAACCTGCTGCCGTTTAGTTTGTCTTAAGCAAACGTGTATCACACATATGACAGTGATGCAGTGCTTCTGCAGTGCAGAGCCGGTGCCTCGTGCATAGACGAGGTGCTGATGTTCCACACTATTAGGCCGCCTGGTAGATTAGGGCCATAGCTCTTCTGCAGCACGGCAGTGACAATGCGGCTAACTGCTGTTTGCGCTAATGTGCAAGGTTTCACTGCGAGGTTACAGGACAGACTGTGCCTGCTGCCAACAACACTCTCATAGCTCACCATCTCTTACTACAACCTGCTGCATGAAGCCACAATTCTATTTGGGGTTTACGCAATGCTATCATGAGCATATTGTCATTTTTGACATAATGAGCTGTTCAGTGTTATTCTATCTGATACTATACACTACAATACAACTTTATGTAGCGCAATTTCATAACAGTTATAACAAGCACTTTACATTCGGGTGGAGTTTGCATGTTCTCCCCGTGCCTCCATGGGTTTTGTCCAGGTACTCCGGTTTGCTCCCACATTCTAAAAATGTGCATGGTAGGTTAAGTGGACAAGTGCATTTGATCTCAAAGAGAGCTGGGATAGGCTCCAGCACGCCTGCGACCCTCGTGAGGATAAGCGGTTTGGATAACGGAGGGATGGATGTGTATTGGCTGCCAGAGGTGTACTTTAAAATATAATTCTGTTTTAATCCACACCTCCGGAATAAAGTTTGTTTTATACTGAGTAAAAATGTGTGAAAGACATGAGCCAAGCACCATTATTTTTGTTTTGATAAACCAAGTTCGCACTTGGATAATCACAATTTTTTTTTAGCAAAGGAGGGACAGTAAAGGCTTAAGGCAGCTAGATTAGTCATTAAACTTTGATTTATGATGATTTCAATGTAAACTACTAAAACATTTATTCTGCTGAAAAATCTGAATCTGTTGCATAAGATTAGTATGTGTTTTTTGGAAATCTTTTTTTTTTGGGCTCCACGAGTGAGAGCCATTATGGACTGATTTTGGTAGTTTGCAGACGAGACCAGTTAGAAACTGGTGTTTTTAATAGAAATATTGACACGTCTGCCACGCAATCCAATTCAATCAATTTAATTGATATGATTAACAAAATCTCACTCAAAATTTCAAATGACACTTTTTTTTTTTAATTCAAGTGTGAATGTTCTCTTTAATCAACTATTATTCGTTTTTCGCTTTCTATACATCATCACTGGTTGGCAGTGGGTTTTTACGTCAAGGACACATGACGATGAGGAAGAGTAGATTTTTAAGACGACACAATGCATTCGCTTGTGTGGAAACACTTTGGATTTAGCAAGAAAGGAGATCATCTTGACAACAGTATTGCCATGTATAGCTTTTGCAAATGCCAAGTGAAATATAACGGGAACGCGACAATTTGTCGACTCATCTCGAACCGCCATCACAAACAACAGCAAACCTGAATGAATCAACAGTGACGGCTGCTGTGCAAGGTATTTGGACTGGGACAGACCAAAAAGGTGTTGCTTGCCTCATTTTTTCAAAAACGCAATTGTAAATCTTCTTGTGCTCAAAGAACTTATTGTTGCGTACGCACGTTTCGCGCACAAATTGGTGCATACCCACGGTTAGTAAATGAGGTCTATTGAGCGCACGCAAAGAAGTGCCAAACATCAGACCAGCTGATATTTTTGAAAAAGAATATGTAAGCCTTTGGCAAAATTGTTTTAACAGAACAATCACAGCAGCAGGTTAATTTAATGTGAAAATATGTTTAATACTTGTATGTATGTTTTTGTTCCACAAAAGAGAATGTGGAATACCGTTTAGCACTTTATCAAAAGGGTTTGTTTAAATTGATGTTTTGATGCATAAAAAGAACCAGCTTATTCAGATAAGGTAAGTTAATGTATAAAAAGAGAAGTAACTTTTTCTGCTTCACTTTGTTTATGCTTGAATATTAAGAGAACGAGCATGTTCTCATAGTTTTTTTTTCACATTTTGTAAAGCTGAGTTGGTTTTAAAATAAAATCTAATGAAACAACATTCTATTGTATGAGTCATTAGTAACTTAGTTAGTTTGTTTACAGAAATATATAATATTGAAATATCGTAGGGAAATTGCCTTTATCATATCGAATTGTATCGTTGAAAAAACAAAAAAACAAACTGATATCGCATTGTGTCGAACCGTTAGGCTTTATGTCGAGCCAGATCGTATCGGTCAACAAAACGTTTTGTTACACCCCTAAGACACACTTGTCATCATACAGTGATGGTATGTAATTATTTTTCATGTCTATATTAGATTTCAACCAAGGTTTATAAGACGAAAGTGGCAGATATTTACTACGACCTTCCTTTCTACTTGAGGACTAGCAGGGAGCTGCCTCTCTTAAAGCTAAATGGAATGGAACCCTAATTAATGTCATTGTAAACACCCCCATCTGTCCTCCTTTTTCCTAATGTAATATGTCAGAATGATGGCTGTGTAAAAAGTAGTTAAAATGAGAAAGCTAGTGGTGGTCTAAAACTTTTACAGTGTCGGGTATCGAGTTTTCATTGCTGTTTATTTGCACGTAGAACGAGAAGTCCCACTGACACACATTGTTAAACAATTAATTAGACTTACCGATTCTGTATATTTGCGTGGTGGCCCACATATATTAGTTTTGGGTTAAAGTACTCAATTAAAGTGTGCAGTTCCCGACACCAGTGGACTGAATTTATAATGTGCGACTAATGAAAGATGGACTCAGGCTGTGAGTTCATTGATGGTTTCATTTGCCTTTTTTTTTTTTTCCCTGACAATTAGTCCAGCAGATTGCATTCACTTACTTCCGAAGTTTCCTTGCTGTTTCACCTGATGAAAGAGCTGTTTGCAATTTGTTACACGAGCCATCGCACCTCATCTTCATGTCTAACACGTTCTCCTACGAGCATGTCTTATGTAAAGCTTCTTGTCTTGCTGAGCTGTGTCTTCGTCATTTCAAATGGACATAGCATGTTGTCCTGGGTAGTTCAAATGTTTTTCTTGTGAGCGGGTGACCAAATATGGATACTCATATTGCATTTTGTTCCCTGGTCACTTCATAATGTCTAAGTACCGTATTTCTGCAAATAGTGGCCATCCCTGTAGTAGACGTGCCCCAATTGCTGGGTCATCCCCCTTTGACAAATAACCCTCTCCCTCACATAGACGTCTCCCATTTCGCCTCAGAAAAAAAATAAACAAAATAGGAAAGAACTGCAATTGCCTCATTCCAGCAATGCAATTGTTCACACAGCAGTTAACAGCAGAGGCAATTTTGAGCCATGAACATTTTTTGTCAGATGAAATCAAGTGTGGACTTTTATTAACAAGCTGACTTCAAGGTATCTACAATTAGTGTCTTGTCGACTGACAGGTGGTCGCTCCATAATATTTTATGCATCTGTGCTTTTATCTTTAAAGAAGTTTGTTTCTATAATTATACACCTCCCCTTTGGCACTATTTGCAGAAATACTGTATTTAATTCTTAAAATAAACACTTGGAAATTCAACTGCAAATCATTTTGTTTCCAGTTTAATGCAGCTAAATTAGCCAGCATGTTCTCGCAATGAAATGTCGACAGAATACATGAATGCATAGCGGGCCAATGAACACCATATATAATACTCCCTCCAACATAATAGGGAGAATTAATGTGTGGTGTAAACTTTGTTCCAATCCTCTTAGAATCCACTGATGTATACAGCATTCGGATGTTGAATACAATCCATAGCTGACAGGATTAATTAAAGTAATGACCGACATTTACTGGTTGTAGAAAAACACAAAATGGGTCAGACTCCCTAGTTTAAGAGGCCGGAAATGATCTATTCAGCTTTACGTAGCGTTTTGAATGAAATGAATGATATTTAGCTGTGAATAATGTAAAATGCTAACTTAGCATGTCTTTATCTTAAGGCTATCACTGGGTCTGATGATGAAAGGCACAAGGAAATGGATGGCAAATCGATCATCTCAACACCACTTTTTCAACGCTGATAAACTGAAGACCTTTTTAATCTCATCTTTGAAAGCATTTGGGCCATCATGACACCAGTAGACGTGCTTCTCAAGGAAGCTTAGACGCAGTGTTGTTCCAAAGAGGACACACTAGGGATTACGGAAAATATTTCAAATCCAAGCCTTTGCTGTCACACAATAGTCGACATCAAGCATATAACTGCTCTGGATATGTAGACTGTTTTAACCAAATCCAACTTTCAAGCTCGGGTATTAAGGATGGAAAAAAAGAAGAAAAAAAACACACTGCACTTTATACGTACTTGTTACATGCTGTTTGCAGCACCAAAGCTTTTTTTTTTTTTTTACCTTCTAAGAATTACTCTGCTTCTTTTTTTTGTTGTTGTTTGTTGTTCTCTATGTCCTCTACAGGCATCATGGACTCGTCCTGAGCAGCACAAGGTATTCTAAATGCATGGCTTTTTTTTTTTTTTCTTACACTCATCCATCTTCCATGTCAGGGGAGTTGAATGCGATTATGGATGGATGCAGATGAAAATCCTTCAAATAAAAGTCGGGAAGAAGAGTAGGCGCACAGTGGGGGCGGTGTAACTTTTTCACTGTGTATGAGGTCATTTCACTTTATGATATATACAGCGTAGCCTCATTTTTTCTGATGAATCCATTCCAGAAAGTCTGAATGAAACAAAATCATACGAAAATCAAAGCAATATTTCCCATGGCATAATAATCCAATTAATTTTTTCCAGACACCCACAAATATTTACAAAAAATACATTTTATGGAGAATAACTATAGTTTTATGCTACAAAAATAAAACAAATAAATGTAAATGACCAAAAAAGTCGATAAGCATTTCACATTACTTTTACCTTTATCGAAGACTTTTGATGGCGTATGGAAGACACCAACGAGGGAGGAGGAGAAATATTTTTGTCTTTTCTTGAATTCTGTCATGTTTCTCACATTCTTTCTCAAATAGCTGGTACTCAAAATGTTATGTTGTCAAAAAAGTCGGCTTGCTCGGAAAGACCAGGCAAGTTGGAACAAGATCGGCATCAGACATTCTGTCAAACGTTAAGGTTCCAAAATAAAAACACACCAGTACAGTAACTTTTTAATCACACTTTCTTAGCAGTCACACTCAAACTATTTTGTGCTCGTTAACACTGAGTGTGACTGCTAAATATGCCACCATGGGACCAATGAAAGCGAGGTGAAACCGCGTTACTATACTGCTTTTATTTTGAAGGTCTGACTTTTGGCAGGATGTGTTAAACTGATGTTGCTCAAGCGTTGCAGGGCAGACCGGGAGGGTTATTGCTTTGAGTTCAGAAAAGCTTGCATTGTGGAATACCTTGCCATCTGTTTTTACTAAAACGTAACATGAAATCATTTTTGTTTTTAAACGTAAGTATGGCAGAAACTGTGCATGTCCTCTTATGACCACGTGCCTACACTACGGTAGTTCATTGCACGCCATTCGTGACCTCGGGACCATCATATGACCAACCAATGACCCGAAAGTACTCAAAGTACCAACGTTAAAATATGATGCAACAAAATTACATGTTATGACGACACAGCTCTGATTTGTGCTTTTTTCCCACAACAGTTTGCGTTTGTGTTTACCGTATGCAAGGGAGCCTTAAAAAAACTCGATTTGTTTAACTGTTTTTCTCATATTTACCCCATTTTTATCACTTACGTTATCCTTTTTTTAATCTTTAAAACGTTAGCGCAACGACATCATTTCTGTTATCAGTGGTGTTGCACCACCTTTTACAGCGTCTATGAAATGGGCAGTGAGTTTAGTTTCCCAAGAGAAATCCAACTTTGGCACAGCGTCATATCTCCCCCGGTGCTGTGCCAATATCTTTTCCATCGTGTTATGTCTGCCTCGATGCATCACAGCCAGAGCCTGTTGGTGAAAGAAATAAAAATGCCAAAAGAAAAGTCTGCCAGCAACTTGCTTTGCCTCTTGAGTTCTACATGTAATAAATACAAGTACAGGACATATTTATTTCTGTGGTAAACAGAATCAAGCTCCAATTCATCAATACTTTGGTTACACATGAAAACAGAATTCTCTCGTTCGGTTTTGATTCTCAACCAAAGTAGTGAAGATGAACTCACTGCTGTGTCAACATCAATATCAAATATTGATGTTATTTGGACTCAGAACCCGCCAGAGCCAAAAGCAAAATAAGTGGCTGCTTGGGGCGCCCCCCAAGAGCATGAGGATTTTTTTTTTTTTTAAACACATAAGACAAACATGGCAAATGAAATGATCCTAAGGGCCCTATAAATGCTTTGTCTTACCCCTGTTTTTGTGGATTGGCATCCATTCGGTAATAATCACGCGTTGCCCAAAGAGTACATCAATGAAAAATCAGCTGTTTGTGTCTAGACGGTGCGGAAGAAATGTTTGTCATCAAGTGCGGCAATAATTACAAGGTTTGTGTACACTTGGCCCGTGTGCCTGTTTAAGTAACAGACCTTCGGGAGGTTTGCTTTCCTTCAACCAAGGAATGCTCGAAAAATGTGAATTTAACCATGTTATATTGACAAGACTGTGATTGGTTTACATTAAGGGGGTGAAATGAAAGTCATCAGCCCCAGAATAACATGGTGTTCTACGGCGCTTGCACTGTGACGTGTGTGCGGACGTCCTATAATAGAAGGCAGGCAGTGGGGAGAAGAGTTATGGGCACGGAACGGTGTTGTGTGCGTGCCGAGCATGTTAGCGCCAAATACGTCAGGCTCGGCGGACAAGCCGCAGAGGGGAGCGCGTTTCCTTCTTACATACGCCGGGCCAGTTAAGGTTTGGTGACACGTGAAGTTAACGTGTCCCGTGGTGCATTCCCGATTTCACGCTTCAACATTCCCAGAGTCTCTCTGCCTGCTACGCTGTTAAAGCCAAGAAAATGTGATGTAGCATTTGCTCATTTAATGGAGTTAGTGTACCAATAGTCTTGATGTTGTTTTAGACCAAACCTCAGATAAAGGCCTTCCGCTACTAGTGATGCCACAAGTGTAACGTGATATCGTGATTTCAAAATTGCCACAATATCATCGTCGTGATGTCACGATATCAAAAGCAGCATATCTCTGTCAGAAAAACATTCATATTTGCCCCGTCCAGCCGAACACAGCATTGTGAACTACAAATGATGCCGCTGAACCAATAGGAACATGTGACAATGAAAGAACTGGCCAAGACTAATTTCTTTGTCACTATTTTTTTATACAATATCGTGAGATTTTTTTTATATCACCAACCTCCCCACAATAACGTGGTAATTATACCGTGAGGTTCTTATCGTGTTAATATCGTAATGTTTGGATATCGTTACATCCCTAAGTAGGGGAATGTAAAATAATTGCACATCTGATCCCACCATGTGTCATGGCAACCACGTTTAGCGCAACAGAGCAAACGTGCCAGAAATTGTAAACTATAGGGAAATTAATGATCAATTAACCCATTGTTTTCATAAATATTATTTTTAAATTTGATATACGTATTACTCTGAATGATCTGAACTCCTGTTTGGATGCCACTTACATATTGATAAAAATAATGTTACAAGGATGCAGCTCAACGTCCCACAGCCATGGGATCAATCATGTGAATTCATATTGATCAGTTAACAAATTGCTATACCAAATATTGATTATGAGTTTCATTAGGTAGCATTACTTGTGAAAAGATATTCATATGACTAAATAAAGGCTAGAAATAGAAGCCCGGGCCTCTCTGTAGTTGAGTAGATCTGCTCCTTCCCACGAGATCAGGGCAGTATTTTAGTGATTTGATTTGTCTTAAATGGACGCATCTATTAGAAAAATGCAAGAATATTGCTCAAAACAAAGAATCAATATTTACTAAATGAGTGCCAAATTTCGACGTGTATAGGCTGCGTTGCCAAGCTGCAGAGTCCGACAGAGAATGTTTCTGCACCAGGGTCAGAATAAAAGGCCATTGTGTTATATAAGTGTTGCTCCAGTCCCTCTACCCGCGATGCATAATGAATGCTGCAGACATGCGTAGCCTATTCAATGGGAATACAAACTAGCAAGCCCTCTCTTTATATGGTCACCAAGGCTGCCTCTCAGTCGGCATGTGTAAAAGCATCCGCGGAATTGTTGTGACTGCAGTTTGGACCTGAGCCCTTCAAAATAAAAATTGGAAATGAGCTGCTTGAGGCGTTTGCTACTGTCACACCTTGTAAAATGAACAACCTACCCCAAAATAAATACCCAAATTTTGCATTGCAAATACTTTAAGTAAATTCAACAATACAGATTGAGGGGTCGAGGTTTGCCAAACGCGGTGATCAGGCCTCAAAGACAATTCATATCATCTATCATTTGCAGCTCGATAAAATGGAACGCATGCGAGCAAAGTCATAAAAGACAATTATCAGGACTGGCGGGAGGCAATTATTTGCCATCTTAACTGCAGGGAACCAGTTGTTACGGGCATTACCGTTATCATTAGGCTTGTTGGTATCAGAGTCACAAATGGTAGTCCTATCTTGTGAGGGACGTTTGTAAGTGACAGTTGTTGACCCTGAAGGCGGGGAAGCTGCCTCAAGTCAGGTGTCGATGAAAGCAGGTAGCATCTCTTGAGTGGGGGAGTCATTTACATAACTCATTAGCCAGCTGCCTGTTGTCGTTTCCCTGGCTCGGAATGCAACGCGCTCTCTGCCTCGCTGAATTTGACACACATTTTGGAAAGGATTGGCAGCCAAATCAACGCAGAGTTGATCATGACAAGCAATTTAGTCCCCCCAAAAAATAAACAACTCAAACTACCCTGAATGAAAATCAATGTAAAAGCTGGCTTAAGGTGAGGCAGCACTGTCACAAGTTGCTAAGCACTTCAAGTGGAAAGCTCTGTATGGTTTCTCCAGTCATGAATTATTGATCAGCTCCCTGCTACTGTCAACTGTGCTCTTGTGTTTCCACATCTGTTGCCTATTTTCTGGAATCAAATGTCTTCTGCTCCTCAGCGTAGTTCTCCTCGACGTTATGGGCCACATAAACAACACGTGTGACTGATGGATGCGCCGTGTCCTTAACGGGGCTGTTGTTTGCTTCTGTTCAGAGTGAGGATGGGAACGTGGTGGTGCGGAGTGACGCTCGCGTCTCCTCCCTCACGCTAAAGTACGTCAAGTACACCGACGCTGGGCAGTACCTGTGTTCGGCGCGCAGTGCCATCGGGGAAGATGACCAGGGGGCATACCTGGAGGTTCGCTGTAAGTATCATTGGATAGTAAACCCCCTTCTATTTGCTGCAAATCTAAAAAATCTGTCGGTAATTGACGCCCTCCCTAAAAAGGTTTAGAATTGCCTATAGATGACATAAGAGGGCAGCAAAAAGTTTCTTTTGTCCAAACGAAGCTCCTGACCTGACTTCAAGATACAGTATAGCCTTGGCAACAAGTTGCCATAAGATTATGGGAAAGCAATACTTTTGTCTAAATGAAGCTCCTAATCGCCCTATGCTTAGTCCGCCTTTTTCTTTTTTGCGTTACCCGTCTATCGCCTACGAAATGGCCGTCTGTCATAGGCGGATAGACGGACCGGTCCGTCGGTCAGCCGGAATGCCCAGCCCTGCTTATTTAAAATATTCCCCCAAAAAACCTGAAAGTCCAGCAACCGAATGTGTTCCTTCCAGTTTCATGAAGATGCTACATTGCCAGCTGCTTTGATTTGACCTGACGTTTTTGGGTGGTAGCAGCGCAACCGCAATCCCATTTTATGTCGGCACATGACACAAATTTGCAAAATCAGCAGCGTGCGATGGTATGGCGCAGGGGCTTGAGATATGCAGCCTGTCGCCCAGAGCTCTTCATCTGACAGCTTGCTGTGTGGCGGCTACTCACTTGCATTATTACTGCCTAAAAATTCTCAACCCAATCCTTTTGCAAACGGTGTGAAAAAAAAATGATGAAAATGTCAATGTGTTCGCTTAACGACAGAAGTGTAAACCGTCATGCATTAACACGAGACCCTTCTGCCTCTGAAAGATGGCATTTTCTTTCTTCCATGTTACTATTCAATGTAACAAGTCAACCCGACAATTGTACGCCTTCTGACAAGCATCTGTATTGCAAAGCAATAGAATGTGATATTTTTCAGCCTGTGTCTTTCACACAGATCCCAACAAAGCAAGAAATTACTGCGTGCGCACTTAGACACAGCGACAAGATTTCCCAAAGTCCTGCAATGTGATCCTCAGGATGCATTACGATGGAATAAAGGACAGTACTTGTCGGACGATTGCTTTTAACACAAAAGGGTAGTGAAAGTGAAGTTTCACACAGCCGCCTCCCCACTTAGTGCTCCTCTGATACTACCCCAGAAGGTGAGAAATTCGCATTCTGTGTTGGTGTCTTTTACACGATCAGCGGCACCGGAAAAAAACGTCTTTAAAGGGGAAGCCGTAACAGCAGCGCGAACGCCAAAAAGGCCGCACACTCCACACTGACCTTGCGGGCCCTGCTGTGTTGGAAGCAATCATCCATACATTTATGCTTCTAGAGACGCTGGCACTGACCTCATAATTATCTGATTGCTGTGTGAAAGCTCTTGCTGAATTCTACTTAAAATGTATCGTACTGTATAGTCGCAAAGAAGGGGCAGTTTGCGGGATCAAAAAGAGTCAAAATGCTTCAAAACCCTGTTCATGGTTGTGATCAATAAAAAATAAAAAATCATTTCTACATGAATGACTTTGATTCATCGTTCTGATGCAAGAGCTTGCTTTGAACACAGGTAGTAGCTTCATGATTAGAGGACCTTGGCTGACAATTTATGCAGTTTACATCAAAAGACATCTTCACTTCTCGGCTGTCTTACAAACACGTGGAATATAATGTGATTAGCCCATTCAATCAAACCAACCCATTTGGAAACGCAGTCACTGGAAATGTTTTCAATAACCAAAATCATTTTCATCTGCTCTTTCTGTCATTATTTCACCATTCCAACTGTACAATATTAGTGTGACAATACACCGTGGCATCTATATTCTATCTTATAAAAGCACATGCATGCATTTTTCATTTCAAGCATCGTTACACGCTTGAGATTACGAGTGTAACAATTGGGCGTATTTCTCCCAAGACGCCCCTAAACTCCATGGCGAAGTGGCGGTGTACACCTGGGAGGGCAACGCCGTCAACATCAGCTGTGAGGTGCAGGCTCACCCCAGCCAGGTGACCATTGCCTGGCTGCGAGACGGACTGACGCTGCCCAACGCCAACACGAGCAACATTAAGATCTTCAGAGCGCCCTCGGCCAGCTACCTCCAAGTAAGATGGGCACGCTCTTCGATGGCATCTCTTTGTGCCATCAACATTTCCTGAGTTGTCTACTCCCTCAGTCTTAAAATACATTTGAACTTAATCTGTAAAGTGAAATCAAAGATTTGTTTTGAAATATTTACACGTTAGAAGATACTTGCTGGGAACATGCAAAGCCTGACAATTAGGGAGTACTGAATTATGGAGATATAGCATTAAAACTGTCTTTCACCATATCATTTTTCCAGAAGTTGTTTGGGGCCGTGATTAAATCGCCGCTGAGTGACACACTTGGCGTCTGGCATGAGTGCTCACTATACAAGAACAGTCTTCCATGCCTTCATTTGCATCCGGCACTATCCAGCGCAGTTACGAGTTGCCTATAACCCGAAAACGCATCTTCTCTGGATACCACAATTAACTGAGCAGCTCACTGTTGTTATTTTTATTCCCAAGTAAAGGGGTCAGCCCCAGAAGGCCGTTTCTCGGGAGCTCGCTGGTGGCTAGCGCCCCTCGTTGTGGTGTGGAAAGCCCAGAGACAACCCAGTGGGATATTTTTCATATTATTACTTACATATACTTATTTTTCATAGGCTTTAAGCGGATATACCGGGGTGGGCAATTCCAGTCCTCGAGGGCCGGTGTCCTGCCTGTTTTCTCTGCAGCAACACACCTGATTCAGATTATCATATAATCAGCAAGATCTGTAGAAGCTAGATAACGATACTGATCATTTGAATCAGGTGGATTGCAGAAGGGTGACATGCAGGATACCGGCCCTCGGGGACCGGAATTGCCCACCCCTAGGATATGCTGTATTTTCCATAGCTCAAACATGTAGGAGTGTGGAGGCATATAAAATTGCTTAGATGAGGTAGCATCCATTTTCAGCGGGGCCTGGTTTCACATACTCATCAGGGTTTGATGCGCTTGAATTTTTTACAATTTTGAAGCCTTAATTCATATACTTGTTAATTGAATCACTAAATTTGGCAGTTTTGTGAACACTCTTCGCCACTGTGTGTCGAATTTAGAAGAGATTTACAGGGACTTAATTAAAACACCTTTTAACCACATTGGAACTCACAAAATACAGCAAGCATAAACTGTATTGAGTTAGATATGGATGTGCCTTTAAGAGGCGAGTTGGCATGTAATGGCAAATGTGAATTTGAGTGTCTGGGGTGTGAGCTGTGGCCAACTGCAACAGTATTACTGTATATGGGATGGCCGATTGTAATTTGTCTCTCTGCAGGTGACGCCGGCGTCTGAGAATGACTTTGGGAGTTACAACTGCACTGCTTCAAATGAGATGGGCACAGAAGCCAAAGAGTTTCTCCTCATTCAAGCCGGTCAGTCTTAGAACAAGAAAAATCCAATTTAACCCATTAGGGCCTAAAGCGTCTTTCTCAACAGCTCCCCAAAACCTAAGGTCGCCTTTTACCCTTGTAAACCTGAAGTTCTACCAGAAATTCAACACTTACAAAATGATTAATATCTCAGCCCCTGTACCAGACAGAAACATAATTCCAAAAGAATTAAAGATCTTAGACATGTGGCTTTTACACAGGCAGAATTTATTATTATTTACTGTTTCAATTGAAGATGTAAAAATAATGCGTCAGTGCAAGAGAAACAATATTTTAATTAAAAAAAAAAAAAAATCCAGTGGTAATTACCATATCACGTTCGACTGGTTCCACTGGTCGTTCACGTCGTCTATATATCACTGCCATTACTTACTTTAATCAGAGCTCCCGGCGATCGATGGCGTCCGCCCTTAGCCTACCTACGGCTTGAAAAAATTCCACGACATCCTCCGCGGTCTCGCGACACCGTCATGTGTATATTCTGATGCATTAAATTGGCTAAGAGATGGAGAATTGGATTAAAAAAGGACAGTGATGTATCCGCTAACCCCGGTTGGAAAGGTAGAAAGACGCAACAGCGCTCACGGCTGTAGTGGTAGAAACGCGGTTATGCGCTCCCAGGCTTTATGGGTTAACATGTTCCCTTTTTTATCACCTCACTTCCTGTCCTCTATTTTGTTACCACAGAGGTGCCTTCGTCTCCATTCATCAATGAGGTGTCACCTTTCTCCACCACCGCGCTGGTTCAGTTCGAGGAGCCCGAGTCCACCGGAGGCGTCCCCGTGCTCAAGTATAAAGCAGCGTGGAGGACGCAAGGAAGAGGCAGCTGGTCACAGAGAATCTACCAGCTCAAAGATGGTAAGATGAAGTGGATTTTTCTTCCCCCGTCCATCTGGCCACATGCACAAGTAGCAGGTGTTGTTGCTGCTGTTGTCCTTTGGTATTGCTGTTTGTTCTCGCTCGTTTGTGTTCGCTGTCTCCCTCATGTCCACGCCCAGTCTGTAGGCATTCCAAATAAATTCCACACTGGCCTCCACACCAACCATCCCCAACTCGTTTCGCTCCTAGCTACACAACCAGCTCAATCTGGAGTCTAAGTCCAATCGTAAATGTCCACCTAAACGTCTTTGGTGCCACCGCCCCTGATACATAGTGGTGGAAATATCAGAACAGAGAAATGCAATCTCTTACAAAAATTAGGCACGTGGTCCGTCATTTGGTACCCCCTGCAAGCTATCCCGTACAATATGGATAAAACTTGAATTCAGTGGAATCTCTAGTTACAAACTTAATTGGTTCCGTGAGCCCATTTGTAACTTGAAACGCTCATAAATCAAGGTAAGACTTCCCATTGAAACGAATGGAAATGCAATCCATCTGTTCCAGCCAGAAAATTATCCATCCATCCATTATCCAATCCGCTTATCCTCACAGGGGTCGTGGGCGTGCTGGAGACTAATCCAGCTGTTTTCCGGCAGTAGGCGGGGTACACCCTGAATTGTTTTTTTTTTTTTACCAGTGTGTGGTTAAAAGAAAATATAATGCAATATAGAAACAAGTGAAAACACACACTATTATAAATGAATAAAACACTTAAAAATCATAAATATTTATTGCTCATTAACTTCAACAACGCTTCAAATCGAACCATCCTTGAATTGTTTTCGTTTGGTTACACTCTACGCTGCTGAGCATAAACTTTGACACTGTTAGGCTCCATCGCCGAGGTGACCATAACAGACCTGAGACCAGACACCAACTACGAAGTCAAGATGTCTGCCATCAACGGGAAGGGGGAAGGCGAAAGCTGCCCCGTGGAGATCTTCAAGACTGAGCCAGTCCGTAAGTTCCAAACAAGACGAGCATCAATTTGAGTCTCGGTCTTAAGTAGTAATACAGTTTTTACTGTACTGTACAATCTTGACTAAGACTTGGACAAACATAAAAAACGCCGCTGTCAAACAATTGTTAGTAATGGAAACGTTGCAAAGTAAAGAAATTACAGAAACGTGAAACAGGCAAAAGCCAAATCAGTCATTCCTTCTCATACACATTTGTCAATGGAATTACCTGCTTTGAAAAACCTCACCTTCATTACAATACATCACAGCTAAAGGTCAGCATTGTTAATGTTGCTCTAATAAACTCTCAGCTCCCGCCGGCCCCTTTTCATCACTACTTTGTAGACACAACTACACTCCATTTTGAATTAACATTTGCATTTCATTAGGCGCACACAATGAATGTGACTTGGCCCATAGCAATTACAACACAAGAAGAAATGGAGTCTGTGTGGGGATAAATTTTATTATTTAGCTATCAGCCCCCTCTAGTGGCAGGACAAGAGACGAAACATAACAGTTAACTCAAGTCATTGAAATTTAAAGAATGAAATTATGGATTGTTTTGTTGTCGGCACCCCGACAGTTGAAAAGCTAACTAAAGCCAAATTGGCAAGGGGTTTTCTTAACATTTTTAATCCAGGTGAATAGTATTTGAGTAACATGAGCATGCCTGTCAAATTGTACATTTTCGGCTTAATATGTACAGGTGGAAACACATTTTCAAACATACATACAGCAGCCATCCAAAATAATCTGTTATGTGTCAGATTATATGCAGGTATGTGAAGGCAAATTACAACTTTCATAAGATTTGGTACACCCCGAGGTTGACAGGTATGCATTAAATTCTATTTCAAGTGTTTTTCATGAAAAGCGCAACTCAACCTCATCACCTTGATCACCTCATTAAAGCAGCACTGGGCAAGAATTCGACCTTAATACATTTTTTTCACAACTCTTTTAATGAAACATTGATTTACAAGTAGTGGAATGGGAATTTTGTCATGCCCTGGGGGGGGGGTCTGTATTGTTTTTACTGGCACTAAGCAACTTTGAGGAGGATGGAAGCAACCCTGGCACACAAAAAATACAAATGTCCTGAATTGCTTCACGGCATAGTCATTTCCTCCTTTGGCTATACGGACGGAAGTCGATTCGAACGTCTACGCCCTATTACCGAAGCCCAAAACAAACAAAAAAACAAAAGTATTGTTTAAACAAAATTACCTCATCGCTATTCATTTTGCAAACAGCCACTGGTAATAGAAATGAAATTCAGTCCAACTTGCAGGCCAGCGAGAGCGCAGGATTTCACGACACTACGCACTGGCGCATGGAAAATGTGGTTGACTTTTGTCATAACACTACCGCTTTTGTCCATGTGACGTCGCACTAATCAACAAAAACCGACATATGAAACAGGGTTGCTTTAATTCAAATCGGATGTCATTTGTGCAGATGATTAATTACCATTGTGTGTTTTTCTTTGTGTCAAGATGACGTTTTTGGTTTGTTCTCAGGAGACACAGGTTTGTTCTGTAGTCAGGATGATTAGAGTAGCTTGTGCAGGTTAGTTTTAATCTACACATGTTCAAAGTGTGTTAGTTTTTAGTAGACATGGTTTTAAAGCCCCCTTTTACAAAGTCTACAAGAACGGCATTTGCCCACACTTTTTCGTATTGCTGTTCCATACAAACGACACCAACTGATGAAACAAAGCTGACATAATCCAGTGAACTGGTCGTGAATGCTGTGTTGCTGTGTGAAAGCACACAGTTGCAACATCCCGCCTTTGATGGTTTCTGTGTAAAAGGCCAACGTGGATTTTGTCGCGGCCATTTTGCGGGATCTCTTTGTAAAAGGAGGCTGTGTGTTAACCTAGACTGTTAACCTAAACTTGTTTCACCCCATCCCAAAAGTTATCAGAATAGGAATAATATCGACCATCCAAATAGCTGCGTGTGAATTACTAAATGTCAGAGTGATGAATTAAAGCAAATGTTCCATTTCAAAAGGCAAACATTGCTCTTCAGGGTTTAGCTTTGTGCCGTCGACTGCTTGGATTGTTCCCCTCAGCTCATGACTCATCAGTTGCTCTAAAGTGCACCAGTTTAAGATGTCGGCTGCCCTTTTCACACACGCTGGAGACCCTTCTTACCCTCTGACGCGCCCCGTTCCAGAGTTTTAGCATGCTAGTCATGTGGCTCTATTCTTCAAGCCTGTTGTCCTTTTCCCCTTCCTTTTGAACCACTCATACCTGTGCAATTCATGTGACTGTTATTCTGCTTGCATGGCACCGTGACGACCGCCCCCTCCGCTCTGCAGAAGGTAAACTTGACGTTGAGACTGATTGCTTTCATCGGCAAATGCCGCTATTAAACGCCACATTAATTGCTTCTAAGCGGACATGCAGCAAAGATGGAGCTAAACGCCATTAATCAATCGAGTAGGTGTCCATCTTGGCAGGATTAATGAGAGCCAGAGCCGGCTACCCTGGCGATGTTTATCAGCATCTCTTGAATTGTTATTGAGAGGCTACCTGTGTGGGATGCACCGCTATTAATCTCATCTGTAGACAACAAACTCAAAACAGTGCTGGTCGACTTCCACCTTGCACTAATTTCAAAACTATTTTTCCAATAGCAAATAATCTAAAGTAAATGAATAAATTCCACATAGTTACCATATTAAAACCAAAAATGACTGCACTGATAATGTTACAATAATCTATTCATTAATTGTACAGATGTCAAACCCTGAAGTACAACCTATATAAAATGCAAATAAAGTGAATCCATTCCTTCCTTACAGACACATAAATTTTCCTGGACTCCAACACGTTCCATTTTCTTTGGTCATTGCGACACTTTCCCTGTCTGTCATCACTGTTACCTTTGTATGTTCTGTGGTAGTGGCACAAAAATACAGACAAGAAAAGGGTTCATTTGACTTTTTAGGTAAAGCGAGACAAGTTTGTTTAGCACATTTCATGTACAAGACAATACAAAGTTCTTTTCATAAAACATTGAAAACATTACAGAAAGAGAAAACTATTAATTTTAATACATTGCAAAAATCATTGAAAATTGTTATATTAAAAACAAGCATCAGTCTGGATAAATTAAAAGTTATCATGCAAGTGGGGATTAAAACATTTTATACTGTATACTATATCTATAGCAGTGTATAGTTTTTCTAGAAAACAAAAGCACTTTTTGAGGCATTCCACTATAATTAATGCTCTCCCTATAAAAACATTGCTCCCTTTCCGCAGTTTGCTCTGGTTCTCAATCAGCAGCTTTTAGTATTCATGCCGAGAGCACTGACTAACAAACTCATTGCCTCTCTGTATTGTTGCCTCACCGACCGAGTCAGAATATAAAGTCGAACCACAATGCACCTTCTTCTGTTCGGCGTCTTTTAACACTGATGATAAACTTTTGTGCATGTCTGTTAGTGCTACAAGTGCTGCATTTAACCTTCGTTATCAACATCTTGACACGCGCCGAAGCCGAGTAGCATAAACATGTCATCCCGTACTAATTTGATGTGCTGTAAACATTGCAGTCAATTAGGAAAAAAGCAAAGCTCTGGAGGCTTGGAATGTGCGTGTGTGTGTGTGTGTGTGTGTGTGTCTGGTGGGGAGGGGGGGGGTGCTTATATCAGTTAGTCATCTGGATTCTGTTTGAGTGTCACTCAGACTGAATCAGATGAGCACGCACCCGTGTGTCATTTAGTAATGAGTGTGACTCCACCATCTGGAGGCAAAGCTACTAAGGAAGTGCCAATGACCTGAAAAGGACCACGACAACAAAGAGAGCAGACACTTTGTAAAACTTTCCACCATCTCAACTTCTAAAGACAAAAAACGTTTCCCCTCTCAATAAACCATCTCGCTGGCCAGGGATTTTTTTTTTTCAGGGAAATGTTGATAACATGGCTGTTGCTGCCTGCCTGTAGGAAATCCAAGTCCTCCCAAGCTGGAAGGGGCGCTTCAGCCAATAGGCAACTCCCTGAAAGTCAGCTGGATCAAGCAGGATGACGGTGGATTGCCCATCCTCCATTACCTCGTCCGCTTCAAACCAGTGAGTATGGGGGCATGGGGATCAAGCTAGTACTGACGTCCTAATCACGTATCAGTACAACTGTCAGGAATTGACAATTGAGGAAAATATGAAGTTGCTTGGAGCTACCACAGCTTACTGGGAAAACCAACAAGATTTTGGAGTGCTACTTGAAACTTGGGCTGCCAAAATGGCTGTATGCCTCATCTGTGACGCACATGCGCAGTAGTAGTAATCCGGGTCATAATGGTTTGTGGCAGCCCAACTTGAAACCAGAATGCAGGCTTGGAAGCCTGATTAGAAATCCGAACCGCTGCTTGAAACCTTAACCCGTGTTTAAAATCCTAATCTTCAATATGGACCGCAATGACAATACACGTGATCAATATAAATAGAAAATATGTTCAATATAATGTTACATAGAAAAGAAAATCTGATGGAAAAGCCCAATAACAACCAATCATGGCTCAGCTACAGAAAAAGGGTGAGCTGTGATTGGTTGCTGCCTGAGCCCTGAGAAACTGTGATGTCATTTTCAGTCGATTGAAGTGACAAAATGGCTGCCCCCTGAGATGGCTAAAAATGGGTGGATTTTGCATCTTAACTCATATTCCACAAGCGCAGTAGTAATGAGAATGTCTTGTTTCAACTAGTGGGCCAGCATTTATTCTTGGAAAAAAATGTTTGGTTTGACTTCCTATTTAATGCTTTGAATCCCTAAATTGAAACTACCCTGAATCCCTAAACGTGGCTTCAACCACAACTGAAAAGAAAAACGTGTGTGCCTTTAGATTCAGTCGCCACTGTGGAAACCTGAAATCCGCATGCCCAGCGACAGCGACTACATTATCCTGAGCGGGCTGGAGTGGGACACAGAGTACGACATCTCCGTGGTGGCCGAGAACCAGAAGGGCAAGTCGCAGCGGGCGAGCATGTCCATCAGGACGTCCGTCCAGCCGGCCGTCATGCCAGGTAGGCTTCCTTACGGCCTAGCCAGCCCGCCCGCTCGCTCGCTCGCTCGCCCGCGCTATAACACTGCAACTAAACACAAGCACACCAAGGAGCAGCACTCAAAGCTCACCTTCTATATTTGCCCTAAAAGGTAAAAATGACAACTCAATACATCTACAGAGCCATAAAAAATAGATTCCCCTCATACAGCGGCGAGGAAAAATTGCTTTTCCGGCAGAATTTTCCCGACTGGAAGGTTTGACAAGCGTCGCTAAATGAGCTTGAGTTTGCTCCTGCACAACTGGGCCAGGCGACTTGAAACGCCCCGCCCGGAATAATTGTCATCTTCCTCAGTTTTAACAGTAAAAGGAGGGCAGGTCGTTTGTGCGATATAACAGCTGACTAACCAGGTGGTCCTAACTAAAGCTTGTTCATGCCCCCCCGACGCATTCTTGTCCAGTCATCAGACGCCATCTTTCCGCTTTGTGCTTTTCACTTCAATGTGTTGCTGTTTCCCCCCTTTTTTCTTTGATGTTTTCATCTTTTGTTTTTTCAGACGACATATTTTCACTTTCTCTCTAACTCTCCCCCCCACCCCCTTCTCTTTTTCCCCCCCTCATCCTCCTTTTTTTCTCCCCCCTCCAACGTTCCTGATCTCCGGCTCGCTTCCGGATATTGTCATGCCAGCCACTCAGGGTTCTCCGTCCGTGACGTGCTGTGTGGTCTCACTCATCCTATCCGTCATCACCACATTGCTGCTCTCGTAGTTTCGATGGCGGCTTCCCGTAAACGGCGCAAGACCGGCCCGGCTTCCTCCGTGCACACTTTTCAAAAACTGGTGACAGATGTGCGCGTGTTGTGGTGCTCTTCGCGACATAATCGAACCAAAGGCAGTGGTATTTAGCCCCCTCGCCCCCCCGACCCATGTTGACAGTGAGGCGTGACCGTGACAGACGACATAGATGAGTGACAGTTGGCGGCAACTAACAAGAGGAGGGTCCACTTCAACAAATGCAGTGTTTTTATTTTAAATACTAAGTGACTGCTCAACTGTGTTGCTCACTGAGGTGTGTATATTATGTAAAGACCGACTTAACCTTTACGCCAACAAAAACAGCTAACAGGAGGGCGCCTAATTAGATTTGAATAGTGTACACGCTGTATTACGAGTTGTGCTTTAATGTGACATTTCTCCTGCATGTCAAAGTGTTTTGAAATACTTAACTATGTTTTCTACAATGTTAACTGAAGGGTGCTTTCCCTCTCCCCCACAAACAGCTACACATCTGTCTTAAGAAAGTAATTTATGTTTAAGCACAGCTTTTGCTAGTGTTTCCCAGCCTTTATTCAGCCAAGGCACATTATCATTTTTTTTATTACATTAGAAAATTTTCACGGCACGACACCGAATATGAACAACACCAATAGTCTATACTCTGAAAAACTGTAATGATCTTAACTTAATTGACTCATATGCACGTACACAGTGTACACACTTACTTTGCTGTTTGAAAGGCAACAGGTGGGTACACAAGTTAATTAGCTAGCTTTTGCCATGAAGTGGAAGAGCCTTTTTAATGTTCTGCTTGTCATTATACATTGATGGCATAGATAGATGATACTTTGTTAGTAGTAAACAAATATTTTGTGGGACCAGTTTTGTGAAATTGTATTATTTTCTAGTGGCACACAGGATGATCTGATTGCAGTGGTTGGGAATCACTCTTTTTCATTAACGTGAACTGTATACAGAATGTCTCAGATAAATATTTTAAAAGCTCACGTCTAACTCCAAATAAATACATATGTTGAATACATGTGATTGAGGGCTGTTTTCCATCCCACATATATAAAACACTGCATCAAGAGCAGGTGAGTCGTTCCTTCTTCTGAACAATTTGCAGATGTATTGATCTATTTATCGACTAACCCATTGCACACTCGCGACTGTGTTGTCGTTACCGTTGTCTTGTGTCAGACTTGGACGAAGACGCGGCGTTCCCTATGGGCATCATGCTGTGGGTGGGCATCCTGGTGGTAGCGTTTGTCCTGCTGCTCTTGGCCGTGGATGTCACATGTTACTTCGTCAACAAGTGTGGCCTCATTATGTGCCTGTGCGGCAAGTCGGCCTCCGGAACCAAAGGCAAAGACCTGGAGGAGGGCAAGGCCGCATTCATGTAAGCTGCCACACAAATACAATCTCAATGAAAGTCGAATGAAAACCTGGTTACCTGGTAGAAGTTAATGTTGGACACGTCGTGTGTCATTTTAAACTCAACTTTTTTGTTGATGTCAGATGCAGTATGTCTTGACAGATTTCATTAAAACCTGACACTTAATTCATCCTTGTTTGATGCTGGTGATTCAAGCTGATACTGAATTTTCCCATTGTTTATATTTTGTAGTTGATGTGTTCTTGTGCTGCCACCAAGTGGCCAAAAGGGTTTTAACATATTTTAGGACAGTCATCACACATTTTATATCAGAAAAATCTCACAGCACACCACCTAACATAAATGTAACATAAAGTATAGATATTGGAAAATTGATGATCTCATCACAATTTACTCACAAATTGACTTAGTGTGAAATCAGGGTGGGTTGAATTGAACACAAAACTGATCTAAGCACAGGAAGTCATGACTCATTCGGTTGTACGAATGGCAACAGGTGGATACGTCGTTTAATCCTAACTTTTGCCATCTAATCAAAGAGCATTCAGCTGCTTGTAACTATGTCAATGGCATAGATAGATGAACAAAAATATATAATAGTTTAGCACGTCCGCCTCACAGTTCAGAGGTTGTGGGTTCGATCCCGGCTCCGGCCTCCCCGTGTGGAGTTTGCATGTTCTCCCCGTGCCTGTGTGGGTTTTCTCCGGGTACTCCGGTTTCCTCCCACATTCCAAAAACATGCATGGTAAGTTGATTGGACTCTCTAAATTGCCCCTAGGTGTGATTGTGAGTGCGGATGTTTGTCTCTGTGTGCCCTGCGATTGGCTAGCAACCAATTCAGGGTGTCCCCTGCCTAATGCCCGAAGACAGCTGGGTTAGGCTCCAGCACGCCCCGCGACCCTTGTGAGGATAAGCGGTATCGATGATGGATGGGTGGATGGATGGATGGATGGATGGATGGATGGATACAATCATTTCCCCAATGGCAGGCTTTGTGTTGCCCCTCTTACAAGTTAAGTGTAAATTTGTTTAGTTGTTAATGCCATTTGAAATGATCTACAAACCCGACATACAAATGAGTCAAAGCGACATGTTGGCTGCTTGTTTATAAACATCTGTTTTTTGGAGAGCGCAAACTTAAGAAACGTGATAATGTCCGTCTAGACACTGAAAGACACATTCATGTAAATGATGGATGTGGTTTCATCACATTCAGATCATCCATGGCTGAACAAATAGTTTGTATGAAAAGAAGTGTTTTCAAACGTTTTTGCATTGCTGTGACCAAGGACAACTGCGATCGGAGTGCACAATGATTTTTTTTATCCATGACCATGTAAGCACTTTTGTTAGCCGTTCTATTCACGAGAATGATGTCCCGTATTTGTCCACAGGAAAGACGAGTCCAAAGAGCCCATCGTGGAGGTCCGAACGGAGGATGAGTGCACAGCCAATCACAATGCAGCAGGCCCAACAGAACCCAATGAAACCACACCCCTCACAGAGCCAGAGTGAGTAGAACTGTTGGCCGCACAGCCTTTTTTTTCCTTCTTATTTTGCGGCTTTCAAACATTATCAGCTGTTGTAACCTTGCACTCCACTTCCAAGAATTCACTTCTCCCCCATCAGGACAAAATTTGACCTGCTTTCACACACTTCAGACAAGTTCTGGCCATTCTTGAGTGGAGTCCACTGAGAGCGTGTCGCTTTTCAGGAGTATTGTTGACTGTGTGATCATACGAATGTTGAAGCAGTACCAGTAGAAGACATGCAGAGAAAGGCCTTTGTCCTCTCCAGTAAAGCTTAGCTGACATTGTCGCTGGTACTGTTTAAGCCGTCAAGGTGGTTCTGCGTGGTAGTTCTCATTCCTAGTGAGGACCCGTCCATGTTGGCGTGGTTATGGGATGCCCTCTCCCCCCTTAATGTCCACTCACAGCATGACTTTCTTTGTTTCTCCTTAATAGTTGCCTCTTAATTTCTGTTGTTGTTGTCGTCGTCGACCGTCCTCCTTGATTTCAGTTGCTTTGTGTTTGTTTGTGAGGCCGACTAATCCTCTTGCATGCCGCTCGGGACCACCCTTCCTGTGTCACAGTCACCCTGGTGTCTAGTTTGTGTGTCTCTGTTCTCTCCCTGCTCTCTCAGGCTAGCGGCTTTCACTGCTGCCCTGGCACTGGACACGCTCTCCTCTGACACGGCCACTGCCACGGCCACCATTGACCCCGCTCAGGACAGCCCTTCTAGCGAGACCACCACGCTCACATGTAGCCTGTCCACCCCGGCCAACGACCCCTCGCCCACGGCCATCCCGGCGCCGGCGCCCAGCCCGGAGATGAGCGCTGCGCCGCCCACTCCCCCCGTGTGCAGGGCGGCCGTCGAGGCCAAGATGGCGCCGTTAGTCGAGCGGAGCGGAGCCGAGTGGGTGGCGGACGAAGAGAAGACGAAGAGCGACGGTCCACCGGGCACCACCGAACAGACTCAGAAACCCGGGACGCCCATCCCGCCCAAGCGGAGGCACTCACCTAAACTTGCCGCCCTAAAGGCTAAAGCCAACCCGCCCGTCTCTCCTTTGGCCACGGAGCCTCCTCTTACTCCAGATACCAAGAAAGCAGCTCCCAACCTGCCGCTCATTCCCAAAGGCCCCGATTCAAACTGCACCTCTGACAAGCTCGGCCAGCCCTCCTACCCTCATAACCCGCACCCTAACCCCCCATCTTCAGCCATCCACGGCGCTCCCAAAGCACCGGATGCTGAAGATTCGTCCTCTCTGGTCCAAAACTCCCCCACCTCCATGTCCCCCCCGCCTGCTATCGACCTCCTTGCATCACCACCGCACATGTACGACTTACTCGCCCATGACATGGGCCTCAATAACGCCACGTTTGACTTAGAGCTCAGTAACGGCACGGAGAGACCCTCGGCCATCCCCGACGATCTCATTAGCTTAGAGAGCCCGCCCTCTGCTCCTTCTCTGCCCAATGGAGACGGAGGAGACCTCCCCCTCTCAGTGGACGCATCAGAGACTCTGGCCAAGACCGCGCCTCCAGTCAACGATGAGTACGGCTCCCTCTAGAGGTTTATCTGTGTGTGTGCGTGTGTGCGCTCGTGTGTGAGTAACTTCATTCGTTCATTCATTCACCACCACTTGTTGCCGCACATTTAGCAACGAGTCTAATAACAAGGCTGGTATGAAGTTAACTCTCTGGCTCTGATGGTGATGCAGGAGTGAGGTTCTGATCTTGCGTATTGCTAGTGTCGGGCGCATTCCTCTCATCTCCAAAACCGCCACTTTTCAGGAAGCCAAAATTACAGTCTGTTTGTAGAGTCGTTAACATTTCAGACAGCAAGCCATTTTCAACAATTACAGTTGGTCAATAATTTGTAAAAAGAAAATTACAGACCCAAGTGGGGACTCAATTGTGTAGAATAGTGAAAAAAATATGAAATTTTGGACCGATGAGATTTCGGCCCGACGCCAGCGATGCGTTACTTCTGATGAGCACTCAGGAAGCCTCTTTCAGATGTCAGAACTGCAGACACTCATTTTGAAATATTGCACTGAAGCACGCCTGTAAACCTACAGGATAGAAACTGAAAACCGCAATACTCTAAGAAACTAACCTGTCGACTAATAGATACATGTAATACATTAAAAAAAAAAAAAAAAAAAAACTCATCTCAAATATAACCTATTTACCATTTACTTTTTTTGGTGACGGTCATCTGACCAGAGTGAGCAAAATTGTGGCTACTGCTAGTTCTCTTCAACTATGTGTGGAAAGCGGACCGAAGGAGAGGAAGAAACATGACTCGTGCGACAACAAAGCCTGAAATAGCGGATCTTCCAAGCTCATTTAGGCCAACACTATGGGAGCATTTTGACTACCCCGTTGACGAGAGAGACAGAAAACATGCAGTCGACAAGACCAAGACTATTTTTCATCTGGCAGCAGTATTGTGCCCAATAGGACATTGGCATGGATTGCAAACTCATAGTAATAGAATGTGACCAGAGTGCGTTTAACCAGTCTGGGGTCTCACTTATCAAAGAGTGCGTAGGATTCAAACTAAAAGTGTACGTACGCACAAAATTTGAAAAGGGCGTACGAAAAAAATCCGACCTATCAGACCGTGCGTACGAACACGCACCTGTAGGACATTTTCCCTTGATGAATCACTGAACTTGGGAGCCCGAATGTACCGCCCTCTACATGGCCAAATCTATCCGTATATGGTCAGTGCAAAAGCAGTACATGAAAACGAATGAGCAATGCTGACCAATGCTTTGTGAAAGATGAATTATGATGACAATGCTTTTCAATGGAGTGCAAACAGGGAAGGGAATCTTGTTTGGTGGTATAAGTTGACATCGTACAAAAAATATTAACAAACATGACTGGCAGGACAGAAGGAAAAACATAGTGCTCTGACTTAAACGGACATGATTAAAAACAATTGCGATGGTGCGACCCATCGAGACTTAATTGCTGCTCCATCGTTATGGATGGCAGGCGCAGGTGTGCACTCAGACAGAAGGACACAACTTGGGAATGCAAATGTTGCTGCACTGAAAAAAGTAGCCTATTCAATTTACGTAATTGGTGTACATTGGTTGCGCATATGGTTAAAATGTGATAAACTTGTGTATATTACAGTAAAATCTACAAAAAAATAGAGAAAAAAGTGCCGGCTGCTTCGTTGGTGGCCGGGATGTTTTAGCTCAGCAATCAGCGCAATTTGGTTCCCAGCCAGAGACTCGCGTGTGAGTGCGGCTTCGAACGCCAAACGCGACCCAGCAAGTGTAGCCTCGCTGCAGGTGGACTGCGCATCAACACCATCGGCTAACTGAAAAAAAAAAGAAAAAAAAAATGGATTTATCTAATTCGGACATGTACATCGGTTGCTCCTTCTCGCCTTACACTAACTCCTCCCTCACTCGCACACATCTCCCATCCAGCGAGTCACGCAATGCATTCAGGAACCTCGGGAACAACAAAACTCGATCAGCAAAACGCAAATCACAACACAGATAACCCAATTCGTTACGATATATTCAAATATTTTTAAGAGTAGACAATTACGTCAGTTATCCGTCAGTTATTTTTACTCATGTGCAACCGTTCGAATTAAGTAAATCCAAAGCCCCCTGAGTTGTTTTTTTGTGTGTGACTTATTGTTGCAACTTGAGTCATCGATGCACGATCAAGAAATTGAAGCACTGTTCAGTCTTTCATTGACAATATACAATAAATGCAAAAGTGATGATAAAAGAATAGACTGGTTTTGTGTCCTTTGTTTATTCCTCAAGAGTTACAAGATAGGGGAGTTGCTGAAGGAAGCTTCTCAGACCCCCCCCCCCGCGCCATACAACGAACAAATACGTGATTTTGCAATCAAAACACTTCATTTATCGCAGAAGGACACTTTAAAAAGCATGAGCAGCATTTCTATAAAAGGACAGACAGAACATAAAGAACAAAGTTGCACATAAAGTGCTAAATCTATAAATATAATCCGCGTGATGTACGTTTGATTCTAAGCAAAACTGGACGCGTGTCAGAAGCATGATCTACGTCGACGACAGCATCGCTGAATTTTCTTGTCCCCAAAATGTGCGTACGGATAGGTTAGAGCGTCCGTAAATGTGCGCACTTTTTCTCCTCAATTTTGGGTTGGAGAGGATCACGTACTTAACGCAGCACATTGCGTACGCATCTTTCACGCCTGTTTTGTACGCATGCAGGTTTGATAAGTCCAGCCGCTGTACACTTGCGCAAGTTTTTCTTTTGATAGGTCACATACTTTGCGCAGGAAGTTGCGTACGCAGCGTTGATAAGTGAGACCCCCGGTCAAGTTAGCACTATCATTTTAAAATTATATTGTGGGGAAAAATGGTTATTCACTGACAATAAAGTCATCCTGATTTGGTTCCCCCAAACAGTCATTTTGTTACACAACTGTCCTCCTTGGCGTGGGCTTGTGTCCAACTTCTGGCGAACACGGTGGCTAAGTACAACAAAGGCATAACACTCATCTGTTCTTTTCAGAGAGAAACTGCTGAAATGGGCCACATTTGCGTGTCTGGGAGTCTTAATAGTCAAATTTTGTGCTTGGGCTTTCTTTATGTAAAAATGGCTGTTGCCTCGACACCCTCGAGACACTCTTGAGAGAAATGCCACATCCTCGCTTCGGTCTGCAGGAGAGCTGTGTCGTCGTAGCGTTTTGTTGATGTGCTTTTGGTTGAGGGCGGCCCGTGTGATCCCGGATGCCTCTTATGAAACGTCATGACCTGTCCCTGATTGTTGTAAATGGTGGTGAAGAAATATGTAAGCAGAGCATTGGGTCTTCTTACATATGTCGACAATGTCATTTTGAGGTTCAGTGTTCACCCACGTTGCGTTTTGCTTTTAATATTTATAACTTGGATTTTTGCTTTTTCTCCCGCCCTCCCCACCACCCACTTCAGGATGATTTTTTCGGACGGGAAGGGCAAACTGGAGGAGGAGCTGTCCAACGCCCTGAAGGAGACGCCCGCCGAGCACAACAGTGTCATGCAGACAAAAGCCACACAGAGCAAAGCATGAAAAAACCCACCTCATCTTAAACTTTGTGCAGCTGCAGGAATTTTATTTTCCAGTGCCCTTAATTACACACATTCAAACACACACACACACAACACATTTGTCTAGAACACACTTTCACCCCAAGGAGTTAATCTTGCAGTACCAGATTTTTATTTTTTTAATTTAATTTAACACGACTATGTCGAGACTCACCCAAGCATTCGATTATCATGAGAACTTTAAAAGACATTCTTTGCGGTCTTCATTGTGTCTTGCGTGTGCGACGTTTTTGTTTTCTCTGAGCTTTTCATTCGTGCGGCAGTCTTGTTAGCTTGTTTGTGCATGTTTGGCCTGCAGATGGTTGCTGAAAGCTTTATGGTTTCGCTTTGCTAATTCTAGATACCCCGAGTAAATCCTGGCGGCAGAGGGCAGTTCGAGGCGTGGCTGAACGTGGGGTGGACCTAAATGTTTGACTCCGCCCACATTAATTCTCAACATTTAGTGCCTTCTTTTTCCTCTTTTTTGTGTCAAACTACTTCCTTGGCGGCTTCAATAATGCACCGTATTAAGATGTCACATTTTTAAAAACAAGTAATTTCACATTGAAAATGACAAACCATCAATTGACTGAAATCCAAATAGCAACGTCAACCATACAGGAATTTCGCCCTCTTCTGGGGACATGACGTACTACACATCCCACTCATTTCTCCATTTCTAAGTGGCGGATGTCTTTTGACCACAACTTTTGAAACCTATGGCCGAGGCACTCAGAACCAATATCATCTCCCCCCTTTTTCCGTGCCCCTGAACCCGCTCTACAAGGTTCTGTGGCTCTACAACCCTCTGTTCACCCAGAATGGACGTCAAATTACGACCACTTCCGTCAAACAGTTCCTAGCTCCGCCCCAATCAACTGAGGGTTGAGAGTTTGTAATTTTTGATGTTCAATAGTGTCAAAAGGTAAGCGTGGCGTAAAACCACCAAGGAAATAGATTACCACATTAAAAAAAAAAAAAAAGGCATTTAACATCCGTGAGGGTGAAGTCAAAAGGTTTAACTCAACCCCACGTTCAGCGATGCCTCGAACTGCGCCCTGCAGCCAGGGCTACTTGGATACCGCCACCAACAAACACACACACACGGATCTCACTGGATCGGGCCCATTTGGCGACCCCACGTACCGTACAGTCTCTGCCTCACCAGCGTTTGTTAAATCAACACACTCAAAAAAGAAGGGGGGGGGGGGGGGGGGGGGAGTCGGACACGCCATTTGGATTACTGATGTTTTAATCCAAATATGTTTCATTTGGGTAATTTATACCCCGCACGAAGCCCCAAAAGAACAAAAAAAAAAAAAAAAAAAACAGAGGGTGAGGGGGGTGGGGGGTGCTACTACTTAAGAACTTCTATAAAAGCTCCATCCCTGCCTGCAAGCTTGTGCACTGTGCCTGTGTGCGTGCCAGTAGAACGTCCTGTCATCGGTTTCTATGATAATCTGCTTTGTCGTGAGAGATCTAGCGTCTTGTTTTTATATATATGTATAAATATTATACTGTATATTAAAATGTACTATTATTGTTAGAAGAAGAAAGGTGTGCTAAATGAACTAATGTGGTCATGATAATAATAACAGGTGTCGTGTTATTGAAGCGTCGGGTCTCACACACACAAAGCGCTCCGTATACAGCATCAAGTCTCATCAGTGGTTCTCGTGAAGGAAGGAATGAAATCTTAACTACTAACGGCCAGGCATGTTGTTTGGGACTTCAATCACTCATTTTCAGTTCATGAGTGTCGTTCTCGCCAGTTTGGTTTATTTTCTCCTTCAAGTGTTCTGTAATGTTCTCCTTGTCAATCCTCAATTCTCCTTGTCTTTTGTACCAACTTTTTGTCAGGAAGCAGGGTGGTCACTTGCTCTTTTCTAAGACAGCAAATGCAACTTCAATGCCAACTTGGAAGAACCGTATTTCCTCAAGATAATGGCCGATAAATGCCTCACTCGAATAAACACCTCCCGATTCGCATTATGAAAAAGTACCCAAAAAAAGTAATGATCTTAATTCACAAACGCTATTGTTCACACAGAAAAGAGCTGAGCGCATTTGAACTGTTGCTAACTAGACCACCAGCTCCTAATGAGGCATGAAACTGCCTCTTAGATGAATTTCAAAGTATGGAGCCTTACTGAGTTCCTTTAGTAGAGATGGTGTATTTCATGACCATTAGCGTTCTAGTACACTTTGACATGTGACCACTCATCCACTTGACAAAAATGAATGAAAAATAAAAACACCTCCTTTTTCCTACCGTGAAAACAAATGTAACAGATTCCTAAATGCAATTGTTCTCACAGACTTGAAAGATTCAAGTGAAAGCCCATCTGAACTCTGTTGCCGACCAAAACAGCAGCATCTGCAAAGATGCCGTCCGTCACATTTAAGACAAAAACGCCTACCCTTTTCCATCAGAAAAAAAACTGATTGTGGATGTAATTTGGATGCTCCTGGTCACATTTTGAATCCTTAGCTCATATGGACTCTGTTGCTAAACAAGACAGCAGAACCCATCATGGCACTGAGGGGGAAAAAAAATAAATGCCTGATTTTTCCCCGTCACAAAATTAAATTAATAAAATCAGGCATTAACTCTTACTGTGAATTCATTGATGCTATTGTTTCCACATGTGACCCCATTTTAACTCAGTTGCTAACCAAAACAGCAGCACCTGCCAAAGCACCAAAACAGTCTCAATTGAATTATAGGGAGGATTGCAACACATTATGAATGATTTCTTCCAAAATAAACACCTTCCTGAAATTAACATGAATCTTCCCCTTTGAAATAAATAGCCCTTTTTATATTGTTTTAAATTTGGATTTAATTTGGCAAGATTTGCTTAAGGATTTCCATTTTGTTCCAGTAATGAGTACAAATCAAAGCCTTTCCCCTAATACATGCTCCGGTTACTTATTTGAGGAAATATTGTCCATTCGAACAAAACTGCTCAACTGTCCTCATACTCCTTACAGACCACCTTGTTTCCTCGTTTCCATCTTACGGGTGAAAAAACTCGGTAAATATCTGCTGTGCACAGTCTTGAGTGCGAAACCATTTTCAAAATAAAAGCATTGTTTCTCAATCTCACTTAGTGCTGGCCCGTTTTGTGTTGTATCCCCCTTGAATATTAAACCATGCATGTAATGACACAAGTTGGCCGTTAGGTGGGAGCACAGGCGCGCGCTGAAACGCTGCGTGCCTCACGTCATGGACGACTGACTTCAGCAAGCGCACTGTGCAAACAGGTTGTACTGGCCGGGAAATTCCCGTGATGTACTTGATCTGGTTGTAAACACTTGTTGCATAATGTTTGTTTGTTTATAAAAATAAATAAATAAATAAATAAATAGTTTCAGAGTTTAGTTTAGAGTCTGATATAAAAAGACTCCCTTGGCCAAACTTGGATGTTTCCTTAGTGCGTCATGAAGCCGCAAAACTGGCACTTAACAACTGGCACGCAGTGTCGTTCACGCTGTGATTCTGTACACTCTTAAACGGCGCAATTAAACTTGTTATGTTAAATTTTATGATAAACAAATCACATTAGTACTGTACTTTCTTGTTGTTTCGGGTGTGACAAAGCTGGAAACTCACCGCGAGCCTGAGAAAAAGACGAGTTAGCAGTAGTAAGCCACAGACATACCGGATGTCAGGTCATCAAACATTCACAAACTTTTTTTCTACCCCCCCCCACCCCCCCCCCCCCACACACACACACGCAAATTTTTACTTAGTGGTTGTGAAAAGTAAGCAAACCCCCCCAAAAAAAGGAGGCATGAGTGGAACTCAATTAACATCATATAAACATAATTGTACATTTAGTGTGGTATAGAGCAAAGCTAAGACAGTCTATACTGACACGTAGTGTCAAATCCACTCACAACTACACTATAACTATTAATACTAGAATCGATTGATTCAAAATTTATTTTGTATTACAGTATTACAATTTTATTCATAATTTTCAATTGTTAGTCAACATTTTGCATAAATTGTCATAATGTTTTGTAATCAAAACTACTCTTGTATGTCAACAAAATACACCCTAAATCTAAATCTAACCAATACCCTTACATGTGACCTAAATACTCAACTCTATGAAATACTCGCTACTTTGTAGATTTATTCAAAATAACTTATTCGCATACCACTAGAGCAGGGGTGGGCTATTCCAGTCCTCGAGGGCCAGTGTCCTGCCTGTTTTCCATCTCTCCCTGCTGCAACATACATGATTCAAATTATCATATAATCAGCAAGGTCTGTAGATGCTGGATAACAATCCTGATCATTTGAATCAGGTGGGTTGCAGAAGGGTGACAAATAACATGCAGGATACCGGCCCTCGAGGACCGGAATTGCCCACCCCTGCAGTAGAGAGACAAATGGTAAACGTGCCACACTTTCAAAATGACTGCATACAGTAACATCCCATTAGTAGTAACCCGAGACACCAATGAGGAAGCAACGTACACATGAACACAAAACATCAAATATAGTTATATATAGATAAACAACACCACAATAAACGTGCTCATCGATTGCTACTCTACAAGCAAAGCGAATGCCTTTATTTTGACACTTCACTGCGGAAGCGCCCGTGGTGTGTTCCGTGGCTTGACTCGTCTACTTGGAAGCGGGAGTGAGTTTTTGGAGCGGCCGCTGTGAAATGTGGCAGCATGATGCTGCCTGGATAATCAGAGGACAGCAGCAGCAGCACAGGCGGACACGACAAGTGGGGTAAGACGACCACTTTACACCAACTACTTTAATATTTAGTGCGGATATAGCATTTAAAAGGAAATGACATGCTTTGGATTGGAGGGCTTCTAATCCCCCCAATAGGTCCCAAGTTTCTCTGAAGCTGATTCTTGCTGGTAACAACTACAAGTGTAGTTCTTTTCTTCTTTTTCTCCAAACCGTGTGGCTGTTTATGTGAACTGCTCGTGTGCACCTGACGCGCTCCGAGGGTTGCGGGGATCCATCGGAAGATGACACGATCAACAAATAAAAAGCATTTTTTATCTTCCCGTCCTGCCCTGCGCACAGAGACGCGCGCGCAAACGCATTGTCCATGCAGGGCGGCGCACGGTTTCCAAGCGTTCATCCATCTTAATAGTTTGATAACTTATTGATCGGGCGGCTTAATTGTCTGGGGCGCCTCTAATTACGAACGTGCGCTGCCTTAATAGACTAATCAGCTTTGGTCTACCTGTTGAGGCGCGCGCCCGCGTGCGTGCGTGTGCAGCTTGATAAATGGCCAGCGTCATCTCTCTCAGTATGCAGACGTTATTACAGCGACGTGGCCGCTTGCAGACTAATCACCCAGCAACAAGCAAACTGTTGCCCGCACGCGCGACTCTAATCGACGTGTCTGCTCTTAGGAGACGCCCCCCCCCCCCCTTCCAAAAAAAAGGGACAAAACTCAACTCAATTCTCCAGACTGACTTCGCCCCATAATCGGGCTAACTGTCTGCCTCCTAAGTGATTGTCAAACCATCGGGCGTCAACACAGAGTTATGGATAAACCAAGGATCTCAATAGAATCTGGCTACTTTGGCTATCGTTCAAACACAGACGGGCCAAATGAATGAAACATGAGAGGAAATACAAATCTGAAGCGATGCATACCAAATGGGACCGAATTTGAGGATTTTTCCTCCCTTGGGATCCAAGTCATCTGAGGCCGGATAATCTGATATCCCTGAAAGATTATTATCTTTCTAGACTGATGATTATCATGTGGTGAAAATAGATTTATTTTTTTTTTCCTCTCCCCGATCTGCTTGTGAAATGGTTGGGGCCCGCAATAGAAAATGTTAAACCTGTCCAACATTTACAATCACAAATTCTTATGAATGCGGTCAACGCCACTTTGGGCCGAGCTACGGACTCAACTGTATCTGACTACTTTTTGTGATAACTGCGGGAATTACAATTTAGGCCAAACGGATATAAATACATTCTAAAAGACAAATAGAGAAATACAAATTTGATTATTATCATTTCCCTCCCTTAGGGATTTAAAGTCAGCCAAAACCATTATGAGATTTCTCAAAAAGATTATCCAGAGTTGTGCCAAATATTGATTTTTTTTTCCTCCCCAACCTGCTCAGGACAAGCAAAGGTGAATGTTAAAACTGTTCAATATTTACGACGGCAACTCGTGTGTGTGTGGTCAACACCAAATTGGGCCAAGCCAAAGACTTGTAAAGGGGAATGGAACCAGAGTCCATTAAAAATCGCATCGCCACAAACAGAACAACTGGGCGTGTCGTCAACAGGTGCACTAACAGTTAGCTTAGCTTCTTCTATTAGTACGTTTTGTGTTTCTCTGTATCGTCGGTCCATCTGGATTCCCTCGCCTGCCTCTCACAGGTCACTCTTGTTGCTATGACATACATCTGGTTTGAGGCAGAAGACCCACGACTATCGATGAAGATATCTTTTGTGTGGTGTGCTGCGATGGTTGCTTTGAGTACACACACTACGATAAGAGTAGTCACCAAAGACATGGCGATGTTTTTAGGGACTTTTCACATTTAAAACATCTGATGTTGATAATGGGTATGTCTATATGTGGCTCCACTGCTATTAATGATCCTCTCCCTCCAAAGTTGAAAGACGCCCAGCTGAAGGAGGGCCAACGCCCGATGCGCGGCCGCAGCGAAGGTCCGAGCGGGTTCTGACGAAACATGGGCGTTCTCCAGCTCCGCAACCCGGCTCACCCCGACACGCTGCTGCAGCGGGCCAACCAGATGCGCCTGGCGGGCACCCTGTGCGACGTCATCATCACGGTGGACGGCCACGAGTTCCCAGCGCACCGCACCGTCCTGGCGTGCACCAGCAAGATGTTTGAGATCCTTTTCCACCGCAGCAGTCTGCGCTACGCTCTGGACTTCCTTTCGCCCAAGACTTTCCAGCAGATTCTGGAGTACGCGTACACCGCCTCGCTGCAGGCCACGGCCGAGGACCTGGATGACCTGCTGTATGCGGCGGAGATTCTGGAGATCGAGTTTCTGGAGGAGCAATGCCTGAAGGTACTGGAGACCATCCAGGCCGAGGAGAGCGAGGACACGCTGGTGCGGAACCACGTCGGCGGAGACCACGGCGACCACGGTCGAGCCAGACACTGGCGGCACCTGATGTCCAAGAAGCATCCCATCCCGGACGGAGCGCCGCTGCGCACCTCTTCCGCCGCTCTGCACCACCTGACGTTGTACCACATGGCCGAGAGGAGCCCACCGGGGACGGACCCCAACGCCCCTCCAGAACTGAGCCCCAAGCTGGACACGAACACGGACATCCGCCAGCAGCTGCATCAGGGCAGCGCCGAGGCCCCGACCCTGGAGCCCGTCGAGGGCATCAAGTCGGAGAACATGCAGGTGGACGAAGCAGACTGTTGCGAGGGCCGCTCGTCGGGGAGCTGCGCGTCGGACCCGAGCCGGGACGAAGGCCCGGGGACGCCGCTGAGAAGCAGCGTCATCACCAGCACCCGAGAGCTGCACGCCGGCCCCGAGGAGGGCGTGGTGGGGAGCTCTCTGGAATGTTTCCCCGGGATAGCCGAGAAGCACCTGGCGTCCATTTACTCCGTCGCCCCCAACCGCGCGGGGGAGGCCATGACCCAGGTGTCCGTGTCGCTGGCCCCGTCCCTGGGCCTGCCGCTGGACCCGCGGGCCTACGGCGGCCTGTTGCACCAGGGCCTTTTGCACCGGGAGCTCCTGAGCAGGCTGGGCCAGTTTGCAGCGGGAATCAGGCACGAGGGCTCCGTTCAGGGGCCGCATTGTTGCGGCCAGTGCGGGCTGCAGCTACACAGCCGGCAGGCCATGGAGCAGCACAGGTAACGCAGCACGACGCGCGCTTCCTTAGCACAAACTAAGGTTGAACTCTGCCTGGGCCAAATTGGATTGTCTTTAAAAGACACGTACACACATCACTTACAATAGTCCCTACTGTACATATTTGTGTATCCGGTTTATCAATTGTTTTGTCAGAATACTGCCCCAAAAATTACAGCACTAGTTTTACCAATCAAGGCCATGTGTTCTACAAATGAGCCACCGATGAAAGCGCAACTTCTACGACGGGACGGTTTTTTGTCATCGTGACAGCCGACAGCGGAGATGAGCCGACCTTAGTGATGTCTACAGGCCCGTTCGGAAGAAAAAAGCGGTAGCGCATGAAGTCGGAAAGAGCAGGCATTGGATTTTCACTCGTAGAGGCGGCACTTCACCACTGAAATGCCGGACTGCAGTGTGCAGTGGGAGTCAGTCATACACGTGGCACTTCAAGTGGAAATTTGGGCTCAACGATTATGGAAAATAATCGAATTGCAATTTTTTGTAAGCAAATCAGTAGGTTTGCCACTTCCTACGGATCACTTTGTTACATAAAACATGATATCAACGTGGATTGCACTTCTTAATCACTCAACCTCTTTTAATCAGTGGCTCTACCACTCCCCAACACGACACTTCACGTCATGAAACGTGACACGCAACATAGACATGCACTTCTTAAAAACACTCACTCAACTTAACATTTAGACAGATAAATAAATAAAGCATACCTGTACATGTATCAATTTAAAGTTTACCCGATCTCCAGTTAGTAACATCACACATGCCACCCGGTAAAAAAAAAGTAAGATAATGCAATTAAGCATTCAGCCCTAGTGGACATATTTCCAAACAAAAACATTTCTCACGCCACACAGCCTTTCTTTGAGGGCCGGTCTTAACTCATGCAAATGAGCTCAACCTGCACCCTCTACGGCGGGGCTAATGTCAAGTGTGGCTTTTGTTGCCGTGTCGCTTGGATGCGGAGCGCTGGTGCTGCCAATAAGGAGAGTTTCTTCTATTAACCCATACAGCGAAGAAAAAAAAAAAAAAGTAGCATTCTGTATTAAAAGTATGAATTGTGTTTTCACTCGCGCGGGCATCACTTCACTTCCGAAGCAGCCGCCGATCTACACTGCGTGGATTTTTGCGCAGATCCGTGCACGTGGCACAGGCGGTAGAAATTTTAGCAGCGAGCATGCCTCGAGCTGTCCAGCCAGTGTGGCCGTCATGGGGCAGTATTATGTTAATCAGGAAGAATTGTAACGTTATCTGGCAAAATTCAGACGGCTTGTTCATAGCCACTTTTGGAAATAGGCAGCAGACAAAATATTTACTTGGCGGTGTAATTTCATAAATGATGGGCTGGCAGGCCCTGCAGAGACTTAAATACAATATTTGTATCAAAACAAATTTAAAAAAGATGTTCCGTAATCTGTCCCTGTTGAAGATTGCCACAATTGGTCCAACATTTAGTAAAAGTACAAAACAATAGTGTCAAGATAAGTTCAGGGCTAAAGAAGTGTAGTCCGCCCATTTGCATATTGCTTCATGAAACATGAAAAGTTTTGGTTGCATTCTTGTGATCTCATTTATGATTCACCGATTTATGTTGTCATATCCATCCATCCATTATCTACACCGCTTATCCTCAGTGAATGCATAAAAGACTGCAAGTCAAAGTATTTAAATAAGTGAACAACTCGAAAGTTAGGAAGTAGATACACTCTCTTTCATATCTTTTCATATGAATTGATGGTTCATTTTCATTTATTTTAGTGTAAGCCTAACCTATGAGAGCAAAACATTTATGTATACTACATCAGATATTTATTGTAATACAGATTCATTTACTGCTAGTGTTTGTTAAAAAAAAATAAAACAAAGACGTGAAGAGGAGCTTGGGGGAAAAAAATTGCACGTTAAATCTCAATCACAATATTGAGGTTGTGGGGGGTGGAATCGCAATTATATATTCAATTTTCAAAATCGTTTCAGCCCTCGTTTAGAGAGCCTTTGTGATCTTCAGAGAAATTCAGGAATGTAAAGCTTGATCATTCGTATGGATGAAAACAACCCCCTTGATGGAGGGAATGATGCCAGCATGTTCAGCTTCCTTGTAAAAAAAAATAAAATAAAAAAGCAGGTGTGTGCCTGCTCGTAATTTAAATGACGGCAAGCATTTCCGCAACATTGCACGTGCCTCTTAAATTCGGAAATTTTTCCCAGATGCGTTTCATGGTCGGGATGATGGATACCTTCAAGCTCCCCGCGCCCGTATTATCTTTGCGCACCAAAAATCGTGATGAAGAGATACACGTGGGCATTGATGATTGTCAAAGCAAGACAATCTGTGAGGTCCTCATGCCTGGCCACTGACATTTCAGACTTGTGCCACGCCGGCATCCTGCAGGATGTTTAGTGATGTGCCCACTTACTCACGGTGACGGACGTGCGCGCGTCTGCGGGCCGCGCCGGATCTGCTGGAGGACGTAGTGAAGTTGCAGTAGGTCCCGAACCAGGTCACTGAGCATGCACCTGGTTCGCCGATTGACATTTGGTAGTGCTTTGCTGACAGAATTTCTCCGGGAGCGCTTTCGGATGGAGAAAAACTCCAGAATTTGGAGATCTCGTATAGAGAGTTGCTCCTTGTGGAATGAGGGAGGATGGATTTAAGGCCCGCACCGGGGATGAAAGAATTTATTAATAAAGCATGTCAGCATTTCAGGTGATTTGTATTCGCATTTTAACTTTGTGTAATGGATATTACTCTATTTAACGTGTTGGAGACTTCACTCATCCAACTAAGGAGAAAGAAGAAAAAGAGACAAAAAACGACAGATGCATATTCTATTTTCAGTCCTTTTTAGAGACAGACCAATTTGTTTTTTTCAGGTCCGATACTGATACCGATTATTACTAGTCAAGAAGGCCGATAACCGATATTTGGAGCCGTTATTCATTTTGGGTAAAAAGGAAAATACAGTATTGGCATCAAAAAATAAAACAAATTAAAACTCTTAACTTTGTTGAATTGCCTTTACGCATGTTTGGTGAACATTTTTTCAGATTTGCATAATAATGTTTTTTATTATTGTACTTTTTTGACAATATGCATCTTTGTCGTAAAATTCTAACAAAGTTCAGGGAGCTCCCAGGGTCATCAGTATGTCTTCAAACGTGACATGAAAACGTGCAGTGTTCCCAGGGTCAGTTAGAATCTCTAATAAAGTTAATTGAAAATTTAAATGGTTCCTTCAAGTTAACACAGTTTTGAGTTGATTTATTATCGCCATCAGATTTAAAAAAAAAAAAGGCAGATACCGATATTCATCAAATTGCCGAATATCGGCGCCAATAATCGGTCCGGCCGATAATCAGTCTATCCCTAGTTCTTTTCCTAATATTTTAGGATTTTTATCTAATTGGGAATTTTACATCTAATATTTTTGCATTTTTATATAAGCAAATATTTCTAATAGGGCCCAACCTTTTTTTTTTAGACAGATGCAGATTTGAATATTTGGGAGGGTAAAATTCTGATAACAGATCAATCAAATTAAAACATACATAACGCGTTGGGCCAAAACAAGTCACATTTTGGTAAATTTAATATTTTTTCAAAAATCTATATTATTGGTCAGTTCACATTGTGGGTGTTATTTTTCACATTACTGTGGCCCTCAGGGACTTCGTGGGGGGATTGCTTTGTGAGAACACACCTGATTCAAAAGATAGCCAGCTTCTGCAGATCTTGCTGATTATCTGATCGTTTGAATCAGGTGTGTTGCAGCAGGGCGAGATAGAAAAAACAATCAGGACAGCCACCCTTGAGGAAAAGGATTGAAGACAATGAATTAATCAATCTACCAAACGTTGAAAAAGGAAGTAAACCCAAGATGTCAAGACGTTACGTTAAAAATGTGCGTATATACGTGTATATACTGTTTATTTAAATATATAATGTTTTTATTAACTTGTTCACTGCCAGACATTTTCAGACCCTCTTTTACCTTAACGTTTGATAAAAATAGAAAATAATATAAATAAATTCCTGGCCTTAAATGGCTGGACTGTGAAAAGACAAGTACATTCGTCAATGGCAGTGAATGCATTAAAAAAAAAAACAATTTAAAACAGAGCATCCACTCGCTTACGCGGGCTGCCATTTTTCCGCCCTCTCACGCGATTGTGACATGTATTCACCTGTTCTGGATTATTTTGCAGCTTTCTGTAGTATTTATTCAGAAAACCAAGCAGAGTTAGTAAATATTCAGCACTGACAAGCTACGTCTCGTCGCTATCAAGGACAATCCTCGCATCTCAATAATCACTACTTTTTAGGAAATCCAAAAACCGCCACCTTGCTTGGGTTACCAAAGCACATAGTTCAACTTGGTATTAAACATTATACACGGATTGCTATTATATTCCAATGTGCGCCAACAAACAAAACCACTGGAAAATCATGTTCAATTGCTAATTAATACATTCAAATTGCTCATTTATTACACACCCAAAAATGTATTATGCTGTCGTTGATGAACATTTCAAAGGTATTAGAGGAATGCGTGATGCAATCAATTAAACGATGCGCGGTTTAATAGGCAAAGATGAATCTGCGCACTAACATTTGACACTTTAAATTGGTTGATACTGCATAAAAATCACATACGGCGTGGAGACAGACCAGTAGTACAGCACTTGCAAAATCCTCTGCAACCGGTTGGCCAAAAGTTAAATGAAGCGCTGTGGTAGCAGGAAACACGACTGGTGCTTAGCCCTCACTTGCGGCCGGTAAAGATTTTGCCCAACATGACGCACAGAGTGCTGTGTTTAAAATAGTGCTGGCACAAACCCTTGTGTTCGATCTTTCAAAATTTGGGGGTTTAGTCCCATCTGTTAATTGATTACCATGCCCATCAAGAGTGTTTTTGTTGGGTTTCGGGGTAAAATGCTAAAATGCTTTTTTTTTTTTTTTTTTTGGTTAGCAGGCACACATTTTCTCTGGGCTTTTTAATTTGTAATAATTACAAATGATCTCTGTCATCATTTTCTGTTATGTTGACATTACAACTTATAACAATGCATTATATAGGTTTCGTGGGAAGGAAACTTCTAATCAAGCTGAAAAAGTTTGCCTTCAAATAAGATAGGGATTTTTCACACTTGAGTTTGATTCAAATTGATGTTTCTGGAATTATAAAATGACAGAGAGAGGGGGAAAAAAATGCGGGGGAAATTTGCAGGCAAAAAAAACAACAACAGAGACATCATTGTCCGTCCCTTTAACTACCGGGAATTCAAAAGTAACAGCTTTTTAATACCACATTGGATCACTTATGATCTTTTGGACTGTTGGGTACAATTTTAGCAGCAAAATTAATCGGTCCCATAAATGTGTTGTTTGTTTGGTGTATTTTTGTCCAGAGTATTACAATCGCCTCTTTTGGAGGCCGGGGTGATGCGAGGCTGAATACAAATGCCTGGCGTGCTCAGATGTGTGTGATATGATATGATGGCTTTCGCTGGCGGCTGGGCTCCGGCAAGTCGTCTTTTCTCCCTTTTTCGGTGCAGCTACATGGGGAAATGTGTGCGCGGACATGAGTGCATGCGTGCGTGTGCGGCCAGCGTCTTGCAGCGCTGGCGAGTGGAGGCACACGTACGTCTGCACTCTGAAATTAGCCAGATATCCCATTGTCTGCGTTCTCGCCGCATTCACGCGTTTTGTGATTCACAAACTCCGAGGGGCCTTTCACACTAATGATGCTACATTCAGATGGGCCCAGACTCTTTCCGGCATTCAAAAAAAACAACAAAAAAATATGGCTCCTTTTATGAGGAAGCACTAATGGCGTGTGGAAAGACTATGGGACGGGAAAAAAAGCCACCTCTACAAAACACTTGTGCTAATGCGCCGCCTTTGTGTCTCTTTGCTTTTTTTCGCCCCTCACACAGGAGGCTGCATGACGACGAGAAGGGCCACGGCTGCGAATTCTGTGGCAAACACTTCCAGGACAGCATGCGGCTGCGCATGCACATGCTGTGTCACACAGGTACTGAGAGTTGTTCAAGTTACGAGCTGTCCCTCGGTCAATTTTTGCTTTGTATTAAGGGTCCATGAGCTTAATGCTAACATGTAATGAAAAACACCATACACTGGCTAACAAAAATAGCATTGGTGGCACTGGAACAGAATACAATACTACTATTCACAGCAGGGGTTTTCCCTTTCCCCAGCATGTAACAGGGGATTCCTATTCCTTTAAATGAAAACAATTACAATTACTACTCACCTATTCGCCACGGCTTTGGTGCCATCTTGTGGCATCTTTGGGTGTATCAGAAAAGAGCACAAAAACGGAATAGATGGGTGTGAAAGCAAATGGCTGAGGACAAAACAGTGAATAGGCGGTGGTTCACTGTCCTTCATAACACCGACCAATGTTGTTATATTTAACTACTAAAAGCACAAAACATTTTGGCAAATGAAATAAAATGAAAACGAGCGTGCATTTAAAAAGAACGATCAACTGAAAGTACATTTTACATTTATAAAACTAATTTCTCGCACTAGAAAAATACTCCTATATCTTAAAAAAAAACTAATAGAACTGAAAAATGTTTGATATATAGCTAACCGATATAGATATTGATATTGTTGAAATAAAAACAAACAAACGCCCTTTATAAAAACAAATTCAGACCAATGGAAATTGAAAAACAATAGTCAACATCAAAACTAACAATAATGAAAACCCCCCGACTATTAACCCTGACTCCCAGCGTTGTCACGCTCGGCCTTTCAGCTGCACCTGTTCCCCGTCCTCCTCCTCCCCCTCCCCCTCCTGACCGGATCACGCCTCCTTTACCTCACAACCAACAGCCCCCTCCCCTCTCCTCTCCTGCCGAACAGAGTCCCTTCCGTGTTTTTGGACCTCTCTCCATGCCTGCCCCCTTTTTTTTTTTTTTTTTTCGGAGTGATGACATCATCAGCTCGCTGCCGGCAGGCCTGGGTGTTCTGCCAGTGTTCCGAAGCGTGTGTGATGGCTCGCTCGCAGATGTGTGTCCAGGAACACACTGTACCCAAATGCAGACTTAATCAGACCTGACTGCTCTCCCAGCTACTTTATCCAAAATAGAGAGCGAGGCGCAGAAGGGAGGGATTGGGGATGAAGGGTGGGGGGTATAATCAGGGACTAAAAATGCCACTAAAACACAAAGCTGGGCTGTGTACAGAACATTGTTTCCGTGCATGTTGACATCCTGCTGACAGCTGAGAGAGGGATCTTTAAACTTTCCCTGACTCTCCCCTTTTATCGTCACAAGCGCACACACACACACACACAAATGCACACGACACGCTCTGTTTGCAACACCTTTGACCTGAAAGTTTCCCGAGCCCCGTAACGCCACATGAAAAACAAACAAAAAGGATGCGGATCTCATTTCTGTGTCGCCGCGTATTTGGGTAGAGCAGCCTCAGATCCCGCCGGTTGCTAAGGAGCGAGCGCTCCGCCGCTCTAATGGGCTGATTTGGTATGCAGCTCGACGCCGGCTCTTATTTTGGTATGCCAGACAAAGTGTTTTGATGGAGGACGATTGCAGCCGCGTCTGGAGACGGTTTGATGGTTTATGGATGAGAGCACACTCGATGCCTTTGACTGCACAAGACAATGCACTATGTTTTCTCCCCTCGCACCCACAGCCCGCCTTTTGCCTTTATTTTGGCTTTATCACACGAATCGCACACGGCGCGGCGCGACGCAACACGACGCGCTGGACGGCGTCACACAACATTAGGATCTACAGCCGCTGTAGTGCCGCTCGAGTGTAACACTATTTGCTCCATGCTAACTATAATAGATGAACAGATTGGTGCTTTTTTTAGTGTTGTTTTGTTTCGGCAATGGTGGCACCGTGTGTACGTGTGTGTGCGTGTGTACAGAGTTGAAAGAGGACCACATTTAGGGCTGCGGCGTTCCGAGTTCCCAAAGCTTGTGGGTGTTTTAATGACTCATTTTAACTTCATTTAAAGCCAGCTGAGCAGAAAATAGATCAGTGAATGAGCCCTGGGCCAGTATGGATCTGCAACCGATTTACATCTCTGTGAGAGCCAACCCACAGCCAAACAGCTGTACGTGTATGTGTGTGTGCGTGTGTCTGTGGGCATAGAGCGGAACCTCCAAAGTGGAACACAATCGGTTCCGGATAGTGGTTGACTTCAAAATTGTTCAAATTGAATTAGCATTTGGAACTCATTCCAAATACGGTGTGGAGAATTCCCCTCTAAATATGTATAAAATTGCCTTTATTAATAGTTTCAACCAGTGATTCTCAATTACATGCATGGGTTCTCTCTAGTAGTGGATTGCAAATGGAATACAAATCAAACGTACAAAATTTAAAACATGAAACAAACATGACAGCAAAGATTGTAGTCATGCATATACAGCCAGTTTTATTTCTATTATTTAGTTTTATTCGTTAACAAATCCAGTAGAGTAAAATTTTGGATAGGATGAGAAAGTACCAATACAGTGGCTACGTTTACATGGACAATTTTTTTTTTTTTTTTAATCCGATCAGAGTTTGGATTAAAATTATGATCGGATGCACTGTTTTCATGGACACGAAAAATATGATCTAATATTAATATTATATAACACATATTGACATCACAGACATCCGCGGTAGAGACGGTTTGGTGCGAAGTTTCGTAATAAATGTTTTCATACACGCCGATCGGATTATCAAGCGTCATAAACCACCCCACTCATTTGGAATAAAATCTTGATTGGAATGGGCTTGATTGGGTCAGAATATTCCCAATGGGGTGTGTGGCTTTACTGACATTCCAATGTACATTATATACATTGTGTTTTAGATGAATACTTAGCGGTGACCATATTTATAATTTCATACGGGTGAAATAACGCAAGCTTGTGGCCAAAATGCAGCGAGCGTTACGTACCGCGATGGGTACACTCAAGTGATGAATTAAATCCCAACAATAATTCTCTTTATTCTCGTTCACAACCTCTTCCAAATTGTCATTTTTTTGCTATACAGCATTTCAGCCAGACTCGTTATGCATGCCTTGCGTTTTTGAAAAACAACTGCACAAGGAACAAAGATAACACTAACACAAGTATTTATCTTTGTTACTTGTATTCGTGTTTAACCTCATTCCTTGTGTTGTTCATTGCAAAGAACTTTGCTTTACACTTTTCTCATTTTTATTTATTTTTTATATTATTTAATTGTAAAATGTTCAACTTTTTTTTCACTCCATGCTCTGGCTCATTTTTTTTATCCATTCATCCATCCATTATCTGAAGAGGTTTTTTTTTATTAATCAAATTCTATGCATTAGAAAATCCATCCATTATCCAAACCGATTATGCTATTGTTAAACTACTATTATTCTTTTTTTTTTTTTTTTTTTTAAATTAATCATTTATGACCACAAGTAACTGAAAAAAAAAAAGTACCAAAAATTAGTACAGTACCGCCATTGATTACAGGTATGCATTCCCAGGTACCAAGAGTTTGGACCGAACTGGTTCAAATCTGTAAGGCACCCATCTCTAGTCGATCCTCTCATGCCCGTTAGGATGCATTTTGTATAAGTCTACGTACAGTAGCAAAAGTCTGGAAAAATCTTCAAATTCAAATGGTGAAACACATTATGAGGTCAAGAAATTCAAGCTATTAAGTCTTGATAATGCACAGCTGTGGGGGAGGGGGGTGCCATTCCAGGTCATAAAGCATCATCCGCATCAACAAGCTGACTAAGAAAATACCAATAATTAATAAGGGCAGAGTATCGAAACTACTAGTGGTATCGGTTACTTGATATTGGTGAGTACTCAAGGGTTAAGTGCTCATACTAGTATGGGTTTATTAAAAATGGTATCAAACATCCCTACTTTTGATGTATCGTACATTTTTTTAAGTACTGTTCAGTTAGTGATGACATCGATACTAGGGGTGTAACGGTATGCTAAATCAGTTCGGTTCGGTTTCTTGGAAACTTCGGTTCGGTATATTTTCGGTACAAAAAAAAGATGTTTTTATTTTGAAAAGATGAAAAAGAAGTAAACGGTGTATTCTTTAGAAAAAATAAATAAAAGTGAACTATTCGGGTGATATTCTAAGAAATTACACCAGAATAAAAAAAATACACTAACAATTTCTTGTATTGTGTCTCTTAATTTTGGAAATTATTAAGACACTGAAATCTTTAAACACTCAGCAGCAACAGCCCATGACACATCTAAGAATTCAAGTTAAAGAAGAGTTGTCATTACAGTACATATATACACTTTTTGTGATGAAAGAAATACATACAATAACAGTTAAAATTTGCTAACTGTATTAAAACTTTTTATAATAAAAAAAGACAGTAACTTTACAAAGTCTTTATGAAATTATATACACTTTTTAGGCATTGAAATCTTTGAATGTTCAACAGCATATTGTAACGAATTGGGTTATATGTGTTGTGGTCGGATTTGTGTTTTGCTGAGTTGTGATGTTTCCGAGGTGCCTGAATGCATCGTACGGCTAATGAGAGGAGCAGCGGAGAATGAAGGAGAGTGCTGTTGTACTTTGTTTTTGGCTAAAAAGACTGCCTGCTTCCTCGTCTAAGAAACATTCAAAGTCGGATGATGGTGTTTTAAGTGCTATAATGTTAGACGTGCTAGCTACAGCACTACAGCCGCTACACGGCGATCTCATGTAGCAAAGTCGGCACACAACTTTGGGACTTACACATACCTTTCCCCATCGGCAATTTTAACAGGACAGTCAGGATGTGTACGCGGGGACCTTTGAGCTCTGTCTTGTTTGCGTATTAGTTTGCTCCTCTTTAGTGCCGCCGCCCTCCTCTCCCGCATGCAACAGTCAATAGCGCCCATGCGTAATCTCGCGCTATAATAAGTGGACCGAACCGAACGCAAGTGGACCGAACCCAACGTGCCATACCGAAACATATTAATACACGGACGTGTAGCGTTACACCCCTAATCGATACCAATACCGATCATGCATGAGTGAGATCGGCCGATACCAATTCCGATCAAATGGAATATCTGTATATTTTTTCCATTTATTTATGGTGACAGCTATTATGCAATATTATCTGAAAAAAAGCAGCTATATTATTGCGGTAATTTTGACAAAAATCTATATATATTTTCAAAAGCATGAAGAAATACAAAACCGTTGCTGGCGCAATACAACAATTACTCAGTCACAAAGATAACTGAAAAACCTAAATTTACCAGCTTTTAGTAGCACAATTTTTAACAGATCAAAATAATCAGCAGTCTCAACAGACTTAATTGTGCAAAAAGTCAAATAAACAACATGCCACCTAAACATTGCATGATTCAGAATATAATCAAAGCAGAAAAAATAGTCACATGCAGGCTTCACTCGAATACACTATTCAATGAGTTGCTAAATTGAAACGACTCAGGAACTTGGTTTATTGTCTTGTGCATAGACAAACTATCTTGTGCATTAGTCAACGAGAAAAAAAGTCACTGTTAATCTTTTTGTGAATTATAAAATGATACATAAGTGCCCATAAGTGACCTACAATACGTCTCCCTGTGGCAATAATGCCACTTATACTGCGCTGTGACAGTAACGCATCATGCATAAGTTGCAGCGTGCGTGCCATACACCCCGAACAAACACTGCACACAGGCTGGTCTCTCGTGGCTGTAGGCTGCGAAGCATGAGCTGCGGATGATCAGATTTTTTGATCGGCAATAAAAGGCTTTGATCACATATTCCGATCATGTAATTTTTCACGAAAATCGGCCAATCATGATCGGTGCCCGATCGATCGGAGCATCCTTAGAACTGGTTCAGCTGTGTTTAGCTTCAATACTGTACAACAAAATTTCATTTAATCCTTTAGAACTGTTTGTAAACATTTATAAAGTACAATTTGCATTTTAATAATATGCAATACATTTTATTTGAATCATTAAGTAGAGTTACTATATTGAAGTGCAGTGTTAATGTTCAAACTGCACAATGTTAAGGCCTAGATACACTAATCCGACGTCAGAGGTCGTGAAGCGTCGTTGCGTCTGATTGGTGTAGCAACCACAGTCGCAGCATCGTAACCCATCTCAAGCGTCTGGTGGGCGTTTCAGCATGTTGAATTGGCGTCATTAGTCGTGACATTTAGTCACTGATTAGCTAGCAAATCAGCGCTCAGAGCACCAACGGGAAGTGACAAATGCGGATAAACAGTGAGCACGCCTTTGCTGCCTTAAGTTTCTTACGAGTACAAGAGCGAGGGTTGACAATGTAAGTATTTCACGATACCGTGTCAAGAACGTGAGTGTTTACTTCGCGCAGGAGTTCATTGTGAGCGAAGAATATAGCTGAATGCATTGTTTACATTTTCCGCCAGCTTTCCGGTTGGATTTTTCTAACCACGAGAAATAGTGAGTACCGCCGCCGATGGTATGGAAGGGTATTACGGTATATGTCACGCATGCGCAGAAGGTACTTTGATGGTCAGCGTCGCTGTCTGTCGTTTTTCCAGCGTGCCGACAGCCGGCCACAGATGCCACAGGGGGTAAGCGTCGGTCACAATTGGCCAACGTCAGATTGGTCTATTTAGGCCTTTACAGCGACTTTCAATAATACAGATATACATTTTTTGAACACTTAGGCCTATTTCATTTATGTATTACACTATAAAAATGATCAAAGGGGAAAGAGCTCAAATGCTTAGCTGAAGACTCACAGGATTTGCTGACGTCGCATGAGAGTTTGTTTTAAACTCCCACGTTTTGTTTGACTTCTGAGGCATACTTCCCTTCCAATTTTGTTTTTTGAATTTGTACTTTTGGAGCATTCGACTTGGAAGTTTCACTGTGTGCTGCAATGTGTGCGTCTGTAGATGCAATTTGAGTGCGCAAAAAAAGGCCGAGCTTTTTTGCCGAGGCCTTTCATTGCAATAGACGAGAGCATTGCATAGGTGAACTGGCAAGTGTAGTTAAAGTGCATGTGATGGGATTTGGGGTGTTGACACTCAAGTGTTGCTTTTTTTTTTCTTCCCCGTTTGTTTTTCCACCCGATAAAAGTGATGTGCCGCAGGCGGTAAGCGTCTGCTGTAGAGAGAGAACACCCAGTCCTTCTGTGGCCTCTCAGGCAGACAGTCTGCTCACTGTTCAGAAGCTGATAACAGGGCCATGGTAAATAAAACTCTCCAGCTTGGCTCGTTCTGTCGGCAAGAAGGGCCCTTGCACTCTGTCTGCCTCTTTGGTTTGTCCGATTTGTGCTTTTCCCTGCTAGCGAGCACCTAAAATGCCTGTACAGCAAAAAAAAAAAAAAAAACGATTGAGATGAATATGTGACTCACTGTGCTCATTCACACATGCTATTTGTGTTGACCACAACGGTGTCTTTTTAAAATGTGCCCGCAGCTCCCGCCGAGGCACTGGTGTGCGATCAGTGCGGAGCCACCTTCTCCTCGGAGGAGGCTCTGGATGCCCACCGGCTAACGCACACAGGTTAGTTACACACACACACACTTAAGAGACACGCTCGAGTTACTCCCATGACTTTGCGACTGGATTTTGCTCGTCATGCTGGCCGGTTTCAACTGTTCCTGTCATGATGCTCCATAATTTATCGAGAGGGAGGTGGGAAGCCCTCTCACATGTCGGCCTCTAATATCGCTCAGTATCCAGATCCAGCGCGTGCCACTTGCACACAAACCACAACTTCATAAAATAACACTTGACATTACAGTACCAACCCCCAACTACACACACAGGCACACACCATGTCTCCTCATATCTTACTGTCGTAGGTCAACAACATCCCATGAGTTTTTCATCCTTAGGAAAAATGCAAAAAAGGGATTCATGCTGTCACGGTGCCATAATTTGAAACAAAAATTCTGATTTCGACACCATAATTGCATTAAGTACCTAAAAATGAAAATGAAAAACGATATATAAACGCAATTTTGTAAGTGGTACATTGTATACATTCCAAGGTATCCTGTCAGACATTTTAAGCTGAATGATTTCTTACCATTATTAGGCAAAAATGTTACAAAATTAAGTGAAGACAAAGTTTTATTTTTATTTTCTTATAGAATTGCATATCTGAATAACAGAATATCTGTTTTTTTGTACCAAAAATATACCGAACCGAAGTTGCCAAGAAACCGAGCCCAACAGAAATGTGATTTAGCGTACCGTTACACCCCTAATGTCAAGGAGGGGGCCGCAAAATATCATCCTGCGGGCTCCCGGGCAAATGGCTCCCGGGCCGTGAGTTTGAGACCCCTGCTATAATGTAAACTTAATACATTAACTCATTCACTGCCAGACACTCTTTTACCCTAATTGAAAAAAAATGATAAAAAAAAATATAACTAAGTTCCTGGGATTGAATGGCTGGACAGTGAAAAGACAAGTAAATTTGTCAATGGCAGTGAATGAGTTAAATTAGTACAATCTATTAGTTGCCCCCAAAAAATGTCAGCGTTTTGATTGGAAAGGGTTCCAAAATGTCCGACCAGTACCTTTGTATTAGGAGTGTCACAATATCTCGATCTGATGATATATCACGATGTTTTGTCTTCCGATCTATTATCGATACGCCTCCGCCAAGCCAACTATCAATATTTTAAATTTATATACGGCCGCTGTAAAGGCTCCTTTATTGTTCATTGCTTAACCCATTAAAGGCTGAAGCCCCTCGTGAGACATCTCTCTAAAACCTACGGTCGTCTTTGGAGTCACCTATGGAAACCTGACATTTTCGCCACCTACAAAATAATTAATATCCCAGCCTTTATAGCAGAAGAATTTGAGAGCTTAGACATGGCTTTCACACATGCACGAATTTATTAATCTTTTCTGTTTCAATCGAAGATGCAAGTGAACCACTATTTGAGTGGTAATTACACTGTGCTGTATTCTCTTACAAAGACGTTAAAATCGTCATTGTCTATGAAAATATATCTTAACCATACATCACGTTTGGATGGTTTCACGGTTTTAAAGTCCGCGAGCATGTCGTCTATATCACTGCCGTGACTTATAGCAGAGCGCGCGCGTTCGACGGCGTCCGCCATTACTCCTCGAAAAAATTCTGGATATGCTCCGACAACTCACGACACCGTCACATGTATATTCTGATGCATTTCAGTGGCTAAGAGACTTGAATTGGATTAAAAAAAGAAAATGACGTATTCACTCTCCGGTTTTAAAGGGAGAAACTTGCAACAGTGCTCCCGGGTTTAGTGGTAGAAACGCGGTTATGCGCTTCCGTCCTTAATGGGTTATTAAGCAATTACTTGGCGGCCCACGAGGGGTGCGCCGCAGAAGAGCGGCGGGGCAGAGGGCGTAAGTCCTCAGGCGAAGAAGACAAACAATGGGCGAGAACATGGCTGAAGAAAGCGAAAGACTTAAGTTAAAAGATGCACCGGCATCATACAAAAGGTGTGGCTGCGTTTTGGATTTTACAATTATATGGATGGAACTAAGCTAGCGAATGAATTTGCTGTATGCAAGAACTGTTTCACAAAAAAGTAAGGTACACAGGAAATACACCAAATAGGCACAGCCACTTGCTGCGGCATCGCCCAGCACCCGTCGCAAGCCAAAAAGCCACCCAAGACTGTTAGATTTGCCTCCTGGCCAGACTAGCGTGTGTTCTCTCCTGCAAGCAAATCTCCCTTTTAATTCTCCCAGGACAAAATCGATCACGCACAGCATCTGTGTGTGTATCTTTGCAAGAATCTCCGCCCGTATAGCATAGTTGAGAATGATGGTTTTCGCTAGATGATGCGCACTCTAGAGCCACGCTACGAAATACCAAGTCGAAAACGTTTCACTGAGAAAACAATTACAACTTTGTTGGAAGAGACCAGGCTTCCGGTATTGAATGCACTCGAGTCGTAAGAACGAGTGGGTCTTACCTGAGATGGGTGTACATCAAGGGACACACAGTCCCTTATTACCACCACCGTGCGATTGGGACCTCAAATCATACGCGTTTCAAACCCCTGAATTGCATGAAATCCGCACTGGTGCGCACATTGCAAATGTTTGTTGGATTTAACATTCCTTATTAAAGTTTTATTTTCCTTTAAATCTGCAGGTTGGGGCTATGCAGTATCTTTGCATTTTACAGCAATGTTACAGAGCAATTGGCACTGTTTATAAATTGAACAGAATGGGAATGTTCCTGACATGTTGCACTACAAACGTGTCCAACTCATTCAGTACCAGACTTTTTCAGACCCACTGTGAAATGACATATACAGTGGTACCTCTACTTACGAAATTAATTGGTTCTGGAAGAAATTTCTTAAGTAGAAAATTTTGGAAGTAGAGACGCGTTTTCCATGTAAATGCCATAATCCGTTCCAAGCCCCCCAGTATTCAGACTTAAATGTTTTATAAAGCATAAAAATGCATCAAAACATGTAACAAATACATGTTACAATTGCACAATAAATGAGAGTTGTGTATAATGTAAAAAACAAAAAATAGAGTAAAGAATAAAAATGATGGTCGTTTACCTTTTAACTGCTGTCCCTCTCGCTTTTTGCCCTCTTTTGTTCATGTTCTCTCTCAGAAGTGGTTTTTGCCTGGCGTTTTGTAAAGAACTGATTTAATAACGTGGTGACTGTCGATACATTACGGTCATATTCTTTGGCGAGATCAACCAAACAAATCCCCTTTTCATACTTTTCTATTATCTCTTGCTTTGTTTGTATGGACAAAAAAACGATTTTCTGCTTTTATTTTTTATTTTCCTCATTTGTAATTCACGTAAAACGGAACACCTCAATGCTCGAGGGGCGAATGACGAGGACGCTGCATAGACATATCTATCACATATCTATCTATCTACCTGTCTATCTACACACATAGACACATATGGTGGAGGTCCCCCTTAGCCAATGGGATGCCAGGAAATGCTAGGCTAGCCAATGGCAGAGCAGCTATGAGTATGTTGCGTTCAGGAAACTCCGGAGCGGCGAGTGGCGGCCCATACTGTATTTTTACCTTTCGTATCTTGAAATTTCTTTCGTAACAACAGGCAATATTTTACTTGAAAATTTCTTATGAAGAGATGTTCGTAAGTAGAAGTACCACTGTAAATGTCATTGGGATAAAATTAGTTAAGACACTAATTTTGTTGACAGAACTGCTGCAATAGTAAAGTGTCTCTGTAATAATAAAGTGTCTCTGTGAGGAAGACATGTATTTGTTTACAAAAAAAATGCACTTGAATTCAATATTGTGTTTCAGTGATGGTACAAAAATTATTATCATCCATCCATTCATTATCTATACCGCTTATCCTCACAAGGGTCATTACGCATATTACCGTGGATTGATTTCCTGACAAATATATTGGTAATCGCTGTATCGTATCATATCGTGAGATAATTGTTATCATGAGCCTCGTATCACAAATTGTATCGTATCGTGAGGTATCCAGAGGTTCCCACCCCTATTTTGTATATTCAGCACCCTTTCGACGCAGATACCAGTCGTAGTAGTATGATTCGTGTGTATGGTGGGGCCAGACGTACCACTGTGAATTCATTGTTCGACACGGATTTGTCACTTCCATGTTAACGAAAATCACATCTGTCGTGCTGCTATGATGTAATACTAGGGAGATGATGTAATTGTACCTACAGACCCCAGAGTACAGAGACAGGTTTACTGTACCGTGGTGACCTAAAGTGAACTTACCACTTGCTTGAATCAAGATGACATAGATGCTACTCTGGGTTCAGTACAGCCTAAAGCTAAGGTTCATTCTCATTTTATGATTAGTTTCTTCAGGGACGCAAGTGTTTCCCCAAAAAGGGTTCTAAATACAGCATCCACCACAAATAAATGTCACGCTAAAGTAACATCATATAGAGCCAAAGTGTCTTAGAGGCAAATCAACTCAACAAGGAGGAAAAATGACATTTATTTCTGCTGTCTTATTCCTTTCTTGTTTGCCATTTTGTCTCTTTCCAACCCACCAGGACAAGGAGTTAGCAAATCCGGGTGACATAACACTATTAGCATGCTAGCTAACTTGATACCCTTCAAAACATCATGTGAAATATGCAGAAGCAGCTTAACGTTGTTTGTTTCTGTTAAGGCAACAGCGTGTCGTAATCGTATCCTAGAAATAGAAGCTTCAATCATTTTGGTAGTATACTGGCTTGTAATGAGACCAAAAAGTTAGACCCCTGGATCATGTACTTTGGTGGTTTGGCATGTATCTTGTGATAGCGCTAGCGTCAACACTATTCAAAACTGGTTGCAGTGCTTGAAATCAGGGATGGCATTACTAGTTCATTCAGTGAAATTAATTGTTGCTTTTTCCAGCCAGCAGAAGAGTTGTTGATTCAGTCTCGGCTAGAGTGTGATTCTGAAGACGCGCATCATGAGTATATAAAGCTATGGCAGTTTTTTGTTGCGGTGTAAGCACAGATCCACAATGTACATTCTGTTCTTTAACTAGCTTTAACAGCAGTTTACTTGGCATTTGGAGGTTGGATAATGTGGACTAACCCACAAAGAAATTCATTTTTTTTCAAGCGTGAGCAAAATGCAAATTATTTTAATGATGTTATCCTACCTAGTAGAGGAAGTTGGTAAATTCAGGGTGATAAGATAATTAAAGCCTTAATTTCGATTTTCTCTAATGAAGGCCTCAGCTGTCCTGAAACAGTTCGTATTAAATCAGTTAATCTTCCATTTAGCTGCCAGAAAAAATGACCAATTGACCCATTTTCAAGTTTTAAAATGTTGGGGTTTTCAGTATGAAACTTCTGCTCAGTGTTATGTACATGAGATGCACTTTGTAAAGGTTCATTTCACATATTAGCAAATTTAGTTAATGATATAGCGATACAAACACTGTTTATTGGGATTTTATCTGTTTCTGACATTTATGGATATAGTAAGAAGAACATGCCCCGGGTCAGAATGACCCATGTACTATTGCTTTCTGAGAGAGAGAGAGAAAAAATAAAAGGAGGGTTGAGTCGATTTCTATATTTATTTTGTTACATTGCATGTAGATAAGGTTTGAACTGATAAATGATCCTACCTGCAACACTTCTAAAAAATCATTTATTTGATATAGAAAATGAAAAATAAACACAAAAATTCTTAAAATAGTTGAACATAACATTCTCTTTTATATTTTACATATAGTGATCAAAGTGGCCTTACATGGGATCTTAAACTTCAATTTGGCTTCTCTAAACCTGCTACTACCCGGGTTATACCAAAACACCAAAAGTAAACAGGGTATTTTTTTTTAACAAATCTGAGATCAAGTATTATAAGATGTATAAGATGTTCTTATCCGTGAGCAAAATCAAATGAATCCTAATGTGATCACCTTTCTCAAAACAAACATACTCTCAGATTGTCTCTACATATGTCCGAACCCACACATTTTGTTGCCACTGTCAGGGAAAGGTGATCGCCCTCGTAGGCGTGTTGGCATGTAACTGTAACTCCAGGTGGCACACACAGTATGAATACTTAATGCCAACGAGGGGTGTCATCCATGCCCAGAAGTTTCTACCCTCGTCACCCCCTGAGTTGTAAACATCCAGAGCTCGGTTTCAAGCTTGGCGCAGTATCAAGAGCAGAGTACAGCAGGGCATTACTCTCTCATTTTGTCATGATCTCTCCTCGGCCCGATGTGACGCATGTACCGTACCTATTCTGTTTTTTTGGGGGGGTTTTCTACTGAGACAAGATCTCGGTAATCCAAATTAGCTGTGTTCAGGTTGTGTACGTGGGGCAAGGAGGGGTTACACTGAGTAAATAACACAAGGTGACCAGTGTCCTTTTAATTTGCAGTGTGGCCCAAATGAGTTTGGTCTTGGTAGATCAACACTTAACAGAGCTGAGCAGCAGCTGCCCAGACTCCTCACTGGGAATAATACGACTCAGGAGTTCTGTGGGTACCAAGACTAGTTACAGTTTTCACAGGTCTCGTTGACGTTTCGATATGTCAGAGGTGAACGGCCGAGGGTTGCTGTGTCAAAGAGCAAGGGGGGGGCGGGTTGGGGCGTACTGTGGGAAAGGAACAGGGATAGAGATTAGAGAAGGGCTACATGAGGACTTCCGAAGGGGTGGGCAGGATTGCTGCTGGTGTGCTTGGTGCCAGCATTGAGAGGGGGAAAACAACATCATGTGCTGCTGTTTACTCCTCAACACAGCACTGTCATAGTCTCCTGACCTACTTGTCAGAGCCCAAAATAAAAGAATGGATCTGTCTCCGAATCGCTCGCACAACAAAGGCGTTTGTTCCGTCAGAGCTGGTGGAAAAAAAATAGGGCTTTGGGGCTGTCTTGATTTTTCAGATCGTATCATATCTGTGGCGAAATGGACTGTGTACAGTGCTTGAAAGCAGGCTGCCCAGCCATGTTGTCACCTGGCCTTCAAGGCTCGGGACATGAGTGCTGACTTTGTGTACTCACAGCAGCTGCACTGTGTCCACGCATTACAGACATTACCTTCTGCCTTGACCCTTGTAATTAAACAGCACTGAAACTCCATTCAATATACAGCCTCAGCTTTGTAAGGCGCAGACCTTTTTGCTCGCCCCAGTGCACCCATCATCACGCTACAGCTTCCCTTCAATAACTACTTGCAATCCCAACACGCCGTTGACCAGACTGAACTGTGCCCTCCTTGGCCCGAAACGTATTTGCTCTGTGATGATACGCGAAGCACCCAGTGGCCCGCTCGATTTCGATTACGTGAAAATTATTTAGAAGGTGAGAGTAGCGTAAACATTCCAGGAACCGCGGCGGCGGTAGGAGAGTAGTGACCTGAGTGAACCGCTCCACCGAATGGTGAAAACAGGAGCAACGGAACCCTTGTTGCATTAATTATTGAGTCGCTTGTTCATACGTCGGGTAGATTAGCAGTGAACTGATGAGAGCCCGGGGTTGTTTAAGGTACTGTGTGCGTGTAGAGTGGCCTCCTCGGCGGGGAGCTGTGAGCATGAGCACATACAGTAGTGACTTGAATGCTCACGGGGTCATGCGAGGTGTTTAGCCTCAAGTGAGCAGAGAGGCTTCACCTCGCATACGCGCAGAACACCGCCTGGGGACAGAGCCGCTCCCCGGTATGTGACGACACTAACTGGTGCGTGTGATGTAATATTGTAAACTGTTGAATTCATTTCCCCCTTACAACGGAGTGAGGTGTTTGTTAGGATCTTAAAGTGGAATCCGGTAAGTTGAACACAACCCAAGTATAAAGAGAAGTGAAACAGGGTATAACAAAAAAGTACCCATTTAGCATTTTCTATAGCACTTAAGGTCGTGGGTGAGTTGGAGCCTCTCCAAAATGACTTGGGGCGTGAAGCACCCCGGAGTACGCAAATTTCCACTTAAATCGGAACTAACGCTTTAATGCCCACTAAATCTCTCATTAAATATCGCATGTTCGTCGGCATCTCGCCTTTCTTCCGACCTTTTGATGATATCCAGCTCCGTTTCCATCGTAATGGCATTCCTGTTGGCTGGACCAGCATCGCTAGAAGATCCTGCTTTATTTTGTACATTCACACTATGGGGCTGGAGACAAAATGGCGGACAGGACTCTGGTGTCATAAAGTCGAAATGACGTGGGTTGAGTACCGCGTAATCCGAGGACCGCCTGTATTGCCTAATTTTTTGTTTAGCCTGCCTACAATATCCCACCTTGCAACACTCTTGTTATGAAACAAGATGAGACACATTGGCTCGTTGTATAGAAGAAATATTGTAAAAAACTCCAACTCCATTAATTCCAACAACCACATTCGGCGAAAGGGTGAGTTGGATTTGAATCATTTGATTCTACACCGATCCATCAAACAGTCTTTACGTGGAACCGGTCCCCCCCCCCAAAAAATGGCGATGACCACTGTGTTTAGCTGAAAACATCAATGATGTCATTAATGAAGCAACTTCGGCTCGACTTTCATCACATTATAGTCTATGCGACCAAAAAAAAAAAAATCTGCATAGTCTTTCATGAATCTAACATGTAAGCGTTAGGGGAGCAAAACAGAAGTTATTTTATTCATTATGTGTTTTTTAAATTAATGGGCTGATTAATCAGTCACTGGAATGCGTCAGAGGGGGAGCAAGTAAAGAGAAAGCTGAGATTTGAAGACCGAACCACATAACTATGAGGCAGACTTGTGAACCACTCCTCCACCGTGCTGCCCAATAAAACTAAAATAGCACATCCTTTTTTCAAGCTCATTCTTTTAGCTTTTTTATTGTCTTCAGTTGGTTAGAATGAAATGTAAAGAATAATTAGGCGGCTCATTAAATTAAATTTGCTGTTGTATGATTATCATTGTTTTCTTCTTTTTAATCACTGCTATCCTGCTGTGGTGGCATAAAATAGCCAAAGAAAAAAAGGAAATCACACTTTAGGAATTGATCCTTCTGCCGCACACTGAGCTGCTGAGGCGCTCAACTTTGGAAGTTCCAACGTAATCAGCGAGATCATCTCTAATGATCGAACTAAAGCATGAACAATTCAATCGGTCTTTTTTGTGTTTCATTGAATATGAAATGAGACAAAAATCACATCTTGTGACTGCAAGGATGAGACAAACACAAAAAAAATCTAGCGACCGGGCAGTCAATGAATACAATCTCTTGTTCAATTTGCAGTGGGGTTTACTCCCAGACCCTCGGGGTGGGAAAACTTTTGTTTGCGGTGTGAAAAGAAACAGGCTGCGCTTATTTGTGAATGAAGGGATTAGCTCCAACACTTCACCCCAACACGGAGCGTGGTCCTATCTGGTTGCCTGGACACATGGTTTTGTCTCTTTTAGGCAGCGTGAGAGCCTGAGCTGGCTCCCGATCCTCAGAGGCAGATGCACCAAGACGGCCTCTGTTCAGCCACGTGAGCGTACGTCGGCATAGCGGAGGATGTGCCGAAATAGCATCCCCACCTCGGCCTATCCTGAATTATTAACCTACTTGTGCAGTGTAACGCACGGGGTTAAACGTGTGCACTTTCCTGCTGCATATAAGCACGTGAGTAAATCATTCCTGACGACACAATGGTCAGTTAACTGCGACCTTAAAGGAGTACCGCTGGTTGTATGCTATTGACCCTATTGAGAGCCTTGGGTCAGGAGGCCATAGTGTGCCTTCAAACCCAAATCCCGAGACCATTGTCTAGTTAAGGGTGAGAGCGCAGGGGGGCAGTGACAGCCAACTTTCGGGCTTCTTCTGTGCCAAAACAAGCTCCTCTGCACTTATTACCCAAAGCTTACTGGAAAAACTCAAATCCTTTTTGGGGAATTTAACAGAGCGCAGCGCGACAAAATGCCGCCGCGAACACAAGACAACACACACGACACACAACGCCTGCCTGGGAAAGTTGACTTTGTTGTTAAGTTATTTTTATTCTCTGCGTCGAACAAACCCAACGCTGCCGTCACCAGATTTCAAGAGCGACATCCTTGTGGCAGGATTTTATTTTGCCACACAAAAAATGTCAAACTGTCTGAGCAGATGTCACCAAAAAAAGCGGTTTTAGTCAAACATGTGGACGGATGATAATTAAAGTGGCTTTGAAGTATTTAAATATGTGGATTATGTGTTATTTAACTGGTCCAGGCTGACCAGTCCGGAACACATTGGAACAGAAGTGAGTCCGGTTAAATGGTGAAAGGATTTTGTGTACGGTCAGCGGATAAGGTGCGTGGGGGGATGGATGGTAGGGTCTAAAAGTGGGTGTGTCGGTCGGGCAGGGGGAATCAGAGGGGCATTGAGAGCTGTGGCTCAGTTGTCTTTCAACTCAAATATTGTGATACGTGGGTGAGAAAGGGCTCTGGTCATTAGGCGACCGCATAAAGGCAGTGAGTGAGGGGGGTGGTGGGATGTGCATGTGGACCCTATGACTAATGGGCTCGGTCAATGAGGACCTGAACCACATTGTGTGCTCTTTGTGCAGCCCACAGCCCCAAAGCCTCTAACAGGTGCAGCGCAATCCAGTGGATGGCCTCCCTGCAGGATTGTTAAAACTAGGGAATGCCTTTCATCCCGTACTCTTGCTGTTAATCATTATGGATGATCCACTTCTATTAGTGTTTTTACAGGGCATTTCTAACCGCGAAAAACACACGCACACACGCGCACACACATACAGGAGAAGTCATCCGTCTTCTTCACAATTGCGTGTCTATTTGTGCAAGATCCTCCCAAAAAAACGCATTTGTTTGCGCAAGATTAAGAAAGCAAAGCCCGGTGAATGTTTTCTGGCCTGATTTGTTTCTTTGTCTCTTGTCCGTTAACTTGATTGAACCTAAAAGCGGGCGGCTGACACTCTTCCCTCTTTAGTATGAGCGCCCTGCATCCCTTTCTCCTGCGTTAATTCCAATTTAATTGCCAGTTGCCTCAAGGCACTTCAATAACAGTAACAAATGATTTGATTTAGTGGACCTCATCAGACTGCATTTTAAATGTGACACAGCAACCCCACTTGAATGCCAATGAAGTGCTGGCACAGTCCTGTGTTTACTAATGATCCTTCGCTGGAGATGTCTGATTGAATCTCAGTCAGGAGCGATGGGCGCTGTGAGCATTGGGAGAGGATCTGAAACCTGAGCAGACAAGACAAATAAGGACCCTCATAATCTCATATGAATGCCCGACCGTCTCGAGAGGCACATTTTTGTCTATAAAGACGCAGATTAGCCGGCTCCTCGGCATTACCACACATATGATTTCGCGTCGGCGCGAATTGCCAGAGTGGATTTGAAGTGGCAGCGCGCAGAGCCCGTAGATCAAGCGCCGCGCTGTATGACAGCCAAAGGATGCACGTCTCGTAGCCATTTTGACTTAAGCGAGCCTGCCGGCGGCTCCCCATCTGTATTCCGCGCCACACTCGGCGCAACAGGAAAGCAGCCCCAAAGAGATGCCAGGTCACACACAGGATTAAACTGGATTGTGTTTTTTTCCTGCAGTCCTGCCTTTAATGGCTTGATATCACTACTTAACATTCTGCACAGGGTGCACGGTGTAGGCATCATTTAGGGCGGAGCCACTATCAGCCGCTCTTTCAGAACAGAGGACTTCACAGGCTGCGGCTGACTCCTGATGGGGAATGAAGAACAATAATTACACATCTAACATAGCAGGAAGGAGCCATTGATTGTGTGATTGGCATGCGCTACGTTTGGGTGGGAAATTCTTCAGGAAAACAATGACTTTCATGGTTGAAAATAGAACGTATAAAAAGGCTCACATCTGAAAGTGCCTGCGGGCTTTTAGGGGAGTTGGTTTAGGTAGAGACACTTGCTCTTTGAAAGAAGCTTTTCCCTCCGAGGACTCACACAAAGTTGAAGTGACCCAGTTTCCCCACTTAAGGCCCCGTGTCTGCGCACCGTACTGAAATAACTGCACGTCTCCGTCTCTCCTTTTGTGCCTTCTCCAGGGACTGACATGGCGGTGTTCTGTCTGCTGTGTGCAAAGCGCTTCCAGACCCAGAAGGCCCTGCAGCAGCACATGGAGGTCCACGCAGGCATGCACAGCTACATCTGCAGCCACTGCGAGCGCCCGTTCCCCAGCCACACCACCCTCAAAAGACACTTGCGCACCCACTCGGGTAAGAACAGACGCCTCCCTCCTCCTTTGCACCCTCACTGCTACCTGCACAGGAAGGCCTGTTCAAAGCCTCTCTTCTGTGGCGAAATTAAGTCGCCAAAATATTAAGACGCAGCTCTCATTGGTCTCACTGACATCCTAAAGTCCAACACAATTTGCTCCATGACTCTGAAAAAAAAGTTGTCCCATTGGAAATATTGTTAAGAGTAAAACCCTGGATTAACTCTTCAGGTAATGTTAAGACAACAACATTTAGCATTTCAAGTATATTAAGAAACAATACGCTATATAATTACACTAAAATGGAGTGCAACTACTCACACTTTTAAGATACCTCATTGTGCCGTTCCGGTCATTTCCATGGTAATCGTGTTTTCTACGACGGACATATTAGGGGTGTAACGTACACAAAATCGATGGATTGGATTAAAAAGATGTGAGTGCATCAAATCGAACCAAATAGTTCCACTTTGAAACGTGCCATGCTTGAGTCGTATCGCACCCCATGAATTGAGACACACATTGAATCCTCTTTTTCTGGAGAGATGCACATATATCATATACTGTATATCACATATATCAGGAAAGGCAACTAGCGATGCAACATGTAACCACACTGGGTAGACGCTTCATTAATTCCCCCTCTCCCGAAAAAACAAACAAATGTATGCATTTATTTATTTATTTTAACCCAAAGTTTTCTTCCCCCCAAAAACACTGTTAAACATTCAATGTTTTCCACTAAAACGGCAAGAAATGGGGGTGGGGTGGAGGGAGGGAAAAAAATCCTGGAAAAAAACAGCGAATATGCGGGTGCCGAATATGCAGGCTTCGACTCTAGTTTTATGTTGTAACGGTAGACATGTCTTAGTTGCGCTTACATTGGGGCTTATACTGTCCTATCCTAAAACATGAGTAGGAGCAAGCATGAGTATTTTTTCAGCTTTGGAATGATATACAGGACAAATATATCCCAATGATATTAAAATTTCAAGTAAGTTGTACAAAATGAGTTTTTGCGCTTCATGGTTTTTTTTTTTTTCAGCAATTTTGTGCCGTCCTTGAATGGTGATGTTTATGCAAGAGAGCCCTTTGCAGGGGGGTTGAGATTTCAGTACTGTATATGCTAATTTTGTTGTTTGCTGCAAATCCTTTGTTGTTTGGTTAGGCCAGTGAATCTTTTACAAATGTCATGAAAAATGTATGATCAAAAATAAACCGAACCAAATCAAATTGTTCCACTTTAAAATGAACCTTCCTTGAATCGTATTGCACCCAGTCTATTGAAATACACATCGAATCGTCTTGTATTGGAGGGATACACACCCTTACAGGGTGAGGGATACACACAGTACATTTATTGTGTGTGTGTGTGTGTGTGTGTGTGTGTATATATACACACACACACAAATATATATACATACATACATACGTATATATATATATATATATATATATATATATATATACACACACACAGATATATATACATACATACATACATATATATACATGCGTATATATATATATATATATATATATACGTATATATATATATATATATATATATATATATACATATATATATATATATATATATACGTATACATATATATACGTATATATATATACATATATATATATACATACATATATACATACATATGTATACATACACACATATATAGACATACATATGTATACACAAATATATACATACACACATATATATATAGACATACATACATACATACATATATATATATACATATATATATACATATACATATACATATATATATATATATATATATATATATATATATATATATATATATATATATATATATATATACACACACACATATATATGTTTCAGAACAAAAAGCTGCTTGGGCCCTAAAAACAGGAAATGGTTATCATTAAATGTTTCCTCCATTGGTATCCTTTAACGGTGGCTTCCCACAGAAACACAGAAGGCCCCGCAAGGTTTTGAACTTTAAGTTTTGTTGGGCTTGTTGAGGCCTATAATTTCCAAAAATGTTTGTTGAACTTCAAATGTTACCACTGACATTGAAGTCCCATTAATTCTAAACACCTCTCCATCAAAACGACTTTTGTAAAGACAGAATTTGTGTCTGTTCAGTCAACAGTGGATTCTGGGCAGCTGCACTTATTCTTTATATGTGACTCAATTTCTTCCGTTAATTGATTAGCACGCATCGTCTTCTGGCCTGCTTCTGCATCAGATGACTCACCTCTGCTGTGACAGCACTGTACTGTTATGGCCGGTGCTTATTTTGGGCAATTTCATCGTGTTTATATTTTTGGGTTCTTAGACAGCCGTCGGGGGCTTGTGCAAATTCACGGCTGTCAGTTCCAGTGTGGTTCAAGTGAGGCGATAGAGGGAACCCAAATAAATATTGAAGGAAAAGCAAATGGAAATGACTTGTCTTGTGTGTTCTAGCCAGGGTGAGTTTTAGTGCCGCGAGAAACAGAGCGATATTTGCCGAGGAGATGTCCCCCTTTCTTCTCTTACCTTAAATAACACTCTCAGCTGTCAGGACGGCTTGATGTCTAGACGGGAGAAATACATAATTGATGTGAAGAGACAGAAGTGAGGGGAGTTTTGGCCGTGACAGCGTATCTTGTTTGTATGCCATTCTGCTTGGAAGTAACATTTTGTAAATGTCAGCGAGGGGCGGTGGGTGGTGGGGGTATATATTGGGGGAGAATTGGCCTGTAATGAGGAGAGCCATGTATCCTGGGCCTTGCTTGTTGCTGTGGTCACAGAGATAATGAGGCACATAGGTCATTGGAGATGAGTCAAGGCATCAGCCGAGGAGAGAAATAGATTAACTACAGTATAGAGGCGAGAGCAGCACACGTCTGGAGGACTTTTATTAGCCATTAGCGGACCGCCGAGAGGAGTGTCCTCGCGTCACAACATTAGCAACGTGCGACAGCACACGTGCCCATTTGGACTTTTCGGACACAGCTCCATATGCAAGCCGGCATGTCGTGCCAAGGATAAAGCTCGCCTCACGAGATAAAGTGCCGCGTAGGTGCCGAGGCCATTGTGTTGACACGACATGAGTTCTTTGTGTGTGTGTGTGTGTGTGTGTGTGTGTGCGCGCGCCGTTTTGATTTTCAGGCGATCACCCATTCGAGTGCGAGTTCTGCGGGAGCTGCTTCAGAGACGATGGCACCCTGAGGGGCCACAAACGCATCCACACGGGAGAGAAGCCTTACGAATGCAACAGCTGCGGGAAACGCTTCAGCCTCAAACACCAGCTCGAGACGCACTACCGCGTGCACACAGGTGAGGGCCAAGAGGAAGAAGGCCGTGCACGCTTACGTTTGGGAGGTTAACACAACCCAGTTGCACAAGCACCCCGTGGATGTTTTCACCCAGGCACCATGAACAACAAACTTGCACCTTGTGCTTGATTTGGACATGTTACTGAAGATGTCGGTACCTAAGTCAATACTATAGTTGGGCGGGTACTGATACCAGTATTGGTGGTATTGGGCCAATACTGGCCTTTTTTTCGGGGGGGAGTGATAGAGGCTGCCGATACCAGCCAGGGATCCTTAAAGGGGGAACTCAACCCAACATATTCCTTTCAAGAATATGTTCTATGCAAGCCCACAGGTTGAAACAAGGCATTCTGATAAATATTGCGTTTGTGGAATAAGAGTTAATCCACCTGTTTTCAGCCATCTCTGGGGGTGGCCATTTTTGTCACTTCTGTCGACTGAAAATGACATCACAACCGCTCAGGGCTCAGGTAACGACCAATCACTGTTGATCTGTTTTCTGAAGCTGGAAAAAAATGGTACCGTATATCTCTAGTCAAAACAATTTTTTAATACTGTACAATATTTTTTACCTGGTTAGGCAACATTATCCTGCAATGTGTTTTTTGCTGATTTTAAAAGAGCTAACATTAGCTGATTAATCGGTCGGGCTCTATTTGTTTTTCTGAAGTGCAGTAGTGTAGAGTGCTGTTTTTCTGGTTTAAAAAAAACATGTTACACAATGTTTAGTTGTTGGGTGGAGCGGGGCAGGAACGGATTAATAGCATTTCCATTGAGATGAACTGTTTGAAAACGTGTTTGGAGTTTCGACCTCGCTCACGGAACAAATTCAACTCCTTAGTCAAGGCACCCCTGCATCTACAAAATTTGGACGTTTTATATTTTTATTTATGAGTGAGACATCACACTTAAAAGTAAAATCAATTAAAATGTTGCAATACAAGCTTCTGGACACCAACGGAGGGCTTGCAAATAGCAGGAACTAGACTGTAGTTACTAGAGTATTCAAATATATTTACAGAGCAACTGTGGATTTAAGAGAGTCTACAAAATGGGAACCCGTAACAAAAACATAAGCTAAGCCCATTACAGTTCATGCCTTCATTTGGGGAAATCAAATGTTTTTACCCTTCATGTTTACTTTGTCACATGCCTATACACTAGTGATGGGACAAGCAACACTGGTGCATCAGCACTTTGAAGAGATCTCAAGTGTGAAACCCCGTATTGGCGCGTGTATCGCTTTAACAAAAAATCATGTGACCAATACAGGAAGTGTGTCGTTTGGCTTTGCCGTGTCAAATTGTGTTTATAAGGAAACAAACTATCGACATTTGTTGGATGGAGATCGAACACTTTGGTTAACAAAATCCAATACATAAGTTACACTTTATCTCTAAATGTTATTAGATAAATTTGTTATATATTACATGCTCATTTGAGCCTTTACACAAACAAGCAGAACTCTTCTCAGCAACAACTTCACTCAGCAAACAAATGGAACAAATACAATTATACAAAGATCACATCTAAGTACAAAACTAGCAATTGCATAAATATTTAATATTATTTCACAAGCTAATGTTAGGTCAGCATGCAAGTTTATTCTTTTTTACATAATGTGACCTGCAATGATTTTTGATGTACAGCAGAGGTCAGTGTTGACTGACCAACACAGTATCAACACAGTGTCAACACAGTTCGTGTACTGTGTCAAAACACTCCATGAGGTATCATCAACCCATCACTACTATACACAATAAACCAAGATAGTGGGGTTCACCTTCAACTAATGTTGCATCACTAAAAAAAAAAAAATGTCTTTTTCCAGGTGAGAAGCCATTTGAGTGTAAGCTGTGTCACCAACGTTCCAGAGATTACTCGGCTATGATCAAGCACCTGCGCACGCACAACGGCGCGTCTCCGTACCAGTGCACCATCTGCCAGGACTTCTGCCCAAGCCTGGCCGCCATGCAGAAGCACATGAAAGGCCACAAACCGGAGGAAGTGCCGGCAGACTGGAGAATAGAAAAGACTTATCTGTACGTCTGTTACGTCTAAGCTGGTCTTGGACCTGGCGGCGGAAAGCGGGGGTGGGGGGGGGGGGAGTAGATGCAAAGTAATGGTTGAAAAACCTCACAGAGTTAAGACTGCTGACTCTTGCCAGGTCAAATAAATGCAAAGTTGAGAGTTGTCATTCTGGCTGAGGTAACGTGCTTGTGCTGAAATGATAACATATTTTATGACAACATTTGTGCCATTTAGTGATAAAAGCGTTTGATGACCACACCCAGTTTTTAGGACACTAGCTCAAAAATGTGTTAACTGTGAAGAAAAAAAAGTTAAAAAATGCATAGAGTGGACTACATCAGCTAGCATCGGCTGGCCGATTTGGTTCAATTGAGACCCAAAGACCCTTTGTTAGAGTATTCCATTTCCTTAACCATACCTCACAGAATTCCCCACAAAAGTGGCAACTGAGGACACGTTTACATGAGAACAATCTAGTAAAAATGGGAGTTTAAGTTTCTTTACAAAGACATTTTTCAAGATTTCAAGTCACAGTCGCTGCAAAGACGTCTGAAGATGCAGTCACAGAGAAGAGAGATTATTAGTTATTGGTTTAATGTGTCTTCTGGTCAAAAACTTCCACTTTGTTATCTTTGCTCTCAAAAAAACGCTGCGACTGCTAATTTCTCTGTTGAAGTGGTCCAGTGTACACTAGTGATGAACTGCTATGTTTTTTAAGGGCCGTTACCAATACCGATTAGTAGAAGTCAAGGAGGCTGACGACTGATATTTGGAGCCAATATTAATTTACAGTAAAAGCGGAAATATTGGCGTCAAAATTAAAACAACAACTCCAACTCTTTGGTTTGTTAAAATAACTTCAAATTTTCCACGTTAAAAGTTTTTTTCCTTTAGCTTTGTTTTAAAATTCTAACAAAAAAGTGCAGGGAACTCGGAGCAGACATAGTGTAGACAGACTTGAAATGAGAATTAAGACATTGGATGTCTGACTGTTACTGCCTTTGCCATCCAAATAACTAAAAAATATTGGTATTAACAAAAGGTACTCTGGGAGGTCTCTGGTTGTATTGCTAAAAAGTCACCTTTGGTTAGGTGCGTTAAAGAATGATTGTTGACTGTCCCTCAGTTTGATAGAAAACATGTCTAGAGTTGTGGATCTGTCCGAGTGGCTCCCTTGAATGTGCCGTTAAAAACCGTGAAAAAAACAATCCCTTCATTGGTTGGCCACGCCCCACTCTTTCGTGACTGTGGTTTTCCTTGCTGTTTTTATTTTGTTTTGTTTTTTTAAGTTCCTGTGCATGTTTTACTTGAATGAATGCCAGGTTTTTGGCCTCACAACACATGATCTCTTTCATGGTCTTTTCTTGTGACGGATGGCGTCATGGGTTCCCAGGTAGCAGGCTTCTATTTCATTCAGTGTAATTGCGTTTGCTATTTATATGTTGTTTGTTACCAAATATGTGCTGATTATCACCACCAAACGGGGTCATTTCAGGTGGAGCGAGCTCTACTTCCACGTCCACCGTTTTTCCCGTTTGATGGCAAACAGTGTTCATCCTGCTGTGGGTTCCATTCCCCAATAATTACCGTCACAATTTAAATGGTCAAACAGTGTAAGAAAAAAATGTAAAGAGCCTCAACATGGCTTTGATGTGTGTGTTTTTTTTAATCACCATCTATAATTAGATGTCTTATAAATCACAGAAGTGATGAAAATAGATCATGAAAAGCAAAGTGTTTTTTGTTATTTTGGAAGAAAATCCAGATGTGGCGGTTCGTGTCAGTTGTGGTGTACGTGTCATGTACAGGCCGTCCTGCGTTGTTGTTCCTGTGTGAGCCTAACACAGGCCTTATAGAGTTAAACATGTTGTATTTTTGTATCACAGTAATTTGCTGTCCTGTTTACATTTGGTATCATTTGAGAAGCATCATTAACGTGTGTGTTTTATAAGTCTCCGATACAAAAAAAAAAAAAAATTAAAAAGGCCCCTGTCCCTTGTGCCTCTTTTTCTAAGTAGAGCGTTGACATGCTTGAGTACGTGGGTCTGTGCTGTTGGTGTTTTTTTTTTTCCCCACCCCTCGCTCCCAAATTCGAGATGATTCGGAACAAATTCGGAACATTGCAACTGGAAGCAACATACTGTGATTGTGACGCTGACGCTCTGATGCAAGTTGCCAGCAAGGGCGATGTAAAAAACGCTCAAATTGCGTTCCCGTCTAGAGTGAAAGTTAAGTGTGGGGTGTTTCTGGGGTGAATACACAGTGTACAGCACATCCTGGCAACTTGATGCCATGACACACATTCACTGTATCTATTCTATACATGAACATGCACTATAACCAGTTTAGTCAGTGGACCAAAAGAAATAGAGCACTTTTGTTTGAATTTTTTTTTTTTTTTTAATCTTTGTATATTGTGATAATGCAATGTCCTTTTATTTGGTGTGTCCTAGAAGGCTGTGATTTGCATCGTTTAGATATGTCGATGTCTGTCTACCTCAGGGCCAGGTCAAAGCGCGAGCTGGTGTCCAATCAGGGTTGTTGTTCTTGCCATGTGTGCAGTAAAATCCCTCCTCATTGCAGCTTTTTAACACCCGTGTGTGAAAGTGTTCTTAGTGTGGATTCAGGCACAACTCTGTACGCATCAGTGTTCGATGGCATGGTCAGAAAAAAAACGAGAAAAAAAAAACAATTAAAACAATTTACTATTCTATGCATTCTGTCTCTTCTGTCTGCTGTTTGATCACTAAATGCATTGAAGTGCGTGAAATGAAGTTGGATGATAAATCATTTCGAATCTCATCAAAAGCCAAGAGTATAAACAGCAGTTGATGACAGAAACATTGTGAGAGCTGTGAAGAAACACCCAAAGATAACAAACCACTGTCAACCAACAATCCACTGTTCAAAGACGACTTTGAGAGGAAAAATATACATGCCATACCACAAGTTATCTTGGACCGGCCAAGTCAATCACCGGACCTCAACCCAAAAGAGCATGCATTTCACCTCTCGAAGAGGAGACTGAAGGGAGAAACCTACAGAAACAAACACACACTGAAAGAGGCTGCAGTAAACGCTTGAAAAAGCATTTTCAAATGAAGAATGCTTCAGAATGAAACAGTCTGGTGAAGTCAATGGCTCGCAGGCGTGATGAAGTACTTGCAAGTAAGGGTTAGGCCACCAAATATTAAATGTTACTCATTTCTAAGTTAATGTAATAGTCTGTTCCAATACTTTTGCACACTCGAAAAGTAGGTGGGTTCAAACAAGTGGTGCGCTGTCTTGAACTGTTTAATACATCTAATAAAAGTTTGAACTTTTGTCTCATGTTCAACAAATGTGACTTTTTTGCGGTCTCCTGAAAAATGCTGATTTGGGAGGTATGAGGATTCTGCCACATATACCAGCGATATCTAAAGCATTAGTTCTCAACTGTTATCACACCAGGACCTGCATTTTTGTATTGTCACTAAGTTGCAACCCACTTAAATAGACGCCAAGAACAATAGACAAATTTGTTTAAAAATACTTGCCTTCCAAAAAGTTTTCTACCAGTATTTTACTACACAAAGTGCCTTTCTAAGAAAAAGATGATGAACATGACAACTGCATTTACAAAAAATGATTATCTTGGCACCACTGATCTCTTCATTTTAGGAAACAGACCAAAACAGTTTACACAGTCTGGAATTTGAAGCTATACAAACAAACTCCAATGGTTTCTTTCATGTGATTAAATGCTGCAGTGAGTTGTGTTTGCAATGACTGTCAAAATAATGTTAAATATCCAAATAAAAAGCAAATCCGACCTGGGATATGCGTTAAATATTTCACTACTCCTACGGTCGTGCCATAACCTGATTTTGTAAACAAGTTGAAACACACTAGTCCCTCTCACTAACCAACACCAATGCAGTATTTAATTCAAAATTGTAATTAGTATTTGTATGGAAAAAAATATATAGGCCATTAACCCTATCAAGCACAGTTGTCACTACAGTGGACACTGGACAGCCATTTAAAAGTTGCTTTCGCCTTTATTAATTCATCTAAAAAATATATTTATATTATAAATCATGAGTCATGCATGAAATGGTTAATATGAAAAAAAGCCAGTGAAAAAGAGTAAATCGACACTAATTGAGCATGTTTGTGCTACGTGAAAACATTTTTACGCCATCAGTAACCACAAATTGTCACAAACTGAGGACCCCCTTGAATTTTTTTTTTTTTTACTTCTGTCTGCTACTTACCCAAAGTGGCTCCATGACCCACTTTTGGGTCTTGACCCCCGAGTTGAGAACCGCTGATCTTAAAGTATCATTAGCGAGAAAATGCTTATAAAGATAATAGAATAAAAAAAAAACGCATTTGAACGAACTAAGGCCTCCGGGATGATGTGGAAGCCCTGGGCAGATTAGACTGGCATGGCAGCACATTGAGGCTGAAGTCTGATTGGACAAAACATCTACCATCTGCATACAATACTGGAAGGTAGCCGAGAGGAACATTCCAAAATGAAGAGAATGGCCTTATAAGATTAATACAATTTCATCCATCCATTACCTGTACCGCTTATCATGGAACAAATATGAGAATTTACATTATAAAAAGTAGGTCAGTGCTCCTGATAGTTTTAGGCCAGCAGAGTAGGCCTGCTTGCCCTGATGGTTCACCACTGAAGACAATATCAACAGACGAATGGTGACATTTTGATAACACTCATAACAACGTTGTCTCACAATGACTCATAGCATGAGACATGCATCTAATTCTACTTTGTAATAAAATCAGCATAAAAACCTTAGCCTTAGTCTTGATTCCACTGCATATATTTGGACCACGGTCCGTTCCAGACATTGTAACCCATGCGGGCATACAGTGCGTAAAACGCTGTCCGCCACTGTAGCAGTGGTGTTAAGCAGTGCAGCGCCAGCTGAGGAGGAGGATCAGAGAGGGGAAAAGGTCCTACAGGAAGAGGATGGAGGAGGAGCAGCTGCAGAATAACGCCAGGGGAGTCTGGAGGGGCCTGAAGACCATCTCAGGCCACGGACAACCCAAGACCCGGACTGAGGGGGACCTGCAGTGGGCAAATGAGCTAAATCTCTTTTTCAATAGGTTCGATCAGATGCCTGCCTCCACTCAGTCTCTCCTGCTGCAGTCTCCACCTACTCCTCCTGCTGGGCGTGTCACCCCCTCCCCTCTTTTCTCCACAGTCTCCAGCTCCCAGCTACACCAGATAGCCACCACTCCTTCCTGTCCAGCCTTGGCCTTCACAACATCTCAGGTGAGGAACCAGCTGAAGAAGATGAAGGCGAGGAAGGCAGCGGGTCCAGATGGCATCAGCCCCCAGCTCCTCAAATCCTGCGCAGACCAGCTGTGTGGAATTGTCCAGCACATGTTCAACCTGAGCCTGAAGCTGGGCAGGGTCCCCCAGCTATGGAAAACATCCTGCCTGGTCCCGGTGCCAAAGACCCCCCACCCGAAGGAGCTCAACAGCTTCAGACCAGTGGCGCTGACGTCTCACCTGATGAAGACCCTGGAGAGACTGGTCCTTGTCCACCTGCGCCCCCTGGTGAGCTCCTCAATGGACCCACTCCAGTTCGCATACCAGCCTGGCATCAGTATGGATGATGCCATCATCTACCTCCTCCACACTTCACTCTCCCACCTGGAGAAGGCGGGGAGCACTGTGAGGATCATGTTCTTTGATTTCTCCAGTGCTTTCAACACCATCCAGCCCACCCTACTGGGAGACAAGCTGGAGCGGGCGGGGGTGGCGCACCACCTCACCACATGGATCCAGGACTACCTCACAAACCGGCCACAGTATGTGAGGACACAGGACTGTGTGTCTGACGTGCTCCTCTGCAGCACGGGGGCCCCACAGGGAACTGTCTTGGCTCCCTTCCTGTTCACCCTCTACACCTCGGACTTCAACTACAACACCCCTACCTGTCACCTGCAGAAGTTCTCTGACGACTCTGCGATTGTCGGCCTCATCACAGGCGGAGATGATCGGGAGTACAGAGAACTTACTCAGGGTTTTGTGGACTGGTGCCAGCAGAACCGCCTCCTGATCAATGCGGGGAAATCCAAAGAAATGGTGGTGGATTTCGGTAGGCGCCAGCACTCTTCACCTGCACCAGTGAACATCCGGGGAACAGATGTTGAGAGAGTCTCAACTTACAAGTACCTGGGTGTTCATCTGAACAATAAACTGGACTGGTGCGACAACACAGACGCCCTCTATAGGAAGAGTCAGAGCAAACTCTTCCTACTCAGGAGACTGAGGTCTTTTGGGGTTCAGGGGACACTCCTCAGGAACTTTTATGACTCGGTGGTTGCATCGGTCATCTTCCAGGGAGCGGTCACCTGGGCAGGCGGCGTCTCGGCCCGGGACAAGAAGCGGCTGGACAAACTGGTCAAGAGGGCCGGCTCTGTCCTGGGCTGCTCCCTGGACTCTGTGGACTCAGTGGGGGACAGGAGGATGTTGGCCAAGCTGTCATCAATGCTGGGCAACCCGGACCACCCCCTCCAGGGCACCCTAACAGCACTCCACAGCACCTTCAGTGACAGACTGTTACACCCTCGCTGTGCAAAGGAGAGATTCCGCCGTTCCTTCTTGCCTGCTGCTGTCAGACTCTTTAACAAGAACATTGTGTAGTCTCTACAAACTGGCGGTCATTAGTGCAATTGTGCAGTCCTGCACCTGAGCTCGTATCGTGCAATACCCAATATTCCCCACTACTGTAATACCGTGCAATACTCAACATTCCCCACTACTGTTAGTCTAGTTTTATTTTTATCCAATGCTGTTCCTTACATTTCACTACAGCACTGCAGCACTGTCACTTAGAGTATTTTTTCCTCTGTACTATGTACAGGCCGAAATGAGTGTTCCTCATATTTTTTATGTAGATGTAGGTTGGTGTGTATACACATGTGTATATACACATGTTACTGCGTATATCTACATAAGTTTGATTCTAAATGTTTGCCGTCAATGTTATACATTAATGGCCACATTATGCCGCCGCCCCTGTGTGACCTATATCTTTGCTACTGTAACAATGAAAATTTCCCCACTGTGGGATCAATAAAGGCATTCTTATCTTATCTTCTTATCTTAATTCAGCTTCAACATTGGGACTTTCACAGCTTTCGCCATCATCCCGGCAGACAATCCCGCTGATCCCCCTCCTTAACACTTTATTGGCTCCTACCACAAACCTTCCCAGTGGCTTATTTGTGACATGTGGGCCACGTACAAACAGCTGGAGTCACTCCGAGCTCTGTGCTGACCCCTGATGGCGCCGTGCCGGAGCCGCAGCTGGCCTGCGTCTTAATCCAGATGTGGAAGGAGCTCAAAATTGATGGAGCGGGATTCCCAAAGCTCCATGTGCGGCACGGTGCGAGTGGCACAGCTCAGTCAGACTTCTTAATTACAAGTGCTGGCAGTAGTTTCTGTACGTTTTTTTTCCTCCTCACTCCCCCGCATGTTTGCCTAATACTTTTAAGACTGTGCCAGGATGTCCTTTAGTCACCTTCTCCATCGCCCAGTGTTCTCATAAAGTTAAGATGTGAAATAAGCACAAAATCCACTTTCTCACGAAATGACAACACAACCCAGGCTGCGGTGTTTGTAGTTTTGTTCCAATAATCACCATCCTGTTTTATAACACTATAATGTGTATTTTGCCCAGGGGGGACATTTCAAGATACATTTTATGCCATTATTGACCCTATACTCACACTGCTCAACAGCATTGTGTAAAAGTTATGGAATATAATAGAAGTGATATTTCGCTTTAATATGGTCGAGGTGACTCTGACGAAAAGTTTCTAAAATTAGTGAACTATTTTTGTCACGCAATCAAAATGTAACACCATCATTACCTATGAGTAAAAATTACATTTGCATTTTCAGTCCACTAGATGGTAGTGAAATCCCACACAACGATGGCAAAGGCTTCACAAGAAGCTAATAAGAATTTTGAAAATGTTCTTGCTCCATACTTTAGCTCTTTTTTATACTCTTAAGAGAGGCGGTTATGATTATGCATCCACTAGGACATTGAACTCACATTCAAGAATGTAAGGGCAAAATAAAATTTCAACAATTTATAAAAAGATGAAAAATTCTGGTAGAGATGCACATCTTTAGTTGCACAAAACTCGAACCGCCATAGATGTGGTGGCAGATTCGAGTCTGTGTGTGCATATTTGTGTTTTAATCATGTGATGCCGACAAACAGCCCTCCATTGCCAGCAAAAGAAAGAGGAAATTTGTGATGATGACCATAGAACTTGAAATGTACTGCTGAATCAAGTTTTGTTGATGTTGAGTTCCAGTGGGCTCTCACAGGCCGTATGTTCACCACCCCTGCTCCACAATAACTGATGTTTCAAGGCCTCGTGTATTCATTTAGAGGTACACGTATCGACAAGCACATCGTGCAACGGGTAGAAAAATCTTTGGTTGTGATCAAGAAGTTGATCACCTCTGCCACTTCATTCACCTCTGTCAGCGGTCCAAGGACATGAGCCGGGTGCAAGAGCAGATTGAGCTCTAACGTAATCTCCTCTGTTTAATTAGATCGAGCATGGTGGGCAACAACGCACACACACGCACACACACACACACACACACATTATACCGACCATCTGGTGTGGGAGAAGGCCCACTCCGACCAGCTTCAGCCATCATTATACTCATACAAACTCATACATGACAGCAATTTATGCAACCTGCCACGTTCAATACAGACACAGCATCTTACTGTTTAGCTGTGTTGTGACGAGGGCAACACTCGCGCTTTGACACCACTGTGCTGTCGTGTCATCATAATATGCCCAGGACACCAATGTCCACACTAGTGTAGAGCTCATAGAACTATAAAGTGAGATGTTTTCTCACCAGACAGTAATCATGTATGGCCTTTAATACTAACCAAATATTTAACATGAAACAGTCACTATCAAGGTGGTCGACTGGTTAGCACGTCCGCCTCGCAGTTCAGAGGTTGTGTGTTCGATCCCCGCCCCGGCCTCCCTGTGTGGAGTTTGCATGTTCTCCCCGTGCCTGCGTGGGTTTTCTCCGGGTACTCCGGTTTCCTCCCACATTCCAAAAACATGCATGGTAAGTTGATTGGACACTCTAAATTGCCCCTAGGTGTGATTGTGAGTGCGGTTGTTTGTTTGTCTGTGTGCCCTGCGATTGGGTGGCAACCAATTCGGGGTGTCCCCCGCCTACTGCCCGAAGACAGCTGGGATAGGCTCCAGCACGCCCCGCGACCCTTGTGAGGAAAAACGGTATGGATAATGGATGGATGGACAGTCACTATCATTCTTTTCCGCTTTGACTGCAAGGTCACTCATATAAAAGAGATGTTCTCAAACATACCACAGGGTGGCAATCTAATCAAGGATTGACTACAATACTGCCTCTGCACACACTGGTACACAGCATCATGACACAACAGCAAGGACAACCTCAGTGCACATAGGCCAATCTGCCAATTTTAGCACCATATCCAGTAAATGCGCACTCACATAATAGAAGACATTCACCTTTCGGATCAAAATAAGCCTCCTTTCACACCTTCTTAAACACATGCGGCCAATATCGAGCCGAACAGTTTGACTTGTCATAAACAAAGGCGCCGGTGGTCTCCCATCTCCAAACCATCAACAACTGATTAATGGAAGCAATTGGCAAGTGATGTTTAAGCTTGTTCTTCAGGTTTTGAGGACAGCGACGTTCAGAGCAATTCAATTATTGTTAAGAGTGCTGTTGATTTGGGAGGAATTTCTTGTTGATTGTCTCTTGAAAATGAAGTGCAGTGTGTGGTGCTGCTGTTTGTGTCTCAATTCGGAAGCACAACATGACATTGGGCTGTCAGCTTTGGGTTGAGCTCCACAATGGTACAACTCATACCTGTGCCTTGACGCTGCCCAAATCAAGACTTGCATTGAAGCAAGAGTTCAGCATATCCAGAGATTCTCACATATCGTGAAATATGATTAGCAAATTCATTAGTTTTCCAAACTGTCCATAAAGGAAATGTAATATATTTCCCATTTCTGACATGCTGTAAATACAGCCAATTTGAGAGCAAAGACAAATGCAGTAATTGATAAGCTTGAACAAATTGCTGTGACGCCACTGGAGAGATGCGATCTCCTGAGTTTTCCTTCAGGATCAATAAAGTAGCTACCGACTGGATACATTCATTTCTAGAAAAAAAGTGGCTGCTCAAGGCATTGGAATAGAGAATTCCAATGTGTTGACTGGATTGGACTGCATATTGAAGGCCATTTGCCTTTCACTATTTTGATTCACCAAATGGCCTTCATGCTCTTTCTGGAAGTAGTCCGCCATCTCAATTCTCACATATGCTCATGAAAACGATATTTTTAAAAAAAGGCCATACAATATTAACAGAAACTGAACCTTGAAAATGTAAGGGCTTCATGAGCATGTGCCATCTCCAGCCTGGTAGATTATTCACAATCCATTTGATACGACTATGGAGGGGAAAAAAAAAAAAAAAAAAAACTCCACAACCACCCAGGGATCATGCACATTTTTGCATGCATCTGTGATCATGCCAACCCTCGAACAGTCACTTTTACTAAGGGGTCACGGTCAGCGGCATCATGAAATACATCACACTTTACAATCCGCAGGTTCTCAGTGGACTTGAACAACGGTAGACAAGCACATGTCATCCAAGCAGCCTTTATAAAGCAGCTTTCCTATTTCCTGTTGTGTCAGAACCTGGCGTGGAGGATTTGCGAGCAGGGACCTGGAGACTGTGACTGATGTTCAAAAGTTTGGATATGGAAAAAGGCACGCAACAGTAATGGTTGGAGATGAGAACGCAGCAGATCTCTGCACGCTGAGCGAGAAAAATACTTCCGTCTGAGCAGGGATAGATGTGGCTCCAAACTGGGACCCAGCCAGCCTCCTCTCGGCAGAAGCCCGAGTTAGGTACACAAATAAATGGATGGATAGATGGATTCGGCTCACATTGAGATGCGCGGGCTGCTTATGGAAGGATTTACTTGTGAAACTTAATTCCATGATGGGAAGATCACAAGGCCAAGTGTCTGGTCACTTCTTGACCCAGAACGTGTTATGTTCACCACCTCTTAAAATGCTCCGTATGCCGTTTTGACATATTTGTAAAAGAAGGCCATCTGCAGTTGTATTGTTTGATGGCCAAAGCAGGAATTAAATAGGTAGTATTAGTATTAATTATTCAATCAACACTGCTAAACCTAAAGACAAAGTTAGGCAATTTAAACTCTCAGCACTGGGGAGAGAAGAATTCAGTCCGTTGTTTTTATTCCCCTGTCTGGTATAGACACGCACTGCTGAGGTGGGTGAAAGGCAGATTTTTATATTTTGTGAATCAGCTGATGGGGAGTCAAATGGTCAAGATTAATTTATAGATGACCACACAAATATTAATATGCCATTTTCAAATCCCTTATCTGTAATATACTGGAGAATTTCAAATGTTTCCTCACGCAAGTGCCCTTAGTATCTGAAGGAACTCATGGGGCCTTATCAGCCCAGTAGAACACTGCGTTCTCAGAATTCAGACCTACTTGCGATTCTCACAGTGTTCAAAGGCAGAATGGGAGGCAGAGCCTTCAGCTATCAGCCGCCTCTGTTGTGAAACCATCTTATTTATTCCGTCTTGATCTCGGGGGCAGTCGGTCTTTCTGTATTTAGGAGAAGACGGCACGATTTGACAAAGCCCGACTCACGTTGGAATGAATCATCCCTTGCTTTATGATGTCATTGGCCTAGACCGACCACACTAACTCTGATCACTACCACTTCTTGCATTGTTTGCTCAGCCTACTTCTCATTCCTATGTCTCTCTCGACCCAACCGATCGAGATAACAGCCTTGCAGTTCCTCTTCCTAAATTGGTTCTTTCAGAACATTCCTACTGGCATTGATACAGGTTATCTGGAAGTCCTAGCTAATCACAGACACGGGTGACTAATAACTCTCAAATCAATCACTCCTTTATTTCCTTCTAACGAAACTGCAAGGTCTCTTTTGAAAAGCAAAGACAAGCTTTGATCTTTCACATCCTTTCCAAGTTCCAGAATCTTCTGCATCTCATCTGCTAATTTATTCTCAATGATCCACTTTTGAAACACTCAGATTTAATTTTCGAAACAGACCGAGCACGGCAGCTTTTTGAATGACCTAAGAGAGTGAAGAGAAAGTCTCATCTGTCAGCAGAGCGTATGGGAGACACTTCACTTTGTTTGCAAGTGCTGAGAAGACGGTGGCTTCGGATTCCAAACGATTGAACATGGGACAAGGGAAGAGACCTTTCAACAAACTCCAATCATGTCCTTTTCTCAATACCTACAAACTGTCAGATCATTACAAGTTCTGGGTACATACTGCTTGCGGCAGAGGTAAAATATGTTAGCGGGCCAGTGTCGTCTTTGCAGCTGGCTTGGAGATGCCCCAACTGGTGCAGCACCTGACAAAGACCAGGTTCAGTTTAGTCTCAGAGGCCTCATGACCCTCCCCTTCGATGGACAAACAACAGCCTCATTCAGTGCACCTCTGCTGACCTCATTGTCTCTTTGTGAAGGGAAAATCCACAGTTGCATTCTGTTAAATGGTCCAGCACTGGACACCCGGCAGACAGTCCCCTGTAGCTCGGCCACAGTCTCCAGATGAGCTTGCAAACAAAATGGTAAGAAAGAGACTCACTGGCACTTTTGTGCTAATTTGCATGTATTTATACACGAGAAATGTCGCTTTGTCACATCTCACATGTTTGTCAAAAGAATTGCATGCGAAATTCCCCAAAGCTTAACTGTACATGCTTATTGCAGTGGCCTTAAGAACATGTTTAGAGAAACTTAAGTGCTATTTTCACAAGGGAGCAGACGACAGTGGCGATTACTAGATGGAATGCAAGTGTCTTTCCTATAGGTAGCTTTATGCTGCTCACAATGGAGAAGCAGACCTGTGAGGATAACACCACAACCTAATGCCACTGAGATCATTACAAACAGGAACCAGTGATAGTTGGTCGAAGCCCACGTGTCCTGTGATGTGCCTCATTTTATTCTGATAGATTCCTGATGGAGACACATTATCTGTCATTGAGAATCCGGTGGCCATTAGCCATCAATTTCCCGCCGAGAAGGGAGCAGTTGTCGAACAAAGCGGGGGAGTGCGGATCTGCTTGAAACGATTTCACAACACAAAGCATGGTAAGTGCCTGTCATAACGCCTCATCACCATCCAACCTTTAGCAGCTAAAACTTAATCGCACGCACTTTCAAACTGTAAAGACACTAACTGTAGTTCCGCTCTTGCATTATGTAAACACTGAGAAAGTCAACTGACAAAGCAGTGAAGATAACTCTGTGCTGTTTATAAGATCCATGTGCCCAAAATTCTCTTTGCTTTGACTAGGCTGCCAGAGGTTTTCTATTGTACTTCAAACATAGCTAAATAAATAGCTTTAAGTCTATTAAAATTGAGCGCTATTTTCACATTAAAGTTGATACAGCTTGAATAGGAGCTCATTAGACTGCACAGGTGTTGTAAGTCAATAAAGTGTTCACGAACAGCAGGGAAATGTAAATACGAACCCTGCTTAAATGACTTCATGGGTTAAGTTTGTCTCAACATTTCTAAATTGCTTGTGATGTTAAGTAGGTGAACTCGGTGTTTCCAAGAGTGAAGCAGCACAAAAGTTTAGAAAATGCCAGCTGCTGATGATGGCACGCAAGCGGAGAGAGTGCTTGTAATTTGTGCCTAGTGAGCATGCATATCGAAGACAGCCAAAATGTATCAATTTGTCGCTCTAGCTCACAGGCTGGTGAGGCTGCTGGCAGCCGCGTGTGCACTTGGACTCTTGGGGGGATTGGCAGTCGGCGTCTGGTTCCTCGGTGAGCATTGTGTGTCTGAAAAATAAGCACCTGGATATCTTTGTCATGTCTAGATTTAGCTCACTCCAGTGCAATCCATCTGACCCGGTTTTGTGAGGATGATACAAAAACGGTCCTAAATTGATTAACATCCACAAGTCTCTTTATTGTGCTTGATTATTGGTTGCCATATAATAGTACACAGTTGTGGTTATCGCTGACAAAGAGTTAGTAATAGTATTGCTGAATAAATGTGACAATTTTCTAGTGACACTGACTGTAAAAGCTGTCTTTTTTCCTCCCACATTTTTTTTTTCTTCCTTATAAATGGCATCAAAAGGGTGCGGGGTATTGAAGTCACCCGGGCTATGTTCTCTGCATTCTGGGGAGGATCAGAGCTGTAACTGAGGTGGAATTCCGTGGATTTTGTACAAAAGGCATAGACGGTTAAAATTGTGGATTTTCAGTTTCCGCATTTTTGCAGCGTCCTCTTTATAAAAGTGGCTTGACTTATTTCAGTTGCCTATCCCTGCCACAGAGCCTAACTTAACATTACGTTAACTTAACTTAGGCTCTGTAGCTCTACATTAAGTTAACTTAACTTAGGCTCTATGGCAGGGATGGCGGCGCCATTTTTTATCAGTGCTACTGGGAGCCCACATAGGACCATCATCTCTGAATCAAATGTATGACAAAAATGCCATTTTAAATATCAACAAAATACATGCATAGGTGCAAAATCTGTGCTCTTTATCTATCCATCTATTATCTGAACCACTATCCTCACCAGGTTTGCAAGAGTGCTGGAGCCTATCCCAGCTGACTCAGACGGGGTACATCCTCAACTGGTCGCCAGCCAATCGCAGAGTGCTCTTTATATATTTCATTTTACATAACACATTTCTCAATGCCTGTATAAAAGATCCAACCTTTAACAATAATGCAAAGGGCTCTTGTGCATAAATTACTTATTCTGTGCATTTTTTCACAATCAACTCACTCCAAATTTTTGGATATTATTGATTTACTATGTTTGTCCTGCATGTATTTTCAGATACGCAAAAAAATAGGACTTCTCACACTGTAATAGTGCTGTTTAAGCAAGCAAAAGAAAGCCATGTCTGCCATCCAAGGGGTGAATGATATTACAACTTAAAACTACAAAGTAGAACCCAGATGTTTGCGGTAGTGTAGAGATCGTGCCGGTCCACGAATAGCAAAAATCTGCGAAAAATTGACACCCATTGAAATGCACTGGGTGTCTCTAATATATGACTAAGGGGAAAGAAATGTAATTTTGTGAAAAAAAGTGACCCCCCCCCCCCACCCAGCACAATCCTCAAGAGGAAACAGAAATATATATATTTTTTTAAATCGATAAATAATGAAATCAATATTCAATAAATCAAGGGGCCACTCAATGTGGTCACGGGCCACACCCATTGCCCATTCCTGCATTACGTACATTTTAACTAACATTTCAATTTAAAACCTTACATGCAGAATGAGTACTATTTGTCGGGAGAGTTTCATAAACTTAAACTCAATGATGGCTCTTAGACTGACAGTCTTACTAATTAACTACATCATGTTTTACTACTCAGTCAAGTTTTTCCTGAGGCCGTCGTCCTCTCACAGTGCAGTAGGACTGGGGGACACAAAGGAGACGTCTTTCTGCAACGTGACAGAGGAAATTTCCATCGCCGACCCCAGGAAAGGTCTGTGTCAGCTCCCTTTTTTCACTGCTAATTGGAGGAAAGCTTCTACTCCACTGTTAACGAAGGAAGAAAGGGATAGTGAAGTTGTCTATTGTTATTTGTCGTAGTGGAGGGCACAGTTCAGCTCTGAAGTGAATTTGAGCGGAAAATTACCATTCAAAATCGGATTCTTTGGGGTTTTTTTTACTCTCGAGACCTGCCCATTGACTACATTACCACTGATACTTTTTTGGTCTTGCTTTTATTTTCCTCAATCACTTCTCACTGTCAGACAGTTAATTAAATGCTGGCCGGGAGCCTGCCTTTGGAGGGATTTTCAATCAATCAGGTTCAGTGTTTTACAGGATCAGCCCCGAGAACTCTCTGCTGGAGATCCAGCTGGGAAAGTTGCCCACCTGGCTGCCGGTGTGCTATGAGCGATGGAACTCTTCACTGGGAACACTGGTCTGCAGGCAACTGGGTTATCTGAGGTTCGTCTGGCTCCAGACATTGTGCTCTCATTACTGCACTGTAAGTCGTGCACAGACTCACTAATTCACCCTTCTAACCTGGAACTGCCGGAAGACTTCATTATGTTCTCACAATTTAATTGACTTGAGTATAAAGATCATACAAAAAGATTAAGCACTACATCACATTTGGACCGGGTAATTTCCTAGCAGCATTACATTTCACGACACCTTCATTTACAAAACCTGAAAGTATTGTCCTTTCCGTGAAACCTGTGAACTGAGACACATTCCCTTCCCAAACACTGATAAACCTCCACTTTCAACATCTGAAATTCATTTTTTTTCTGGACAATTGGGTCCTCAGTTAACCCAAAAAGCAAAAAATGCATATTCAAAGAAACTGACTCATCTAATTACTTACGTCAGGGGTGTCAAACTCATCTTTGTCGCAGGCCACATCAGAGTTATGGTGTCCCTCGGAGGGCCGTTACGACTGTGAACCCATATAAATGTAGCATCGCCTTATATTATCAAAAAAACAATCACGGATAACTAGTTTTGAAATCAAAATTAGACAGTAAATAGCTTGTGCAACTATGTTTCAATGTAAGCCAATACACATGATTTGACTTCACGGGCCACATAAAATGATGCCGCGGGCCGGATCTGGCCCCCGGGCCTTGAGTTTGACACCTGTGACTTACGTATTTGCATCAAATGTAATTTCAGACTGACTAAGCACAAAGGTGTGAATCTGACTGATATTGGGCCCAACTACACAGAGGGTTTCCTCCAGATTACATCAGAACAACGGGGAACTCTGGAAAACATGTGGCAGTTCAGGTAATGGTCAGCGGACATTTTAGCCCATATTGTGGTTGCTGTTTTCAAACATTAAAAGTTTGATTTCATTTAGGCGGAGCTGTATCACTGACAAGGTCATCGCCTTGCAATGTTTTGGTGAGGCCATCATACTATGGAAAATCAGCTTGATGTCAGACATTTTCTGAACCGCTTCGTGCGCCATTTCTTTCTCGGCTTCTAAGAGTGCGGCACACGAGCCAAGCTGGCCAGAATAATCGGGGGAGTCGAAGCCACGCTGGGAAGGTGGCCCTGGCAGGTCAGCCTCTACTACAGCAACCGCCACACTTGCGGAGGCTCCATCATCACCAGCCAATGGATCATCACAGCTGCTCACTGTGTGCACAAGTAAGAACAGGCTGACCTTTGCAGCGCTGACAGTTCAGAGGTTACACCTACTTCAAAACAGCTGTGCCATGTCGCCACACACAGTACAGGTGATAGTTCTCCCTTTCATGCTTTTGACTCCTCTTTTGTGTCTTCAAAATGTCAGCTACAGGGTGCCGCAGGTGTCCAGCTGGGCGGTCTACACAGGCGTGGTGACGCGCAGCTTGGCGAAAACGACGGAGCCCACGGGACACGTCGTGGAGAAGATAGTCTACAACAAGAACTACAACCACGTGAGCCACGACAGCGACATCGCCCTGATGAAACTGCGGACGCCGCTCAATTTTTCAGGTCCATGCGGGAGTCAGCATTTTTGCAAAGATGTCAAGGAGACGTCTATTATTTTTTTCATTTAAAACAGCTCAAGGCAGCTCTGCTTACCTTGTGGCTTTCACATGAGCAGGGGTGCCGCACTTGTAGTGTGCATGGCAGTGCTACATAACAGTGGGGCAGAAGCACAGAATGCCATGGTCACAGTCATGTTGATGTGACTTTCGGCTTGCTCCGTCAGGGGTCGCCACGCACGTAGTCACAGCATGATTTCTTTAGCACAGTTTTAATGCTGGATGCCCTTCCTGACACAATCCACCCAATTCATATTTCCAGGAATAGTCAGATTGACTTCGTATTTTGCTTTCTCACTTGATGGGTGGGCACTGGGCAGGCATTCCGCAGACCCAACTCTTCATATACAAGCCATTAAAAAGTCACTTTTCCACAATAGGTCTCCTTTAAAGCTTAAACTAATTCAGAATCAGAAAACTATTTATCCCCACTGGGCAATTAAAGGACTAGTGAGCGGCATAGACAGCTAAGGCTAAGATTTATAATTTTTTTATTGTTTAAGTAGTAAAATAGCTAAGGGCTTTATTTCTCCTTTTCGGAAATTCAGTCACCACAAGTCACACAAAAAGTAGGAAACAATGTAAAAAAGACACCAAAATGAGTGGTTGGTGTCAGGAAGTCTGTCACAGTAAAATAAGTAAATACTGTGGCTTTGTGATGTGCACAATTACAATATTAGCCTGACAGTCCCTGTGAAGTGAAAATAAACAACATTTGACCCACCACAGACAAGAGTGTTAACTACTCTGCCAAATTTGATTGATTAAAATAACAACAACAAAACTGTCAACTGTCAACCAAATACCACTACTATGACCTGCAAAAATGCATGCTATTGCATCTAACATCTTTCCTTGTCAACTCAACTATATGTTTGAGCCACGAAAATAGATTCGCTTAAAGCCTCCAGTTGCTGGAATATATCTCGTTGTCATCACAGGGTTTTTTCATGCCATGAGAAGGAAGCGCTCCAAAGCGTCCATGGCAGTGAGGAGCCATGTCCACACACCACAAGCTGGCTGTCATGTCCGACTCTCACATTGCGCAAGCTTTAATACAGGAAGTCAAACTTAAAAACCAAAAAAAATGATGTGCTATAGAAAAAAGTAAAGACTTTTTTTTTTTTTAATCTGTGTCAACAACATACATAAAGCTATGTCTGATTAAAATTTGCTGTGGACCAGTGTTATCAGTACGTGTGTACAGTAATGCAATTGCAATTTCGGTCACCATCGACTGTTACAAGATTATATAACTTGCATAATAAGCACAAGAAAACAATGAAAGTGACACTTCCCTAATCTTGTCCAACTCTACAAATAGATACAGTTCGCCCGGTGTGCTTGCCTCAGTACGACTACGACCCTCCTGGAGGTACGCAGTGCTGGATCTCTGGCTGGGGATACACACAACCTGATGGCGGTAAGTAAGGTGCCACTCTAAGACAAACTGTACTCCAGGGGGAGCGCATACAGAGGAGCTGTGGTGACTGCCTGTGTCTTTCAGTTCACTCATCTGACACCCTGAAAGAGGCCCCCGTCCTCATCATAGGCACCAACAAGTGCAACAGCTCCTGCATGTACAACGGAGAAATCACACCGCGGATGCTCTGTGCCGGATACGCTGAAGGAAAAGTGGACACGTGTCAGGTGCACGGTTTCGGCTGTACCTTGTTTTGATGTTACCAAGGCAGGATCAGTCGGTCATGGGTGACGTTTGTGTTCAACACCGTGTCTGTCGCAGGGGGATAGTGGTGGGCCTCTAGTATGCCAGGATGACAATGTGTGGCGGCTGATGGGGGTCGTCAGCTGGGGGAATGGCTGCGCCGAGCCCAACCATCCAGGAGTCTACACCAAGGTGGCCAAATTCCTTGGGTGGATCTACGAAATGATGGAGGTAGACCCATTCATTCACATTACATGGCAGTTTACATTACATTGTAAAAAGAGCAGAAGTTTATGGTTGGCCTGCGTAGTTAATGCACAGAGTTGCCTACTTTAACAGTTTGGCCACTATATTAATTTTGTGACTTCTTTAGTGACTTAACGCCAATGTTTTAAAAAACAAGTGAGTTACCGCTAACAGACAGCATGAGCAAAAAAAAAACTTTTGACAAGTTTTCCATGTGACAAGAAGGCAGTCTGGTGGATAGCACTCACAAAGTTAATCACGCTGAGCATTGGGAAGTAAGTGGAAGTGAAGAGGGTTAAACAAACAAAATGAAGAAAAAAAAAACCTTGAAATTAGAAATCTAATTTTGTGCAAAAGATCCCAGATTTTATTTTAAGGCTATGTGGCCCAGCCCAAACTAATGGATGGTTTGTAAGACAAATGATGAATAGAAAACAAGAGTTCACGTTATGTGCAAGCTTCAACAATAACTATGACAAAGAAAATCAGCGGCCGTGTCAGAAGGTCCACACTATTCCCTATAGAGTGCACTATTGAGGAGTCCCACCATTTTGTAGGGGTGTCCGAATGTCCAAGAGAAAAAATGTAGTGCACTCAAAAGTGCAAAAAGTAGTGAGCAACGATGGTCACTCAAGTTAATATAGACCGCAATGCATTGTACATGGAAAACACAATGGCACAGGCGAACGACAGGGCAAGTGCGGACATCAAAGCGAAACAGTAATTATACACCATGGAAATAATTCACTACATTTAAGTGAAAAATGTACAGCAAAAGAAATCAAATACAGTATAAAATATTTTTTTTATTCAAAATAAATAATCTTAATGTGCCGGTGCATCATGACAAGTACGGTGGTCACGTGCTATGCAATAAGGGTGGACATTCGGACACAGCTGGAGTAATTAAATTACTCCATTTTGTTTACTGATTACAGTTCCTTTCCGTTCCAGACTTACTGAGGAGTTACCGTGACACAAGAACACAAGCCGTAACAGTGGACATTTGAACTACAAAAAAATGCTTATTTAATGTAAACATACAATCATCTATGTACAAGGTGGGCCAAAAATAGGTTTACACTTTTGACCAAATAAATTTGATTACATTTACAGTTTTTGAGCCTGGCATCTTTCATTCCCTCCCTCAAAAGTTTTCAGTTTTGCATTTGTCATTCTCTGACAAACTTTTCTGCACCCCTACTAGAGGTGGGCGATATATATCGTCATCGATATCATCGTCAATCTTGCTTTCACGATGTGTGATTTGAAAATCAGGGTGCATTGACGGCAGAGGAGGAGGAAGTGATAATCATTCGCCGAATCAGCGGGCAGGACCCGGTCACGTGACTCTGTCCGCACTGCAGCCGATCTGTTTCAAACATGGAGGAATGTCGAGCGGGGATTCATTGCGAGGTGCGAGTCCACGTCGTCCGTAGTGTGTAAATGGTTTGGGGTGGATGAGACTAACGTCGGTGGGAATAAGGTTGTTAGATGTGCGAAAACGGTCACCGTGAAGAGCAATTCTGTTGCACCACGAGCCATGGATTAGGAAGAAAACGTGGTGGCCGCGCAAGCACGCTAAACAAAAGCTTAAACGCACACACTCAGAGAACAGTCGCCGAGTTGAACCAACAAATATAAATGCACGCACACCCACACTCAGTACTTGTATTCTGAATACAGTGGCCAATGTATGAGAATGGGTGCTGTCATGACGACGTCTTTTTTTTCTCTCGCTGGGTGACACTTCTGTCACACGTCACATATCAAATACATTTTTTCTCTGATTGCTGTAGTTAACACCTTTTTCTCATTCTGATTGCTCTAGTAGTTGGCAGTGGTACACCAGTACTTACTGCAGCTCAAAACGTCACATTATCATGGAATAACAGCAGAGACATTTAAATGACATAAACATTCCCAAAAATCAATGTACCGGTAAGTCTATAAATATTTTTATGTTCTTTATTGTTAAATATTGTCGTAGAATATCATTATGTTTTGCAGAAGCTGTGTTTAGCAATTTAAAAGAGTTGTTCATAAACACTTTCTATCCACAATTGGTCTGTGAAGCAAGTGCAGATTTAAAATATTTTTTGTAGAATATTGTCAAATTGGGTTAGCACGTCCGCCTCACAGTTCAGAGGTTGTGGGTTCGATCCCGGCTCCAGCCTGCCTGTGTGGAGTTTGCATGTTCTCCCTGTGCCTGCGTGGGTTTTCTCCGGGTACTCCGGTTTCCTCCCACATTCCAAAAACATGCATGGTAAGTTGATTGCGCACTCTAAATTCCCTCTAGGTGTGACTGTGAGTGCGAATGTTTGTCTCTGTGTGCCCTGCGATTGGCTGGCAACCAATTCAGGGTGTCCCCCGCCTACTGCCCAGGGATAGGCTCCAGCATGCCCGCGATCCTTGTGAGGATAAGCGGTATAGATAATGGATGGATGGATGGCTGGATCGTCAAATTATCGTTAGACTTATTTGAAAAAAATTACGATTTTTTTTTTGGCCCATATCGCCCACCCTTAACCCCTACCTTTCTTTCTAACTTCTGCCTTCCTTCCATTTGCATATTCTTCCTTTCTGACCTCCTCAATTCCCTTCGTGCAACCTTAACATCTCTCCTTCTGTTGCTTAAAGCAGCCTTCCTTCCTTCCTACCCTTCCTAACTTCATTCTTCATCTGCTTCCTTCCTTTCATCCTTCAGCACCTCTTCACTACTGCTTTTAAATCCACTTTTTTGTTCTTCAAATTACCTGTCATGCTTCTCAGTACCAGTAAAAGAACGAAAAAAAGAAGCATTCATCAAAAAAAGGGGAAAAAAAAGTGTACCTACTTTTGGCCCACCGTTTATTTCTATATGTACTTTTTTGGTTTGTTTTGTTTTTCTGTACCAAATATAAATGTCTTGTGCTAACTTACTGTGTCAGGTGGAGATCATTGAGCCAGGACGTTCTTGGCCACCGGTGTGGCCTTTGTAACGGTTCAACTCGGCTAGTTTCCATAGCAACCGACAACACAGCAGAAATCTGCACGAACAGCTTCCACTAGTTAGGATACCAATTCGTAAATGGGGGTAGCTAGTGTTATTTTAATGATACGTAACCAAGGATCCTAGGCTGTATTCGTATGAATTAGCAAACGGACACTGTTTGTTTCTTACTTGCCAATTTAAATGAATTTTCGTTGACGAACGAGAGCATAAGCATGAGCTTATTCAGGGACTGACGCTAGTTAATGACGTGAGGCTTTACAACGATTACTTTGGTTTAAAAAGCGTGTGATAATAGACAATTGTCGTTACAAGTGAGTTAATAGTGTTCGGTATTTGTACTGGGAGACGGACCTTTCGACCAACTGTCCAGTTTGGGGTTGGAAATGTCGTCCGGCGGCGGCCCTGGAGATGTTTTCCAGCAGGTCAACCAGCTGTGGTCCATGTTGGACGACCTTTGCCAGAACGACCCAGAAGCTTACCGGACCTTCGTGGAGAAACAGGTGAAATCCGGCATGGAGTACAACGCTCCACCTCAGCTCGACTCGTGTGTACGCACTGACATGTTGGTAAGTGGCCGCACATTATTGATCCGCATTGTCTGCACAGGTGGCTAATTTGTGAAGGCCTATGAGCCACACGTACGCTAAAAAAAAAAAAAAAAAGAAAATAATCAATGGCACCACAAATAAAGAAATACTTTCATGTCAAATCAGAACAACTGAGAAAACAAAGTAAATGGCTTAAGTGACTATTTGAATGGGTGAAGTGTCAGTATATATGTATGTGTGTGTATATATATATATATATATATATATATATATATATATATATATATATATACATGTGAGGTTTTGCTTTTTTCTAAAAAAAAAAAAAAAAGAGAAAAAAATGTGATGCCACAAGTCCGTCTGACGGAATGCTCATCTGCGTAATGTGTGCGTGTGTTTGTGTATGGATGGATGGATGGATGGATGGATGGATGGATGGATAGATAGATAGATAGAAACCTGCATTCCTTTCCACAACGGCGTAAACACTCCCTTCTACCTGCCTCAGTCTACCGAAAGGACGAAAACTCCACCCATGCGTACAGTTTGCGCTGGGCAGGAAAATAGGGCCCAAGGACCTGTTTTGTTTACGGTTCATAATGGTCTTTCTGCCCTCACCAGGAACCACAAGGAGGCTTGCTGTACATTAACATATGCAGCTGGAAGCGTGTACCAGCATCCCAGGATCCCAGCAAGCCATTACCTGTGTACGCAGGAAGCCTGGAAGTACACACAGATGAAGGTGAGAGCACTAAAAACAATTATGTGGAGAAGAAATGACCTCTATTGTATGCCAATACCACAAGGGCTACACGCAGACTTAAAGTGGAAGTCAACCCAAACATATTTTTTTCAAGAATATGTCCTATGAAACAAGGCAATCTGATAAATATTGCGTTTGTGGAATAAGAGTTTTAATCCACCCGTTTTTAGCCATCTCTGGGGGCAGCCATATCGTCACTTCTGTCCACTGAACATGACATCACAACTGCTCAGGGCTCAGGTTACGACCAATCACGGCTCACCTGTTTTCTGAAGCCCTTTAATCGGCAAGTCAACCCAAACATATTTTCTTCCTCAATTTGTTCTATGGAGGCCCAGTAGTTGAAATGCAACATTCTGATTAATATTGCGTTTGAGGAATATGAGTTAAGCAGCAAAATCCACCCGTTTAGCCACCTCAGGGGGCGGCCATTTTGTCACTTCTGTCCACTGAAAATTACATCACAACTGCTTAGGGCTCAGGTAATGACCAATCACGGTTCAGCTTCAGAAAACAGGTCAGCCCTGATTGGTCGTTACCTGAGTCAATCACAGGATCTTAACCCAATAGAGTATGCATTTCACCTCTTGAAGAAGAGACTGAAGGGAGAAACCCCCAGAAACAAACAAGAGCTAAAAGAGGTTGCATTAAAGACCTAGAAAATCATTTAAAATGAAGAATGCAACAGTCTGGTGAAGTCAGTGGCTTGCAGGCTTGATGCAGTTATTGCATGGAAGGGTTAGGCCACCAAATTCTCTTTTATGTTAATTTAATAAGTCTCTTCCAATAATTTTGCTCACTTGAACAGCGGGTGGCTTCAAAAAAAGATGCCCTGTCTTGAGTTGTTGAACACATCTAGATGTAAATACTATGAAATAAAAGCTGGAATTCTGAACGTGTCTCATATTCACCATTTTGATCCGAAACCCAAATGGCTTCAGTCTATATACTTTGGAGGAGACTGTATAATGCCACTATTTGGTGGTATTTCACTGTTGTGTTTGAGTTTTTAAAAATAAACTGCAGAGCACTGTTTAAATGTGTTTTTTAATTGTTTTAAAAGTGTACTTAAAACGGACGGATTTTCACATATCACAGCCGGTCTGTAACATAACCCAAACAATTACTAATACCGTAAACCCAGACCAATGTGGGTTTTGCTTTAAAAGAAAAAAAAAAAATGTGATACCACAAATCAAAGGTAATATAATGTAAACCATAAAACTTACTCTGACATCAGGAAGTCTGACTGCTCAGCACAATATAGGCACAATGATTTTAAAAATCATTGTGCCTATTGTGTGCACAATATAGGCACAATGATTTTTAAAATCCATCCATCCATTATTGATACCGCTTATCCTCACAAGAGAGTCTATCCCAGCTGTCTTCGGGCAGTAGGCAGGGGACAACCTGAATTGGTTGCCAGCCAATCGCAGGGCACACAGAGACAAACATCCGCACTCACAATCACACCTAGGGGCAATTTAGAGAGTCCATCAATTTTCCATGCATGTTTTTGGAATGTGGGAGGAAACCGGAGTACCCGGAGAAAACCCATGCAGGCACGGGGAGAACATGCAAACTCCACACAGGGAGGCCGGAGCCGGGATCGCACCCACGACCTCTGAACTGTGAGGCGGACGTGCTAACCAGTCGACCACCGTGCCGCCCAATTTATAAAATCATTGTGCCTATATTGTGCTGAGCAGTACAATAACTTGGTTACTTGGTAACTTGGCAGTACAGTAACTTCAGACGTGAAGCAAGCTGTAAAAAAAAAAAAAAAAATGTTGCAGGTGGCAGAAAAAGTGTGATTGAACCCTAGGGTTAGTTAGGGTGAAAAGATTTGGTGATGCAACACCCACATCCCCCTGTATATACTTTTCCAGGTGCTTACAATGTGCTGGACATAGCGTTTAACCCCGACGTGCTGCAGGATTGTAAGAAAGACAAGGCCGGGATGGACCAAGTCTACATGTTGGCTCTCAGCTTTGCCCAGCAGCAGCACGGGCTAAAGTTGTCTCAGCAGTATAATGTCGTTAGCTTTTGCCCCAAAAATGGCCCGGAGGACTTGCGCCGCCGCCTCGGCTTCCAGCAGCAGCAGCAGCAGCAACAGCGACTGACCGCAGACAAACAGTCAAATGCAGGTAAGGTAATAAATTAGCACCCTGACAATCCGCTGCAGGCCTTTTTTGTGTCTGAGCTCATCTTTCAGTTCCGTCCGTCATCGATAACAATTAAGCTTTTATTTACAGCCAGTCAGAGCCCGGACTCTCTCCTGCAGCAGATCAACTCTCTGCGGCTGGCTAAAGACAACACGGGGCCGTCGGCTGATATCGTCTGTCGGCCCGCCGTTCGCAAGAAGGGCTTGATCGAGGTAATCTCCTCCACCACGTTCGAGCGGCCTGAGAAGCCTGAATATCAACTAGAGGTGAAGACCCATGCCGAGGGATTTCCCTGCAAGATGGAGCTGACCGTGGAGCTGCCCAAGATTAGCTCCATGTCGGAGTGGCAGCTCAAGATGTCCAAGGTGAGGCATGATTACTCTTGTAGCAGGGACATACAAGGGACTGCTTCGTGGTTAGGCACAACATATTAAGGATGTCATGAAAATGTTGGTTTTCTGTGCAGGATGACGTCTTGTTAGAGGTGGAGGACGTCTACTACTTGCTTCTGGACTTCCCAAAAGCTGTAAATGAAAACAGTGCTGTTGCCATATTTAACAAGCGGAGTCGAAGGCTTACGGTAACAGCAGATATTTTGTGACATATCTCCGGTCTGGGAATGATTAGCGTGAAAGTTAAAATAAAATAGGCCTACTGAAAATGCACAAAGGTAAGTTCTCAAACTGAAAATTAAGTTAATAGTACAGGTAGGTAGAGTTGGTAAAGGAGCCATAGACAATATGCTTACAACACTCTTCCCTGGCACATTAGCGTTAGCTAACAGTGTTAGCTTCTGATTAGCAGCACACAGTTGATTGCTCGGCTACGGGTTAAGTTGTCAACGCAATGGCGTTGGAGGGGTATGCAGTAGGGCTGCTCGATTATGAAAAAAATATTAATCACGATTATTTTGGTAATAATTGAAATCACGATTATTCAAACAATTATTTTTTTCTACAAAACAAGCACAGGTTTAAACATGTAAAAAATATTAAGACAAAATTCTTTGAAATGCTATAATTTAAGTTCGTTTTGGACCCAACAACATTTATTAAATTAATTATTTAAAAAAAAAAATTTAAGTGCAAATGTATAAATTAAAGTATGGTTTCCTTGTATAAACAAACAAGTTAACTTGCTATGCACTTATATTGCCAAAGTAGTAAACTGCTTGAAGTAAAATGCTAATTTTGACAGAATAACAGACATGCTATTCATCTATACATTTAGACCTTTGTCTGGAGCCTTTTTTGTTTTGTTTTTAAAGTAATATTTACACATAGTAAACAAAGTTAAAGTAATTTGCTTCTAATAAATTATAAATTTAATATGCTGATTGGGTCAAACTAATTTAAATGTTGACTGTTACATACTAGTACGTAATCTATACAAAACTTATAAATTACAGTAGGCCATATATAAACTATTACAATATAATGACCAATAATATGTTTACAAATTTGAAGAAAATTTGAAACAAAAATGAACACAAAAAATTTGACTTCATATTATAGACTACGCAAGAAATTTAACTTAAGTCACAGTAATAATGTGGTTGGCATGGTTTCTGAATTCATGGATTCGTTGTGTTGCCGGTGGATGCAGGGACAACTTGCACTTTATACGTCTTTGCCCGCCGAACCCAAAATGTAACCAAATAAGCGATTTCGACTTGCCTTCCTTGTTTACAAGTCGTTCCTGTGGCGGGTCTTGTGCCATTTTTAGGTCTGTTACTCTGTTAAAGCGTTGAGTAGGAGCGTGTGCAGTGTGACTTGCAGGGTGCGGGCTAGCTGGCTACCTAGCTAGCTAGCTTGGAGAGGGCGGCGCGGCGGAGTAACTCGTATGCTCATGCCTCAAAACAACTCAGAATTAGTATTGATAATCGTTTTTTACAATTATGCCAATTTTGTAATCGTGGAGTGTAATAATGGAAATCGTAATTGAATTTCGATTAATTGCAAAGCCCTAGTATACAGTATGTGTTTGGTGATGTGCTTCAAAACACAGAGGGCCTGATTGAGATTCACAGGTTCAAAAATAAGACCAAACAGACAGGAAAGCTGATCAGCTTACCTGGCTAACCAAGATTACTTCATTCAAATGGGCAAAATTGCCACACAGTACATTTTCACATTCTGGTACAAAGGAATATTATACAAGTACTTTAATTACTTTAATGCATGTAATTTAGCCTGCACATTGTGATTTATCAAACCTGTGCACTTTTTGGGTGTGCTGTCCCAAGTTTGAAAGATAATGTTACACAGGATGGCCATATACATGAGATACAATTGCCATGCACTATCGGTGAATTAAATCCAACAAAATGTGGTAGTTGTAGGCACCCAAATTATTGGATTGACAGATTTCTTTCTGTATGGTGAATCTTGCCCTTTCTATATGAAATGTTTTAGCTTCTGTAACCTCAAATGTCAAAACCAATTTTTATCTTGGTTTTGAACTTCAGAAATGGCACATGCACGCGCAGAGTAATAAAACTGTTTGTTGTAAGACAAATAAAAAAATCTCTGTCTTGGTTTTTACCAGTCTTGGTGTAAACTATCTATGAACATGTATACATTTACTGTATTTCTGTCAGTCATTAATATGTTTGTTTGCCTTGTCCATTAATACTTCCAGTTCCATTCCTTCAAATTTTGCCCGGCACTACTTTAATACCCATTGCCAACAATGCACATACATAATTTGTAGGTATTCCTAAAATATCTGACCTGTTCTACACACATATAATGTGTTCCCTGTGTGAGCCACAATAAAATCCTGTAAACAAAATCCTACACGAACAAACCCCAAAAAATACCCTGTAAATATTAAGGGGGTGACAGGTTTTCACAACCTAAAATGTTATTCAGACTCTTGTGTGGGCTGAGTCACTGCCGCAAACGTGCCTCTCTATTAAGCAATTAGCGGTATTTTTTTGTTAATGGAGCGTATGTGTAATGGCTCATAGCTGCTGGTACTGGGCCCGCCATTACTGTCCATCTCCGGAATAACTGACAGCAAAACAATCTATGCAATAATTAATGTTTATTAAAACACTGAAAGTGACGAGTGGCAAACATCCACTATTTGGCAATCTGGAACTTGTGGAAAATGGCAGTGAACATCCATCCATCTTTCATCAATACTGCAGTTATTTTAATTGTATTTATTCGGGACCATTACTATCAAAATAACTGATTTCATGTCCACGTTTATGAGGTGTAAACACTGTCTTACGAGCATTCCTCAACATGAAACATTCCCATTCTTTATTTAAGTCCATTGGTCCCAAGAGTTTTCAGTCAAGTTCTGCTCCAGTGAACACAACTGAGTTTTTTTTTTTTTGGGGGGGGGTATTCTACCTCCTCTCCCCATGGTCTTCCTCCACCCATGCTACAATCTTCCCTTCCCAGCCAGGCACCACTGCACCATCCTGGAATACCTGCAAAAGAAATACCAAAGTGGATTAAATTCAGATTTTTTTTTTTGTAACCCTCAAAATTTGACACACAACGCGCCATAATAACCACGTGAAAAAAAGTATTTTTGAAATGCATTAAAAATTAAAATGGTCACAGCCTTTGCTCAATTATTTTGTCCATGTATCTTTGGCATCTTCATGTGTTTTGGAATTAGATGCCACAAACTTGGCACATTTATCTATGGGCACTTTCTGTCAATTCTGTTAGCAGCACTGATCAACCTCAGGAAAAATACTTCCGTACCATTCCATGCTTTGAGACAATCGTGCCTCTGAGGTCTACAGTCAGTTTCAGTCGAAACAGGATGCACCTGATCTCAATTTGAAGCTGCATGGCAAAGGTTGTGACAACGTATTTAACTACATGTGATTTTGCAAAAATCTAAAATCACATTGTCACTATGAGGTGTTGTGTGGATTTTGTTTTTATATGGAATGATACTCTAACATAAAAAATGATGTGCAAAAAGTGAAGCATTGTGAATACCTAAAGGATGCACTGTATAATTCAAGAAACCTAAGACTGCGGTTCAGTGTTAGCATCTTCAACTGGGATGAACCAGGCAACACTATTATTAGCACATCACACTCTATTTATGCCGTGTTTAATTTCCGGCGGTATAATTTCCCACCTACCTCCTCTTTCACGGTGCCAAACTCCGGGTCGAGAGCTTTGAAGTGGTATCTGAAGCTGCCTTGTCGGTCCACAGCGGCCTTGAAGTCTCGCAGCGTCACCTCGCCCAGCCTGTGAGGACATGCCGCCAGACACTAAACATCCATATCTATTCATTCGTGGACACACCACGTAGAACCTGACTAATTCATAACCGTAGATTACCCTTAATGTAACGTAGAGGATTTATTAGCATTCTTTCTAATGTCCATCCATCCATTATCTAGAGCGCTTGTCCTTGTTAGTAATCTAGAGCGCTTGTCCTTGTTAGTAGCTGTAGCCTGTCCCATCTGACTTTGGATGAGAAGCAGGGTACATCCTGGACTGGATGCCGGTCAATTTGAGGATGTGATATTATTATTAGTTGGAGTTTATAATACAGTGCACACCTCAAAATTTGCACACCCCTAAGATTATAAAGTTCAGATTGTAAAATGCATCAGAAGACTCGCAAAAAGTCAAACCATGAGATGTCAGCATGCCTCACCAGACTAAAGAGAGCATCAAAGGATTCATCTTTTTTTTCCAAAAGCCTCACAACCAATCATGGCTTATCTTCAGAAAACAGCGGAGCCGTGATTGGTCGTTGCCTGAGCTCTGAGCAACTTCAATGTCATTTTCTGTCAACAGAAAGTGACACAATGGCCACCCCCTGAGATGGATAAAAACCGGTGGAGTTTGCTGCTTAACTCATATTCTACAAATGGAATATTAATCAGAATGCCGTGTTGAGACTAGTGGAGGCACATAGACCATATCATTGTCAAGAAAAATTTGGGGTTGACTTATACTTTAAGAAGCATGTTTTGGGAATGCTGTATCTATCTATCTATCTATCTATCTAACCATCCTTTTATTTTTTTATTTTTTTACCGTTTAGGTATGTTAATGAGGAAGGGGGTGAGGGAGCGATCAGTGAAGTAGAGCACTTTAGTGGACACAGCGGCATCCAACCCCGGGCTGCTGTGTGAGTGTGCTATTTCTGCAAATAAAACAAAAAACATACAACAAAAAAGGTTTTTAAAACATCTCACAGCCAATAGTGTCCTACGCAGCGGAGTGATGAAACAGGAAAAAGGATGAAGACTGATGACTAATTTTAGTGTGCCTCACTTGAGCTCGGCGGCCATGAGTCTCGGTCTGAAGAGTTGGCCCTGCGACCGGGTGATTTAAATTCCTCCTGGAAGACAATCCCGTTATTCACAGAAAATGCTCACATGTCATTCCTGAACTGAGTCAATTTCACCATAAGGTGCATTTGAGACTTCTCCATTTCACAAGAAAAATAAAACCTTGAGATGTTCCATTGAACTCCATATTCATCGTATTAACTACCCCTCGATGCTGCTGGTAGAAATGCATATTGGTCAAGCTCCCACACTTATTTTGTTATAAATAAATTGCAAGCAGCCAATGTACATGTGAACAGCAAAATATTGAAGCTTGCTGAGTGGGTGGAAAATGAGAGGGTGGGCATTTTTGGCTAATGTTGGCGCTTAATGAACACATGGCGGACCTTAGTAACATGATTCAATGAGCAAGCTGAATGTACTGTTTAACATTTCAATTTCTGACAGTTTTTTTTGGACAACTGACATTTCACTTTGACAGAGTGCACATTAAGCTTGACAGCACCCAATTACACATAACATGAGGAAAATTATGAAGTACTAGTGTCAATAATTATTTTTCAAATAGCCACAGTTTCAACCTTTACTGAAGAAAGACAAAATACTGGTTGTAATGTCAATGAGGGTTTCTTAAGGGATGACAGGGTGGACTTATTTTACTGGTATGCGTGCAAATGTTTGGTGTTGTTTCATTATTTCATGATGACTGAGTCATTCTTGATGAGTACACCAAAGGTACTTTGCACTGATATTGACCTTATGTAAACAAACATACCCCTCTGTTCTGCCGTCGCTGGGCGTCTGAGTGTAGGCGGTCCATGAGGCTTGACACGCCCTGCTCGAGGGTGTCCAGGGTGTGATGCTGGGGGTCGTGGCCGGAGAAGTTGTCTCTCAAACTACGCAGGGCCTCCCTCACCAGCTGCACCTCCTCACCCTGGACATCAAATGATGACTTCGCAGTTTCTGTTAACACGCTTGGAATGTAGAGGGAAAAGATACGTGTACTTACGGGTGCACTATGTTGGAACGCTGGAGGAGAGCTGCTGTAACCACCTTCAATTCTGAAAGACTGTCACACAGAAGACAATATTACAATACAATAATACTGTACTAGCACTATTGGTAGTACTGTACAATGTGGTTCCAAATGTCTTAACATTACATTGGATGATTATTTATTATGCCAAAAAATGGGGTCAAAGTTGTCTACATGTAAAAAGGCCGCATTTGTCTTGTACTGATTCGCATTGGAGAGTGCAGGGAAAACCTAAGCCAAGGTTTGAACCGAGAACATCAGAACTGTGATGCAGACCCGGTAACCATTACCTCACTATTAATGAATTTCCATCATGTTCTTTTTAATTCATTACCCGATTGTGGCTAACATCCTGCGCTTTGTGCTGAGCCTCGTCGTGCTTTTGCTGCTGCAGAATCCTGTCCTTCCTCCCGAGTTGCTGCTATGGCAACCAAAGAAAGGAATGACATGCGTCTGCATATGCAAAATACACCTTGAGGTTGCATTAGCGCGTCAATGTTAGGACACCTCATACTCGCCGAGCAATTTGTTGCGTTCGCTCAGCTTGTCTTTGAGCACCACCTGCAAAGTACATGATACAGAATATCATCGTCAGACTGACTGTGGGCCCGCAGGTACAAATCATTCTAACGCGCATTACTGGGCTTACATTTTCTCCTTCCAGCTGATCTTTGGCCATGTTGCTCCTCAGTAGCTCCTGCTTTAACTGCAGCACGGCGTCCTCCTGCACGGACAGCCGCTGCTGCAAGGCATCCTAATGAACGAAGGGGTCACATCATAAGGAGATCAGTAAACGGACACTCAACATCTAAATATATCATATTGTCGCTACCCTGTGAAAAACACCTTTGTCCAATTTTGGGAAAAAAAAAAATAATATTCAGTTAATGCGGTGTCTGTAACGCGGAAACACCATTCACGTAAAAATAAGAAAATTGAAAATAAAATGGATATAAGTGTTTTTCACAGGACGATGATATTCAGAGTAGAGCCACCTCAAAAAGATCGTCTTGACCAAAATGTTATTAACAAGAACACACTGCAGAGCACAAACCTTCATTGATCCATTATAATCAAAACATTCAGTGCCAATTCAGTGTTTTGCTGTTTGTTTTTTCATTGGGAGGGTCTGATATGGTTCTGATGTGCTTCCCCTTTAAATTGCAAGTTCTTGAGAAGTTGTAATGAGCCAAACCGGCGCAGCAGAAGGTAGCAGTGCACCATTTTAGATTGAAAATCCCCTCTGTTTGCCAACTGTTTACAGTAGGAGCATGGCAAGACTTCACTGTCATGGCGCCACCACAGTCAACAGACTTTTAGTCGGACTTTCTGAAGCATTCATTGAACAGGGAACATTTTCTTATTTTTACATGAATGGTTTTTCTGCGTTACAGACATCGCAGCAACGTGAAAATTTTAATTTTTTCCAAAATTGGACATAAGTGTTTTTCACAGGACAGCGACGATATACAGTGTATATATTATTTCCTAATTTTTAAGAAAACGGGAACGGTACAGCTCAAAAACTTGATGTGATAGAGAAAACTGAGATAAGTTTTGGATTCTGCACCAAAGATTTGTTAAAAACAGCTGTCAGACCCAACTCAACAAAAATTGTGTTCCTTAGTGTAAAAGACAATATTATGTGGGTCTTGAAAAATAAGTCAAAATGGCATGTGCGATACGATTCAAGGATCGATTAATTAGTGGGTGTACCGATGCACTCACAACTTTTAAATGAAAACCAATCTTCCTACTCAAATCGTTTTTTCACCCCTAGTCGCTACCCTTTAATGACTTTTCCAACACTGAAAGGTTCATTTACCTTGATGGCCTGAATATGGCGCACCTCCTGTTTGTGTCTCAGGAGTTCCCGCTAAGAGTTGGGCGAATGAAGAGAGACGTTTTAAAAAAAATTGACAGCCATGAAGTCGATTACATTCACTTTGCGTACTTTGAGATCAAGGGCCTCCTCCATGCTTTGGTCCAGGCGGCTGCGTGTGAGAACCTTCAGAGGGAAAGAGTAAGAGCATCCTAATTAGACAATGTCAGAGCTACCATGAGGGGACGCTGACAGGGGGGCCCGCAAGATCAGTGAAATTAATTGGGGCTCTCCAGACGAGAGCGATGGCGGCAGAACATCAACACAACAGAAGGGCTGAGAGTTCACACTAAGCGGCAAATGTGTCGGCCGCTGCTGCGTTTTCACGGGTTCGCGGATACGGGAGGGAGGGGGCACGCTACCAGCTGCTGCTCTCCGTTTGCCCGGTTGTCTCCGAAGCTCACAGATCCACCCGGGTCATCCTCTGGGAGGGAGCCACTTAGGAGCAAGGCCTGTGGACAGGCATACATACCGATTGTCATTCATGTCAAATATCGGTCGTTCCATTTCTTTATATTGCTTAACAGGTTCAGGGTCATATGCATGACCCTGGACTAGGAGCCAGCCAATCACAGGAGCCAGCCAATCACAGGGCAAATGTAGACAAAGTATTCCCACTTACATTCACACCAACCACTGACAATTGTGAGTTTTGGAATGAGGAAGGAAGTGTATAATATAAATACAATAATAATAATTTATATTCTTATTATTTGGTAAACATGATTTATACGTATCTTTGTGATTACAATGTGCTGATAAGAATAAAAAAATAATAACCTCCCTCCAATTGATGATATTTGAACAGAAAGAGTAACTCACTGTGCTTTGGAAGCCTGCCCGCTTGCTTTGACAGCCTGGTCCCTCAATCATAATCGGTCCCCCAAGCAACAACAGCTCACTATTTTCTTTCCCGGGCTCGCCACAACCGTCGAAGCCTCGCCGTGAAAAAAAGACTAATGATGGACTGCAGATGGATGGTAGACTAAATAAAGGGATTTCTGTCTATGCTTAATCTATTTTTTCTTTTCCATCGTTCTTCGACTGTCAGCAAAACAGGCATCCATCAGTGACGGATAGACGGACCGGTCAGTCCGTCACCGGCCTGCGTGGGTTTTCTCTGGGTACTCCGGTTTCCTCCCACATTCCAAAATCATGCGTGGTAGGTTATATGGACACTCTAAATTGCCCCCAGGTGTGACTGTGAGTGTGAATGAATGCCTCTGTGTGCCCTGCGATTGGCTGGCCTGAACTGGTTTTCAGGGTGTACCCCGCCTACTGCCCGAAGACAGCTGGGATACGCTCCAGCACGCCCTAATGAGGATAAGCGATCAGGATAGTGGATGGATGCATGTACAGTATATACAGTATAAATGGCCCCTATTCAGAAAAAATTGCTTATTTACCTGGAGGCGGAACACCATCCTCCTGGCCTCATGCATTTCCTTCTCCAGCTGCTCCTGGTGGACATCCAGCTGCTCCTCCCAGGACTTCTCTTCCTCTGGCACATCATACCCAAGGGAGGGGCAAAGCCCACAGAGAGACACCTCCTCTGAAATCAGCAAACAGTGTCACTCAGTTCATAACGTTAGCAAACCTATGGAAACATGTTTTTCAAACCAATGCTAGGTAGCTCTTAACAACAACTGATGTAACATGATTTTTTTCTTCATTGAAACCATTACATTTATTGTGCCATTGAATCTGTCTAATCTGAAAAAATGCAAAAAGTTCTTTTGTAGTTATTATAATTAGCTAATTTAGGTTTTTTTCCCCACTCATTCCATAGTGTTCAGAAGGCTATGTTTCGAGCCAACACTAGCAGGCTATAGTAGTTCTTAAATAACAACAGCTGATGCAACATGATTTTTTTTTCTTCTTTGAAACCATTTTGTTTTGTTGTGACAAGTTATCAATATATTCCATCTAATCTGACAAAACACACACAGTGTACTTTTTCCAGTTCGTGGCATAAGATAGTTTAGCATGTTTTGTTACTTAGTTCATCACACTAGCAAAGCTATGCAAACATTTTCAAGCCAACGCTAGCTAGCTAGCGCTAAACAACACCTGACGTAACATGATGTTTTTCTTCTTCGAAACTATTAGATTTTGTTGTGCCATTATAAAAAAAACAAATCTGTCTAATCTGAAATAACACACAAAAAGTGTACTTTTTTAGTGCTTCTTTGTTGTGCGTGTATCGCGAACCTTGAAATTTAAGTTGTCCCCTTAACTTACTGTATAGCTCCCCTCCCTTTCAGTAAACATTTCCTGTATAAAGTATTTTACACTAATAAAATATTTCTAATTTTGTAGATTATTTGGGCAGTTTTGAATTAGGTTTATTAGTCTGCTCATTACAATGGTGATGTTTAATAATAGTAAAGAACTACTGTACTTGTTAATCTTCATTATTACCATAAATAATCATCTTATCTTAAAGCGGAAGTCAACCCAAACATATTTTTTTCAAGAATAAGTTGAAACACGGCATTCTGATTAATGTTGCGTTTGTGGAATAGAAATTAAGCAGCAAAATCCACCCTGTTTTAGCCATCTCTGGGGGTGACCATTTTGTCTTCTGTCGACTGAAAATGACATCACAACTGCTCACAACGACCAATCACGGCTGACCCGTTTTCTAAATCTGAGCCGCGACAGAGCGAGATGTGCTTTTTACATTACGTTTTTAACAAATTATTAAATTCCAAATTATGTCGGCCTCAGTATTTGACGCCGAAAGAGAGAGGTGCGCTTTTTACATTACATTTTTTAAAAATTATCAAATTCCAAATTATGACAGCCTCAAATGGATCTAAATTTATATGAGTGGCTATATATTAGCCAACAGGTTAACCAAAAACCAATATGGCAATTACACGTTCACGGACATCGCATAATCAGTTAAACGTGTTAGAATCAACGTGCCCTGATCTGGCCACGGGACCAGCTGGAGGGGATCAGCCCTACAGACAGGGCCAGCCAGGGAGGAGACCAGCCCACATTATGTTTAGATTTTGAAGAGAGTATAAATGTGAGGGCTGCATGTTAGACCGGGCCCCTTTTCTGCCCTCACCTAAGTGCTGAGAGCATTCGCGAGGATGGAAAAGCTGCCCAGATCTTATCAATGTATGATTCCTGAACTTCAGAGATGGAAAAGAAAACAGACGAGAAAATTTCGACTTGTGTGAGTCTTTATTTACATACTTTATTTAATAGTACACAGGTCGCGGACGTAGGACGGGCCGGCAAAAAAGGGTAAAGTGCCCAGCTCCGTGATGTAGCGACACACAGAGGCTGGAATCGGATTGGTACAAAAAATATAGCTTCTAAAAACACCAAGCCAAGAAAAATGCTCTGAAATGAATAGACTGTTAGGAATAAACTAATACAATTTTGTGGAAAAAATGTGAAAATTGAGGTTGTAAATGTAAATGTCAGTGCTTCTGATCATATTTAGGCGAGCAGAGAAGGCCATGCTGGCCCTGACACTGTAACTGTAAATTCTGTAAAGCATTGCATGTAGTACATTGCAAGCTGCGGTGCCAACCAACCTGCGAAGTGCTTCTTGTCCGTCAGCTCGGATTTGTCATGGCCTCGTCCTGCCCACTGCTCCTCGGGCTGATCACGAATGGTTTCCTGTCTGGGCGTGTCACTGGAGCGAGTGACAGCATACTCCTCTTTCGGGGAGCGCACAGGGCTGGCTGAGCTGAGACTGAAACAGATGGCAAGCGCAGGCAGCACAGTGACTGTTTGCGCCTCTTGCCAGATGAGCAGCCATAAATAGAGCCATGCGCATAAAATGTTGATATAGGTTTTTAGCGGTTCTCAGAGAGGCATGAAAATTATGAATCAAACCCATCTGGATAGATGATTGCAAATTTTTCAGTTTTTAAATACAGTAGATCACCCAAATAGATAGAACCAAAAATAGATCATCCATCCGCTTGGAGTGCCTTGTTGTCAGCCGGAAGTATTCGGCACAAGTCACGAAGCGGAAGGTCAAATGGCCAGGTTGGGGGAAGGACTTTTTTTGTTTTCATACTTGACAACCAGTATGTTGACCGGGGCTTCATGCCGGCTTGTCCTTCAGGGTGCCTCATTGTTGCATGTTGAAAGCACAACAACGGCCCGGTGGATTATTCTATATTCCAGACGGAGCAGTCTTTAAGACGATATATTTTCACAGCTCAAACCTGTAATTATATGTAGGCTTAAGAAAGATGCTAGACAAAGTAGCATCCATTTTTCCAGGTCATAGTAGAACTATTGGTTTCAGCGCATTAGTGTTGTTCTGATGCCATTTTTTGGCCCCGATACCGATTCCAATACCCAGCTGTGCGGTATCGGCCGATGCCGATACTGTACCGATACCAGACTTTTGGGGGAAAAAAAAGATATATATGGCATTTTTTTCTTGTAATTCTAAAGAACTGCATACTCACTTGGATGTAAAACCATTGCTATCAATACCTTTGTGAAACAGGAAAAAATGAGAAATAATACACATGAGGTATCTTTGAGAGAGATTGTGTCGGATTAATTACAAAAGCTAGAAGACATTATTATAAAAGTTTGTTTTGAGTAGTAGTGACCCATCGCAACAACTTCTACTCCCAAATCCACTTTCAAAACCAAAAACAAGCAGTAGAGAAATCCAACAAGTTCAACTCCAAAATCCAAAATTGAGCAGGGTTTGTTGTTGCGGTCCATTCCCCTTGTTCATGCTCGCTGCCGCTGCCGCCGCAAACTCTTGGTGCTTGTTCACATGTTTCGTCCTCTAATGTTTTATCAGATTTGACGTGTTGAACCTGGCCACTTTAATTCCACCTCTTGCAACTTTCGCACCGCAAATTTTGCACTTGAAACTTTTGTTTCTATGTTGAAGTACAGTAATTCAATATCGCCGCCGGCATTATTTCTCCTGTACTTCACTGTTTTTTTTTCTCTCAACATGAAAAAGCAGCCCCGCCATTAGTTAAGAGCGTCTGCTCTGGGCCAATAGCGACGGCTAATACTGAACAGTCACCACACACCAGTGTCGTGAATGAGCAAGATACAAGGCGCTGCATTCAATGTATATTGAGCAGAGTTTGTTGTTGCCGTCAATTCCGCTTGTTAATGCTCGCTACCGCCGCCACCGCAAACTCTTGGAGCTCGTTCACATGTTTTGTTCTCAAATGTTGCATCAGGCTTACCGTATTGAACCTGGTGCGCCTCTTGCAACATTCGCTCTAGCTGGAGTTTCTATGTAGTTACATATCGCATTATATTATATTTCCTGTACCCCACAATACCCCCCCCCCCCCCCCACACACACACATGAAAAAGCAGCAGGGAGCAAGATACAAAGCGCTGCATTCAACGTTCTTTACTAGTACAGCATCGGGTAATGGCATAGGCACGTTATTTGTACGTACTCGCAGATACCGATACCAGTGTTTTAACGTGTATTGGTATCGGGACAACGCTAGGGAAAACACGCACATCATTCTAGAGTTAAGTCAACAGCTTGATTTTTCATGATTTTGAACCCTCAAATTATATACATAATTGATTTTTATGATTGACACAGTTTGACCCTGAATTGTCATCACTTTACCTCCTACAGGAGGGATTGGAAATCAACCAACATCATGGCACGGATTATGGACTGACTTTCAGACTCTACACTATCACTGACACAGGCTGCAACATGATCACTAAGTAAGGCATGCAAGCATGACGCAGGAAATTCTTCACATACTTTTCTAGCTCGTAAGTCAACGCGCTCCTAGAGGTTCGCAGTGGACAGTGTGATCATGCACTAAACGCCTGACCACTGTGTTGTGTCTGCTTGGAGAGCATCTAAAGAAGCCTGAGGATGGGCAAGGCAGGCAAGCTGTCATCTTCGCTTTGCTTTGTTTTGACAGAAATAAGATGAAACTACTGCAAACTATGAACTGTGGTAGTAGAGTATGTCTAGCAGGGAGATTCCTTTCACCCCACCTGTGGGGAAACAAGTGGGAAAGAGAGGATAAAAAACGGTGGGAAAGAGAGGATAAAAAAAAGTAAACTCTCTTGCTCCCCAGGCTAAGCAGAGCAGAAACAAAATTGCAGGCTTAAGTGTAGTGTAGGATAAAACCACAGATTATCCAGAGGCATTGCATTAGTGGCGTAAAACATGTTGCATGATTTAGATTGAAGCTGAAGAGATTTTCATTTCTTTTTTAGGGGCTGGCTTAGCTAATCACATTATTTCCACTCTAAAATGGACATCAAGCTTTAAATGCGTTTTTTCGGCTTGCCAGACATTATGTGGTCATTAGTGCTGGTTCCCATCGACCAGTTTACAACAAACAATGCTAATAATCAAATCAAGACAAATTATGCATTTCTTTGTAAATAGTGATGTCGCATGTATGTGAATAAATATGATGGACAAAAGCAAGGCCATGCTAAAGCGTTAACTAAAGTTCAGGGAACATATTTTAAGTGATTAGGTCTTTTCAACACAGCAAAAAGCCTTAAAGACAGCAGTCCTAATACATGTACTTTGAATGACTGTTTCGGGATATTCTGGAGATATGTTTGGTGTAATAGCACACACTCCAATACAATGGCACAAAATGCTAACATTAGCATGTTCCATCCATCCAACCATTATCTATACCACTTCTCCTCACAAGGGTCACGGGCGTGCTGGAGCCTATCCCAGCTGTCTTCGGGCAGTAGGCGGGGGACACCCTGAATTGGTTGCCAGCCAATCGCAGGGCACACAGAGACAAACAAACATCCGCACTCACAATCACACCTAGGGGCAATTTAGAGACTCCAATCAACTTACCATGCGTGTTTTTGGAACGTGGGAGAAAACCGGAGTACCCGGAGAAAACCCACGCAGGCACGGGGAGAACATACAAACTCCACACAGGGAGGCCGGAGCCGGGATCGAACCCTCGACTTTGAACTGTGAGGCGGACGCGGTACATTAGCATGTTAAAATAGCTCATTTTTAATCAGAATGAGAACAATTTATGAGTCTTGTGGAAAGTTTAACACTCGGCGCAGCAAAGTGTCAACAGACAATAATGTAAAACAGATACCAAGAGTCCAAAGTGAGCTGAAAAATAACAAATAGCTAATTAGCAATGTTGCTATAGACTAACAGATGGTCTTACATCAGAACCAGCAACAAAATTATTGCTGTGATTAAAAAATGATTAACTTTGTTGGAGAAAGATTCAAAATAATAATGAAAAGTACAAATAGTTTTTAATTTTTTTTTTAGATATTTTAGTCTGGTAAATGCAATTTATTCATTATATGGCATAATTTCATTCTGACCAGGAAAAAAAGGACTTTTAGAAGCCCTCATGAGGTTGTCATGTATTGCACATTTGACTCTACTGGAGAGGTGTGACACACATCCTTTTATTGAGGAAGGATTTAACTTTTTTTACAAATACCTTTTGTCCATTAATAAAGCCCATCAATAAACTGGAGTCTTTCAAAGATGACGGGCAAACAATCAAGGGTGTCTATAGTAGGGCACAGTTTGGCATACAATCATTCACACTCAGTATCGATGTCTGATTTTGGTGTATCGACACTGTACCATATAGAGATATTATGATATTATATGTTGATATTTTTTGGCCCAGCCTTACAACATTTTCTCCCAACTTCTCGGAGAAAGGCTGTAGGTCACCCCTCCCCAAAAACCATCAAGTGAATGAGTGTCTTATCAGAAACTGCAGTGATTATGCCTGAGTGTTTCTCCAAAGAGGATCAGAGGAAGCAGCCTCCTGATAATCTCTGCTTGAGCTGATGACATGATGACACCATCAAGATACCTTCATTCACCACCTAAACTGCCTCCTGCAGTCCTCCAATTCCTGGTGATTGCAGACTTTCAATAAACAAACTTGTTTTTAAGATGGGGGCTTTGTAATAGGGGCGGTGCAACGTGACTGAGGAGAAATTGGGACCTTCAATTTCAGATTAGGATTTACATGAGATTAGCAGCAAATCAGCATTAGCGCATGTGATGAGGTGAAAAGTGTGGCGGCACTCGTTTGTTATTTTGGTATGGAACTGAGTTAGGCATTTGGCTGGATTTCCTACACTATGGGGTACATTAATGACTTAATTATTCTTAATGGGATTGTTCTGAACTCCTGTTTCCATACCAGTATCAGACGAGAACAATAAGGAGTTGGCAAGCGCGGGTATAGATCAAATTCCCATAGTTCTAGTCCTTTAGATAGCAAATTAGCTGAGCATTTGTTGGCACTTGGCAGAAAATGGCCTGGTGGTTACCATACCTCTCATATTGGAGAGGTCTCGGCTAGAATCCCAACTCATGTTAGGTTCATTGATAATTAAATTGTCCGTAGGAGTGTGTGAATTAGAGTGTGAATGGTTGTCTATATTGGCTGGCGACCAATCCAGGGGGTACCCTGTTTCTCACATAAAGTCATCTGAGATAGACCGATGGATAGAGGGATCTTATCCCTAAGGGGAAAAAAAAGAATGTATATGTCTATCATAACGTTCACCCGCTGAAAGATGGGCTATCAATGAACAACTAGCAAACACATTTTGTCACTTTATCAAGTAGGTCTTGAATACAGTAATGGAGGAATGTGAGTATGTGAGTTGCCCAACTCCATCAGACACCAGCCATTTTAGCCATTCTTCAAAAAAATCATAACACTGGAATGGTGACAAACAGTTTCAATGATGTATCTCCACCATTCAATAATACAACTTGTCAGTCTTTGCACATGTTTTTACCAATGATCTTGAAACATGTGTATATTTAGAATCACCTCTATGAATTTACCAGAGCTGGGCATCGTCTATCCGTCTATAACTTCTGGGTGGTATTTCCGGTGCTCTGCCAAAATCTCCTACCTGTGTGAAAATTCCTACCGGAGGCTGATCTGACAGCCTGTTCTGCCAAAACATCGTACCAATGCGAAACTTCCTACTGGAGGATAATTGGACAGCCAATTGCGAAAATTCCTACCGGAGGCTGATTTGACAGCCTGTTCTGCCAAAACGTCGTACCCATACGAAACTTCCAACTGGAGGCTAATAGGACAGCCAAAAATACTGACGTGCGCTTTCAGTTTGTTTTGTTTGGATGCATGCAGGTAGAATTAAAAAAAACACCCTTAAGAAAATGCTTACATGTAGGCGCAAGCAAGTAGGATGTCCTGACAATTGAGTGTGGTATACATACACCGCGTGATGAATGTGGTCAATAGATCAACACAATGCTCGAAAGCGGCTACAAGAAAACACTTAAAAAGGCTTAAATCTATGACGGAAAACACACGGCAAAAGTATTTTTGAGACAATGAAAGTGTCAAATAAGACTCCATAAAAATGAAAATAGTAAGTACTCACCGCTTTCAATGTACGAAAGATAGGACAAAAAGTTTCAAAATTCCTGAGAAAACACTTATCGGTGATGTGCATGCGTGCGCAAGCGCACTGGGCATTGGTAGGACATCTCGACGGGTAGGAAGGAATTTCATAACAATGGTGAAGTCCGTTACTGACGGCGACGCCATTTGGCTCACTCTGATCGACTGGATCGGTCTGAAGTATAGACGAGAACTCATAGACTGACTAAAGCATAGACGAATGCCCACCTCCGGAATTTACTTTACAGTTTATGATCTTTAACCTATCCAGCCTTATGATTAATCACACATACACGCACACACACAAACACAAACGCTGGGTTGTTTCCCTAACGATGCGGGCCCTGTATCGGTCTGTCGTGGTGAAGAAGGAGCTGAGCCAAAAGGCGAAGCTCTCAATTTACTGGTCGATCTATGTTCCTACCCTCACCTATGGTCACGAGCTGTGGGTCGTGACTGAAAGAACAAGATCCCGGATACAAGCGGCCGAAAGGGGTTTCCTCCGCAGGGTGTCGGGGCTCTCCCTTAGAGATAGGGTGAGAAGCTCCGTCATCTGGGAGGGACTCAGAGTTGAGCCGCTGCTCCTCCATGTTGAGAGGAGCCAGAGGTGGCTCGGGCATCTGGTTGGATGCCTCCTGGACGCCTCCCTGGTGAGATGTCCCACCGGTAGGAGGCCCCGAGGACGACCCAGGACACTCTGGAGAGACTATGCCTCCCGGCTGACCTGGGAATGCTTGGGGATCCCTCTGGAAGAGTTGGAAGAAGTGGCTGGGTAGAGGGAAGTCTGGGCGTCCCTGCTGAAGCTGTTTCCTCAGCGACCCGACCCCGGATAAGTGGTAGATAATGGATGAATGGATGGATGTTTCCCTAACCCAATCGTTGGTTAGCTGTGAATTTTGAGGGGGGTTACTTTTATCCAAGTTTGGGTTAATTATTTTAATTTGGTTGAAGATTGAATTTGGGTGGGCTTAGGAGCTGAAGCTGGTCACCATTTAGTTGTGCTGAAGTTGAAGTAAATATAATGTAACATTCTTAGCAGCTGTATGGCTTAGTGATAACACCGCTGACTTTAGACATGCGGATTGATGCGGATTCATGCTGCTTGCTGGTCCCAACCTTGGATAAAAATGGGTGGGTTGTGTCAGGCCAGGTGTAAAAATTGTGCCGGGGCATTATGCAAGTGACTTGCTGTGGCGACCCCTGACAGGGATACATTTCTAGTTCTTCTAAGAAAATGTTTGCAATAAAATCAGTGTTATTTTTAAAAACAGCTGTACTAAAAACCTTGTAGCCTATTTCTTGGTATCAGTATAAAGACTAGTTTCCCCTTGTTGGATCAAAATCTTGAACCACCACCTGCAAAACGTTTAGCAGGGACACACTTTGAACTATGGAAGCTGCAACGAAAAAAGGGGGTGAGGGTGTTTCTGCATGATACTCTTCCGGACAGAGTGGTCGTCATTTGAAAGAGGCTTTGGATCTTCATCCATCTTAGCTGAAATGAAATAAATATTTACTTGGTCGTTAAATTTCGCATTTATGGTTGAGCAGGCACTCTAAAAACCCAACTATTTTCATACACAGTTGATATGCCTGTTTATAGTTACTTATAAACGGATATATTGCTATATATTATATCTTATCTTATCTATCTATCTATCTATCTATCTATCTATCTATCTATCTATCTATCTATCTATCTATCTATCTATCTATCTATCTATCTGTCTATCTATCTATCTAATCTCTGAACAACATGTGCTCTCAAAATGGAAGTGAAGGCAGTAATGGGGCAAAGGAGAGGGCGGTTGCTAGGCAATAGCATCCGGCCTCACTTCGACACACCCACAGCCGTATCGTGCCGTAAACAGGCAGACAATAAGACGTCTGCTTAAGCTGCCACTGTCGCCTTGTTCCGCGACACGGATGAATGTGATTCGTCGCCAGTGCGTTACTGATGACAAAGACGATGTGTGTCTGCTTGCTGTCAGGTCCATGCTCATAATGCAAACAATATAGCAGCCTATTTGGTGGTAATAAAAACGTGTCGGGGGGAGAATGACGCTTACCATTTCATCTGTTTGGCCCCCATGGCTGGAGTGTGCGCGTTGCGGTCAGCCTGAGCCCCACGTCCGGGTGGTGCCCTGATTCTCTCTTAGGACCATAACAGCCACGCAGGAAGGGGAGTGAGGCAAACCGGAGGAATCTCCACGTTTCACACACGCTATGGAAAAGAACAGCGGCGGCTGTGGCCGCGTCGTGGTCCAAATCCTCTCATATTCATACAAATCCCAAATCAAAAAGCCCTGGAAAGCCTCCTTCCGTCCTCGCCTGGCTGGATGGTGCCAAGCTGCAGGGGGGATCACAGACAGAAGAGAGATTGGTGCTCAGCAGCACTAGTCACTGTGCTATGCCTGCCCTCTCACTGCAAACACACACACAATGGATTTGTGTTTCCAACTACTGATGCAGCTCCTCATTTGCATGTATTCTCTCGTCCTCCCTTTTTCCCTTTCTGTGGCTTTGTTATTCCTTCTTTCTATTCCTTCTTTCCTGTCAGTGCAGGGACGTTGACTCTTTCCCGTCTAGGAGTGTTTACCCCCTCCCCCTTCTCATCTTCGTTCCTCCTCTCCTTTGCTGCTGCTGCTGCTGCTTCTCCACTTTCATGACGAAGAGGAGGGAATTTGTAACCCTGCATAGAGTTTTTGAAAAGATTCATGGAAATCTATGCGGTGAAGGTATTTGGAAAACAGCATGCATGCTGAAACCAAAAGCTGAATGTTTGAAGGGTATATTTATGCAGCCAGAGTATAGTATTACTGGGGGGAAACAGTCATTCTTTTATACAAACCTGCAATTATATGGCTGGCTTCAGATTATCCAAAGCATGCATTGTCAAACATTTTGGGTCCATAGACTCCTTCCACGACAGGCCAAGGAGCCTTACTGATTTGATTGATTGATTGACTGAACATATAAACACATTATGAGATAAAAACAAAAAGAAAATAGAAGAAAAAAGAGGAAAGGAAATCATCAGTAAATGTCATGGATCAACTCGGTTTACATGTTCAAAGGGAGTAGGGGTAAGAAGTCCAATAGATATCTAGCCCTACCCCCTTATTATCAAACTAGTAGGTTATTTATATACAATAAAGAATCCCAAAGTAGAACGTTGGTTAAGTTATAACAGCATCTCTCTTTGATTTCAAACAGCTCCTGAATACTGTGGCAAAGTTGGTTATTGTATGCTTTGTAGTTCTAGATAATTTGAACGGTTGGTAATTCATATGGCTCTTTTTTGTAGCTTATAGAGCTGAGTATTCATTTTATACGTATTTTCCTATACCTCCACACAATAAGTCAGGTATGGCAGTAATAATGAACAGTATAATTATCTATTTTTTAGGAGCTCCTTAGTTTTATAAAGGATACTTTTGGATATTTTACTAAAATTTTGTATTTGAGATTTTGCCCCAAAATTTAGTTTCATTTACTCTTTCTATTTCAGTAGTCGACAATTTTTACTTGGTGTTTAACCCGTTTGAGTATGATTTTTTTCTGAAATGGTTTTGTTGCCGGGCAGCACGCTGGTGTGGAGTTTGCATATTCTCTGGGTACTGTAGTTTCCTTCCACATTCCAAAAACATGCATGCTAGGTTAATTGAACACTCTAAATTGTCCCTAGGCATGATTGTGAGTGCGAGTGTTTGTTTGTCTGTGTGTGCCCTGCGATTGGCTGGCAACCAGTTCAGGGTGTGCCCCGCCTCTTGCCCGAAGTCAGCTGGGATAAGCTCCAGCACCCCCGTGACCCTTGTGAGGATAAGCGCCTTGGATAATGGAAGGTTTTCTTGCCATTTTCGGTCAGATTTCCCTTAGAAAATAGATTTTTGATCTAATTGGGACTTGATTGCTTAAATAAATATCAAATAAATTATAAAATAAAATGATAACCATAGATCCAGAAATGGTACTTATTTTGACTTGAGAAAGTGTCTGGCTGGCAATGTCCAATACACAGAATTAAACATAAATTACATTAATCAAACATTTTTCACCAAGCAGATTCTAATGACACAAATTTTAATTTATTGTTTTTTATTAGAAAGTGGTTAACATATTTGATCATAAAAGTTTGGCACTATAAAATTAATTAGTATACACTCTGATGTATTTTGTGGTTCTCAATTATCAAAATATACTCAGCTTGGAAGGAAATTGCGGGCATCATTTAAAATAGAGGAAATTGAGGAAATGTTAGCAAAAGAAAAATGAAAGAACAAAAGCACACAGATGTCGAGCAGATGTCTAAAGGTAGAGGGCCGCTTTTTCTTCCATCCTCTAACGCGACTTTCTATGATAGGCTTAGGGCCAAATTCAGGTCGAAAATTAACATACGGTGTGGATGATGATTATTTATTTTTTTCATGCAGAATAAATTCTGTATTCTTTTATTGTCTACTTTATTTGTGTCTTATATTTTTAAAAAGTAAAGTAAAGTAAAGTAAAGTAAAGTAAAATAGCATAAAAAGAGCCATATGTTTATTGGTGATACTGAGAGAAGTGGAGGCAGCCCAGACTCCATCTTGCTGCCAAACTATAAAATGTTCAACAAAATAAAAATGTATGTATATTCATTTTGGAAGCTGCAGATGTACATAAACATATTTGTGATTTATAAACGTTGATCTCCAAGAAAACATCAAATCCTAGTTGAAACACTACGGTACACCCTCATACGTGTCCTGACCAATAACTGTTGTGCTGACATTAGGCGGATACGTTCACTTTAAATCCCAGGCGTGCACTAAACCCTTCTTTACGCTCATTGGTTCAAATGACGATTGACAGTTTGTCCCACCATTAGACGACACGCTTTTACTTTTACGGAAAAAAACGTAATTACGTATGCGGAAGTCGCAGCGAGACGCGATCGGTGTGAATTTAATCGAAGTCTTTTTCCTTTGTCGTATAGAAGATCACGCTTAGTACAAGAGACACATTTATGGTGCTTTTTCAAATATAAGTGTCGCAAATCAAGTGTGAGTAACATCATTTGTCGTTTGTGTTGTGCTTTAGTCAACAGTCCTAGCTTCGTAAATCGCTAACCACTATTAATTGACATTTTACGACAGCGAGTTACTTCATCCCCTTGCTTCTAATCGGCTTGTGCGGGTAAAACGTACCTTTTGTGCCCGTGTCAGGTTTTCATCATGTCGAAGCAGACTCTGGGGAAGACTTTGCTGCGGAATGTAATCCGCCACACTGATGCTCACAACAAGGTAGGAGAGAAAAGCACAGAAAAGCTGGCTTCTTAACCCTTGTGTAGTGTTCGTATTTTTGTTACTCAGCCAGTGTTGATGGGTCTGGTGGACCCGCTAGAGTTTGGGGTTTTCAAAACAACTCCAGCAAATAATAATCTGTTAAAATACTCAACAGATGTTTACTACATCCCTATTGCAAGTCATATGAACAGCAAACATTAATATGTGCCCTTTATCTTAGTTAGATTACATTTATGAATTAGTATGCTACTCGTTTGTTTTTTTTTTTTTTTAATAAAAATGAAATTATATTTTAGAAAATCCATAACAAGTGTGTTATCGCCATGAGGAGAAGTTTTCAGATATGCCTTGTGTCATTTTTTTTCTTTTGATAAAAATTGAAAACGGGTCCCACAGACCCAAACACCATACAAGGGACTACCTTGACATGAAAACCTTTATTGTGCAGGCAAAGTTGTTTTATAGCATTTGTATTTGTCATACAAAAATGAGTTGATAGCTGTTTATTCAAACAAAAATAGAGTAAAATCACTCACCTGTTGGACACTTAATGGAGAGGGAAAATAAAGTTTTTTGCAGCATGATAGGCCTACTGTCACTGAAATCTAATGTTTTGTTAGTATTCTGTTATACAAGTGCAAAAATAAGTTAACAGCTGTTTATGTGACAAGCATACAATTATTACACAGATGGGAGTTTTCACTGTACATGGTTATTTACTGTATCTTCCATGTTGACTTGTGTTTAAGTTAGGCTCTTAAAGGGGAAGTGAACCTTTTTCCAGAATATGTTCTTCAAAGAAGCAGTGTGCACACGTCCCAGCATAAAGCTATGTAGCTCTGCTTACTTCCACATTTCCTCATTCTCATATAAATCAGCCACAAAGATGTTGAAGTGGGCATTAGTAGGGATGTCCACATACATTTTGGTGCCAATTGATCGCCGTTTTTGGACCTTTCTCCCAAATCTATTGATAAAATAGAAAATGACAACTATTTTCATTTTCCTGATCAAAAAATATATAAAATGAACTTGTTAGTGAAAACATGGCCATCCTGGCCCCACCGTCCCTTTAATGGAATGTGTGAAATTTCTTTGATCACATACTGCAGATCCAAGAAGAGTCTGAGATGTGGAAGTTGCGGGGATGGGAGGTCCAAATGTCCAACCACAGTCACATGAGCGCCACCAAGACAATCAGGTACAGTAGGAGGAGCAGCTTCATTATCAACTGCTTATACACCAAAAGCCTGTCAGAATTTTCAGAGTTTTTTTTCATTTGTATTATTCCAGAGGTCAAATGCACTGTGATCGACTATCCTATCAATCCAGAGTTTTGTCAGAGCACGACGATAGAGAGGCTCGATACTGGACGCGTAAACTGTACGACTTTGAGGACAACGATCCAGACAGGTAACCAACAGGACCCAGCGTTAATTTCCTGCGCCTTTAACACATATCCCAGCGAATTAACCCTGACTGTGTGCACGCTCAGCACGCCCGCGACCCTTGTGAGGAGAAGCGGTATAGATAATGAATGAATGGATGTGTGCACGCTCACACAGCAAGAAGGATTCCTGAAATTAGATATGTAATTAGATGATGTTCGCATGTGAAATAATTAATTAATGATGAAATTATTATTAATCTTCAATATAACAGGGAGGAAGAAGTGTGTGTCTGTTGTTTAACCTCACACCCCTGTTCCAATACGTTACACACAGGTTGCTCTGACACGAATTGAGAAGCTGTAAAATTGAATTCCATATGAAGGGGGTTGTAGAATTGGAGGATGAAGTTGACTTTTTTGGTCTTCTGGGGAAGTTAATGGGTGAGAAATAGGGATCTAACGATTCACTGAAGCCCCGAATCGATTCGATTTTCAGTTCCAGATTTTTGATTTGATTCTTAAAAAAATCACCATACCTGTCTCTGTATGCTATTGTTGTGCTGCAGCCATCCATTTTAAAGATCATTAGCTGGCTAATTTACAATTCAAACCCGGTGCGGACACGCTTCAAATGCGCCAGTAGTACTTACCCAACTGCGTGTGCTTACTTGCGTTGCGAGCGCCGGGGTTGGATTTGTCGTATTGTGTGGATAATTATTTGGGTCCAAAAGACGGCCAGAAGTCGCAGTCAACAAGTTACTTATTTTCCACACTTCCCCTCCTTCACACTTCCCGGCCTTCAAAATAAAAGCATACCAGCAAACCACTATACACAGCAGGTTTGCTACGGCGTATCTCCGGAAGTAGGGAAGACGAGACAGAAGAAGTGCTTAAACTCCACCTTGATGTGCCGGCGTCATCCTTGAGTGCTGCACGCAGCTCAACTATACTCGTGGACACAAGTTGTTTTGAAACAGTTACGTTACAAGTCGGGGGGCGTCGCTTCAAAAAGACAGCGACAACAATCGATATCGTGTCTGCTACAACCATGAAGGGACATAGAAGACTAGACGATGCATTTAGTTTTATTGCGAAAACGATCTGGAAGGTGGCAGCTAAGGGTTAGTAGCTTCTTTTTACACATACGGCGCTGCCAAACTAGTTTGCTTTGCAGCAGCAATGAGCTGCGTGGTGCATTCTCTCCTCCGTGTGGGAAACTATATGACATCGCGACATGTGACATAATGGGCCGATGAGAGCAGCAATAATTCCTGATGTGTGCGTGACATGTGTTGCAGACCTGTCGCCAACAGCACAATGCGTCGGTCATGTGCGGCAGTTGTCGCTCTCGCCGTTGCGGGAGTAGAAAGAAGCCTAAAAAAAGCCTTTCACCGAGTAGGCTGAGATGAAATTTGGCTACCTCGCGAGCACGTCACACGCATGAGGGCCGATTAGTGGGCCGGACTAAAATCCACTTCCTGTCATGCTTAGTCCAGCCCTTTTTTAAAATTTGTCAGCCCCCAGCATCTGGTGGGGACGGACTACCCAGCTCTGGCAATACGCAATATACATACGTATATATGTATACTACTCTAAATTAGTATATTCTAATGACATAGGTATGTTGTCTTTTGTTAGGTGTTGCTGTACAGGGCTTATGAGTGCAGAGATGTCCAAGTTTGATTCGTCTCGATTCAAATCGATTATTCGATCGATTATAATTAGCCAGCTAATGGGCTTTAAATAAACCTCTGCCGTTAGCGTCTCTCCCACGGTGTGTCATGCACGGATGTTTTTTTTTTTTTTATTTTGGAGGGGGTCGGGGGTGTAGGGGCCAACTTAAGGACTGAGCCGCTGTAAAAGGGCGGGGTCGTGGTGGCGATAATTTTAATGAATAAGGACAGAGGGACGAGGTCGGAAGGGTGACCAGGTGGTACACGGTGGACAGACCGGCAAAAAAGGGTCACGTGCCCAGCTCTGGTTTTATGTACTTTTAAGGAATGAAACCTCTCCCTCTCAACAGGTTTTGATGGACATTTACCTACTATGTACTGTATTTTAATGTTGGTCATGATGGTGGTATTTGGGTTACCGGTGCATTTGTTTTTTATGTACTACTGAATGTAAACGGTTAAAGAACCACTGGACTAGTGGCTTTCAGAGTTATCATAACCTGAACAAAGAGTGTGTTGTGTGCAGGTGGGGACACAGCGGCTTCAAGGAGCTGTACCCAGAAGAGTTTGAGAGTGAGAGGTAATTGACACCCTATCGCAATGAATGGACATTGGACAAGGTGTAATTCACACCACATTAGAAGGGGGCGCTCCATTGACTTTTATCACCCCCCCCACCACCATCACTCTTGCCTGCTCATGTTTTATGATTAATGAGATTGCGCCAGTGGGGATTCTTTTAACAAAGTTAATAAAGCTCAGTTTGCTACCAAGATAAGAGAGCCAATTTTGACACATTAACAACACTCATCAGGCTCTTTATTATTATCTGATGATGAGCCAATCAAAATTAATTGAAGATGATGTTTATGAGTGTGTTGCATTGATGTCAGGCTGCACCACACTGGCAGGCGTCTATGATATTTAGATGGCCAGAATATTAGAAACAACACTCACTTTAAAACGACCAGCATTTTCATGTTTGCACCTCCACACAATTGTAGTTGTTTGCTCATTGACCAGTATAATTGTAATCACAGCCCATGATACAGCACCCATTCTTGTGAGTTGAGATTTATTTTATTTAAATAAATGTTTTTTTTTTCTTTAACCATAAACAATATACTAATATTCTTTTTTAACCATACTTATATAAAATAATTTTAGTAGATTATGACCACATTTATTATTTATCACATAGTCATTGTCTTATAAATATTCTTATTTGACAGTTGTTTTTGTATATCAAATCATTTCTTCTAAAATTAAAATTAAAAAAAAAAAAAAATATATATATATATATATATATATATATATATATATATATATATATATATATATATATATATATATATATATATTTTATACAAAAGAATTACAGAACATTACTTTGAAAAATAGTCCTTAAAATTCATCATTCAAAATCAAATCATTCGAAGTGATTATCAGGCCTTTTTTTTTTTTTTTTTCAATTTCATTTACTCCCCCACCGCCGAGTGAAAATTTAGTCAGAATCGCCGGCGGAAGCATGTTTAAAATTTGAGGCGGACCGGCCTATAGACTGGTACTATTTTTTATCCCCCCAGAAAAAAAGGCGAATGACGCACGACATAAGCATTCACGCTCCAGACGGATGACGAATAACGGACCTCAATTTTTAGTAAAATGTGTGTATATGAGAGGGAGGGAGGGAGAGAGTGAGAGAGTTAGTCGGAGAGAGAGTTAGAGAGTTTTCGCTTTCTGTGTCATTGCCATTTGCCAAAGTCCGAAAAGTCAATTTTTACTTCTCATTAATGTACACCCCACGTTCTCAGAAAAAAACTGAAATGTAGAAATTTTTGCAAATTTATGATAAAAGAAAAACTGAAATATGATATGGTCATAATTATTCAGACCCTTTGCAGCGACCTTCATATTTAACTAACTTGCTGTCCATTTCTTCTGATCCTCCTTGAGATGGTTTCGCTCCTTTATTGGAGTCCAGCTGTGTTAAATTAAACTGATTGGACTTGATTAGGAAAGGTCTATATAAGACCTGACAGCTCACAGTGCATGTCAGAGCAAATGAGAATCATGAGGTCAAAGGAAATGCCCAAGGTGACAGAATTGTGGCAAGGAACAGACCTGGCCAAGGTTACAAAAGAATTTCTGCAGCACTCAAGCTTCCGAAGACCGCAGAGGCCTCCATCATCCTCAAATGGAAGAAGTTTATGACAACCACAACTCTTCCTCGACCTGGTCGTCCAGCCTAACTGAGCAATCGTTGGGGAAGAGCCTTGCTGATAGAGGTAAAGAAGAACCCAATGATCACTGTGGCTGAGCTCCAGACATGCAGCAGGGAGACAGGAGAAAGTTCCACAAAGTCAACCATCACTGCAGCCTTCCACCAGTTGGGGCTTTATGGCACAGTGGCCCGACAGAAGCCAGGAATCGCCTCAGTGCACGACACATGGAAGCCCGCACAGAGTTTGCCCAAAAACCAATGAAGGTTTCCCAGACTATGAGAAATAAAATTCTTTGGTCTGATGAGACCAAGATTGAACATTTTGGTGTTATAATCCTAAACGGTACGTGTAGAGAAACCCAGGCACTGTTCATCACCTGCCCAATACAATCCCTACAGTGAAACGTGGTGGTGGAAGCATCATGTTGTGGGGGTGTTTTTCAGCTGCAGCGACAGCGCGATTGGTTGCAATTGAAGGAAAGATGAATGCGGCCAAGTACAGAAATATCCTGGCGGAAAACCTCTTCCAGAGTGATCAGACTGGGCCGAAGGTTCATCTCACCAAAGCCTCAAGCGCCTGGCTCAAAAGCTCCCCAAAACCTAAGGTCATCTTTGGAATTACTCTTGAAAACCTGAAGTTTTCCCAGAAATTCAACACCTACAAAATAATTAATATCTCAGCCCCTGTAGCAGACACAAACATAATTCCAAAAGATTTTGAGACCTTAGACATGTTAATATTAATCTTTACTGTTTCAATCAAAGATGTAAAAATAGTGTCAGTGTAACAGAAGCACTATTTTTAATTTTAAAAATCGAGTGGTAATTGCCATCCTCTATTTTGTTACAAAGTCGTCGATATTGTCATTTTCTACAAACATATATCTTAACCATATATCATGTTCGACTGGTTCTACTGGTTCAAAGTCCACAAGCGCATCGTCTATATCACTGCCGTTACTCACTTCAAAGCTCCCGCGATCGATGGCGCCCGCCATTATGACTGGAAAGAATTCCAGATCATCCTCTGCGGGCTCACGACACCGCCACGTATATATTCAGATGCATTTCATTGGCTAAGAGAACAAAAATTGGATAAAACAAGGAAAATGACGTGTATGCGCTCTCCAGACTTTAAAGGTAGAAAGACGGTTATGCACTCCTATCCTTAATGGGTTAAACCCTGGAGAGCGTATACGTCATTTTCTTTTTTTATCCAATTCTCGGTCTCTTAGCAAATGAAATGCATCAGAATATACACGTGATGGTGTCGTGAGACCACAGAGGATGTTGCGGAATTTTTCGAGTCATAATGACGCCGTCGATCGCCGGAGCTCCTAAATGAGTAACAGCAGTGATATAGACGACGCGCTCGTGGATTTTAAACCAGTACGACAGGTCGAATGTAATATATGGTTAAGATATATTCTTGTAGACAATGACAATATTGACGTCTTTGGAACAGAATAGAGGATGGTAATTAGCACTCAATTTTTAAAATCAAAAATAGTGCTTCTCTTGCACTAATACTTTTTTACATCTTCGATTGAAACAGTAATAATTAATAAACTCGGGCCTGTGTGGAAGCCACATGTCTAACG